>NC_072402.2:134462142-135135714 GCF_028858775.2 Pan troglodytes
ACATTCAAAGCTGTCCTGGGTCTTATCCATGGGCCACAGATTGGACAAGCTTGCTTAGAGGAAGGAATTCAAATCAGGATTTCACTCTAACTCTGTTGCTTTCACTCTGATGGAGGTATTAATCTGATGGGTTGGATTTCAGGGCCTCATTTTCCAGTGATTGGGAAGCCCTCAGGACATAAACGAGCCTGTGGATAGGCAGACTATGATTTTGATTCCATCCCTCCTGCAGCTGGTGGATGTCTTTCTTACATAATGATAAGGTTCAAAACTTAAATTGGGTGCTGGGAAAGTGGGAGGTAGGGAACAGGCAGACTGTTCTGAGAGCCTCTTTTGTATAAAGCCACTTAGGCTCAACCAAGTCATCACAAATGGTCATGGACAATAGATGTCCTCAATGCCCCTTATCAAGACTCTTAAAATGACTCTTAAAGCTCTAATTATCTAGTCTTGCCTCTGATCTCTCCTGTATCCCGAACCATAGTGACTTTATGAAATGTGAAAATCTGATGATATCTCTACTCTTGGAAAGGCAAAACACATTCAGAGCTCTGGGACAAGGATCAGAGAAGTGATCTTGCTTAGGAAAGACAGGCCCCTGCATCCCCATAAGCCATGACTTATTAGAGAATTCATGTTCTTATATAGAGCCACACACACCTCAGCCTGTCCAGTGGGAGCTATCATGATAAGCAGAAAAAGGAGAAGGAACTAGAAAACAATTAAATAAGAAATTGAAAATCTAAGAGTTTTGTCAAATAGGTAGCCTTGTAAGATGCCGTCTTCTGAACCATCAGTAAGTGTCTATGTGGTCTCCCCACAAGCTGAGGATTCTGGGTCTATTTTTGGACAGGATAGCAGGGGTGTGGGCCCCAGGGTGGCAGGCTGGTCTGTTCCCATTTTTAAGCAAGGCCCAAAGCACAGCTTGGAGGGTTCATCCTGCCCCATCTCTCCTTCCAGGATCCTGGGCCTGATTAAGAAGCAACTCAGATGTAACGCGGTGGGAAGGAGTCTCTCTTCCTTAGCAGTTCAATTGGAAGCAGTCACGGCCAGCTGTCAGCACTGAGGCAGGAAAAGCCAAAAGCAGTTGGAGGCCAGGGCAGGTGTGGTGGGAGTGGGATCGAAGGTCAGATGCAGGAGTGTGAAATGAGGCCAAGCAGGGGCCGGGAGGATGGATGGGCCTGGAGTCTGAGGCTAGGTCAGCTCTGCAGGAAACATCTAATCTGAGCAGTATGTGAAAATTGGAGTTTGGGGTCAGAACCAAGGGCAAGCAGAGCTTGTTTGGAAGATGGGGCCAGGTTTCAGGACAGAGCCTTGGTTGGGAGAAAAAAATCACTTCTAGGGGATAGAAGGCCAGAGCATCACCAGAGAGGCCAAGCTTATCTTGGTTCTCCCCTTTCCCTTTCTTCTAAAAATTATTACCTCCTCTGGTCTTAAAAGTGCAGTCGTCCAAAACTAGTGTCTGTTGTAGAGGGAGGTGCTGTTTAGCATTAAATAATCAAAAGACATCAGCAATGTGTGGGAAGCCCAGGAGGGGACCACATCTTAGCTGAGGAGCCCCCTGCATTCATTACCTTCTGGTGCAGCGCTGAGCGGCATAAGCGGGCTGCTTCAACCCTTCTTTGGGTGTAAGGCATATGCATTAACAAGTATCCTTCATTTCAAGAACATTCTATATTTTCTGTGATGAATTTTGAAATAAGTGTTCATCCTGAGGCATCATAAAACCAAATTTGAAAACCACCAACATGACCAGTATCCAGGTAGCTTTGAGGATAAAAAGAGCAGGAGTGGTTCCTGTACAGCCTCTGTCCTTCCTTCTGTCCTCTGCAAGGACTTATGAGCTCCTTTTCTGGACCAGGATGGCCTTCCCCAATAGATCATACACTTGGAGATGAGCTTCTCAAAACTCCCCAGCATTTTCTTTCCAGTCTGCCGGCTCTCCAAAAGATCTGTAGGGCTGACCAACATTTTATACTCATTTTGTAGGTTAAAACCAAAAGCCACAAAATTAGCCAGGTGCAGTGGCTCACACCTGCAATCCCAGCACTTTGGGAGGCTGAGGCAGGAGGATTGCTCGAGGCCCGGAGTTCGAAACCAGCCTGGCCAACATGGTGAAACCCCATCTCTACTAAAAATACAAAAAATTAGCCAAGTGTAAGGCTGGGCGTTTGTAATCCCACCTACTCAGGAGGCTGAGGCAGGAGAATCACTTGAACCTGGGAGGCAGAGGTAGCAGTGAGCCAAGATTACGCCACTGCACTCCAGCCTGGGTGACAGAGCGAGACTCTGTCTCAAAATAAATAAATAAAAGCCACAAAATGGGCTTGTTTAGGGTCAAAACAGTCTTCAAAAAAACAAGATACTCATCATTTGCATGACTCAAGGATGCCAGATAGTTAAGCCAATTGTTTACTTTATGATTATTCTGCTCCATGATGCCGCTTTGCCTAGCGTTCCTTTCATACAATTCTCCAGCTTTAAAATGTTATGTGATTAATAGGAAAAAGAGGTAGGCAGTCTGGCTTCCCACTGAGAGATATGACTCACCCTCATAACTTTAATGGCCTTAATGTGTAATGCCCTGTGCCTGAACTTGAATATCTGTGGAAGGGATTCTCTTATCACTGTGTTTGCAGCCTATTCTCGGAACCATCAGAGGATCATATCAGAAATCTCCCAGTCTCTGATGTGAGTCTGGTGAGGGTATTCATACACAAATACCCTTTCTTCGTTTCATACAAATAGTTTTCCTCTCTGAAATATCCTTTCTTAGCCATGTGATAATTATCACCTGCAAGGGACACCATGAAGAGAGGCCCAGGTGCCACCCAGCCTTGCTTTGCTTCTAGTTCTCTGCAAGGGCTCTCAAATGCTTGTTGAGTGTAACCTCTCTTCAGGGCAGCACTAACCTCCTCTGAGTGGCCACCTGCAACCCCATACCACTCATTCATTGCTGGGAGGTAACAGCTACACCGTGGTGAGCAGTCTTTGGTAACAGAATGACTCAGAATCAAATCCACCCCTCACAGGTGAAAGATCTGTGACTTTAGGTACAACATCCGTGTCACTGAATCTGTTGATCTGTTAGAAAGATAAAATGACTAACAGAAAGAATGTCCCAATTGTAAAAATTAATTTGAAAATCATAAATGTGCTTAAGGATAGCTTCAAGGATAAAATAGGTAGGGCCAGTGTCAGGTGCAATCTCTGAACTTCCTCTTGTCCTGTAACTTACTGATGACTGCAATGTGCCAGAAGCTGCATTCACTGCTAAGGATAGAGCAATCAACAAGAACAAGTGGTCTTTTATCCCAAAGAGCACATATTGGGAGACAAGCATCTCAAAAATTACTCTGCCCTGGCACACGGTAGGCCCTCAGACACAGGTGGTTATTGTCCACTGAATTATTCTACATCCGGAAAACATATTATGTTCTTGTAGTTTTGTGGAAATGCACTGTTTTTGCTACACTTCTCTAACCCTGGCTTGGTGTTCTACAGCTAAGGAGAGAGCAAGAACGGTTTTTCTTTTCTCTGCCATTAATACAATGTTCCCAGTAAGAGTTCGATAAAATGTTCGTTATGTAACTAACCACTGTTAGCAAAATTCAACTTCCAGGAGAGATTTTTCAGAACAGCACACAGTGTCAAGAGTGGCATGTGGAAAATCACCTCTTACACTTTAAGCTCTGGTTAGAGACAGAAAAGGAAAATGAACAATGATCCCTGCCCTTCCATAGTCAGCTGGGTAAGGCAGGGTGGAATCAAACAGAATAATCTTAGCAAACTCATGTAAGAAGGCCATCCCCAGTGGTGAGTGAACAGAGGGGAATGCACGTGCTAAGAGAAGTCTAGCTTTGCCGGATCTCACTAAGATTTTATGTGTACTTTTCCCATTTTACTACTATGAGAAACAACCCAATGAGGGTGTGTAAGGAAAAAAGGAAAGAAACCCACATAATGTAATTGTTATGTGCGTGGCATAATGTAGGTGATTTTAACAGCAGGTAGAAATAAGCTCCTTCAGTAAATTAATTCAACTGTAGTGGCAAAGCATCCTGAAACCATAGAGGCTGCTCCTGGCAAACCCTCAGTTCCTTGGCAGCAGTGCTTAAACACAACTTTATGTATTAAAATAGGAGAACCTCCTTTCCAGGAGAATGAGCCAGGAAAATCAAATAAAACAGCAACTTCTCAAATCATTTCAAGTTCAAGAAAATGCTGATCAAGCAGGCCGAATAAAATGAGTTGTGTTTCTAAAATAAGAAAGGTGGGTGTCTCTAAGAGTGGAAGTTGGTTTCATGACCTTTCCTGGTAATAGAAATCTCTTATATCTCTTAGTTCACATATTTCCACCAAGCCCCCCCTCACCACCAAACAAATACAACAAAACCACCTCAGAATCATCCCTCTGTTTGACTGTCAGCAATGTGATCTTCAGTAAAATCTGCAGACCCATCTTGGAAAAACTTCACATAGTTTCTAGCCTAAAGGTGATTTTGTTTTTTGGTGAATCTCACCAATGTGGACATACACATCACAGGATTTATTTCAGATTGAAGCTGGATCTTCTACTCTGATTCAAGTTCTGAAATGTAAAGGTTGTTGAGGAGAAAAAATACCCAGAAACAGTTTCTCAGTTCATTCAGTTCATTAAAATCGAGTTTTAGGTTATTGAAAATTATTTTCTTCCACATGTTGGAATAATACTTGTCCCTACGAACATTAGGGCAACATTGCTCGTGCAGTTTGGAACACTGATTACTAAGGCAAGAAAACCAGCTGGGGCCGGGCGCAGTGGCTCACGCCTGTAATCCCAGCACTTTGGGAGGACGAGACGGGCAGATCACGAGGTCAGGAGATCGAGACCATCCTGGCTAACATGGTGAAACCCCGTCTCTACTAAAAAATACAAAAAATTAGCCGGGCATGGTGGCAGGCGCCTGTAGTCCCAGTTACTCGGGAGGCTGAGGCAGGAGAATGGTGTGAACCCAGGAGGCGGAGTTTGCAGTGAGCCAAGATCGTGCCACTGCACTCAAGCCTGGGTGACAGAGAAGACTCCATCTCAAAAAAAAAAACAACAACAAGAAAACCAGTTGGTATGTCTTAGAAATATTTTCAACCCCATAAGTTAAAATTAAAAAGGCTCTATGGCTAAAACAGAGTTAAGCAGAACGTTCAGTTTGGAAAAACATTATATTCACTGATATTTTTGGTTACTCAACATTTTGTTTCATTTTGCATTAGAATGAAAGGTTAATCATTCACTATTTGATGAGATGCTGCCTGGCATAATAGTGTGGGCTGGATAAAAAGCGACTTGGCTTTGTTTGTGTTTTGCTGTAAAGTAGCCTGGTGGCTCAGGGAAATTACTTAACCTCTTGGAGGTTCAGAATGCTCAAACGGATTAAGATATCAAATTGGAGACTTTATAAGACCCTGTAGTTCTAAGTGACTTCCATGTGCTTCCAAGTCATTTACCAGGTACTACAGGTGAAGCCAGAGACACTGGCCATGAGTTATCTTCAAGGTCAACTGTGATCATCTCAATCTCTTCCTAAAAACTGTCAATCATTTCCAAACACCTACTGAACAAAATTCTATGGATACCATTGAAAGCTTCCTACCAATGAAGATAAAGGAAAAGAAAAAAAGGAATTTTCTCTGCCCCCAGGTGAGAAATGAAATCTCTTTCACCATTGTACTTTCTACCACAGTAATTGTTGCTAAGCAAGTAGCTCGACAGAGTGATGTGAGGTTTTTTTTTTTTTTTTTGAGACGGAGTCTCGCTCTTTCACCCAGGCTGGAGTGTGGTGGGCGCAATCTCAGCTCACTGCAGGCTCCGCCCCCCGGGGTTCAGGCCATTCTCCTGCCTCAGCCTCCCGCGTAGCTGGGACTACAGGTGCCCGCCACCTCGCCTGGCTAACTTTTTGTATTTTTAGTAGAAATGGGGTTTCACGGTGTTAGCCAGGATGGTTCGATCTCCTGACCTCGTGATCCGCCCACCTAGGCCTCCCAGGTTTTAAATGGACATGACAGCCCCTTTCTAGCAACCTCCAGATTCAAGGTTAGTGAGGGTTACATGGACTCTGGGATTCTAGGTATTAGAGGCTGTGGTTACTCAGCAGCTGTTTACCAAGTTAATTGCCCTCTCTTTCTAGAAAAACAACTAGACTAAGTTTCCTGGCCTCCCTTGCAGGTAATTGTTACTTTGTCATGGCATTCTGTCCTACAGAATATGGGTGGATGATACCTTTTCCAGGCCTACCCCATGAAAACCTCTCACCTGGCCTGGAGTGGTGGCTCACGCCTGTAATCCCAGCACTTTGGGAGGCTGAGGTGGGCGGATCACAAGGTCAGGAGATCGAGACCGTGGTGAAACCCTGTCTCTACTAAAAATACAAAAAATTAGCCGGGTGCGGTGGCGGGCGCCTGTAGTCCCAGCTACTCAGGAGGCTGAGGCAGGAGAATGGTGTGAACCCGGGAGGCGGAGCTTGCAGTAAGCCGAGATCGCGCCACTGCACTCCAGGCTGGGTGACAGAGCGAGACTCTGTCTCAAAAAAAAAAAAAAAAGAAAAAGAAAAAGAAAACCTCTCACCTAATTCTCAATTTCCTGTTGCCACCCATCTGCCAGCTGAATTGAAGATGGCAGCCTGGGTTCCTGAATGACTGTCTTCCACCACAGACTACACTCTGCAAGAGTAAAGAATCAACTTATTTTGTGTTCAACTGCAGAAAATCTGGGTGTTGTTGTTTTTTTTTGTTTGTTTGTTTTTGTTTTTGTCACAGCAACTAAATTAGCTGCATATAGAAATGTCTGCCTATATACAAAAAAAAGGTATTTGCACTATTGATTTCTTCAATGGGAGCTTTTAAGCTTTCACCTAATTAAGTCAATAAACCATCCACTATAGTTCTGATACCAGTTCCTGGGGTCTTAATGAAGGAATGAATACTGAATAAATCACTGGATAAAGAAAAGGTAGATAATTAAGTAAATCATTGAATAAATAAATAAACAGGCTTGTCAGTGGTAGGTGCTCCAGAGTGGGGTAAGATGACAAAAACATCTTCTTCCCTGGGCCTTTTTATGTCTGGAACAGCTGAGCACAACCACTGATTTATTCCTTGAGAAGTGTGACATGAATTGTGATGCAGGCCTAGGACTCTGAGACAGTTAACAAGAGGCTCAGAGAGAGATTGGCTGACCCACAGCTACTGCCCTGAGACTGAGTAGTGTAGTGGGGAGGCCAATAGAGGGAGATAAATGAAGTGCCATCTAATTAAGAAACAGGGCAATGGCTCATCCTAGAGCTGAGAAGGAAAGAGAGGCTGCTTCTACCAGGTTCTCCATCCTGCAACACAAGGTATGTCCAATTATAATTTCCAAACAATTAAGAGCGTGACTATGTGTTAAAGATTATTAATTTAATAATGAGGGAGTTGGTAAAATGGTAAAGCTGGTTCAAAGAGCATTTTAAAAAATAAGGGACTCTTCCATAATCCAGGAGAGAAGGCATTCTGAAATAAATTTGCCGTTAGACAGAAAATTGGAATATCATACAGGACAATAAAATATAACTTTTAGGATTATCTATTTTAACAGAGAGAAATCTATGTTACATGTAACTTTATTGTATCTAATCCCTTAAAAGCAGATATATCCCCACATATAATTAATCTTTGAATAAGCCTATGAAATAATATTCTAGTATGACATTGAAAGGACATGGTGCTCACTTTTCTGCCTCATTTCTAAGTTTTAAAAGATTTTTTCCTAGCAGTCCCCCTAGTTTGATCATAAATAATCTGCAAAGATTATTCTCTATCACAAAAAAACTGATGGTCTTGAGAGGAGGTGTCAGCTGGGCTTCCTGGGTCAAGTAGGGGCCCAGAAAGCTGTGAAACTCACTCATTTTCTGCATCAGGACTTACTTCGGTCCTGGATGAATAATATTGAAGATATATGCTTAAAATATTCCTAACATCAGAATTTGTGCATGTGTTTTCTTCCCCAAGAAAGCTATAAACAGCAAAAATTTTGTTGTAAGCTTCCCTGTGTCCTCTCTCCCTCTCTCCCTTCCCCCTCCCCTGAAACTAAAAGGAATGTTAAAAGCCCATTTTTCTGTGACCAGCAGACCTTATCTATGCTCCCAATTACAATTCCTTGTAAACACATTTGTAAAATCCTGTGAGATCCTGTCTCCTTTGCCATGCAGCGGCAAGGTTAGAAAGTAGATAAAACTTAAGTTGCAATTCCGGTTTTCCTCAAGATCTGAGACATGTTCATTGTCTTTGTTTCTCGCTCTGGTAACCTCTTCCCACCGCACGTATTTCCCGCCTTAAAGAGTTTAAAAGGTGATCAAAAAATCTAATACTGGCTACCCACTCGGGACCCCTTCCACGCTGTGGAAGCTTTGTACTGTCACTCTGTTCAATAAAGCCTACAGCTTTTTTTCTCTTGGTCCAATCCGTGTCTGTCTCTCACCACGGGCTGCCGTTACACTAAATCTTTGGCGTGGCTAAGGTAAGAACCTTTGGCGTTACAGTCTCATGGTGTTTTAGCTTGATTATTTACAAAAGTGAAACAAGAGGTATTAATTAACCATAAAAGCCTCCATGAGCATATAGTACTAAGCAACTACTAAGGCCAGATAATTTAACTTCTGTCTGGAAATTTTATTAAGGAATCTCAGGTAGAGCTTTTTAAAAGACTCAATTGTTCTGTCTTCTAGCCTGTGGCTAAAAGCAGGCCCAAGAAACTCCACCACATTTCACATGCAGAACCTCTACATTTTGTTCATTCAGCTTTTAAAACTGTGTTGAGCTAATTAAGAAGTATGCATAAAAGAACTAGCTATTGCTAGCATCCCATTAAATCTTAGAAGATCTCAAAGGATGTCAGGTGTAAAATTTACAAGAGATAAACAACCCCATTAAAAAGTGGGCAAGGGACGTGAACAAACACTTTTCAAAAGAAGACAGACATGTGGCCAACAAGCATATGACAAAAAGCTTAATATTAGTGATCATTAGAGAAATGCACATTAAAACCACAATGAGATATTATCTCATACCAGCCATAATGGCTATTATTAAAAAGCCAAAAAATAATGGATGCTGGCGAGGCTGTGGAGAAAAGGGAATGCTTATAGACTGTTGGTGAGAGTGTAAATTTGTTCAACCATTGTGGAAAGCAGCATGGTGATTTCTCAAAGAGCTAAAAGCAGAACTACCATTCAACCCAGCAATCCCATTACTGGGTATATACCCAGAGGAATGTAATGCATTTTACCATAAAGACGCATGCATGTGAATGTTCATTGCAACACTATTCACAATAGCAAAGATATGGAATCATCCCAAAATCATCAAAATCCATTTTTATAGCTATAAAAATAAGATCATTGTCAGGCTTATGAGCCCAGGCTAAGCCATCATATCCCCTGTAACCTGCACGTATACATCCAGATGGCCTGAAGTAACTGAAGAATCGCAAAAGAAATGAAAACGGCCTGTTCCTGCCTTAGCTGATGACATTACCTTGTGAAATTCCTTCTCCCAGCTCAGAAGCTCTCCCACTGAGCACCTTGTGACCCCCACCCCTGCCCACCAGAGAACAAACCCCCTTTGACTGTAATTTTCCATTACCTACCCAAATCTTATAAAACAGCCCCACCCCTATCTCCCTTTGCCGACTCTCTTTTCGGACTCAGCCCGCCTGCACCCAGGTGAAATAAACAGCCTTGTTGCTCACACAAAGCCTGTCTGGTGGTCTCTTCACATGAACACAAGTGAAATTTGGTGCCGTGACTCAGATTGGGGGACCTCCCTTGGGAGATCAATCCCCTGTCCTCCTGCTCTTTGCTCTGTGAGAAAAATCCACCTATGACCTCGGGTCCTCAGACCAACCAGCCCAAGGAACATCTCACCAATTTTAAATTGGGTAAGCGGCCTCTTTTTACTCCCTTCTCTAACCTCTCTCACTATCCCTCAACCTCTTTTTCCTTTCAATCTTGGTGCCATCTTTCAATCTCTCCCTTCTCTGAATTTCACTTCCTTTCCTTTTCTGGTAGAGACAGGAGACGCATTTTATCCGTGAACCCAAAACTCCAGCGCCAGTCACGGACTTGGGAAGACAGTCTTCCCTTGGTGTTTAATCATGCAGGGACATCTGCTTGATTATTCACCCACGTTTCAGAGGTGTCTGACCATGCGGGGATGCCTGCCATGGTCCTTCACTCTTAGTGGCAAGTACCGCTTTTCTGGGGGGCAAGAACCCCCCAACCCCTTCTCTCCATGTCTCTACCTCTTTTCCACTTTCCTGGGGAGCAAGTACCACCCACCCATTCTCTCTGTGTCTCTACCCCTTTTCCACTTTTCTGTGGGGCAAGCACCCCCCACCCCTTCTGTCCGTGTCTCTACCCCTTTTCCGCTTTTCTTGGGAGCAAGAACCCCCCACTCCTTCTCTCCATATCTCTACTCTCTCTTTTCTCTGGGTTTGCCTCCTTCACCATAGGCAACTTTCCACCCTCCATTCCTCCTTCTTCTCCCTTAGCCTGTGTTCTCAAAAACTTAAAACCTCTTCAACTCATACCTGACCTAAAACCTAAATGCTTTATTTTCTTCTGCAACACCACTTGGCTCCAATACAAACTTGACAATGGCTCTTAATGGCCAGAAAATGACACTTCGATTTCTCCATCCTATAAGACCTAGATAATTTTTGTCAAAAAATGAGCAAATGGTCTGAGGTGCCTTACATCCAGGCATTTTTCACACTTCCTTCCCTCCCTAGTCTCTGTTCCCAATGCGATTCCTCCCAAATCCTCCTCAGTCCCAACCCTAAGCATCACTGAGTCTTTCCAATCTTCCTTTTCTACAGACCCATCTGACCTCTCCCCTCCTCCCCAGGCTGCTCATCACCAGAGTGAGCCAGGTCTCAATTCTTTCTCAGCCTCCACTCCTCCACCCTATAATCCTTCGATCACCTCCCCTCCTCACACCTGGTCCAGCTTACAGCTTAGTTCCATGACTAGCTCTCCTCCACCTGCCCAACAATTTCCTCTTAGAGAGGTGGCTGGAGCTGAAGGCATAGTCAGGGTACATGTGCCTTTTTCTCTATCAGACCTCTCTCAGATCAGTCAGCGTTTAGGCTCTTTCTCATCAGACCCCACTAAATATATACAGGAATTCAGATATCTAACTGTGTCCTACAATTTAACCTGGAGCGACTTAAATGTCATCCTAACTTCTACCATCTCCCCAGATGCACAGGAAAGAGTTTTTTCTCTGGCCCAATCTCATGCTGACAACTGCCGGCTCCATGAGCCAGACCTCCAGGAAGGCATTAGAGCAGTTCCCTGAAAGGATCCCCAATGGAACTATCAGGCAGATTCCCCAGCTATAGCTAGGTGAGATTACATGATTTCCTGCCTAGTTAAAGGGCTTAAAAAGGCAGCTTACAAAGCTGTTAATTATGACAAACTTAAAGAAACTACCCAAGGTAAAGACGAAAACTCAGCCCAGTTCATGGCTCGTTTGGCAGCAACCCTGAGATGCCTTACAGCCCTAGACCCTGAAGGGTCAGAAGGCCGTCTCATCCTAAATATGCATTTTATCGCCCAGTCAGCTCCTGACACTAGAAAAAAACTTCAAAAATTAGAATCCGGTCCTCAAACCCCACAACAGGAATTAATCAACCTCGCCTTCAAGGTGTACAATAATAGAGAGGAGGCAGCCAGACAGCAATGCATTTCTGAGTTTCAATTACTTGCCTCTGCTGTGAGACAAAACCCAGCTGCACCTCTAGCACATAAGAACTTCAAAATGCCTAAGCCACACACGCCTAAGCCGCAGCAATCAAGCATTGCTACAAGACTTCTTCCATCAGGATCTTGCTTCAAGTGCCAGAAATCTGGCCACTGGGCCAAGGAATGCCTGGAGCCCAGGATTCCTCCCAAGCCATGTCCCATCTGTGCAGGAACCCACTGGAAATCAGACTGCCCAGCTCACCTGGCAGCCACTCCTAGAGCCCCTAAAGCTCTAGCCTAAGGCTCTCTGACTGACTCCTTCCCAGATCTGCTTGGCTTAGTGGCTGAAGACTGACACTGCCCGATTGCCTCTGAAGCCCCCTGGACCATCACAGATGCTGAGCTTTGGGTAACTCTCACAGTGGAGGGTAAGTCCATCCCCTGTTTAATTGATATGGGGGCTACCCACTCCACATTACCTTCTTTTCAACGGCCTGTTTCCCTTGCCCCCATAACTGTTGTGGGTATTGATGGCCAAGCTTCAAAACCCCTTGGAACTCCCCCACTCTGGTGCCAACTTGGACAACATTCTTTTATGCACTCTGTTTTAGTTATCCCCACCTGCTCAGTTCCCTTATTAGGCCAAGACATTTTAACCAAATTATCTGCTTCCCTGACTATTCCTGGGCCACATCTCATTGCCGCCCATCTCATTGCTGCCCTTCTTCCCAACCCAAAGCCTCCTTTGTGTCTTCCTCTCATATCCCCTCACCTTAAACCCACAAATATGGGACACCTCTACTCCCTCCCTGGCAACCAATCACATGCCCATTACTATCCCATTAAAACCAAATCACCCTTATTCCACTCAATGACAATATCCCATCCCACAGCACGCTTTAAAATGATTAAAGCCTGTTATCACTCGCCTGTTAGAGCATGGCCTTTTAAAGCCTATAAACTCTCCTTATAATTCCCCCATTTTACCTGTCCAAAAACCAGACAAGCCTTACAGGTTAGTTCAGGATCTGCACCTTCTCAACCAAATTGTTTTGCCTCTCCACCCTGTAGTGCCCAACCCATACACTCTTTTGTCCTCAGTACCTTCCTCCACAACTCACTATTCCGTTCTTGATCTTAAAGATACTTTTTTCACTATTCCCCTGCACCCCTCATCCCAGTCTCTCTTTGCTTTTATCTGGACTGACCCTGACACCCATCAGTCCCAGCAACTTACCTGGGCTGTACTGCCACAAGACTTCAGGGACAGCCCTCATTACTTCAGCCAAGCTCTTTCTCATGATTTACTTTCTTTCCAGCCCTCAGCTTCTCAATATATTGGTGACCTTCTACTTTGTAGCCTCTCCTTTGAATCTTCTCAACAAGACACCGTTCTGCTCCTTCAACATTTATTCTCCAAAGAAGATCAGGTATCCCCCTCCAAAGCTCAAATTTCTTCTCCATCTGTTACCTAACTCAGCATAATTCTTCATAAAAACACACATGCTCTCCCTGCCAATTGTGTCTGACTCATCTCTCAAACCCCAACACCTTCTACAACACAACAACTCCTTTCCTTCCTAGGCATGGTTGGATACTTTTGCCTTTGGATATCTGGTTTTGCCATCCTAACAAAACCATTATATAAACTCACAAAAGGAAACCTAGCTGACCCCATCAATCCTAAATCCTTTCCCCACTCCTCTTTCCGTTCCTTGAAGACAGCTTTAGAGACTGCCCCCACACTACCTCTCCCTGACTAATCCCAACCCTTTTCATTACACACAGCTGAAGTGCAGGGCTATGCAGTTGGAATTCTTACACAAGGACCAGGACCACGCCCTGTAGCCTTTTTGTCCAAACAACTTGACCTTACTGTTTTAGCTGGCCATCATGTCTCTGTGCAGTGGCTGCCACCACCCTACTACTTTTAGAGGTACTCAAAATCAGAAACTATACTCAACTCACCCTCTACAGCTCTCATAACTTCCAAAATCGATTTTCTTCCTCACACCTGATGCATATACTTTCTGCTCCCTGGCTCCTTCAGCTATACTCACTCTTGGTTGAGTCTCCCACAATTACTATTGTTCCTGGCCTGGACTTCAATCTGGCCTCCCACATTATTCCAGATACCACACCTGATCCCCATGACTGTATGTCTCTGATCCACCTGACATTCACCCCATTTCCCCATATTTCCTTCTTTCCTGTTCCTCACCCTGATCACATTTGGTTTATTGATGGCAGTTCCACCTGGCCTAATTGCCATTCACCAGCAAAGGCAGACTATGCTATAGTATCTTCCACATCTATCAGTGAGGCTACTGCTCTGCCCCCTCCACTACCTCTCAGCAAGCCGAACTCATTGCCTTAACTCAGGTCCTCACTCTTGCAAAGGGACTATGTGTCAATATTTATACTGAATCTAAATATGCCTTCCATATCCTGCACCACCATGCTGTTATATGGGCAGAAAGAGGTTTCCTCACTACACAAGTGTCCTCTATCATTAATGCCTCTTTAATAGAAACTCTTATCAAGTCTGCTTTACTTCCAAAGGAAGCTGGAGTCATTCACTGCAAGGGCCATCAAAAGGCATCAGATCCCATTGTTCTAGGCAATGCTTATGCTGATAAGGTGGCTAAAGGAGCAGCTAGCATTTCAACTTCTGTCCCTCATGGCCAGTTTTTCTCCTTCTCATTGGTCACTCCCACCTACTCCCCCGCTGAAACTTCCACCTATCGATCTCTTCCCACACAAGGCAAATGGTTCTTAAACCAAGGAAAATATCTCCTTCCAGCCTCACAGGCCCATTCTATTCTGTCATCAATTCATAACCTCTTCCATGTAGTTTACAAGCCACTAGCCCATCTCTTAGAACCTCTCATTTCCTTTTCATCGTGGAAATCTATCCTCAAGGAAATCACTCCTCAGTGTTCCATCTGCTATTCTACTACCCCTCAGGGATTGTTCAGGCCCCCTCCCTTTCCTACGCATCAAGCTCGAGGATTTGCCCCTGCCCAGGACTGGCAAATTGACTTTACTCACATGCCCTGAGTCAGGAAACTAAAATACCTCTTGGTCTGGGTAGACACTTTCACTGGATGGGTAGAGGCCTTTCCCACAGGGTCTGAAAAGGCCACTGTGGTCATTTCTTCCCTTCTATCAGACACAATTCCTCAGTTTGGCCTTCCCACCTCTATATAGTCCGATGATGGACTGGCCTTTACTAGTGAAATCACCCAAGCAGTTTCTCAGGCTCTTGATATTCAGTGGAACTTTCATAACCCTTACAGTCCTCAATCTTCAGGAAAGGTAGAACAGACTAATGGTCTTTTAAAGACACACCTCAACAAGATCAGCCTCCAACTTAAAGAGGACTGGACAGTACTTTTACCTCTTGCCCTTCTCAGAATTAGAGCCTGTCCTCGAGATGCTACAGGGTACAGTCCATTTGAACTTTTATATGACACACTTTCTTGCTCAGCCCCAACCTTATCCCAAACACCAGCCCTCTGGGCAACTTATCTTCCAGCTCCAGTGGGCTAGACAGGAAATTCACCAGGCTGCTAATCTTCTCTTGCCTACTCCAGATTCCCAGCCATATGAAGACACCCCAGCTGGACGATCAGTTCTTGTTAAGAATCTGACTCCTCAAACTCTACAACCTCGATGGACCGGACCCTACTTAGTCATCTATAGTACCTCAACTGCTGTCCACCTGTAGGATCCTCCCCACTGGGTTCACCATTCCAGGATAAAGCTGCGTCCATTGGACAGCCAGCCTAATCCCTCCTCTTTCTCCTGGAAGTCACAAGTACTCTCCCCTACTTCCCTTAAACTCACTCGCATTTCTGAAAAACAGTAATAACCCTTATGAGCTTAATACATCTCTTCATTCTATTAGGTCTGTTCATCCTTACCCTTCTTTTTGCAACAAGGCTTTACAAAGTCACCCCCACTACTTGGACTGAGCCCCAAAAACTAGTCATCCCTACTATCTTCTGTCTAGTCACACTCCTATTCACCGTTCTCAACTACTCATAAATGCCCTACTCTTGTTTACACTGCCAGTTTATACTGTTTCTCCAAGCCATCACAGCTGATATCTCTTGGTGCTATCCCCAAACCGCCACTCTTAACTCCCTTTTAGAGTGGATAGATGATCTTTGCTGGCAGGGGACCCTCCAATACTTTCACTCTGATGAGGTTCTATTCCTTACTTTTATACTCATTCTTATTCTCATTCCCATTCTTATGCCACCCTCTACCTCTCCCTAGCTATCTCCAACACACTATTAATGTTATTCACTCTCTCCTAGCTGTTTCTAATCCCTCCTTAACAAACAATTGCTGGCTTTGCATTTCCCTTTCTTCCAGCACCTACACAGCTCTCCCCGCCTTACATACAGACTGGGCAACATCTCCTGTCTCCCTACACCTCTGAACTTCCTTTAACAGCCCTCACCTTTACCATCCTGAAGAACTCATTTATTTTCTGGACAGGTCCAGCAAGACCTCTCCAGACATTTCACATCAGCAAGCTGCCGCCCTCCTCCGCACTTACTTAAAAAACCTTTCTCCTTATATCAACTCTACTCACCCCATATTTGGACCCCTCACAACACAAACTACTATTCCTGTGACTGCTCCTTTACGTATCTCTCAGCAAAGACCCACTGGAATTCCCCTGGGTAACCTTTCACCTTATCAATGTTCCTTCACTCTTCATCTCCAAAGCCCAACTACACACATCACTGAAACAATTGGAGCCTTCCAGCTCTGTATTACAGATAAGTCCTCTATCAATACTGGCAAACTTAAAAACATTAGCAGTAATTATTGCTTAGGAAGACACTTACCCTGTATTTCACTCCATCCTTAGCTACCTTCCCCTTGCTTGTCAGACTCTCCCCGCAGGCCCTCTTCTTGTTTACTTATACCCAACCCTGAAAATAACAGTGAAACGTTGCTCGTAGACACTCAATGTTTTCTCATACACCATGAAAATGGAACCTTCCCCTCTATGCAGTTACCTCATCAGTCCCCATTATAACCTCTGACGGCTGCCACCCTAGTTGGATCCCTAGGAGTCTGGGTACAAGATACCCCTTTCAGCACTCCTTCTCATCTTTTTACTTTGCATCTCTAGTTTTGCCTCGCACAAGGTCTCTTCTTTCTCTGTGGATCCTCTACCTACATGTGTCTACCTGCTCATTGGACAGGCACATGCACACTAGTTTTCCTTACTCCCAAAATTCAATTTGCAAATGGGACCGAAGAGCTCCCTGTTCCCCTCATGACACCAACACGACAAAAAAGAGTTATTCCACTAATTCCCTTGCTTGTCAATTTAGGACTTTCTGCCTCCACTATTGCTCTCAGTACTGGAATAGCAGGCATTTTAACCTCTGTCATGACCTTCTGTAGCCTCTCTAATGACTTCTCTGCTAGGATCACAGACATATCACAAACTTTATCAGTCCTCCAGGCCCAAGTTGACTCTTTAGCTGCAGTTGTCCTCCAAAACTGCCGAGGCCTTGACTTACTCACTGCTGAAAAGGGAGGACTCTGTATATTCTTAAACGAAGAGTGTTGTTTTTACCTAAATCAATCTGGCCTGGTATATGACAACATAAAAAAACTCAAGGATAGAGCCCAAAAACTCACCAACCAAGCAAGTAATTATGCTGAACCCCCTTGGTCACTCTCTAACTGGAGGTCCTGGGTCCTCCCAATTCTTAGTCCTTTAATACCTATTTTTCTCCTTCTTTTATTTGGACTTTGTATCTTCCGTTTAGTTTCTCAGCTCATCCAAAATCATATCCAGGCCATCACCAATCATTCTACCTGAAAAATGCTCCTTTTAACAACCCCACAATGTCACCCCTTACCACAAAATCTTCCTTCAACTTAATCTCTCCCACCCTAGGTTCCCACGTCGCCCCTAATCCTGCTTGAAGCAGCCCTGAGAAACATCGCCCATTACCTTTCCATACCACCCCCCAAAATTTTCACCACCCCAACAGTTTACCACTATTTCGCTTTATTTTTCTTATTAATATAAGAAGACAGGAATGTCAGGCCTCTGAGCCCAAGCTAAGCCATCATAACCCCTGTGACCTGCATGTCCAGATGGCCTGAAGTAACTGAAGAATCACAAAAGAAGTGAAAATGGCCTGTTCCTGCCTTAACTGATGACATTACCTTGTGAAATTCCTTCTCCTGGTTCAGAAGCTCCCCCACTGAGCACCTTGTGACCCCCGCTCCTGCCCACCAGAAAACTACCAGCTTTGACTGTAATTTTCCACTACCTAACCAAATCTTATAAAACAGCCCCACCCCATCTCCCTTCACTGACTCTCTTTTCGGACTCAGCCCGCCTGCAGCCGGGTGAAATAAACAGCCTTGTTGCTCACACAAAGTCTGTTTGGTGGTCTTTTCACATGGACACAAGTGAAAATCATGTCTTATGTGGGAATGTGGATGGAGCTGGAGGCTATTATCCTTAGCAAACTAATGCAGGAACAGAAAACCGAATACCACATGTTCTTACTTACAGGTAGGAGCTAAACGATGACAATTTATGAACACAAAGAAGAAAACAACAGACACTGAGGTGTACTTGAGAGTGGAGGGTGGGAAGAGGGAGAGGAGCAGAGAAGATAACTATTTGGTACTGCACTTAATACCTGGGTGATGAAATAATCTGTACAAGAAACCTCCATGACTTGAGTTTATCTATATAATAAACCTTCACATGTACCACCAAACCTAAACTAAAAGTTAAAAAAAAAGAATATTAGGTGTAAAAAGACATGTTGATTATTTTTCTAAATTGTGCTCTGATTTTGGAATGACAAAATCAAGAGTTATGAGAAGATATTTAGGCACTTGATTAAAATAGAAACAATAGCTTGGTTACCTATTAATCAAAGAGACCATATGATATTTTAAATAAACATTGAAAAAGATGACACAAGAATATGGAATCTTGGCTCTTTAGAATCAAAGGCATAATAAAGTCACACAAAGAACAGAAAATTATTCTGGCGAGACTTTGAGTTCTTGCTATCCAGACAGATAACACAGGGTGTAAAAAATAACCTTTTTCTTTCCCTCATAAGAGCAGAAATAAATACTCTAAGACAAATCTATGACTTTAACAGAGAGAAATCATATTCTAGGTTTTCATTAATGTCAGACTTAGCAGTGAAGATTCTCAGGTTCCTCTCACTCCCCTTTTTTAAACTTATGGATGAGCCCATCAACACTATGCAAACTTTTCCAGAATTTGAGGACATTCCTTGGCTTCTTTCAGACTCATCATTTGTAAGTATTATAAATCAATTTCTAAAAACCCTCTACAACTTTCTATATTCACGTTTTGTCTCCCATTATTCTTTTTCACATGTGGAACAACCAGACACTTTACTTAGGTCAAAACTACCTCTTTGATCCTTGCCATTTTCCTTTCCCATGATCTTGCAAATAGTTGAATTTATTTGCCATAATGCCTGGTATAGTTTTTTGTTTGTTTGTTTGTTTGTCTGTTTTTTTGTTTGTTTTGTTGTTGTTGTTGTTTTTAGGTGGAGTCTCACTTTATTGCCCAGGCTGGAGTGCAGTGGTGCAATCTCAGCTCACTGCAACCTCTGCCTCCCAGGTTCAAGAGATTCTCCTGCTTCAGCCTCCGGAGTAACTGGGATTACAGGCTTGCACCACCACACCCAGTTAATTTTTGTATTTTTAGTAGAGACAGGGTTTCATCATGTTGTCCAGGATGATCTTGAATTCCGGGGCTCAAGTGATCCGCCTGCCTCAGTCTCCCAAAGTGCTGGGATTACAGGCATGAACCACCATGCCCAGACCCTGGTATAGTCTTAACCATTTATATTCATTAAAACTTATAAACAAATTCTATTTTAAAAAGAGAACTTGTAAGTAAGTATGTAATTAAGAATTATCTGTCATACACAAGCATTTAGGCAGACCCAAAAGCATAGAGGAACATATAATACAACCTCCTACTGCCATCCACATGCCTTTTACACCTTCTCCAAGTGGCAAAAAGAAACACTTCCACTAACAAGATCCAAAGATACAGTCACTCTATAATATATGCAAATAGGAAGCAAAAGTATACCCATTTAGATGTTAAGATGACACTCAGTAACCGAGATTTCTGTATTCTATTTTACTTAGAAATTACCCAGGTAGTCAAAGATTCTTCATTAATCATTATCCATTATCAATTTAATATTAGTTTATAGATTCAAAGTTTACTGAGGGTGTTAGAAATTATGTTCAAACAGACATGCTACACATATAATTGCTGTTAATAGAAAAGGTTTGTAAAAACTCTAATTCAATTTATTTGAAAATTTTGTTTTCCCACAATCCTAAATATTATGTAGGGCTAATATTAGCTAATCTAATAAATGAATTAGTGTAAAAAGTTTAGGAAGTTCAGATTAACTAGTATCTTCACATAAAAGAAAATATACCAAACCTTACTTTCAAAAAATCTTATATTTATACCCCACACTGATAAAACCATAGGAAATTACATGTAACTGTTGCTAATCCTAATTATTAAATCAACCTGATTTGGACATGGATTCATCTTGATTACTTGAATTTTGATGCTTATGAAAATGCCTCCTAGCTAGCATTTTCTGTAAGAGAGAATTTTTGTAGGTTAGCCCATTTAAAATATTAGTTTAGCTTCTTTATTTGGGGGGATGACATGGTTTGGCTCTGTATCGCCACCGAAATCTTATGTTTAATTGTAATTCCCTATGTTGGGGTGGAACTTAGTGGTAGATGATTGAATTATGGGGGTGGATTTCCCCCAGCTGTTCTCATGATAGTGAATTCTCACAAGATCTGGTTGTTTAAAATTGTGTAGCACTTCCCCTTTTGCTCTCTGTCTCCTGTCACCATGTGAAGATGTGCTTGCTTTCCCTTTACTTCCACCATGATTGCAAGTTTCCTGAAGCCTCCCCAGCCATGCCTCTGGTACAGCCTGTGGAACTGTGAGTCAATTAAACCTCTTTTCTTTAAAAACTATCCAGTTTCAGATAGTTCTTTATAGAAATGTGAGAACAAACTAATACAGAAAATTGGTACCAAAGAAGTGGGGCATTTCTATAAAGATACATGAAAATGTAAAAGCAACTTTGGAACTGTGTAATGGGCAGAAGTTGAAACAGTTTGGAGTGTTCAGAAGAAGACAGGAAGATGAGGGAAATTTGGAACTTCCTAGAAACTTGTTGAATGATTTGACCAAAATGCTGATAGTGTTATGAACAGTGATGTCCAAGCTGAGGTGGTCTCATATGGAGATGAGGAACTTACTGGGAACTGGAATAAAAGATCCCTCTTGCTACACTTTAGCAAAGAGACTGGCAGCATCGTGCCCCTGCTCTAGAGATCTGTGGAACTTTGAACTTGAGAGACATGATTTAGGGTATCTGGTGGAAGAAATTTCTAAGCAGAAAAGTGTTCAAGATATGGCCTGGCTGCATCTAAAAGCTTATGCTCATTTGCATGACCAAAGAAATGACCTAAAACTAGACCTTATATTTAAAAGGGAAGCAGAGCATAAAAGTTTGGAAAACATGCAGTCAGATCATGCAATAAAGAAGAAAAACCCATTTTCTGGGAAAAAAAATTCAAGGTTACAGAAATTTGCATAAGTAAAGAAGAGCTGAATGTTAATAGCCAAGACAATGGAGAGAATACCTTCAGGGCATTTCAGAGACCTTAGCAGGAGCCCCTCCCATCACAGGCCTGCAGGCCTAAAAGGGAAAAAATGTTTTGTGGGTCAGACTCAGGGCCCTGCTGCTCTGTGCATCCTTGGGACAAGGCACCCTGCATCCCAATTGCCCCAGCTCCAGCTGTGACTAAAATGGGTCAAAGTACTGCTGGGGTCATTGCTTCAGAGGATGCAAACCCCAAGCCTTGCTGACTTCCAAGTGGTGTTGGGCCTGTGCATGTACAGAAGGCAAGAGTTGAGGTTTGGGGGAATCTGCCTAGATTTCAGAGGATGTTTGGAAATGCCTGAATGTCCAGGCAGAAGCCTGCTGAAAGGATGGAGCCCTCATGGAGACCTTCCACTAGGGCAGTGTGGAGGGGAAATGTGGGGCTGGAGCCCCCACACAGAGTCCCCATTTGGGCACTGCCTAGTGGAGCTGTGAGAAGAGGGCCACTATCCTCCACCTCCCAGAATGGTAGGTCTTTTGACAGCTTGCACTGTGCATATGGAAAAGCCAAAGGCACTCAGTGCCAGCCATGAGGGCTGTACCCTGCAGAGCCACAGAGGCAGAGCTGCCCAAGGCCTTGGGAGCCTACCCCTTGCATCAATGTGGCCTGGATGTGAGACATGGAGTCAAAGGAGATTATTTTGGAGCTTTAAGATTTAAGAACTGCCCTGCTGGGTTTGGGACTTGCATGGGGCCTGTAGATCCCTTTGTTTTGGCCAATTTCTCCCTTTTGGAATGAGAGAATTTACTCAATGCCTATACCCCCATTATATCATAGAAAAACAAACTTGTTTTTGATTTGCAGGCTCACAGAGGGAAACAACTTGCCTTGTCTCAGATGAGACTTTGGACTTGAACTTTAGAGTTAATGCTGGAATGAGTTAAGACTTTGGAGGGCTGTTGGGAGGGTATGATTGTGTTTTGAAATGTGAGAAGAACATGAGATTTGGGGGGGTCCAGGAGCAGAATGATATGGTTTGACTCTGTGTCCCCACCCAAATCTCATGTCAAACTGTAATTCCCAATGTTAGGGGAGGAACCTGGTGTAAGTTGATTGGATCATGGGGGTGTATTTCTCCCCTGCTGTTCTCCTGATAGTGAGTGAGTTGTCACAAAATCTAGTTGTTGTTTGAAAGTGTGTAGTGCTTCCCTTTCACCATCTCTCCCCTGTCACTATATGAAGATGTGTTTGGTTCCCCTTTGCCTTCTGCCATGATTGTAAGTTTTCTGAGGGCTCCCAAGTCATGCTTCCTGTACAGCCTGTGGAATTGTGAATCAATTAAACCTCTTTTCTTTATAAACTACCCAGTCTCAGGTAGTTTTTTTATAGCAATGTGAGAATAAACTAATACGGGGAATTCTGAGAATATTATATCTATGTAATTCCTTAAAGTCCTATGAAGCATTTAATTAATTTAAGAGACATTGTAATCTAATTTATTAATATCCTTCAGGAGAAGGAAAATGTTTCACACTCACAGTGAGAAGTAAAGCTTTTCTTAATTACATACAAACGTACAGAGAGCTTGCAGTTTCAGTTCTGTAAACTAAGTCACAGGTCAAGAACAGATAGAAATACAAACATTCACTTATCCAGATCTCAAAGGATATGCTTAGTTCCAGGAAGCACAAAATATTTTCTTAGTTACTTGAGCTCACAAATGGTCAAACAAACTGAAAAGACTAACAGAATTATCTCTCATTTCTCACCCAAGAGAGTATATCCCATCGTTCTAGTAAAGATCACCAAATGATCACACTATGCAGCCAGAGTCCCATCATTGCAGTCACCAGTGGCAAATGACTATTGGTCATGCTTAAATCAGAACTATGGCTAAATCTATCCAAGGGCCAGAAATAAAAAAGAGAAACATGATTAGAAGAGTAAGCAAGTGAAAGTGTGTGTGAGAGAGAGGAAAGACGAAGATTTATTACCACTTGAGATCCATTGTAGGAGCCAAAATCACTTGCCGGAGCTGCAGCAGCCCAGGTTTGTTTCCCATGCCTCAGAGTTTAATGAAAACTAGCAGGTTAGTCCACTTGACAATCTCAGCAAATCTTCAAAAACCAACAATTATTTCAATTCCCCAAAATTTAAAAACATGCAAATATAGAAACAACATGTATCCAAAATTACTGATTCATCAATAAGGAAATAACTAAGATGGTAAAGTTATTTAAAAGAGCATTTTGATCAAATAAACAATCTAATGCAACTTAAAGAACTAGAAAAGCAAGAGAAAACCCAACCAAAAATCAGTAGAAGAAAAAAATTAATAAAGGTCAGAATAGAAACAAATGAAATAGAAATGGAAAAACAATACAAACCTCAATGAAACAAAAAAGTTTTTCGGAGTTTAACAAAATTGACAAACCTTTAGCCAGACTAAGAGAAAAAGAGAAAATATTCAAATAAATAAAATCAGAAATTAAAAAGGACATACTACAACTGATACTGCAGAAATTCAAAGGATCACTAGTGACTACTATGAGCAACTATATTCCAGTAAATTGGAAAATTTAGAAAAAATGGACAAATTCCTAGATTCATACAACCTACCAAGATTGAACCAGAAAGAAATTCAAAACCTGAACAGACTGATAACAAGTAACAAGATTGAAATCATAATAATAACAATAATAAAAATCTCCCAGTAAAGAAAAGCCTGGGACCTGATGGCTTTGACTGAGTTCTACTAAACCGAATTCTACTAAATATTTAAATAAGAACAAATACCAATTAGTTCTTCTAATTCTACTATTTAAGGAAGAACTAATATCAATCCTACTCAAACTATTCCCAAAAATAAAGGAGGTTGGAAGATCTCCAAACTCATTCTATGAGGCCAGTATTACCCTGATATCAAAACCAGTCAAAGACACATCAAAAAAAGAAAACTACAGGCCAATATCTCTGATGAATATTGATGCACAAATCCTCAACAAAATACTAGGAAGCTGAATTCAACAACACATTAGAAAGATTATTCATCATGACCAAGTAGGATTTATCCCTGAGATGCAAGGATGATTCAACATATACAAATCAATCAATGTGATATATCCTATAAACAGAATGAAGGAGAAAAATCATATGATCATTTCATTGACACTGAAAAAGCATTTGATAAAATTCAACATCCCTTCATGATAAAAACTCTCAAAACCTGGGGATAGAAGGAACATACTTCAACATAATAAAAACAACAGACCCACGCTAATATACTGAATGGGGAAAAACTGAAAGCTTTTCCTCTAAGATAAGGAACACAACAAGGGCGCCTGTTGTCACCACTGTTATTCAACATAGTGCTAGAAGTCTTAGCTAATCAGACTAGAGACATGCAAAAGAATGAAACTAGACCCCTATCTCTCACCATATAAACAAATAGAGTCAAAATGGATTAAAGACTTAAATCTAAGACCTCAAATTATGAAACTACTATAAGAAAACATTGGGGAAAATCTCCAGGACATTGGTATGGGCAAAAATTTCTTATTACCCCGCAAGTACAGGCAACCAAAGCAAAAACGGACAAATAGGATCACATCAACTTAAAAAGTTTCTGCCCAGAAAAGGATGCAATCAACAAAGAGAAGAGACAACCCACAGAATGTGAGAAAATATTTGCAAACTACTCAACTGACAAGTAATTAATAACCAGAATATATAAGAAGCTATAGGAAAAAAAATCAAATAATCTGATCAAAAATGGGCAAAAGATTTGAATAGACATTTCTCAAAAGAAGATATACAAATGGCAAACAGGCATAGAAAAAGGGGCTCAACATTACCAATCATCAGAGAAATGCAAATCAAAACTATGATGAGATATCATCTCACCCCAGTTAAAATGGCTTATATCCAAAAGACAGGCAATAACAAATGCTGGAAAGGATGTGGGGAAAAGGGGACCCTTGTATACTCTTGGTAGGAATGTAAATTAGTACAACCACTATGGGGAACAATTTGGAGATGCCTCAACAAACTAAAAATTGAGCTACCATTTAATCCAGCAACTCCACTGCTGGATATATACCCAAAACAAAAGAAATCAGTATATCGACAAGATACGTGGACTCCTATGTTTGCTGCAGCACTGTTTTCAATAGCTAAGATTTGGAAGCAACCTGAGTGTCCACCAACAGATGAATGGATAAAGAAAATGTGGTACACATATACAATGAAGTACTATTCACCCATAAAAAATAATGAGATTCAGTCATTTGCAACAATATGAACAACATAGATGGAACTGGAGATCAGTACGTTAAGTGAAATAAGCCAAGCACAGAAAGACAAATATTGCATGTTCTCGCTTATTTGTGGGATCTAAAAATCAAAACAATTGAACTCATGGACATAGAGAGCAGGAGGATGTTTACCAGAGGCTGGAAAGGGTAGTAGGAAGGGGCGGATAAGGTGAGGATCATTAATGGGTACAAAAAAAATAGAAAAAATAAAAAAGATCTACTATTTGATAGCACAAATAGCGACTATTATTAATAATAACTGCACATTTTTAAATAAAGAGAGTAATTAGGTTGTTTGCAACTCAATGAATAAATGCTTGAGTGGATGGATACCCCATTCTCCTTGATGTGCTTATTTTACATTGCATGCTTGTATCAAAACATTTCATGTACCCCATAAATATATATACCTACTATGTACCCACAAAAATGAATAAAAATAGATTTTTAAAAAAGACTTACTATGAAACTAAGAAAAATATCTCTTTAAAATATGGTAAGGATGAAAAATAAAACTTATTTTTTACACAAAAAATAAGTAAATAAAAGAGCATTTTGAGGAACATGGACTGTGTTTACTATATTGTGGTAGGCTGAAATAAGATCCCCCAACACTTGTATCCCCAGAACCTGTGAGTATAATATCTTACATGGCAAAAAAGATTTTAAAAATTAATTTAGTCTAAGGATATTTATATGGGAAATAATCCTGGATTATCTGAGTGTGCTCAGTTTAATCACAGAATAAAAATAGAAGAGGAAGGCAGATGGTAGGTCAGAAAGATGCTATGTGAGAAGGATCTGCTGTTGCTGGCTTTGAAGTTAGAGGAAGGGGACCATGAGCCAAGAATGTGATGACCTCCACAAGCTGGGAATATCCCTCAACTTATACTTAGCAAGAATATGGATGGGGACCTCAGTCACAAACCTGTAAGGAACTGAATTCTTCCAATAACTCACATGAGCCGGAAACAGATTCTCTCCTGAGAGACTTCAAAAAGGAGCAAAGCATGCACAGACCTTGACTTTAGTCTGGTAAGACTTGTACCAAACTTCTGACATTCAGAAGTATGGAATAATAAATCTGAGTTGTTTTAAGCCACAACATTTGTGGGAATTTGCTATAGCAACAATAGAAAACTAACATACTAGAATGGAGATTTAATTTGTTAAATTCCTACAGGACAATAAAACTGTGACCTTGAAACTTATCTTTTCTGCCACACAGATACCTACATTATGCATTTGATATGTTTAGGTTTTGTGTCACCACCCAAATCTCATCTTGAATTGTAACCCACAGGTGCGGAGAGAGAGACCTGATGGGAAGTGGTTGGATCATGGGGGCAGTTTCCCTGTTGTCATGATAGTGAGTGAATTCTCATGAGATCTGATGGTTTTATAAATGGTAGTTTTTCCTGCACTCTCACATGATCTCTTTCACCTGCTTCCCCTTCTACCATGATTGTAAGTTTCCCAAGGCCTCCCAGCTACGTGGAACTGTGAGTCAATTAAACCTCTTTCCTTTGTAAATTACCCAGTCTTGGGTACTACCTTTACAGCAGCGTGAGAACAGACTAATAAAACCTTTAACATCAGAGTATGACTTCATAGTTAATAGTGAATATCAAAATAAAAAACAGGTACATTATTCTAGATATTTAAATTATTGTTTAGTGAATCCATTAAACAATGTCCCAGTATGACATTGAAAGAACATTCTATTCACCTTTTTGCCTTCTTTCCAAGTTTAATTATTTTTTTTTCTGCCAGGTGAGACTAGATGTCATTTCATTTTATAGACTATAAGTTCCATGATGGCAAACACCATATTTTTTTCAACTGATATCTTACTTGAGTCTAACACATTGTCTGACATATTGTGGGTGCTAAATAAATGTTGAATGGATAAACAAACCTCTGCAATCTCATGTCTGAATATTTCCTGCTGTGAAATTTATGATTCAACCTCACTGAATTCCTTCCATTCCTTAAATATCAATAAACCATGCTCTCTCTCACTGTGAGACTTTTGCACTTTATTTTTTCTCTGCCTGAAACCCACATCCCCATTTTGCCTGGCTAGTGAGCAATCAATGTTAGAGCTCAGCTCAGATGTCACTTCCTCTGGGAAGCAGTGTCTGGTCACTCTCCCCTTCCCATACATCATTCTCTTTGCTCTGACAGTCTGTGTACTTACCCCTCCATAGCACTTGATGCATTATATTTTTCTGTATGTTCTCTTCTTGATAGACTAATGCAGCAAACAATAATAGTGTTTTTGCTTGTTTGTTTTTAAGGCAGGGTCTCACTCTGTTGCCCAGGCTGGAGTTCAGTGGCGCCATCGTGGCTCACCACAGCCTCAACCTCCCTGGGCTCAGGTGATCCTCCCATCTCAGCCTCCTGAGTAGCTAGGACCACAGACCTGCACCACCACACCCAGCTATTTATTTATTTTTTTGTATTTTTAGTAAAGACAGCATTTCACCATTTTTCTCAGGCTGGTCTTCAAACTGCTGAGCAACCATAATAGTTTAATCATCAACCCTAGAGTCAGACTGCCTGGCTCTACAATTGACTAGCTGTATTAATTTAGGTCATTTAATCCATGACTCCATTTTTCATATCTAAAGTAACAACAATATTAATGCAACTACTGCATAGGGCTGTTGCGAGGACTAAATGTTAAAGACTTAGGACAGAGCCTGGTATACTGCTAGCTCACAGGAAGCTTTTGCTGTTTTGTAAGCTTCCTGAACTCAGAACCACCATCTTATTCACTCTTTTCCTTAGTTTCTGATACAGAAAGCCTGCCATAGAGTGAGTGTTCAGTATCCTTTGGTGACTTGAAGAGATTTGTGATCCAGTAAAGAACATCCTTCTGTGGGACCATAATTGGATATAAAAAAGCAATGTCTTTATAGTGAGATAAGCTACCCAGAGAGGCTCAACTTCAAAGGCAAGAGGGATCCTCCAACTCACCCCCACCCCAAATATCTGGAAACCAAAGTACCGGTCCTGGTGCTCCCTGGAGGGGCCTGTTGACTCAAGCCTTCTGGGACATATACCTCATTACATCACAGATGCAAGAAGCCTATTCCCCAAAAGACTGTGGATTCTCAGTAACAGCAGACCCTTTCCATCCCTACCTCCCTAAAACACATAAACGCATGTGCACACACATACACACCACTCCCTCCATCCCACCCCAAGCTTCCTGGATCAGGAAATTCTCCTGTGGTCTTTAGACACATTATGCTGACCTGAGGAATCAGGCTTTATAATTCCAAGAGCTTGTTCAGGCCCAGGATGACTCGAAGGAAAATAAGAGTTGCCTTTGACTGAAGGAATGCAGTGCCATGTTTTCCCTCTTTGGTTATTGGGGTTCCTAGCTGAGTCATTACACCCTTTTTGGTGCACAGATTGAGAGCTTTCCTCAGCCTTTCTGCCCAGCAGGGTCCGGAAGCACCAGCCCATCCAGGAACAGCACAGAGCTGGCTGATGACTTCATCAAATTCACACTCCTGCAGGCATCTGCCTACAGCCCCCACAGAGTGAAAAGAGAACATAAATTATGTGAAAGGCACAGTCTCTTTGCAGAAATTACCCTGAGCCAGCATGGAATTTGTGCATGGATAGAAACTGTGAGATTTGGTATGAATTTTTAAAGGCCCAGTCTTATCACATACTGGACCTGTGTGGGCTGCATTCAAAAGAGCTGTGCAGGAGCCTCACTGGTGATTGTCCACATCCTCCTAGTTTCCATCTGTTATTGAATAAGGTTTTACATTGTTTGCCAATGTATGCTTTTATTTTCCCTATCACTAAAGAGCAGAAAACACCAAACAAACATAAAAAAAACTAGACAGTACATGCCTGAATTATTATTATTATTTTGCCATTGAGAAAAGCGAGCCAGAAGAGGTTACACAAAATGTGAAAGGCTATATAGCACAATAGGCACAGAGACCAAACTCTTGAGTTCCGGATTTCTAGGGACATTACAGCATATAATCCATACAACAATCTACCAGTTGGATGCTATTAACCCACTAGCAAGGAAGCACTTTTTTTTTTTGACAATTAAACATTTATTTTTTACCTGAAAACTCCACAGCTAATAAAAGAGGTGGGTGAATATTAGAATTTTTGCTTTTTTTTTTTTTGGTTTGTCTGTCTTATTTATTATACCTTAAGTTCTAGGGTACATGTGCACAACGTGCAGGTTTGTTACATAGGTATACATGTGCCATGTTGGTTTGCTGCACCCATTAACTCATCATTTACACTAGGTATTTCTTCTAATGCTATCCCTCCCTCTGCCCCCTACCCCAGGACAGGCCCCAGGGTATGATGTTCCCTGCCCTGTGTCCAAGTGTTCTCATTGTTCAATTCCCACCTATGAATGAGAACATGTGGTGTTTGGTTTTCTGTTCTTGTGATAGTTTGCTCAGAATTATGGTTTCCAGCTGCATCCGTGCCCCTGCAAAGGACATGAACTCATCCTTGTTCATGCAATACTGCATAGTATTCCATGGTGTATATGTGCCACATTTCCTTAATCCAATCTATCATTGATGGACATTTGGGTTGGTTCCAAGTCTTTGCTATTGTGAATAGTGCTGCAATAAACATACATGTGCATGTATCTTTATAGTAGCATGATTTATAATCCTTTGGGTATATACCCAGTAATGGGGTGGCTGGGTCAAATGGTATTTCTAGTTCTAGATCCTTGAGGAATTGCCACACTGTCTTCCACAGTGGTTGAACTAGTTTACACTCCCACCAACGGTGTAAAAGTGTTCCTATTTCTCCATATCCTCTCCAGCATTCGTTGTTTCCTGACTTTTTAGCGATCGCCATTCTAACTGGTGTGAGATGGCATTTCACTGTGGTTTTGATTTGCATTTCTCTGATGACCAGTGATGATGAGCATTTTTTCATGTGTCTTTTGGCTGCATAAATGTCTTCTTTTGAGAAGTGTCTGTTCATATCCTTTGCCCACTTTTTGATGGGTTTTTTTTTCTTGGAAATTTGTTTAAGTTCTTTGTAGATTCCAGATATTAGCCCTTTGTCAGATGGGTAGATTGCAAAAATTTTCTCCCATTCTGTAGGTTGCCTGTTCACTCTGATGGTAGTTTCTTTTGCTGTGCAGAAGCTCCTTAATTTAATTAGATCCCATTTGTCAATTTTGGCTTTTGTTGCCACTGCTTTTTGTGTTTTAGTCATGAAGTCTTTGCCTGAATGGTATTGCCTAGGTTTTCTTCTAGGGTTTTTATGGCTTTAGGTCTAACATTTAAGTCACTAATCCATCTTGAATTAATTTTTGTATAAGGTGTAAGGAAGGGATCCAGTTTCAGCTTTCTACATATGGCTAGCCAGTTTTCCCAGCACCATTTATTAAATAGGGAATCCTTTCCCCATTTCTTGTTTTTGTCAGGTTTGTCAAAGATCAGATGGTTGTAGATGTGTGGTGTTATTTCTGAGGCCTCTGTTCTGTTCCATTGGTCTATATATCTGTTTTTGGTACCAGTTCCATGCTGTTTTGGTTACTGTAGCCTTGTAGTATTGTTTGAAGTCAGGTAGTGTGATGCCTCCAGCTTTGTTCTTTTTGCTTAGGATTGTCTTGGCAATGCAGGCTCTTTTTTGGTTCCATATGAACTTTAAAGTAGTTTTTTCCAATTCTGTGAAGAAAGTCATTGGTAGCTTGATGGGGATGGCATTGAATCTATAAATTGCCTTGGACAGTATGGCCATTTTCATGATGTTGATTCTTCCTATCCATGAACATGGAATGTTCTTCCATTTGTTTGTGTCCTCTTTTATTTTGTTGAGCAGTGGTTTGTAGTTCTCCTTGAAGAGACCCTTCACATCCCTTGTAAGTTGGATTAGTAGGTATTTTATTCTCTTCATCTTGTGAATGGGAATTCACTCACGATTTGGCTCTCTGTTTGTCTATTATTGGTGTATAGGAATGCTTGTGATTTTTGCACATTGATTTTGTGTCCTGAGACTTTGCTGAAGTTGTTTATCAGCTTAAGGAGATTTTGAGCTGAGATGATGGGGTTTTCTAAATATACAACCATGTCATCTGCAAACAGGTACAACTTGACTTCCTCTTTTCCTAATTGAATAGCCTTTATTTATTTCTCTTGCCTGATTGCCCTGGCCAAACATCCAACACTAATGTTGAATAGGAGTGGTGAGAGAGGGCATCCCTGTCTTGTGCCAGTTTTCAAAGGGAATGCCTCCAGTTTTTGCCCATTCAGTGTGTTATTGGCTGTTGGTTTGTCATAAATAGCTCTTATTATTTTGAGATATGTTCCATCAATACCTAGTTTATTGACAGTTTTTAGCATGAAGTGCTGTTGAATTTTGTCAAAGGCCTTTTCTGCATCTATTGAGATAATCATGTGGTTTTGTCATTGGTTCTGTTTATGTGATGGATTATGTTTATTGATTTGCATATGTTGAAACAGCCTTGCATCCCAGGGATGAAGCCGACTTGATCGTGGTGGATAAGCTTTTCGATGTGCTACTGGATTCGGTTTGCCAGTATTTTATTAAGGATTTTTGCATTGATGTTCATCAGGGATATTGGTCTAAAATTCTCTTTTTTTGTTGTGTCTCTTCCAGACTTTGGTATCAGGATGCTGCTGGCCTCATAAAATGAGTTAGGGAGGATTCCCTCTTTTTCTATTGATTGGAATAGTTTCAGAAGGAATGGTACCTGCTCCTCTTTATACCTCTGGTAGAATTCGGCTGTGAATCCGTCTGGTCCTGGACTTTTTTTGGTTGGTAGGCTATTAATTATTGTCTCAATTTTAGAGGCTGTTATTGGTCTATTCAGAGATTCAACTTCTTCCTTGTTTAGTCTTGGGAGGGTGTATGTGTCCAGGAATTTATCCATTTTTTCTAGATTTTCTAGTTTATTTACATAGAGTTGTTTACAGTATTCTATGATGGTAGTTTGTATTTCTGTGGGAAGCACTCTCTTGAAAGGAATAAGACTGGATTCTGAGAGTAAACATTTGATGAAAAAATATAGTTCAAATCCTGCACACCTGGGTGACTTAGAAAATTTTAACTATAAATAAGGGCATTCAAAATACATAGCAGTATTGGCAAAGGGAGTCCCAAATGCCATGTCCAGACTATTTGTCTTTCTCTCTTCTTTCTAGGACAGCAGTTGGTTGACATTTAAAGGGCTACTGTCCCAGAAGGCTGCTTGCCTGGGCCCATGGCACTGCCAGAAATCACAAGACTAAGCTGAAAAAGCACAAAGAAGTTTCCTTTCGTTCCAGGAACCTCTTGGCTTGAATAGGAAATAGCCTCTTAGTGACACTACACTGCAATTTCAAATAATAGGTTTTTTATCACCTCTTTGAGAAATATCACCTTGGGTTCATCCCAGAAAAATAATACAAAGTAGAATTTTTTCAAACGTAATCCCCTTGGGTTCATCTCAGAAAAAAATAGAAAGTAGAATTCTTTCAAACTTAATCCCTTCTTTGTATTTGTCTCCTCTGCATCTCTCCAAAGTAGATGGGTAGGAGAGGGAAACAGTGCTGTAGAAAATGGGACAAGACCACACCCTAATAAATCAAGAAAACATGGTTTGCCAGAGGTCTCCTTTCCCAGGCTCAAGCCTCAAGTTTCTAATTGTCCCTACATTACTCCCACAAATGCCTTTCTGGGAGAGTCTTGTATGCTAGACCTCTGCCATCTTCCCATCCTTTCTCCCTTCCTCCTAACCTTCACTCTTGAGAAAGACTCATCCTGGCTTCTGTGTCCATAGAACCTTGAAGCAGCTTTCTGGTGAGGAGGTGAGCTACTTCCTGCAAAACTACTAGTAGCTGCTATTGATTAATGTATTCTTCCAACCAGGTAATGTATTCCTGTTCCAACAGAAGTCTTCTTGAGACATATCTGAAAGTGACATAGTAACCAGAAGGAAGATTTTTGGAGGGTTCTTGAACTAGCTCTACATAGGAAACTGCCAACAATAACTTCCTGTGGCATTTGTTAAATTGTGATTCTGCCCCTCACTGCTTGACTTAGTCCTCTTGACAAGGGCCAGGAGGAGAAAACAGGTCTCAAAGAACAGTGTACATCAAAGCCTGGCTTTCCAGCAATGCCTGACCCTGCCAAAGAAGGCAGGGAAGCCCCCACAGAGCCTCTTAGAAACCTCAACTCCCTCAGCCTCTTGTCCCAGAGCATCACTGGCAGGTATAGACCAAGCATATTCACATCCACATGTACGTCTTTTTTGCTTTTATTCATTTTAGTTTATAACAACTATTTATTTAGGACGTGGTTCTGTGAGCTGTTAAATTGTTCTATTGTCAGATCATAGCTGTATACATTTGTGGGGTGTCAAAACGATGTTTTAACGTATATATACAATCAGTGTGATTAAATCAAGCTAATTAACACATCCATCACCTTGCTTACCTATCTTTTTTATGGTGAGACATTTGAAATTTACTGTCTTAGTTGTTTTGAAATATACAATGCAGTATTATTGACTATAGTCACCCTGGTGTACAATATATCTCAAAATCTATCCCTACTGTCTCTCTGAAACTTTGTACCCTTTGATTAACAATTCCCATTCCCCTCTCAATCTGAAACACTGTACCCTTTCATCAGCAACTCCTCATTCCCTCCCTCCCAGCCCACTCTTAGCCTCTTTCTACGCTCTATTTCTATGAGTTCAACTTTGTTAGATTTTTACATGTAAGTGAGATCATGCAGCATTTGTCTTTCTGTGCCTGGTTTATTTTACTTAGCATAATGTCCTTCAGATTCATCCGTGTTGATGCAAGTGACAGGATTTCTCCGTTTTTAAGGCTGAATAATTTTCTATTGTGTATGTTTCACATTTCCTTTATACACTCATCCATTGATGGATACCTAAGTTGTTTCATGTTTTAGCTATTGTGAATAATGCTGCAATAAACATGCAGAGTACAGATATTCTGTTGACATGATTTCAGTTTCTTTATATATTCAGAAGTGGGATTACTAGGTCATACGGTAGTTCTATTTTTAATTTTTTGAGGAACCTCCATGTTAGTTTCCATAATTGATGTATAAATCACATTCTCACCAACAGGGTATGAGTTTTCTTTTTCTGCATCACTCCAAGATTTGTTATCTTTCTTCTTCTTGATAAAAGCCACATTAACAGATGTGAGGTGATATCTCATTGTGGTTTTAACTTGAATTTCCCTAATGATTAGTGATGCTGGGCATTCTTTAATGTACCTGTTGGCCATTTGTGTGTCTTCCTTTGAGAAACGTCTGCTCAACTCCTTTGCCCATTATGTTAGATCATTCTTTTGTTGTGAGAAATTAATATCTGAGATTGGGTAAGTTATAAAGAAAATAGGTTTAATTGGCTCACAGTTTGAAGCCTATACAGAAAGCATAGCCCCGGCATCTCCTCAGCTTCTGGAGTGGCCTCAGGGAGCTTTTACTCATGGCAGAAGGCTACTTGGGAGCAGGCACAAAGCATGGTGAAAGCAGGAGCAAGAGAGAGAGGGGAGGTGCCACACTTTACATCAACCGGATCTTGTGAGAACTCACGGTTGTGATGACAGCACTAAGCACAAGTGATTTGCCCCCATGACCCAAACATCTCCCACCAGGCCTCACATCCACAACTGGGGATTAGATTTCAACATGAGATTTGGGTGGGGACAAATATCCAAACTATAACACCCATTTTTAAATCAGGTTTTTGTTTCTTTGCTATTGAGTTGTTAGAGTTGCTTCTATGTTTTGGATATTAACTCCTTGTCAGATGTATGGTTTGCAAATAATTTCTCCCTTTCTATGAGTTGTCTCTTCACTTTGTTAGTAGTGTCCTTTGTTGTGCAGAGGCTTTTTAGTTTAATATAACCCCATTTGTCTATTTTTGCTTTTGTTTCCTGTGCTTTCAGGGTTACATCCAAAAATACCATTGCTTAGACCACTGTTAGGGAGATTTTCCACTGTTTTCTTCTAGCATTTTTACAGTTTTGGGTCTTATTTTTAAGTCTTTAATCCATTTTGAGTTGATTTTTTAATTGTGTAAGATAAGGATTCAATTAAGCCCTGAATTCTCTAATTCTGAAAGGGTGGTGTGAAGTAACTTTATTCCTACTAGGAAGGTTGTAAGACAAACTTATTTAAAATAACTGTGGATCCAATAAATTATTAAAAATATAAATACAAGAACAAATGTAAATTTCGACATTAAAAACAAAAGGTGGGAGAAAGGCAGTGAAAGTGTAGAGTTTTGTATGCAATTAAAAGCAATTATTGTCAGCTTAAAGTAATCTGTTTTAAGGATAACATGTTTTATGTAAGCCTGATGGTAACCACAAAACAAAAACCTATAGTAGTTGCACAAAATATAAAATAAAAGCTTTCAAACTGTACCCCCACAGAAAATCATCAAACTACAAAGGAAAACAGTAAAAGATGAAGAAAGAAACAAGGGACCTACCAAACTATCAATAATTACATCGAATGTAGATGAATTAAATCATCCAATAAAAAGAGTGGCTCAATAGATGAAAAAAAAAAAAACAAGAAAAAACTTGCTTTACTAGTAAGGACCCACATAGGCTGAAAGTAAAGGAATGCAAAAAGATATTCCATGCAAATGGAAACTAAAAGGAGCAAGTGTAACTATGCTTATCTCAGACAAAATACACTTTAAGTCAAAAACTATAAAAAGAGACAAACATGATTACATAATAATAAAGAATATACAAATATATATTTGTAACATTGCAAATATATATGCCCCCAACATTGGAGCACCTAAATTTGTAAAGCAATTATTAAATAATCTGAAGGGAGAGATAGAATGAGTTACTATTATAGTATGGTGCCTCAATACCCCACTTTGGACAATGGGCATATTATCTAGACAGAAAATTAATAAACATTGGTCTTGAATTATACTTTAGACCAAATGGACCTGACAGACATATACAGCACATTCCATCCAACAACAAAATACACACTCTTCTGAAGTACACAGGGAACATCTTCCAAGGTAGATCATATTTTAGGCCACAAAACAAATCTCAACACATGTAAGAGGAATGAGGTCATATCATGTATCATTTCAGATCTCAATGGCATAAAACTATAAATCAATAACAGGAGAAATCTTGGAAAATACAGAAATATGTGGCACATATTTCTGTTACAGTTTCAGTACACAGATCTTTTACCTCCTTGATTAAATTTAGACCTAAGTATTTAATTTTTTTGGTTGCTATTGTAAGTGGGATTACTTACTTAATTTGCTATTCAGATAGCTTGTTATTAGTATAAGGAAATGTTCCTAATTTTTGTATGTTGATTTTGTAACCTGAAACTTTACAGAATTTATCAGTTTTAACAGTTTTTTGGTGATGCATTTATGGTTTTCTATACATAAGATCATGTCATCAGCAAATAGACTTGCATTTCCCTAATGATTAGTGATGTGGAGCACACTAATAGGTCACAGAAGAAATAAAAAAGGAAATAAAAAGTACCTTGAGACAAACACAAATGAAAACACAACATACCAAAACTTAGGAAAAGCAGCCCTAAGAGGAAAATTTATAGCAACAAATACCTATATATAAAAAAAATTCACAATCTACTGTTATAACTCAATAAATTGGTAAAAGAACAAACTAAGCCCAAAGTGAGCAGAAGAGAGGACATAGCAAAGATCAGAGTAGAAATAACTGAAATAGAGACTAGAAAAACAATAGAAACATTGATAAAACTGAAAGTTGGTTTTTTGAAAAGGTTAAAAAAGAAAAGACAAACCCTTAGCTAGACCAACTAGGAAATAAAGAATAACTACTCAAATAAATAACATCACAAATGAAAGAGGAGACATTACAACTGATACCACCAAAATACAATAGATAATAAGAGACTAATATGAACAAGTATATGCCAACAAATTGTAAAACCAAGAACAAATGGATAAATTCCTAGATACATACAACCTACCAAGAATGAAGAATGAAGAAATAGAAAATCTGATTTGACCAGATTTTCTGGTCAAATCATGAGTAAGGGATTGAATCAGTAGTTAAAAAAAAAAAAAACTCTCACCAAAGAAAAGCCCAGAATCAGACAGCTTTACTACTGATTCTTCCCAACACTTAAAGAAGAACTAATACAAATTCTTCACGAATCCTTCCCAAAAAATCATGGTAGAAAGAATACTTCTGAACTTGTTTTACAAGGCTAGCATTACCTTTTTACCAAGGCCAGACAAGGACACTACAAGAAAAGAAAATTACAAGCCAATATCCCTGGTGAACACAGATGTAAAATCCTCAATAAAATATTAGCAAACTAAATTAAAGAGCACATTGAAAGAATAATTTACCATGAACAAGTAGGATTTATCCCTGGGGTGCAACGATGCTTCAATATATGCAAATCAATAAATGAAATATGCCACATTAATGAAATGAAGGATAAACGTTATATGATCATCTCAACAGATACATAAAAACTATTTGACAAAATTCAACGTTCTTTCATGATTAAGAAAAAACTCTCAACAGATTAGGTATACAGGGAATTATCTGAACAAAACAAAGCCCATACATGACAAACCCATAGCTAACATCATTCTCGATGAAAATTTGAAAGCTGTTCATCTGCGATCAGAGAGGATGCCACTCTCACCACTTCTTTTCAACATAGTATTGGATGTTCTAGCCAGAGCAATTAAGCATGAGAAAGAAATAAGAGACATTCTAATAGAAAAGGAAGAAGTAAAATTATCTCTATTTGCTGATGATATGATCTTATGTATGGAAAACATAAATGCTTCACTAAAAATCTGTTAAAACTGATAAATTCAGTAAAGTTTCAGATTACAAAATCAACATACAAAAATGAGGAACATTTCCTTATACTAATAACAAGCTATCTGAATATCAAATTAGGTAAGTAATCCCACTTACAATAGCAACCAAAAAAATTAATACTTAGGTCTAAATTTAATCAAGGAGGTAAAAGATCTGTGTACTGAACCTGTAAAACACTGATGAAAGAAATTGAAGAAAACAGAAATAAATGGGAAGATATCGCATGTACATGAATTGGAAGAATTAATGTGAAAATGCCCATACTACCGAAAACAATCTACAGATTCAATGTAATTCCTGTCAAAATTCCAATGTCATTTTTTAAGAAATGGCCAAAACAATCCTTAAATTCATGTGGAGCCACAGAAGACCCCAACAAGTGTCTAATATCCAGAATCTATAAGGAACTTAAATCAACAAGCAATAAACAAACAGCCTCATTTAAAGATGGGCAAATGACATGAGCAGACACTTCTCAAAAGAGACATACACATGGCCAAAAAGCATATTAAAAAATACTCAGTATCACTAATCATTAGGGAAATGCAAATCTAAACTACAATGAGATGCCACCTCACACTAGTCAGAATAACTATTATTAATAAAATCAATAAACAGCACGTGCTGGCAAGGTTGTGGAGAAAAGGGAATGCTTATATACTACTGGTGGGAATGTAAATTAGTTCAGTCATTAGTTTCAGTCATTAGTAAATTAATTCAGTGGAAAGCAGTCTAGAGATTTCTGAGAGAACTTAGAATTATAATTTGACACAGCAATCCCATTAGTGGGTACATACCCAAAGGAATATAAGTCATTCTATCATAAAGAGACACACACACACATGTTCATCACAGCACTAGTCACAATACCAAAGACATGGAATCAATCTAAATGCCCATCAATAATGGATTGGATAAAGAAAATGTGGTGCATATACACCACAGAATACTATGCAGCCATAAAAATGAAATCATGCTCTTGGCAGCAACATGGATGAAGCTGGAGGTGATTATCTTAAGTGAATTAATACGGGAACATAAAACCAAATACTACATGTTCTCACTTATAAGTGGGAGCTAAACATTGAGTATACGTGGACACAAAGAGGCCTACTTGAGGGTGGAGGGTAGGAGGAGGGTGAGGATTGAAAAACTACCAATTGGGTATTATGCTGATTACCTGAGTGACAAAATCATCTGTCTACAAAGTCCCCACTATACACAATTTACCCATGTAACAAACCTGCACATTCCTTGAACCTAAAATAAAAGTTGGAAAGAAAACTAACTAAACGAACAAAAGTTACTTCCCAAGCTTATGCCATATTCTTTTTATATCTCCTTAATGAGGTCAAATTGTTGTCTTGGGAGGAGGGTTTTAAATGTTGGAAAATAGCCCAAGGTCATTACGAGTTTAGCCTGATGGCTGAGTACCTTGAACTCTACTGTCTCGCCACTCTGCTTGCTCTTCTGCACAATGATGGGATGATAACAAGAATAAATTTCTTGCATAATTTGTAAAATGACCCTGAAGGCCATCTTAAAAGAAGAGTGAGAGTTACTGAATGGCTTGTTTAGAGCAACCAAAGCACCTGTGGAACAGGTGCACAGTCTTCCAGCATGACTACTTAGAAATCAATAACTCTCACTAGGCCATATAGGTCTGGACAAGATTCATTTATGAGATATAATCAATGTCTCCCTATCAGAGCCACACTGAAAACTAAGTAGTATTTTGCATTGTTACCACCTCTAAAAGCCTGAAAAATGGAAACAATTTCCATAAGCTCCAGAACATTCCAGAAAACCCTTTTCTTTTGCTTCCTACCACATGTATGAGAGACAGCAAGAGAATATGAGAGAACACGGGTTCACGTGCATATGAAGGAGAGAAACATAGTGGATTTTTGTTAGGAGGATATAATTTCTAATCAGCCAGACCCTTTTCACTCAATAATTTCCTACACTGCAGAGAAGTTAGGTGTTGGATCACTTCCCTCTATGCTTTTTAGATCAGAAGTGTAAATTCTAGCAATGTGTTAATTTATTATCAAATGTGGTTATAAACCCCCCAATAATTTGTAGCGCGCACACACACACACACACACAGAGAGAGAGAGAGAGAGATCAAATTTGTAGGAAAAAATCATGTTTTGGAGTCGCATAGGCCATAGCAGTGATTTTTAGAAGCCAAATGCCAAGAGAATAGAGATGTTGAACACTCTAGCCCCTTTGCTCCTAATTAAGCACAAATAAATGTATTTGAATGATTTGATTAGATCTATTAGATTTTATTTTGCATGTAACTAGCATACAGCCAGACCTGGGATTACTCACTCACCACTAAATTGTCTCCTGATTAGAAGGTTGAGTGTTGTTGGTTGGCATTTGGTTCAGTTAGAAACCTTCCCTTCTGAGTGCCAATCTGAACTGGCCACCTTGCAACAAAAAGAAACAGTGGTGTGTTGGCCATGGGCTGGTTCATACCACGTTGAGGCTGAGGATGTGTGGTTTGATGGAAATCTGAATGCTGGAGCTCTCCATCAGTCTTCCCACATGTGAATGTCTGCAGTGTCTCCTATCTACTATGAGGACAGAACTGATAATCAAGAGCCTTCGGGAAAGCCTGGATTGCTGGGCATGTGTCCCATGCCCTGAACAAAGTGTGCTTCCCAAAGCCAGCACTAGTGACCCCTAGCACCCTCCACGAAAACTTAGGTCCACACCAGAGCTGAACTCCCTCTTCACTTCTCTCAAGTATGCTAAGACTAATTTCTGTCTTAGTTCATTTTGTGCAGGTATAACAAAATAACTGAGACTGGGTAATTTATAAAGAACAACCATTTATTTTCTCACAGTTCTGGAGGCTGAGAAGTTCAAGATCAAGGATTCAGGAGGTTTGGTTGTCTGGTGAGGGCTGGTCTCTGCTTCCAAGATGGCACTTTGATGCTGTGTCCTCCAGAGGAGAGAAATGCTGTGATCTCACCTGGTGGATGGCACAAGGCCCAACTGTCACTGAGGAGGGGAAGACCCAGGAAGAAAGGTCAAAAATCAAGCAAATTGCCTCACTATCCTCTCAAGTCCTTCAGAGCCTCAGGATCCCCTGTGGACCCTGGAAGTTTTCCCCCACCTTACTCAGGTCACTCCTTTCTCCGAGACCTTCTAAACTTTGAGGAAACTAAGAGACCTAGCCCTAAGCATAGATGGGACAGGATGGTGTAAATGTGCAACACAAACCAGCAAGACACAGGTACTCTCCTCTACCTTCCCTGCAGAGCAAGCGGTGTTGACAACAGTGAAGATGATGATAATGATGACAACTGCAGTGTTTTGGAGAGCAAATACCTAGGGCCAGCTATTTTACAGATATCCTTATGTTACTATCCAAAGAAACTTTATAAAGAGACGATGGAAAATCACAGCTTTGAACTAGATGACCTGTGTCTTTATTTGATTTGCCTGCCCTTCCTTCAGAATTTTTTTTTGTCTTTCTCTACCTCCCACAAGTTGAATGCCTACCTCATGCTCCTAGGTCTCCTCTCTATCAGAAAATTTGGTCCCCACTGGTGCTATGGGTTACCCATGGCTGTCTCCCTTGCTTAGGCTGTGAGCTGTAAGAGGCTGACTTTGTCTCTATAAACCCAACCCAATCCAGTACCAAGGACAGAGTATGCCCTTAGCAAATGGGTGTCGGATGGATGGATGGATGGATGGATGGATGGATGGATGGATGGATGGATGGAAAAAAATCTATGTACAACTTGGCTTGGATTAAACAGATATTGAATGTCTCCTATGTGTCAGGCTCAGTGCTAAGAATTCAATAGTGACCATACAGACATAGTTCCTACCTTTAAGGAGCTTCCAGTCTGGTTTATAAGTTTACAAGCCCCAACCCTTTTCCTTCTCCCTCCCTGGAAAAGTCTACCTAACAGCCTACTTCTCAGTGTTTAGGATACAGCCAGGCTCTCTTGAAGGCAGAGGACAGAGCAGGGGTCTCAGTCATATTCTCAGTTCTATCTGCCACAAGAGTAATGTAAGTGCTGATGGTACTGATGGGAGAGAAGCTCAATCTTCTGTCTTTTGGCTCACAATTCAGAGGCTCCTACTTTCTGTGACAGTCCCTCTCAGGGCCATACTATGGCTTTTCACTCCTTCAGGTGCCTGTACTCCTGCTGACCTCCTCAGTCCTGAGTCAATGCAGCAGATGCCAGAACTTTCCATGTCCCCACATTGAGTGCAAATCACACGGCATTAAATAAAACAGACATCAGCATTGCCTACCCTCTGTCCCCTTCCCTTGGCAAAAGGAAATGATAAGTGCATGCTGTCGAGCAGGTGTAGTGTATCAGGCAATTACTTTTCTAAACTCTCAACCAACCTGCAAGATAAGCATCACAGATATGGGAATCAAAGCTCTCAGAAGTTGGGCAGACTTGTTCAAGACCTCACAGGACTTGAATTCAGGTCTTTCTAGGTCCATAGCAGGTGCTTATCCTACTACACAAGACTTTATGGAGCAAAGTGAAGGACTGTGCTTTGAACAACCAAGGGGCAATTTGCTGAATTGGCCAAACATAAATTATTTGGAGTCCTATCAAAGGCTATGTTTTCCTCTGTGGATATGCAATCTTTTATCTCACAACCTAGAGAAAAAAAAATATTTCTAAGTGAAAGAGAGCTGACAGGAAGGAATTTAGACAGGCTTACCAGGGTGACATTAAAATGCCTCTGAACCAGTGAGCTATGGCAAATGCTCCACTCTTGATCAACTTTATAATCCAGCTGGGGCAGCGTATAGCCTGCCATGAAAATGAGATTCCAGAAAGATGGGCTGAGGTCAGGGTAAAATTGGGACTTGTTCTCAAAGGATGTCATGAGTTGACTGTTGGGTTGATGTTGAATCCCCAGGATGTTACGGCTAGTGTCAATCATTCCAACTAATGTGTTTTGGGGGCCAACTCTGGGCCAGGCTCTGGACCAGGCCCTACATTTTCAGTCATGAAAATGGCAGTGCACACAGACTGGAGAAGTGGCAATTAGACAAAGAAATCTCATGCACTGAGAAGTGCTAAAATAGGGGTGGCTCCTGTTCACATCTCTGTGAGTGCGAATAGAAGCCCCTGCCCTCCAGGAACTTATGACTGCTGTGACCTGCGTGAGACAAGGGTGCAAGTATCTGACAACAAATGGTACTCATTCATTCAACAAAACCTGCAGGCCAATGAGAAGACAAGATTAGTGAGACAGCCCTATCTTCTGAATATCATTACACACATTCTACAGAAGAGGGAAAATACCTCCAGACAGCTTGTCAACTTGCCTGGGCTCATGAGCTAGTGTTTGGCAGAACCATATTGGAACACTAGACTGTCTGGGATCACAAGGCCTATATCTTTCTACAACATAACAGAGGCTGAAATGACTCTGAATTGCCCTCTCAATGAATCTCATCTGTAAGTATTCTTTGGAGTCTGAAGAGATTCTTTGATACAAGACTAGCGTCTAGTTCATGTGCTCAATTCAGGCCAGTTGGCTCAGAGGCCTAGAAAGAGCCCAAGCTGTTGCTAACTCTTCTTGGGGACCAGTTTATATCATAGGGGGAGGAACAGTGGGCTTCACTCAAGTAGCCCTCAGCAATTGTATATCGTCCATAGTACACTCAGAGACAAGCCACCCAAATCCCCTTCAAGGAAGGACTTGCTCCCCAGCTGCTGGGGGAATACAGCAGGCACCTCCAGCTGTCAGCTCCTCTTGGATCTGCCTCAGCTGCCAAGAGCCTGGGTCACACCTTCCTGGGCAGCCTGTATTCAGTGGTATAGGGCCAGCCATTTCAGCTCAGCCCAACACTGATGGGTGATCTTTGCTCCCATGCTCCTTATCAAGTGGGCCAAGGCTTTGTCAGGTATACATTGTATTTTGATTTTTCCCTCTGACCCATCCTCCTGCTTCCTCCCCTTCCTTCCATAGGTGTTCATTCCTAATAGACATCTTGTTTTTTGTTTGTTTGTTTGTTTGTTTGAGAGGGAGTTTCGCTCTTGTTGCCCAGGCTGGAGTGCAATGGCATGATCTCAGATCACCGCAACCTCCACCTCCCGGGTTCAAGTGATTCTCCTGCCTCAGCCTCCTGAGGAACTGGGATTATAGACATCCGCCACCACATCCGGCTAATTTTGTGTTTTTAGTAGAGATGGGGTTTCTCCATGTTGGTCAGGCTGGTCTCGAACACCCGACCTCAGGTGATCCACCCGCCTTGGCCTCCCAAAGTGCTGGGATTACAGGCATGACCTAATAGACAACTTGCATTCCAGTTTGTCTCTGCATTTACTGTCAGAGACTCCAACCTCCAGCAGTGTTGAACGTCTTCAGCAGTGTGTATGTGTGAGGAGTGGAATGAAGAGTGTTGCAAACAGACAGAGCCTTGCTCTTAAGATGTTCATCGTTGGGCATGAAGGGAGAAGTGTGGATGGTTCAGTTCAGACTCCCATCTGCAGAAGAATTCAGTCTAAACTCCCTGCATCTGCCTGAGCGCCAGCACAGCAGGCCCTCCTCAGTGCCCAGCCTGGCTGAGGGTGAGTCACAGAGGCCTGGGGCCATATGAGGAGTCTGTGACCCTGGGCACCAGCTTCTTTCCAGCTCATCTGCCAATTACTTTGCTCACATTCTTCTCTTCACATCCACTGACCGTCCTGATGCAAGCCACCAGCACATTCCCTGAGTTCCATCTCTGGACCCCTGCTTCCAGTCATTCTCCATAATATATCCACAGTAAACTCAAAATGCAAAGCAGATCACATTCTCTACTGCTTAAAACTTCCAGTGGGGCCAGGCATGATGGCTCACATTTGTAATCTCAGCACTTTGGGAGGCCAAGGCAGATGTATTGCTTGAGCCTAGGTGTTCAAGGCCAGCCTGGGCAACATGTCAAAACCCTGTCTCTATAAAAAATACAAAAATTAGCCAGGTATGATGGCACATGCCTATAGTCCCAGCTACTCAGGAGGCTAAGGTGGGAGGATCGCTTGAGCCCAGGAGGTGGAGGTTGCAGTTGGCCGAGATTGCACCATTGCACTCAGCCTTGGTGACAGAGCAAGACTCTGTCTCAAAAAAACAAAAATAAAAACAAACTTCCCAATGGCTTCTTACTGCTTTTAGAATAAAACCTACAGTGCTTAATACTGTCTATTACATTCTCCATGTTCCACCCCTGTGTATGTTTCTGACCTCCAAAATATTTTGGGGTATCTGCCACATGCCAGGCAGGTGTTGGAGATACAGCAATGAACAGAATGAAGTCCCTACATCCAATGAGCTTCCATCCTAAGGGGAACAGACAACAAACAAACAACTAATGCATCAAAGGGTGATAAATGTCAGGGAGAAAAATAGAAAGTGCTGGCCGGGAGCGGTGGCTCATGCCTGTAATCCCAGGGCTTTGGAAGGCCAAGGCAGGCAGATCACGAGGTCAGGAGATGGAAACCATCCTGGCCAACATGGTGAAACCCCATCTCTACTAAAAATACAAAAATTAGCTGGATGTCATGGTGTGCACCTGTAGTTCCAGCTGCTTGGGAGGCTGAGGCAGGAGAATCGCTTGAAACTTGGAGGCAGAGGTTGCTACTGGGGAGGCTGAGGCAGGAGAATTGCTTGCACCTGGGAGTTGGAGGTTGCAGTGAGCCGAGATCATGCCACTGCACTCCAGCCCGGTGACAGAGAAAGACTCCATCTCAAAAAAGAAAGAAAGAAAGAAAGAAAAAACAAAGAAAGTGTACAGGGTGGGTGATGGAGACATTGAGGAGGAGTAGACAGGTTGGTAAGAAGCCTCCATAATAAGTTGATATTCAAGCAGAGACATAAAAAGCCATGTGGGTAAGTGTGTATAAGGGGATGCAACAGGGAGTCCTCCAGCTGAGAGAAGAGTAGGTGCAAAGGCCCTGAGGTAGGGTGTGTGCTTTGCATGTATGAAGAAATCAAGGCTGCTGCTGGAGCAGAGTGGATAGGAGAGGCAGAGTGCATGCCGGGCCTTGTGGGTCACCGTATGCACTTGCGGGTTATTCTCTGAATGAGATGTGAGCTACAGAAGAATGTGAGCAGCACAGTGCTGTCATCTAACTTACATTTTCAAAGGTTCCTTCTGGCTGCTTAGGGGTAGAAATCAGGTACGAGACTCCTGCTCACTCCAGGTGGAGTTGAACTAGGATGGCCATCATGCACAATGAAGCTGAATGGACTTGCTGAGAGAGCGGCTACAGAGTGAGAGAGAGGGTCAAGGATAGCTGCAAAGTTTGGCCCCTGAGCAGTGGAAGAATGGAGATGGGAAAGATAAGAGGAGGGACAGGTTTTGTGGGGAAATGAGTTCAGCTTGGACATGTGAAATTTGGCAGTATTTCATCTCCTATCAACCACTGAATTCACACTGCTCATTCATCAGTTTCTAGAAATGTAAGCTAGTTTTACCTCCTGGCCTTTGCACTTGCTGTACCCTCAGCTAGATGCTCTTCCTGTCTACATGGGCAGTGGGGTGCAGCCGTCTGAGAGACAGACAGGACTCTCATCCTTGGGCACCTTCTTTTTTCAGGTTTCAATATGACTGTCACTTACCTCTGATGTGTTGAAAGTAGATCTCAATCGCATGCACTGTTTGCTTTTTTGTAGCATTTGTCACTACCCGTGACCTTTGTGTTGTGTGTTTCTCTGCTAGTCTAGCTCCATGAGCATTGCTGGCACCTAGCTAGCGCCTGGCACATGGAGGATGCTCAGTTAACATTTATTAAATTGATTTAACAGAGACTAGCAACCACGGTTTTATACTCCAGGGGCTCACGGCCAGAATGAGAAGGATATGTCACTAAAGATTAGTCACAGGTGAGAAAGAGCAAGTGCAGAGAGGACCAAAGGAACACCTAGCAGCCAAGGGACAGGGCAGGGGCAGGGATAGGATCTGTCAGGGAGGGCGTCAGCAAGGCCAGTCAAGGGAAGATAAGCTGGGCAGGAGGGAGAGGGCATAGCCAGCCAGACCTGGGTTAAGTGGGCCAAGCCAGGCAGGGCCAGGATGAGCTGGCCTTCTCTCCACACAGCTAGCAGACAGAGGGTGCACAGGCCACACCAGGACCAGGGCAGGGAGCACCAGAATAAAAATACCAGCAACGTCTGCCACAAAGCCATTTCGACAGCTCCTTCTCCAGGTGGTGGTGGGAGGCTCAGAGGCCATAAATCAGAATTAACTGCAGCTGTCATGCAAAGGGTGCTTCCCCAGGACGTTCATCCAGACACCAGGGGAAAGAAACCCCACTGGGCCACCCAGGCCAGCGCACCACGTGTTCTCACCCCACCAACCACTGCTTTACCTCTGCAACTGCGGCTAAAGCTTCCCTCCAACAAACCATGACCTCAACAACCTTCACCTTGAACAAAGGGCAGAGGTAAACCCTCCCACAAGTCCCACGAAGGCCAAGGCCTAAAGGAAATATGGCTGCTGAAAAATAATGAAACCCCTATGCACCCTAGAGCTACTCCTGCCTGAACCTGGGAGGTGTCCCTGAGGCTGTGTGGGTGAGACCAAGGAGGGTGACAATCGCACATCACCAAGGGAAGGAGGTAGTTCTTGTCAGCTCAGAGCAAGGAGCGGGGGCCCATGGTGGGGCAGCAGAGCTAGGCTGGGAGCACCAGCCAGGATAAAGCCCATCTGGCAAATTTCCCCAAATCGATTGGCACTGGCTGCTAAGAAGCTAAGGCTTGTTAGCAGCAGCTTTCAGAGCACAGTGTGGTGGGACCTGTGGATTTCTCCGCTCTGGGGTATTTTTCTTGGCTTCTTGAGGCCACAGAAAGTATGATCTCCCCCCATCCTCCAACCATGATCCTGGTCTGTGCCAGGGTTAATCCGGCTGCCCTGAAGGTCAGGAACCCCCTACATCAGCACTGTGTCTGGTACAGAGGGGACATGCTCCCTTGGAAGAACTCCTCGGCTCTCAGATTTCTGGGCACTCCAGAGGCAGCCCCGGGCCCTTCTGGGATGACTGGAGGCATATTAACAAGCGTGGGACGTTTGAAGGGGCCTGGCTCTGGGCCATTTCCTCTGCTGGGTTTTCGGCCCTCTGACCCTCCTCGGAGAACCTTTCTCTGGGTCATCCTCTCTGACTGTGATGCAACAGCCCCTGCTCCCTAAGTCTCTGGCCTGGGCTCCTCATTCAGATGCTCCAGCCCACTCACAGTCTGGTCCTTCATCGCCCCCAAGTGGCTGTCTAGGCTCACTGCTCGCTGAGCTGACTCATATTTCCTGTTTTCCTTCAACATGGTAAATAGACACTGCTTTCCTACTATTCGCCTGGCACCCTCACTAGACCTGCAAGGGACACAGTGCCTGTCCTAAAAAAAGTATAATCTCCTCAGGAGATGAAGGCACACCCTCAATGGAACAATGAAATCAAATAAGATAATATATGCTTTCAGGGAGAGGTAAAGTCGCAGCAGAGAAGGAAAGGCTCAAAAAGACTGAAGCCATAGCATGCCTTTAAGCATGGAGTACATTGTGGTATGTGGAGAGGTTGGGGAAGGACTCCAGGAAGGAGGGATGACATGGGTAAAGACTGGGTGAGGAAAGACCTGCAAGGAGTCAGAGAGGAAGGAAATGAAGCAGTATGCATGGCTGGAGCCAAGATCCCAGAAGAGAAGTCGCTTCTCTTCCAATGAAGAGAGCAAGAGAGACCCCAGCCAACTCCTCCCAAGTTATGGAGCACCTTGAAAGGGGCTTTTTCCTTTAAATACCAAAGCTCTCAAAAAAGATGAATCTGACACCCAAGCATGGGGTTGAGTGGACACAACAGGCTTCAGAAGTAACAAGCACAGCGGAGCCACCTAGGGAGCCAGCGGGCCCACCCCAGCCCTTTGAAGGATCCCGTCTATCTGTGGAGAAGAGGAGGCTCTGGCACTCACTAAGCCCCTGCCGTATATCTGATCCATGCAGGTGTCGAATCACCTGCTATCTTATTTAAGCACCACGCGGGCTCCTGTGGGAGGCCTGTTCCCTTTTTCACAAATGGAAAGGCCAGGGCTCAAAGAGGTTAAGCATAAGGTCACATAGGTAGGAAGAAGCCAAGCAGAACTTCAAGCCCATCTGTGATTCCACATCTGTGTTCTTCCCAAAAATCACAGTTTACATTAGTGTGGGGGTATAATCTGTAGACGTGCTTTCATATGCTTTATTTAATTTAATCATCATATTAACCCCAGGAAGCTGGAGGTATTATTTCTATTTTATGGGAGAGAAAATAAAATCTCCAAGAAATAATATGCCCCATGACTCATTATCTAGTAGGTGGCTAGGCTAAGATTTAAAATTCAAACACCAGTGTGTCTGGTAACCTAGGCCCTTTCACGACTCCACAGTGATACTGTTATGTGTCACCTCCTTCCATTAAAGTGTGGAGACTGAGAGTTTTCCCACAAAAACTGTCCTGCTGTCTCCCAGCCCAAGTTCATTCTCACCTAAGCCCCCTACCCATGCCTTGTCACAGGAAGTCAGAAGCACACACACTCCAAGGACCCCGACCACCAGGCACAGTTCCCGCCCCTCATCAGCAGATGTGGTTGATTTGTTAGTTTTGTCACTGCTGCCCTTGAATATCTCCATGCTCAGGTTCTGGGATGGGGCACAGCTAGGAACAAATATCCTTGAGATTTCATGAGTGCCCCTAAATCTAAAGCCATGGTCTGGGGAGCCAGAATGGGTGAAGGGGTGATACAGACATGTTTTGTTAAAAGACTTCCCTGCCATTTCTCCTGAGAACGCTTTCCCTTAGCGCTGAAAATGTGTGGGGGACAACCTCTCTCCAACTAGAGGGATTGCCTGGGTGGAAGAAACAGCTCCCAGCAACAGGAATGATGTAGGAAGGCAAGACACACATCCCAAGGTGGGATGGCAATGATTCTCACTACCTGAGTGTAGATTATAGGATGAAAAGTAACAGAAGAGCAAGAGAAGCACAAAGGCAGATTCCACAAAGGATCAGAACAAGGGCTCATGTTTATTGGGATTTAGGTGCTAAGGACTTCACTGCTCCATTCCAAATGAGCACCATAACCACCCAGTGAGGCCACAATTCTCATGCTTCCATTTGACAGATGAGAAAATGGAGGCTCAGGAAGCTTAGGTAACTTGCCCAAGGGTTTGTAATCCAGTGAGGCTGATTCCCTCCCCTCTGCCCATAATCACTGTTTGATATAATACTCCCCTGAAGTATTCTATCAAAGGCCTCACCTTCAAGAATTTCTGATTTAAAAGGTCTGGGGTATGGCCTGAAAATATGTATTTTTAACAAGTTACCAGATGACTCGGAAGCTTTGAAAATGATTATTCTAGAAGTTGGATGGCTAATCAATAATTTACTCAAAATCAACCCAAGTTCAATGGCAACAGGGATGTGTATCATCTTGTATTTGGGGGTGAACTGGGCTGGTGATGCTGATGCATCTTAGCTTTAGCAGTAACCAGCTCTGAGCCAGATCCTCTCCCTCATGTCTGGCTCTTGTGGAGCAGGGCACAGAGGTGGGCACTGCACTGTTAAGCCTTGAAAGAGGCCCCAGGGGGCTAATCCATCACACAAGGACAGCACCACTGTGGGAGGCTCTAGGGACTCTGACAGCCCACAAGTGCTGGAGTCTGAGCCACCAGCCATGAGCCCAGCTGTGCAGCCCAATCCTACTCTCTATTTTGTCCGAACCACAAGCATCTGAAATGTGCATCCCTGGAGGTTTGATTTTAGCATTTCAAGATCAAGAAGCAGACACACTTGCCTTGTCTGCTGCTCCAAGGGCACACAGTCCCCTCCCACCTCTACTCCACACATAGCCCAACCATAGAAGATGGCAACTGGAGGAGAAAAGGGAGGAGGGAAAGACAGTAGCCAGGAGGTGGTGAATAGAGGAGCTCAGAAGACCCTACCCCCTCGTGTCCCGGGACGTGCTGCCCCTGTCAGGGGAGTCCTAGACAAGGTCCAGTTGCAGGTCGTGGCAAGAGATTTAAATTCATAGTAAAAGCATGGTTCTCATGTTTGCCTGTGTGGCTGCATCTCTGCTCTGCTTCAGGTCAGGCTGACCCTAGACTCCTAACATGGACAGACAGTCCAAATGCAGATATACTGTATGTACGATGAGTTGTCCAGCTGGAAAATGCACTTTCTAATGATGCCACACTTTGGATCTTTAGATCTTTGGATCATTAATAGAGCATTTAAAAAGAAGCAGGTAATTTGTAGAAGCTCTAAAAGCCTTTGTTGAAAATTAATTGCTCTGCAGCAGTCAGATATTATAGTTCTAGGGCCGCCAGGGTCCTTTGACGAAGAATGTCGAATATAAGCACAGCAATTATGAGCCGTTGGTGAGTCCCAGGGCAATATTCAAAAGAAAATCATAAATAATTTTTAAAAACATGTTTTAATATTTGATGAACGTAAAAATTAAAAAAGTAAAACATGCCCTTTTATGAAACCAGCTATGTAGTTTAGGAAGCAAAAGTGACAGTTCCATTTGTTTTATGTTGGTGTAAAATTCACAAAAATTTAAAAACCAGGTAAATACAAAGCACAAACAAAACAAAACAAAACAAAGAATGCAAAGGAAAAGAAAGAACGGATTCTATAAATCCAGGGTTGCACCACCAGCTGCTCTGATGCTAAGCATAGGGTTTGATTGCCCAGATGAAGGGGAAACACTGGTGTGAACAAGAACAAAGACACAGTTTTAAACCCTGCACGAAGGGTTCGGGTGCAGAGAGGAGAGACATCACCTTACTCAGTAGTCTTCCCTGTCTGGCTTAACTAGTGTCCAAAAGGAAAGTGCATTCTAGATTCCCTAGACTTGCAAGAGATAGTGAAGAGACAAAAAGATACCACTAATTCATTGCCCTGGCCAGCCTTTTAGATCAGTGGTTCTCAACATAGTCTGAACATCAGAGTTATCTGGGGAACATTTAACATCTTAATGTCAGGTCACTCCTCAGACTAATTAAGTAAGAATTGGTAAGAACCAGGCATCAAAGTTTAAAGTTTTTAAAAAATATTTCAATGGGTCAATGGTCAGGCTGAGAGACACTGCTCTAGAATACTCTGACTTAATGTTGAATTTCCTGGATTTTTTGGCAGATTTTGATAATCTGCTTTATGCCATCATCCACGTGGTCAGTTAAGATCTGGCCACAAATCCACCTCACTGCCCATTCCTGACACTCTGCATCCTTATATCCTTATCTTGCATTGATTACCTCACAATGGGCATGAACCAAAGTCGAGCAATTAATTGATACTTTAAAAAACAACAGAATAAAATTGTGAAAGTGTATCCCAGTCCTCTCCGCATAAAATGTCTTCTAAGAACACAATAACATCCTATCCAATTTCATTAGCCACAAATGCCTTTGCAAAGTAAACTCAATTCTTAAAAAAAGTTAGCAAGCCAAAGGTTTCTTCTCCCATTGTCAATCAGTTCCTTGATTTTATCCTTTGCCTCACGAAACATTTTGTGGAAGATCTGCCACCTACCTCTTCAAATAACTTGTTTTTTTTCCTTCAGGTTGTGTGATAATATGGTCATTCTGATTTTTGTCCTAAGAGAAACTTATACCAGACAGACAGGTCTTAGATCATTTTTTCTCCCACTTTACCATCATGCTGTTGTTCAATTTTTTTTTTTAAAGTTCTTTTAGAAGTGCCTCTTCCAATCAAAGGAAGGCCATTTATTTCAAGATATATAAATAGCTGTGGATTTTTAAGATTTTTAAGATTTTTAAGATTCTTAAGATTTTTAAGAGCTCTGACTCTCTATAGCGTTCATTTTCCTCCCAATTTTCTTATTCCTACACAGCCTGAAAAATATTCCCTGTGGAGAAAGCTATAACAAATGCTTCAAAAAAGGGGGACTCTGCCAATTTATATGTGAAGTTCACATATAAACTTCAACACTACCAATAGCTACACATTCCTAGATGAGTATACATGTCACAATTCTGAGAAAGCATCTGGAGAAGACTATGCTATTAGAAGTTCTAACAGGGGTCATTATCATAAACCAGTAGATAGAAGAATCTAATCTCTACTTTCATCTCTGCTCAGACTCTCTCATGCATCTGGGTGAACACTGCTTGGATTCAAAAACAAAGGGAAAGGATTGAGATTATTTGATGACTTTGGACTTTGTTTATCGATACTTGAGATAATCAGATTATTTTTTATTTTTTAATCTCAATTTGTCTTATACCTATATTAATGTTTTTGTCTGTATTCTATGTTTTAAACCATGCATATTTCATTATGACACAGCCACGGTTTACAAGTTATCAATCACCTAATCTTCAGGAGTAGATAATGACTGTGTAAAAAAATGTTTTTTTCCAGGATTTGAATCAAGGAATAATTTGGTAAGGTGCCTAAAAGAGAATCAACCTCCAGGAATCATGTTCAAATCTCTAGTTGACCCATCTTGTCCCCATACCAAGTCCAGAGTATCTGATCCCATGAGAAGAGGCCTAGATTTTAGAAGGACTTGTGTTTCAGCCTGCTCTCTGCTCTTTGAATGGGTATATTACTTGTTTTAATGTACGAGGATATTCATTGCAGTGGAATTGATTATGAGGAAAAGTTTAAAAGCAACAGAAATGGCCAACAATTTATACTTAGTTGAATTCAGTAAATTTTGATATTGAACATCAATATAATGAAAAATACGCAGTCATTCAAACTGTATTGTAGAGGGATATATGGAGACATGTATTAGGATATAGATTTAGCTACTATTAAGAAGACTCAATTTATAATGAAGCAAAGAAAATGGGAGTTTCTTTCTTATTCACAGTTCGGAGATGGTCAGTCCAGGGCTTGCAGTAGCTCTGCTCCATGAAGTCACTCAGGGCCCCAGTCTTTTTATATTTTGTTCCTCTCTCTTCTATCTTGTTAACAGTCTATTTTGTCATATCAGCCTTCTGTCTCATTATCATTCTGTTTTGTTGTCAGTCTATGTATCTTGTTATCAGTCTTCTTCTATCCTATTATCTTGTAGAGCATGATCCAAGACAGTCCACACTTTGTCTTCATTCCCTTTAGCTGAAAGTAGCAAGAGTGGAAAACAGAGGGCATATCCCTTTCCTTCAGTGCAGTACTCCCATCCCTTCCACTGGCTAGAACTTGGTCGCATGGCCACATCTAGATGGAAAGGAGGCTGGGAAGTAGGGTTTTTAAAAGAATTGTGGACAATCATAAAACATTTTGATTGATTCTGTTACTAAAGAGCAAATGAGCACAAATAGCAGTCTCTGATTCAGCACAGAAACATTTTTACAACATACTTAGTAGAAAAAAACAGGAAACAAAACAGGACCAGTTTTACATGTCTGTGTGTACTCATACATAGAATTCCTTTTCTATATAAACAGTGGTTATCTTTGTGAGTTGGAATTATGGATGATTCCAATTTCTTCTTCTTGCTTTTATTGTGGAAAAAAAGTCCCAATTGTTTTACAAATTAACATTTTTCCCCCAGTAATAAGAAAAACCTCACAATTTGTACATTAAAAAGAAGTAATTTAGGAGAGAAAGCAGTGCCTCTTGTGTGCTTGCAGCTGTCTCCCTTTCTTCTCAGTTGTTCCTCTGCTGGGCCTCTTTTGTTGGTGGATCTCTTGGTTCTCATGCAAAGTAATAACATTGTCCAGGCTGAATGGGTGTATTACTTTTTAAAAGAGGAGTAAGAGAGCTCCGTTTGGAAATTTCATTTTCATTGTGGATAATGGAGTGGTGTGTTAGTTGTTGATGTTCAAATGTCTATTTTGTGTGTTAGTTGACCTGCCTCAGCTTTCCCATGATGACCAATCTCAGGGAAACTAATCGATTTGGAGAGAACACATAAAAGCAGGCACAAGATTCATCTGCCCCCTTTCAGCCAGACTGTTTCACCATGCCAATCTACCAGGAGCACTGTGTTTCCATGCTGAAATTCCTTTCCAGTATTTCTTGGAAAATTTACACCTTTCTGAACACCTCAATTTTGAGAAAAATCAGTCAAGAAATCAGGAAAATGAAAAACAAATAATATAAATCTCCTTTGAGAGTTAAAACTTAACGAGTAACACAAAGACACTCCTGGCTTGAAGTTCAAACAAGAACAGGAAAATTTGGCAAGAAAAATCAAAGGTTAAGGTGGACATTTCTAGGAACCAGACATTAGCCCAAAGACAGTCATAATCTAATTAATGTTTCCTTTGTAGCTATGGACATGTTTATGAGTGTGTGTCCTTGGCCTTCTCTGCTGCTAATAGTGAGTCATTCTTTCAAGTAAAATGAATATTAATAAGCTTATAAATATAGTATGCTTTATACAAATCTTATGAGTGGTGCTTCAAGAAATAGTAAGTTTTGCAAATAAATTACATCCTAAAATGGGCAATTTTGACATGCGATTCTGTGAAGTATCATTTATCTCCCTGGGAGATCTGAATACTACATTATCGCAGTACCATCCAAAAATGTGCCAGCATTTTCCAGTGTTTAAATCTGTAGGCTACAATTCTTCATAAAGTCTCTAAACCTTCTTTTTACTTCTTATTTATTGAAACAACTTTTTCTGCTGTCCATAATAATAATTAAGAAATATGAGAAATGTTCAAAGTTTTTTTTTAAAAAAGTATGATTTTGGAAATTCCTGAAAATCCCCAGGATTCCAATTTCCAGTTTCCAAATTCTAAAGACCCTCAGAAGTTTGGAAACACTGCTGTCAACTACAACTCCTAAATTTCTTAGTTTGGTGCCCTTATGTCTGCCTCCAACCTGGGCTGTCATCTGCCTTGGACTGGATTGCTGAACCAGCCTCCTGACAGGATCCTCGCAGTCCACTCTCTATACCAGAGCCAGACAGACCTTATGGAAACACAAATCTATTGGTTTCATCCCTTCACATGAGACATTTTAATGGCTGCCAATATGACAACAAGGTGCTCAACTTCATTAATAACCTGGGAAATTAAAATTAAAATCACAATTAAGGATCAGGGCATACCGATCATATTGGCAAAAATGTAAAGTCCCAGATTCATGAGGGTAGGGACAATATCCATTTTTGCTCACCATTTTATTTGTAAGCTTAGCACAATGCCAGACAACTAGTAGATACTTAATGTCCATTTGTAGATGAATGAATGGGCAAATGAATGAGAGTGATACATGCAAGGGCTCCCATTTTATATTACACAGTGTCACCCCACACATGGAAAAATTGAGTCCCCTAGGCATTGTTCAACCTTATTTTTCTTCTCTTAGGCTGACATCCAAAGATCCCTTGATTTGTCAAATGCCTTCTCCCATCACAGTGGTGAAATAGATTCTTATGAGCCCAAATTTTCCCATCTTAAACAAAGAGAGACTGTACAACAGGCTTGGTGTTTCCTTTGTTCCGAGAAATTATCAAACGATATTAAATTCTATAAAAATCTATCAAACATAGCCACCGTTATCAACACTATTTCTTCCTGTTTTGTGGGATTGCAGTGAGAAAACAAATGAGATAATATACATAAAAGTGCTCCATAAAGCACAAAACGTCATGCAACATTAGAATCCAACATTAGTAAATCGGCATGCCTCCACTTTACAAGCAAACCCCATCTACGTACATTTATATCACAGAGCCTGGGCACAGCCTTAAGCCAACCTGGAGAGATCCTCTCTTTATCTGGGAGCACTTTCTTTTCTGATTCTCTTGCCCTGCTTTGGGTGTATTATAATTCAGTACCTGACTTCCACAATCAAGATTTTCCTTCTATCTGGAGAAAAATGCATTTTAGAATCAAACACACCTGGTTTTGAATTTTGACTTTGTGGCTTATAGCTTCTTTGAACACTTAACTAGTCCCTTTCATTTCTTAGACTCATTTTATGCACCTGTTAAATGGGAATAATCATCTCTCCCTAATGAGGGTGTTTTGGGAGATCAAATAAAGCCATATGCTCAAAGTAGCTTCCTTATTATCTGACTCGTAATGAATATGAGCTCTATCAATTCCCTTCTATTTCCCTGAGTAATCTCAACGAATTGAAAAGCTTATTTTCACTAATAGGAGAGAGCAAAAAGCAGGTTCTCTTTAGTAAGACAAAAAAGTGGGAATATCAGGCTGGGTAAGATAGTATTTAGCCCCTTAACAAAGCAAAGGGTTAGGACTTGGTCACATAGAAGCCTAACAGCTGCTCTCAATGACCACCAAATTTTCTGGGGTGTTGGAAGAATTCGAATACACAAGAAAAGAAGCTGACCTACTAAGCAAAGACCCTTGTCTGACAATATGTTCTAGGACTATGATGATTTCCCAGGTCTCAAAATCATAGTCAACCAGAATTGTACTATCCTAGGTTTGACTGTACCATTTTAACACATTCTGGGAACAACACCAACAACAATCTGGATACCAATTGAGGGCCCCAAATTACTTATTCCTTAAACCTAAACTTTCATTCTAAGGAATTATCATCTTAGACCAAGACTTGCAATAGGAATGGCCTTGTCATAGGTTTGCTGTGAGACTTTATGCGAGACCACCCATCTCTGGGCTCCATATAAACCGATCTACAAACTGAGTAGGCTGGGCTTGGAAAGTCTCAGGGCCCTCCCCAAAGTTGCATCCTGTTGATTAATGATACAAGCCTTTGACTGGCAATTCATGCCTCAGGATCAGGGACTGTTTCCCTTGTTTTGAAATCAAAATCGTGTCAGTTGTATTTGAAGTCTGTTCCTGCACTCCCTGTTCTTTCAACAGAGAGAAAAAGAGCTACTCATTGTTCCAAACTCTCAGGACTTCCTCTGTTTTCTGATTTCTTGTTTCATACTTGCACTGAGGTCCCCAGCCTCAGCTCTGTAACCACCAGGGTGATGGCTGACAGCACAATGTAGCACATCAGGTCATCCTGATATCAGCAAAGGATGTTTTTATTCTGTGCCCTCTCCCCATCACCTCGACACAAACAAATATCTGGTGCACAATATGAAAGTTTGCTTATTTCCAATCTGACTTGGTTGGTACATTAGTTGAATCAGAAGGGGTTTTGATCAAATACAAAAAGTTCCTAGCTATAACAATCTCACGACAAGAATTTTGCAGGATAGTCACAATTTCAAATATTACAGGCCTCCTTTTGTATCCGTGAGGTATTGGTTCTTGGAACCTTCATGAGCAAATACCAAAATCTGGGGATGCTACATATAACCCATGCACATTCTCCCATATCTTTTAAATCAGTCCTAGATTACTTATGATACCTAATACAATGTAAATGATAGAAATAGTTGTTATACTGTATTGTTTTTATTTATATTACTTTTATTTTTTTTTTATTGTTTTTTTCCCCAAATATTTTAGATCCTTCATTGGTAGAATCTGCAGATGCAGAACCATGGAAATAGAGGACTGACTGTACATTGTATTTTCAGATCAAGAGTTCTAAATTTTAACTATGAAAACACTCACTGCAATGAGGATTAAGAGCAGTAAGATGGTTGCAAAATTGACCTATGTCAGAGATGTAAGTGATGAAGAAAATCCATGCCTGGTATTCAACCTGAACAGCAAGAAAGCATGCAACTTAGCAAAAGCCTTTTCACCATGATAAGCCCCGAAGCGTGCATTGTTTCATGTGTGTGGTTTTACTGCCCTCTAGTGTCTCAGAGTGTTAAGGATGTGTTGAACCTGGAAATGCCTTCTTACCACTAATTATAGAGTCACAGATTCCAAAATATTATCACTTAATGAAAAAAAAGAGATAATCTAGTGAACATCAACAACTTTTGTATAGGTGTCTAATTGAAGATGAGAGAGTAAAAGACTTGCTCAGTCAGCCAAAATTAGAAACAGCACAGTAATGATTAATCACCTCATTCATTTCATTGCAAAATATTGGAGAAAACAATTTACATTATTTGTTCCCTAAGTTAGATCCTTTTCTCTGAGGTCCCTCAGGGCAGAAAATTGCACCTCTGACTTCAGAGCCAGGGTTCTTAATTCAAACTTTGTGCCTAAGCTCCTTTATATCCTCCAGGAGAGAGGAAAAACAAGGTCCCTCTTGCTTACAACCATATTCCAAGTGCTTTGGATAGAGTTTGACACATGTTAGGTGTTAAGTCACTACTTATTGAATAAACCAATCAATGAATAAATAGCAGGGTAATTTGTTGAAATACTAATCATGGGTTTTTTGTTATTGTATATTTATCTCATTGCTATAGGAATGTACACAAGCTGTTGAAAGAGCAGAATTTAGTAGGATGTAGTCACAAAGCAATTCTGTCCCAATTACTGCCCTTTCATATCTGCTTAGTGGGCTAGTTGCTTTTATCCCCCTCCCACACAAGTTTCTCAGAAATTTTGTGGGCATGCGACCACGCCCACAGCAAGAAGCACGTTTTGCAGGGCCCAGGGCACACACTCACATGTGTTCATGAAACAAAAGTTTCTGGAAATAGTGATCTTTACTATGTACCACATGCCCTGATATTTCCAATTCCATTCATTCTCTGTGTTTTTTAAAGCTGGTCATGACATACGAAATGGGTTTTATGACTCACTAAGAAACTATGAACTTCAGTTTGTAAAACCATATACTGAACTGATTTCTGCCGTCCCTCTGAATCTTTTCCTCTTGCCCCTCTGAGATTTCACACATGCCACTCTTTCTGGTAGGATTCACTTTCTCTTCTCCACTCCTCCTTTGGCTACTTCAATTGTGTATTAGGGTACTCTCGAGGGACAGAACTAATAGGATATACATATATATATGAAGTTTATCAAGTAGTATTCGCTCACATGATCAGATGGTCCCACAATAGGCTGTCTGCACGCTGAGGAGCAAGGAAGCCAGTCCGAGTCCCAAAGCTAAGAACTTGGAGTCCAGTGTTCAAGGGGAGGAAGCATCCAGTATGGGAGAAAGATGTAGGCTGGAAGGCTAAGCCAGTCTAGCCTTTTCATGGTTTTCTGCCTGCTTAATATCCTGGCTGCACTGGCAGCTGATTAGAAGGTGCCCACCCAGATTTAGGGTGGGTCTGTCTTTTCCAGCCCTCTGACTCAAATGTTAATCTTCTTTGGCAACACCCTCACAGACACACCTAGGATCAATATTTTGCATCTTTCAATCCAATCAAGTTGACATTCAGTATTATCCATCACAAGTTGTTTCCTACCTTTCCTGCACATTAGAATCACACAGGATGCCTTAAAAATATACTAGTGCCTGGTCTCCTTCCAACCCATCCCTCAACCCCTACTCTGTGATTCTGATTTAATTGGTCAGGGTGGAGCCCTGACTCCCAGGTGGTTCCTCATGGGCAGCCAGAATTGAGAAGCACTTGGCCTCACTCCTACTCAATCTTCGAAGTTTATCTGCAACATCCCCTCCAGGAAACTTCCTCTCCCACCCCCGACACACACACACACACGTGCATGCATGCGTGCACACACACACACAAACACAAACACACGAGTCCACAAGCTCCTAGCTCTCTCCGGTCCAGTCTCTATAACATTCACCACGTTTTATTATATTTGCTCTTCTATCTGTCTCTCCTCTAGGTGGTGAATGGCTTGAAGGCAGGGATGTATCACATCTTATGCCTGTAAACTTAACCTACTTAGCACACAAAATGTGCTCAGTAAATATCTGTTGCATGACCTCTGAGGCAGTTCCTATCATTATCCTATTTTACAAGTGTGAGTTCTTTTTTTTTTCTTTTTTTTTTTTATTATACTTTAAGTTTTAGGGTACATGTGCACATTGTACAGGTTAGTTACATATGTATACATGTGCCATGCTGGTGCGCTGCACCCACTAACTCGTCATCTAGCATTAGGTATATCTCCCAATGCTATCCCTACCTCCCTCCCCCCACCCCACCACAGTCCCCAGAGTGTGATATTCCCCTTCCTGTGTCCATGTGATCTCATTGTTCAGTTCCCACCTATGAGTGAGAACATGCGGTGTTTGGTTTTTTGTTCTTGCGATAGTTTACTGAGAATGATGATTTCCAATTTCATCCATGTCCCTACAAAGGACATGAACTCATCATTTTTTATGGCTGCATAGTATTCCATGGTGTATATGTGCCACATTTTCTTAATCCAGTCTATCATTGTTGGACATTTGGGTTGGTTCCAAGTCTTTGCTATTGTGAATAATGCCGCAATAAACATACGTGTGCATGTGTCTTTATAGCAGCATGATTTATAATCCTTTGGGTATATCCCCAGTAATGGGATGGCTGGGTCAAATGGTATTTCTAGTTCTAGATCCCTGAGGAATCTCCACACTGACTTCCACAATGGTTGAACTAGTTTACAGTCCCACCAACAGTGTAAAAGTGTTCCTATTTCTCCACATCCTCTCCAGCACCTGTTATTTCCTGACTTTTTAATGATCGCCATTCTAACTGGTGTGAGATGGCATCTCACTGTGGTTTTGATTTGCATTTCTCTGATGGCCAGTGATGATGAGCATTTTTTCATGTGTTTTTTGGCTGAATAAATGTCTTCTTTTGAGAAGTGTCTGTTCATGTCCTTCGCCCACTTTTTGATGGGGTTGTTTGTTTTTTTCTTGTAAATTTGTTTGAGTTCATTGTAGATTCTGGATATTAGCCCTTTGTCAGATGAGTAGGTTGCGAAAATTTTCTCCCATTTTGTAGGTTGCCTGTTCACTCTGATGGTAGTTTCTTTTGCTGTGCAGAAGCTCTTTAGTTTAATTAGATCCCATTTGTCAATTTTGTCTTTTGTTGCCATTGCTTTTGGTGTTTTGGACATGAAGTCCTTGCCCAGGCCTATGTCCTGAATGGTAATGCCTAGGTTTTCTTCTAGGGTTTTTATGGTTTTAGGTCTAATGTTTAAATCTTTAATCCATCTTGAATTGATTTTTGTATAAGGCGTAAGGAAGGGATCCAGTTTCAGCTTTCTACATATGGCTAGCCAGTTTTCCCAGCACCATTTATTAAATAGGGAATCCTTTCCCCATTGCTTGTTTTTCTCAAGTTTGTCAAAGATCAGATAGTTTTAGATATGCGGCGTTATTTCTGAGAGCTCTGTTCTGTTCCATTGATCTATCTCTGTTTTGGTACCAGTACCATGCTGTTTTGGTTACTGTAGCCTTGTAGTATAGTTTGAAGTCAGGTAGTGTGATGCCTCCAGCTTTGTTCTTTTGGCTTAGGATTGACTTGGCGATGCGGGCTCTTTTTTGGTTCCACATGAACTTTAAAGTAGTTTTTTCCAATTCTGTGAAGAAAGTCATTGGTAGCTTTATGGGGATGGCATTGAATCTGTAAATTACCTTGGGCAGTATGGCCATTTTCACGATATTGATTCTTCCTACCCATGAGCATGGAATGTTCTTCCATTTGTTTGTATCCTCTTTTATTTCCTTGAGCAGTGGTTTGTAGTTCTCCTTGAAGAGGTCCTTCACATCCCTTGTAAGTTGGATTCCTAGGTATTTTATTCTCTTTGAAGCAATTGTGAATGGGAGTTCACTCATGATTTGGCTCTCTGTTTGTCTGTTGTTGGTGTGTAAGAATGCTTGTGATTTTTGTACATTGATTTTGTGTCCTGAGACTTTGCTGAAGGTGCTTATCAGCTTCAGGAGATTTTGGGCTGAGACAATGGGGTTTTCTAGATATACAATCATGTTGTCTGCAAACAGGGACAATTTGACTTCCTCTTTTCCTAATTGAATACCCTTTATTTCCTTCTCCTGCCTAATTGCCCTGGCCAGAACTTCCAACACTATGTTGACTAGGAGTGGTGAGAGAGGGCATCCCTGTCTTGTGCCAGTTTTCAAAGGGAATGCTTCCAGTTTTTGCCCATTCAGTATGATATTGGCTGTGGGTTTGTCATAGATAGCTCTTATTATTTTGAAATACGTCCCATCAATACCTAATTTATTGAGAGTTTTTAGCATGAAGGGTTGTTGAATTTTGTCAAAGGCATTTTCTGCATCTATTGAGATAATCATGTGGTTTTTGTCTTTGGCTCTGTTTATATGCTGGATTACATTTATTGATTTGCGTATATTGAACCAGCCTTGCATCCCAGGGATGAAGCCCACTTGATCATGGTGGATAAGCTTTTTGATGTGCTGCTGGATTCGTTTTGCCGGTATTTTATTGAGGATTTTTGCATCAATGTTCATCAAGGATATTGGTCTAAAATTCTCTTTTTTGGTTGTGTCTCTGCCCGGCTTTGGTATCAGAATGATGCTGGCCTCATAAAATGAGTTAGGGAGGATTCCCTCTTTTTCTATTGATTGGAATAGTTTCAGAAGGAATGGTACCAGCTCCTCCTTGTACCTCTGGTAGAATTCAGCTGTGAATCCCTCTGGTCCTGGACTCTTTTTGGTTGGTAAGCTATTGATTATTGCCACAATTTCAGCTCCTGTTATTGGTCTATTCAGAGATTCAACTTCTTCCTGGTTTAATCTTGGGAGAGTGTATGTGTCGAGGAATTTATCCATTTCTTCTTGATTTTCTAGTTTATTTGTGTAGAGGTGTTTGTAGTATTCTCCGATGGTAGTTTGTATTTCTGTGGGATCGGTGGTGATATCCCCTTTATCATTTTTTATTGTGTCTATTTGATTCTTCTCTCTTTTTTTCTTTATTAGTCTTGCTAGCGGTCTATCAGTTTTGTTGATCCTTTCAAAAAACCAGCTCCTGGATTCATTGATTTTTTGAAGCGTTTTTTGTGTCTCTATTTCCTTCAGTTCTGCTCTGATTTTAGTTATTTCTTGCCTTCTGCTAGCTTTTGGATGTGTTTGCTCTTGCTTTTCTAGTTCTTTTAATTGTGATGTTAGGGTGTCAATTTTGGATCTTTCCTGCTTTCTCCTGTGGGCATTTAGTGCTATAAATTTCCCTCTACACACTGCTTTGAATGCCTCCCAGAGATTCTGATATGTTGTGTCTTTGTTCTCATTGGTTTCAAAGAACATCTTTATTTCTGCCTTCATTTCGTTATGTACCCAGTAGTCATTCAGGAGCAGTTTGTTCAGTTTCCATGTACTTGAGCGGCTTTGAGTGAGATTCTTAATCCTGAGTTCTAGTTTGATTGCACTGTGGTCTGAGAGATAGTTTGTTATAATTTCTGTTCTTTTACATTTGCGGAGGAGAGCTTTACTTCCAACTATGTGGTCAATTTTGGAATAGGTGTGGTATGGTGCTGAAAAAAATGTATATTCTGTTGATTTGGGGTGGAGAGTTCTGTAGATGTCTATTAGGTCCACTTGGTGCAGAGCTGAGTTCAATTCCTGGGTATCCTTGTTGACTTTCTGTCTCAATGATCTGTCTAATGTTGACAGTGGGGTGTTAAAGTCTCCCATTATTAATGTGTGGGAGTCTAAGTCTCTTTGTAGGTCACTCAGGACTTGCTTTTGGAATATGGGTGCTCCTGTATTGGGTGCATATATATTTAGGATAGTTAGCTCTTCTTGTTGAATTTATCCCTTTACCATTATGTAGTGGCCTTCTTTGTCTCTTTTGATCTTTGTTGGTTTAAAGTCTGTTTTATCAGAGACTAGGATTGCAACCCCTGCCTTTTTTTGTTTTCCATTTGCTTGGTAGATCTTCCTCCATCCTTTTATTTTGAGCCTATGTGTGTCTCTGCACGTGAGATGGGTTTCCTGAATACAGCACACTGATGGGTCTTGACTCTTTATCCAATTTGCCAGTCTGTGTCTTTTAATTGGAGCATTTAGTCCATTTACATTTAAAGTTAATATTGTTATGTGTGAATTTGATCCTGTCATTATGATGTTAGCTGGTGATTTTGCTCATTAGTTGATGCAGTTTCTTCCTAGTCTCAATGGTCTTTACATTTTGGCATGATTTTGCAGCGGCTGGTACCGGTTGTTCCTTTCCATGTTTAGCGCTTCCTTCAGGAGCTCTTTTAGGGCAGGCCTGGTGGTGACAAAATCTCTCAGCATTTGCTTGTCTGTGCAGTATTTTATTTCTCCTTCACTTATGAAGCTTAGTTTGGCTGGATATGAAATTCTGGGTTGAAAATTCTTTTCTTTAAGAATGTTGAATATTGGCCCCCACTCTCTTCTGGCTTGTAGGGTTTCTGCTGAGAGATCCACTGTTAGTCTGATGGGCTTCCCTTTGAGGGTAACCCGACCTTTCTCTCTGGCTGCCCTTAACATTTTTTCCTTCATTTCAACTTTGGTGAATCTGACAATTATGTGTCTTGGAGTTGCTCTTCTCGAGGAGTATCTTTGTGGCATTCTCTGTATTTCCTGAATCTGAACGTTGGCCTGCCTTGCTAGATTGGGGAAGTTCTCCTGGATAATATCCTGCAGAGTGTTTTCCAACTTGGTTCCATTCTCCCCATCACTTTCAGGTACACCAATCAGACGTAGATTTGGTCTTTTCACATAGTCCCATATTTCTTGGAGGCTTTGCTCATTTCTTTTTATTCTTTTTTCTCTAAACTTCCCTTCTCGCTTTATTTCATTCATTTCATCTTCCATTGCTGATACCCTTTCTTCCAGTTGATCGCATCGGCTCCTGAGGCTTCTGCATTCTTCACGTAGTTCTCGAGCTTAGTTTTCAGCTCCATCAGCTCCTTTAAGCACTTCTCTGTATTGGTTATTCTAGTTATACATTCTTCTAAATTTTTTTCAAAGTTTTCAACTTCTTTGCCTTTGGTTTGAATGTCCTCCCATAGCTCAGAGTAATTTGATCGTCTGAAGCCTTCTTCTCTCAGCTCGTCAAAGTCATTCTCCATCCAGCTTTGTTCCATTGCTGGTGAGGAACTGCGTTCCTTTGGAGGAGGAGAGGCGCTCTGCGTTTTAGAGTTTCCAGTTTTTCTGTTCTGTTTTTTCCCCATCTTTGTGGTTTTATCTACTTTTGGTCTTTGATGATGGTGATGTACAGATGGGTTTTCGGTGTGGATTTCCTTTCTGTTTGTTAGTTTTCCTTCTAACAGACAGGACCCTCAGCTGCAGGTCTGTTGGAATACCCTGCCGTGTGAGGTGTCAGTGTGCCCCTGCTGGGGGGTGCCTCCCAGTTAGGCTGCTCGGGGGTCAGGGGTCAGGGACCCACTTGAGGAGACAGTCTGCCGGTTCTCAGATCTCCAGCTGCGTGCTGGGAGAACCACTGCTCTCTTCAAAGCTGTCAGACTGTAAGTCTGCAGAGGTTACTGCTGTCTTTTTGTTTGTCTGTGCCCTGCCCCCAGAGGTGGAGCCTACAGAGGCAGGCAGGCCTCCTTGAGCTGTGGTGGGCTCCACCCAGTTAGAGCTTCCCGGCTGCTTTGTTTACCTAAGCAAGCCTGGGCAATGGCGGGCGCCCCTCCCCCAGCCTCGCTGCCACCTTGCAGTTTGATCTCAGACTGCTGTGCTAGCAATCAGTGAGATTCCGTGGGCGTAGGACCCTCCGAGCCAGGTGTGGGATATAATCTCATGGTGCGCCGTTTTTTAAGCCGGTCTGAAAAGCGCAATATTTGGGTGGGAGTGACCCGATTTTCCAGGTGCGTCCGTCACCCCTTTCTTTGACTCGGAAAGGGAACTCCCTGACCCCTTGCGCTTCCCAAGTGAGGCAATGCCTCGCCCTGCTTCGACTCATGCACGGTGCGTGCACCCACTGTCCTGCGCCCACTGTCTGGCACTCCCTAGTGAGATGAACCCGGTACCTCTGATGGAAATGCAGAAATCACCCATCTTCTGCATCGCTCACGCTGGGAGCTGTAGACTGGAGCTGTTCCTATTCGGCCATCTTGGCTCCTCCCCCCTACAAGTGTGAGTTCTAATCCCATTGTACACTTCAAGCTATATGACACTGGCTAGTTTATTTAACCTTCCAGATATGTTTTCTTTTTAATAGCCAAAAGTTACAAAAAGTACTTGAAAATTAATCTGTCTGAAGGTATCAGAGAGTTATAGAGGTAATGAAAACTTGAGAAACCTAAGATTTCCAGGAGACCAGAAGCCCAGAGATGTAATCACAACATTTGCCAAGGCACCCTCCCTGAAACATTTGGAGACTGGAAAGTAGTGGCAAAGATGAAGAGATGAGCAGAGAGCCAGAGATGAGAAGCTGAGAACCTGAGCAGAGATCTTCATCAGTGTCATGAGATGGGGGGAAAATCTTATTTCAGAGCCTGGCAAGGAGGAGCGACCCTGACAAATACTCCAGAGTTTCAACTGAGATCCCTACCCTCAAGGCCTTACACTAGATTAGTCTAGCCTTTGCCAAGAATGAAGCTCAATCCATAATTGCCCTAGGGTGATGTGCATCTAGGCTATCAGCCTGTCAGAAGTAATAGTAAATCCTCTCTGGAGAAGAACATCATACAGATCTTCACGTGATATCCAAAGTTTTTGAACACAAGCCTCATACTCAATCAAGATTAACCAGACAAAACAGAATATGAGATATGCCCCAAAAGTTAACCGAACAATAGAAATAGTTCCATGGGAGATTCAGATATTGGAGTTATGAGATAGGGATTTTAACAGAGTCATTATTAATGTATTCAAAGAGTTAAAAGACCAAATGAAGACTTAGAGTACATAACTATAAAACATAAAAAAGAATACAACAGAAATTTTAAAAGTGAAAAATACCCCTCAAAATGTGATATAGTTACAGAGATAGTTAATAAACTGGAGTATAGGTCAAAACATATCCAGACTGAAGCACAGAGAAATAAAATAATGCAAAATAAAGAAAAGAGCAGAGAAAATATACATACTTTTTGAGTCTGAGAAGTTGAGATGAAAAGGATGGATCAAAAGTAGTATTTGAAGAGTCAATGTCTGCGAATTTTCCAAAATTCATGAAAGGAATTAAGCCACATACACCAAAAGCTCTATAAACCCAAGGTAAGTACAAGGAAAACCACACCTAAGCACATCATCATAAACTTATAAAAATCAATAAAAATGAATGATATTACATTAACACTATGGAATATTATGCAGCTGTGGGAAAATATTTGCAAACTCTCCATTTGTCAAGGGATTAATAATCAGAATATATAAGGAACTCAAACAACTCAACAGAAAAACCCAAATAATCCAATTTTTAAAATGGGCAAAGAATCGAAATAGGCATTTCTTAAAGGAAGACATACGAATGGCCAACAGGTGTATTAAAAAATATTCAACATTACTAATCATCCAGAAAATGCAAATCAAAACCACAGTGAAGTATTATCTCACCTCAATTAAATTGGCTGTTATCAAAAAGACACACACAGACACAAAACCAGATGTCTGTGAAGATTCAGAGAAAGAGGAATTCACACACTGTGGGGATGTAAATTAATACAACCATTATGGAAAACAGTATGGAGGTTCCTCAGAAAACTAAAAATAGAACTAATATATGATCCAACAATCCTACTGCTGGGTATATAGCCAAAAGAAAAGAAACTGGTATATTGAAGAGATATCTATTGGCACTCCCATATTTATTGTAGCACTATTCACAATATCACAGCACCGTTCACAATAGCCAAGATATGGAACCAACCTAAAGTATCCATCAACAGATGAATGCATAAAGAAAATGTGGTATGTACACACAATGAAATACTATTCAACCACAAAAAGAATAAAATCCTGTCATTTACAGCAACATGACAAATGGCCAATATATTTATTTAAAGATTATTAACCTCATTACTTATCAGGGAAATGCAAATTAAAATTACAATGTGGTTTTACTACATACCTACCAGAATGCTTGAAATAAAAATAACTGATTATATCAAATCTTAGCAAGAGCAGGGACCACTGAACTCTCACATGCTGATGGTGGAAGTCTAGATTGGAATGACTCTTTAGAAAAACTCTTCAACAGTATCTATAAATTTTTTTTTTGTATACGCAGAAAAAAGGGGCAATATCTTCACCAAAAAACATGCAAGAATGTGCATACAGCCACATTATTCTTAAGAGCCAAAAAGCATAAATAACCCACCAACAATGTCTACTAATAATACAATGGATAATACATGGCATTTTGGCATTTTCACACAATGGAATCCAGGCAACTATGAAAATTCATATCAACAATTGTATGCAACACAAGGATGAATCTCAAAAACAAAATACTGAGCAAAAGAAGCCAGGCCTAAAAAAATGCATACTATGTGATTCCAAGTCTATAAAGCAGAAAAACAGGAAAACTTACCTATCCCTTTTTTTTTTTTTTTTTTTTTTTTTTTTGAGATAGAATCTTGCTCTGTTGCCCAGGCTAGAGTGCAGTGGCATGATCTCGGCTCACTGCAACCTCCACCTCCCGGGTTCAAGTGATTCTCCTGCCTCAGCCTCCTGAGTAGCTGGGATTACAGGTGCTGGCCACCACGCCAGGCAAATTTTTGTATTTTTAGTAGAGACAGAGTTTCACCATCTTGGCCGGGCTGGTGTTGAACTCCTTACCTCGTGATCCACCTGTCTCGGCCTCCCAAAGTGCTGGGATTACAGGCATAACCACCGTGCTCAGCCAAACTTACCTATGTTACCTATGATCTTAGAAGGCAGAATAGTGGTTTTACGCTGGTAGAAGAAGAGGGTAGTGACAGAGGAACATGAGGGGGCTTCTGAGTTGCTGGTGATGTGCTGTCTCCTAATCTGTGTACCTGTTTCACAGTTGAGTTCACTTTTTGACAAAATGTACATTTAAGATTTGCTCACTTTTTTGCACATATGTTATACTACAACAAAGCTTTTATTGAAACAATGAGGATGGAGACGATTGGGCATACACTCATGCAATCAGTTTCTGAAGGACAAAGCGCTAATCTGCATTAAAACTCATCAACATTTTCATATCGTTTGGCCCAGGAATTCTACTTCCAGTAACTTATCCTAACAAAATACTTAAGAATGTGTAAAAAAGTAGAAAGATTTAGCTACAAAAAAAGTGTTCAAGATAGCATTGTATACAATAGTGAAAACCTGGAAATTGCCTTACTGTCAAACAAAAAACGGTTTGCTAAACTGTGAAATATTAGAAAACAGTATTATAAAATTAAAAAGTAAATATATAGACTTGGAAAGCTATAAACAATTTATTAGGTCAAAAAGTTCAAGTTATTGGCTGAGCACAGTGGCTCATGCCTGTAATCCCAGCACTTTAGGAGGCTGAGGTGGGCAGGTCACCTGAGGTCAGGAGTTCAAGACCAGCCTGGCCAACATGGTGAAACCCCCTCTCTACCAAAAATACAAAAATTAGCCAGTGTGGTGGTGCATGCCTGTAATCCCAGCTACTCGGGAAGTGAAGGAAGGAGAATCACCTGAACCCGGGAGGCAGAGGCCGCAGTGAGTCAAGATCACACCACTGCACTCCAGCCTGGGTAACAGAGGGGGATTTAATTAAAAAAAAATTTTTTTAAGTTATCAACAGCATTTCTTTTCTGATTCTAATTATATTAAATAAATTGTTGGATTATATTCAGCAAAATTCTTTTTTTTCTGAGTGGAAAAAATAAGTGATTTTAATTTTTAAGTTTATTATTATCTTAATTTATAACTTTTCTCTAGTAACAACACACTATCTAAGCATATTTGCTGACTCCTAGGCTGGTGGTCTTTTAAGAGCAGGGGCCTGAGGGTCCTTATAAGTGGCACAGATATGGGGAAAGGGGAGCAGGGATAGGGTGCTACTGTATAGTATCTCCTCTCTTATTTCTCATTTAGGTGGCTTGGACAATCTGGTAAGTTATGTAATTCTTCTTCTCTGGCCACTCTAATCTTGTGATTCAAGAGATCTATTGCATCTGGGGACAGGTTGCTGGTATATAGGTATGCAAAGACAGCTTTTCCAAGAAAAATGATTTTCTGGAACAGATTCCCATGAGAAGCAGCAATGAGTGAGAGTATTTGGGGTATCTCAGAGGTGACCAGGTGTAAATCCAATGATGCTTCTGTGGATCATGTCAAAGTAGCCACTGACTATTTTTAATCACATGAATTCTGAATTTGTAGGTCACTAATGTGCAAAATATGATAACTACAGCTCTGTCAGAGCTTCTATTTGTTTTTCATTTTCAGAAATATATACCTACCAAATGGAGTAATAGTGTGAAGCGGATTGTGTTTGTACAGTCAGGATGGGAACTTGGAAGATAGGACTCTGTTATGAAGTAATTTGGGAGCCCTTCCTGTGCTGTGGACAATTCTCTCACTAAACATATGCTTATCTGTTCGTTTAATAAAGCTTTACGCTGTTGATATCTAGTCATCAACTTAAATTTTGGAATTTGGACATAATAAAGCTGAATATCTTTTAAGAAATAACTTCTTTGGAGTTGGGGATATGTTGATTCGAGGACTCAAAATTTCTGTTAGATAGGAGGAATAAGTTCAAGAGATATATTGTACAACATGGTGACTAGTTAATAACAACATACTGCATTCTTGAAAATTGCTAAGAGAGTATGTTTTAAGTGTTCTCGTCACAAAAGAATGATAAGTATGTGAGGTAACGCATATGTAAATTAGCTTGATTTAATCTTCCCACAATGTATGCATATTTCAAAACATCACTTTGTATATAATATATACAATTTTTTGTGAATTAAAAGTGAAGGAAAAAAGAAAAAAGTACTTCTGGTTGAGTATGTACCTTGATCAAGTACTGGGTCAAGTCTTTGCAATCCTTTGAGATCTGTTGTTGCTGATAATCCCATTTACAGGCATCCAAAATTTCTAAATGGTTACATAATTTGCTCAAGTACACGTATGCTAATTACGAGGGTCAGATCAGAATCTACATCTTTCTACACTAAACTAATTTTTCTTTTTCCATTGGCCCATCTCCTCCTTTAGATAATCTTGTTAATTTAGACTGTACTACCTTTCCTTCAGAAAGTGAAGTTCTGTAGCTAGAGTGGATAGACTTGATTTTCATAGCCTGGTAGCCTGAAAGCACTGTTCTCTCTTGGAGTCCAGTAGGACAGGGCCCTGCCCTTCTACACCAGGCCACACTTCCACTGCCTGACCCCTGCTTGCCTCTCAGCCCTCTCTGCAAAGTGCAAGGCTGGTGCTTCCAGGGCACTCTCGCTCTCCAAGTGACTGAAGTAGAAAAGCCCAAAGAAATCAAACTGAGCAGATCTTATTACTCCTGGTTGTCACCCATTATATTGTTACTTTTTCTGTAGAATTAGAATATTTTTTATGAAAAGGCAGGGAAAGTTCAGCTCCTTGCAGCACATCCCAAACTTCTCTATTGGGGTGGTCTGTTCTGGAAATTGCCAGCTGTGACTTCGGTGTGATGTTCATTATCTTTCCTGGTGGCAGTTTGCAGAGAGGATGTTGAGGTTGTACACAGTAATCACAGTAATCACCTGACACATAGTAGGTGATCATTAAATGCTTATCACATACATTAATATGCCTTCATCATTCCTTTTTCAAGCACTTTTGAATCTTCCACCTTCACATCTATGGAGTGCCCTGCAAGCTTGTAAACATTATTTGGAATGACAAAGTAGAAATTGTATTATACATCCTCCAGGTGAGGAGCCTGAGGCACTTTGATGCTAAAGCAAAGAGTTATGCAGCAGAAACACGGTAGAGGCAAAGATAGGTCAGAAATTATCAAAAAGAATCCTCCTCTGTGTCCTTTCACTTAGACTCCTTTCCTGTCTCTCTGGCTGGTTCATTTTCTTTCTCTTCTTTCTGATCTTAATATTTCAGAAGTTCCTCTTCTCTTAAACCAGTGCTGAAGTTAATGGCAGCACAGGATCAATAATATAAAAGCCCCTTCATCAACAGAGCAGAGGCAATATTCAAGCATTGTGAACTCCTCTCCCACCTAAACTCTGAGATTGTATCTTAGAAGCCCATGGGCTGAAAGAGAGTGGCTAGTGACATATTTTGTTGCTATAATTTGTTGGATCATCTATCTCCCCATGGGGTCACTTGGGGACTCCCAGAGAGACAGTGTGGAATCACAAAAACTTCAGACCCTGGAGTCACAGCCCAGCTCATGGGCCTTGGCTTTGCACTCATTCAATAAATACTGACCACCAGGCACCATGCTGAGACTGGGGACTATCATGGTAACAAAACAAGCATGGTCCCTGCCTTCATGGTGCCACAGGGTCACCTCTGGAAGATGGGCACTTGATGAAGGAACAGAAGCATGGCTCATATTTATTAGTGGTTGCCATGTGCCAGACACTGTGTTTAACAGGTTGCAAGCATTGTTTGAAGATAAAACATTGGGTGGCAGAGCTAGAGATTCATACCACACCTATATCTGTCTCACTCTAAAGTCCAAACAGGCGAAAAGAGAACGTATAGAAAATACCAAGTCAAACGTATGGCACTTGGTACATGGCATGGTTGAGGGAAATGGGTCTGGATTTGGAGTCAAAAGGAGAGGGATTGAGCCCTGCATCTGCTGCCTCTGACTGTCTGTGATGAGGAAGCACAGGGGTGAGGCCACATCAAGAAAGAGCGAGCTCCATGTAGCAGGGCCAAGCCAGGCAGGTTCACTACTTTACCCTTAGCATCTGGCACAAAGAAGGAGCTGGAATTCAATTACATTGACTTGACTTAGAACATCCTGGCAAACCTGCTTTGTTACAAAAACTAAGAAATAGTCTGAAGAGGACATACCTATAGGAGTCAAGTGGCCGATTAACTGATGATATCACTCTCACCACTAATAATAATAGCACACTCCCATGTATGGAGACACTACTCTGTGTACTCTACTACTACCCAATACAGAAGCTGTTATTTCTATTTTATAAAAAAGAAAACCATAGCTCAGAGAGTGTATTGCTCTTGGCTACACAGCCAGTAAGAGGGAGAGTCTAGACTTGAACCCACGTCCCTAATGTAACTATCCCAGCAGACCCTGCTTCCAGAGACTCCTCCTCAGAAATCACCCTCAGTCCAGGCCATATCCTCATTTGGGTGGACTAAAAGCTATCATTCGAAGATGAGCTTTGGTGAGATTCAAAGGTCTCCCGGATCTGAAGTCTGTGTTTAGTTTGGAAGCAGTTACAATTAAGATAACAGAAAAGTTCTAATCAAATCGAACATTATCTGGGCCAATCAGATCTTCTGCTAATAAGAGTTCCATTCAAATAATAATGCATGCAAAATTGTCTTTCTTGAGTTAAGGAGGAAGACTAACTTTTATCAAAATATCTAGCCCTAAGCTGTACCAACACTCATCCCAGAAAAGTAGGTGAGTGCATGAGGCTGAGACTTGTCCTGGGCAGCTCCAGTTTCTTCTGAAACCTTGAGTGCTCCTAGGAGACTAACCAGTGGTGTCTGCCCATTGCCCTAAGGCAGGGTATCTCAACCTGGGTACTATTGACATTTGGGCTAGAAAGTTTCTTGTGGGGGCTGTCCTGTGCATTGCAAGATGGTTAACAGCAGACAGGTGTGGTGGCTCACACCTGTAATCTCAGCACTTTGAGAGGCCAAGGCGGGTGGATCACCTGAGGTCAGGAGTTCGAGACCAGCCTGGCCAACATGGCAAAACCCCGTCTATACTAAAAATACAAAAATTAACCAGGCATGGTGGCACATGCCTGTAATCCCAACTACTAGCAGGGCTGAGGCAGGAGGATCACTTGAACCTGGGAGGTGGAGGTTGCAGTGAGTGGAGATCATGCCACAGCACTCCAGCCTGGGCAACAGAGTGAGACTCCGTCTAAAAAAAAAAATAGATGGTTAACAACATCTCTGACCTCTATGCACTAGATGCCAGCTGAAGCCCCTCCCCCAGTTGAGACAACAACTAATGTCTCCAGACATTGCCATATACCCTCTTGAGGGGAAAAATTGCCACTGGTAGAGAACCACTACGATGAGAACATTTATTTGGGGATGGATTAATTAATTCAGTCACTTTGCCCTCCTTGGTATGCTGGCTCTCTTCTCCTGGCCCCTGCCAGCCTTATGTACTACGGATGCTATAATTAAGGAATGGAACACACAGAATTAAAGAAAGGAGCAATGCCTATCCCTGGCTTGCCTTACTTCTTTGTCTTATTGCATGTGGAAATCACCATGTGTGCTCTGGCAGACATTTGCCGTGCATGACTCAGTAAGGTAAGTGAATGAAGAAATTAAACAAATGTTACTAGCGGGTGGGAAGAACCCTTGCCTCACATAGGCCAATAAAGGTAATTTTTGTGGTTCTAGTTCTTGAAAAATCTAATCTACCTGCAAACTATCTCAGCGGAGGGACTTGGCAGGTGTATTTTGGCTCAGTGCGCCATGGGAAGTAGTCCCTGACATCTCTCATACTGGGACTCCTCAGCCTGTCCTTGTGGGATGGTGTATCAGAGTCCACTCACAAGTCAGGTAGCTGCCCTGCCACAATGAGAGCAAAGCAGTGGTGCTGTTAGCAGTGGGTTGGAAGGTCACAAGCAGAGGGTAGAGTCAGGGAGTACAGGTGCAGCTTTGTTACATGGATGCATTGTATGACACTGGAGTTTGGGCTTCTACTGAACCAGTCACCTGAATAGTGAACACAGTACCCAATAGGTAGCTTTTCTGCCCTTGCTCCTGTCCTCCCCTGTCTCTCCCCATAGTTCCCAGTGTCAATTATTTCCGTGTTTATGTCCATATGTGCCCATTTTTTAGCTCCCACTTATAAGTTAAAACATGCAGTATTTGATTTTCTGTTTCTGAGTTATTTCACTTAGGATAATGGCTTCTAGCTGCATCCATTGTTTCTGCAAGGGACATGATTTCATTCTTTTTTATGGCTGCATAGTATTCCATGGTGTATATGTACCACATTTTCTTTATCCATTCCACCATTGATAGCCACCTATGTTGATTCTATGACTATGCTACTATGAATAGTGCTGTGATAAACATTTGAGTGCAGACGTCTTTTTTGGTAGAATGGTTTCTTTTCCTTTGGGCACATAACCAGTGGTGGGATTGCTGAGTTAAATGGCATTTCTATTTTTAGTTATTTGATAAATCTCCATACTGCTTTCCACAGGGGCTAAACTACAAACAGTGTATAAGCATTCCCTTTTCTCCACATACTTGCTAATGTCTGTTTTTGTTTTTTTACTTTTTAATAATATCCATTCTGGCTGGTGTAAGATGGTACCTCACCGTGTTTTAATTTGTATCTCTCTGATAATTTAGTGATGCTGAGCATTTTTTCATGTTTTTTGGCCACATATATGTCTTCAAGTGTCTGCTCATGTGTTTTGTCCACTTTTTAATGGGGTTATTTGTTTTTTTCTTGTTGATTTAAGTTTCTTATAGATTCTGTAAATTAGTCCTTTCTTGGATGCATAATTTGCAAATATTTTCTTCCATTCTGTAGATTGTCTGCTTACTCTGTTGATAGTTTCTTTTGCCGTGCAGAAGTCCTTTAGTTTAATTAGTCCCAATTGTCAATTTTTGTTTCTGTTGTGTTTGCTTTTGAGGCCTCAAAATAATGAGAGCCATCTATGACAAATACACAGCCAACATCATACCAAATGGGCAAAAACTGGAAGCATTCTCCCAAAGAACGGGAACAAGACAAGGATGTCCACTCTCACCACTTCTATTCAACATAGCAGTGGAAGTCCTAACCAGGGCAATCAGGCAAAGGAAACAAATAGAAGACCTCCAAATAGGAAAAAATGAAGTCAAATAATCTGTTTGCTGATGATATGATACTTTACCTAGAAAACCCTAAAGATTCCTCCAAAAGACTCCTAGACCAGATAAATGACTTGAATAAAGTTTCAGGATATAAAATCAATGTACAAAATTAGTAGCATTTCTATACACCAGTAATGTTCAAGCTGAGAACCAAATCAAGAACTCAATTCCATTTACAAAAGCCACAAAAAAAAAAACCTAGGAATACATCTACTAAGGAGGTGAAAGATCTTTACAAGGAGAACTACAAAACACTCCTTAAAGAAGTCAGAGATAAAACAAACAAATGGAAAAAATATTCCATGCTCATGGATTACAAGAATCAATATCATTAAGATGTCTATATTGCCCAAAACAATATACAGATTCAATGCAATTCCTATCAAATTACCAAGGTCAACCTTCACAGAATTATAAAAAATGAATTCTAAAATTCATATGGAACGATGAGTAGCCAAAGAAATCCTCAGCAAAAAGAAAAAAAGCCAGAGACATCACATTACCCAACTTCAAACTATACTACAAGGCCATAGTAACCCAAACTGCTGGTACAGAAATAGACACTGAGATTAATGGAACAGAATAGAGAACCATAAATAAAGCTACACACCTACAACTAACTGATCTTTGACAAAGTCGACCAAAATAAGCATTGAAAAGGGCTCCCTATTCAATGAATGATGTTGAAAAAACCGGCTAGCCATATGCAGATGACTATTTAATCCATCTGCCATATGGATCTATAAGAAACTTAAATCAACAAGAAAAAAACAGATAACCCCATTAAACAGTGGACAAAACACATGAGCAGACACTTGAAGACATACATGTGGCCAAAACACATGAAAAAATGCTCAGCATCACTAAATTATCAGAGAAATACAAATTAAAACACGGTGAGGTACCATCTGCCATATGCAGATGGATTAAAGACTTAAAACCTCAAACTATAAATTCCTAGAAGAAAACCCAGGAAAAACTCTTCTGGACACTGGCTTAAGCAAATAATTTATTATTAGGACCTCAAATTCAATTTTAGGGTAACTTCATTTACTTGGGTTTTTTTCCTTTTAGACTTACTTTTTAAATGAACTGTAAAGGTAATATTTATTATAGAGATAGTTAGTAATGACAAAGAAGTACAACAGCACAGAAAATACGGATAATCCTAATGCCAGAAATGGTGAGGCAAAGAATTTTGTCATTTTTGGTCATAATTTGGTCAAGGTTTTTTTTCTTCTATGATTTTTTTCTTCATTTTGAAATGTATTACTCACAGTCCCAGCAAAAGTACAGGATATACTTAAGTTGAGTAACTTGAAGAGAATTTAGTAAACTTACTATTTATAAGAGAGTGGATGGAATATAAGGAAACCACAAGAGATAGTGCAGCATCTAGGGTTTGGTATTAGTGGGGATGACATTGCCACCTGGAGCTTGAGTGGGAGAAGACAATGGTCAGAACCCAAAACAGAGAGAACTGTGTAGGGACCACCTCCTGACAGCAAGAGGAGGTAGTGCAACATCACTGGGAGGAGAATACATGCCTCAGCCTCACTCTTCCCCTTCCCTACCAGTGGCTTCCTCTGGCCAAATACATCAGAAACCAGCCATCAAGGCTGCAGCCCATTTATGCAGCCTACACCCCTGGGCATAGGACAGGGTCAGGGAGTGTAAAGAGTCCAACTAAAGGGGCAAACAGAAGATATCCAGCCCAAACTGCCCAAACACACTTTGCTTTCATTGTCTGATATTCGAACATTAAAGATAAAGCAACCTCTCCCCTACAAAGAGGTAAGCATTGTTTTACGTTTAGTGTATGTCTTCCAGACATTTTCCTAGTTTGTTACCTGTATAATATATGTCCTCATAATAGGTGCAATTTTGTTCTGCCTGTGTGGGCATGTGTTTTATAAACAGTGTGATACAATATGTATTGTTAAAGAACTTGCTTTTTTACTCAACAATTTGTCTTGGACTCTTTTCATATCAGCATGTAGAGACCTGACATTATTTTAATCCCCTGTGTGGCATTCCACAGTGTGGTTGATAGGAGGGCTGTTCTCCAATGTCCTAGTTCTCTCTCTCTCTCTCTCTGGGCACATAGTAGGATGGGAGCATCCCACTCTACTAAACTCAGGTTGCCAGTATGATTGCCTTTGGTCAAGGAGATATAAACCCATGTCCCATATGTCACTCCCAGGCAAAAGCTTTAAGAGCTGACACATGCTTCATCTTTCTCTTTTCACTTGCTGTTGAGACTAGTGGTGTTCTCGACCAGCACTGCCTAGTAAAAAATATAATCTAAGCTGTTATCTAATTTTAAATATTCCGTAAGTCACATTTAAAAAAAGTTAAACACAGGCAAAATTAATTTTAATAATGTATTTCATTTACCCAGTATACCCAAACTATTATCATTTCAACATGCAATCAACACGAAAAACTATTAAATAAATATTTTACACTTTTATACTCAGCCTTTAAAATCCGGTATATAACTTACACTTACAGTGTTTATCAATTCAGACTAGACACATTTCAAGGGCTCAATAGCTCCATGTGGCTAGTAGCTACCATGTGGGACAGTGCAGTTCTGTCTGGATCTTAAGGATGATGGAGCTGAGCCCCAGCTGAAGTGTGTTGAGTTACTTTTACTCACACTAAAGTGTGAGAAATTTTTTATTGTTTTTTTTAAGGCATCGTGATTTGGATGTTGTTTGCTCCCACAGAATCACCTGATCTGTCCAAACACACATATCGTAATTCATTTAATCATTTCAATATGGGTGGACAAGCAAGTTGTTTCCAATTTTTCACTGTTATAACAAGATGTTGGTGAATATCTTCATGCACATTTTTGTGCTCAGATGGAACTTTTTATATCATAGGCATTTATATATTTTTTTACTTTAACAAATTTATCTAAAAGGCTGTCCAGAGTGTTTCAAATTTTCACTTCTATTAGAAATATGTGAAAGTACCCATTTTCCCCATATCCTTACCATTACCTGATATCATCTAATTTTTTATTTCAAATACTTTTTCTACTTGTTTTTATTTACATCTCTTATAGTTGATATAATATACAGCCCATTCTTCTAACATCGTATTTTTATATAATTAAAATTTTCTTGAAACTTTGTTTTTAAATGACAGCATCAACATGTGGCATAGATATAGCAAGTCAATTTAACCATTTTCCTAGTTTCTTGGATATCCACATTGAGATTACTTCCAAACTTTATTATACATATCACCATAATGAACGTCTTTTGTGCAAACAACATTTTATACGTTTCACTTAATTTTCCTATGATAAGTTCTAAAAGTGTAGTTACTGGCTTGAAAGGCCCATACACATTTATAGTTCTTGGTATTTGCTAGCAGATTCTTTTTTCTTGCTAGAAAATTTGTATCGATTACAGTCCTTTAGGGAAATTTCAGGTTTTTATATGACATAAATTGAACATTTGCCATTTACAGATGCTTTTAGATACATTCTTGCATCTAATGCTTACAAGGGTTCCATAAGGTGAGCAAAAGGAAAATGACCTGCCAGGGTCACAGCGTAGGTGAGAAGCAATGCTGACATTTGAACTCAGCTTCAGACAACAAATTCAGGTTTGTTTGTTTGTTTTGTTGAATACTTCAATTGCTTCCTTAACATTGACCATGGAAAAATAGGCTTCTTCTTGATCCCCATTTCAGCCACAACTTGTGGCCCCAAGTAACTCATCAGTTTGGGTCTTCAAGGAGAGAGAACTAATATTACCAATGGCTTATTTCTGTAAAAATCCTCCTCCATGCTTGAAAATAGGAATGTCACTCTATAATTTCAAGATGCCAGGTGAGGGCACTGCTGGCCCATAATTTGTTTCAGAAACAAAACAGAAATGGTCTCAAGAGGAGGCTAACAATTTTTTATATGGTTTCCCTCAGAGAGACACCTTCCACTGAAGGAATATTAAACTGGTGTCTGGCATAGAGAACTGTTTTCCAGTGGGACTCACTGGGGTTCTCTATTTGGCGGATTTATCCACACAGACCAACTTGTTTCAAAATGAAAAGGGAGCCATAATAAAGTAAGATGTTAAGCTGTTTTAGGTGGAAACCACTGCAGATATATTCTAGTATAGTTCTCACTACTGCAGACAACAATAAAATGCAAATGGGGAAATAGAGCGAAATGCAAAATTTCCTTTTAGAGTTTAATAGAGTTGAGCCTATCAGAAAAGATTAGAAACAACTTCTCAACATTTTTACATTTTGTTCTTTGGATGATGTTGATATATTATAGTTTTAGCTGAAAGGAGAATGTTTGTGTTCTCTGAAGTCATCTATCCCTTGTTGTGATCTGAGCTTCTTTCTTGTCTGGACCATGGCCATAGTGTTCTGATCAGGGTTCCTTCCCCCATTGTCACATCTCCATACCCAACTCACCCTCACTCTGCATACTACATTCTGTATGAACTTTCTAAGGTAAAAGTTGGATCCTTTCACATCCCTTCTCAAAGCTCACCAGTGGTTCACCACCCTCTAGAAGATAAAAGCCTTCACATACCTTATACTACCTTCAAAATGAAGCTTCTACCCACTTTCCAGCTTCATGTTATGCCATGCTTCCTGCATCCCCTCGTAATACTGTGCTCCAGTCACACTGAACTTCTTGCTTTCTGCTATGGTCTGAATGTGTCCCCACAAATTCACATGTAGGAAAATTAATCCCCAATGCAGCAGTGTTGGGAGGTGGGACCTAATTGGTGGTGTTTAGGTATGAGGGCAGAGCCCTCATGAATAATTAATGCCACCATAAGAAGCTCTTAAAGAAGTAAATTCACTCTCTTTTGATCTTCTGCTATGTGAGAACGCAATGTTCCTCCCCTTCAGCAGACACGGCAACAAGGTATGAGTTTGGTGCAAAAGTAATTGTGGTTTTTGTCATTTCTTCCAATGGCAAAAACTGCAATCACTTTTGCAGCAACCTAATACCATCTTGGAACCAGAGACTGAACCTGCCAATGGCATGATCTTGGACTTCCTAGTCTCTAGAATTGTAAGAAATATACTTCTGTCATTTATAAAATACCCAGTCTCAAATATTCTGCTATAGCAGCACAAAATGAACTAAGATGCCTTCCCCCAAATGTGCTCTGCTCTTTAATATCACCAAAGTTTTATACCTACTCTTTTTTCTGCATAAGAGTTTATTCATTATTTTATTCAACCTACCAATCCCTCTCACTCTTTAAAACCCAGCTAGCAGGTCACCTTTCTAGGATATTTTTCCCCAAATCTCCAGATATAATCACTTGTATCAGTCAAGGTTCTCCAAAGAAACAGAACCAATAGGACACACACACACACACACACGCACACACACATGCACACACACAGATACAGATAATAGATATCAATATGTGAGAGGGGGCCAGATGCCATGGCTCACCCTGTAATTCCAGCAGTTTAGGAGGCCGAGGTGAGTTGGATCACTTGAGCTCAGGAGTTTGAGACCAGCATGGGCAACATGGCAAAACCCCATATTTACAAAAACATGCAAAAATTAGCCAGGCATGGTGGCATGTGCCCATAGTCCCAGCTACTTGGGAGGCTGAGGTGGGAGGATCACTTGAACCTGATCCTATGGAGGTTACAGTAAGCCAAGATGGCACCACTGCACTCCAGCCTAGGCAACAGAGCCAGACCATGTCTCAAGAATTTATATCTATCTATCTATCTATTTATCTATCTATCTATCTCTATCTATCTGTCTATCTCTATCTATCTATCTATCTATCTATCTATCTATCTATCTATCTATCTATCTATGGGTATTTATTATGGGAATTGGCTTACATAATTTTGGAGGCTAAGCAGTCCCACAGTTTGTGATCTGCAAGCTGGAAAATCAGGGAAGCCAGCAGCCTGGCTCAGTCCAAGTCTGAAGGCCGAAGAACTGGGAGAGCTGAATGTGTAACTCTCAGTTCAAGGCCAAAGGCCTTGGTTGGGGGAGGGATTTGTGCAAGTTGCAGAGTTCAAAGGTGAGAGCATCTTGAGTTCTGATATCCAAGGGCAGAAGATGAGTGTCCCAGCTCAAGAAGAGAGAACAAATTCAGTTTTCCTCTGCCTTTTTGTTCTATCTGGTCCCTTAATGGATTGGATGGTGCCTGCTCACACTTGGTGAGGGCAGATCTTTCTTACTCAGTCTACTGATTCAAATGTCAACCTCTTTCAGAAACACCCTCACAGACATACACAGAAATAATGCTTTACCAGCTATCTGAGTATCCCTTAATTCAGTCAAGTTGACACCTAAAATTAACCATCACATGACTCCTCTATTGGTACTCCCATGAGTGATCTTAGGACTACATTATGTTGCTATTTCTTATTTTGAGTGCCTATCAGTACCTCTGTACAGAGAGCTCCTACACGAAAGAGATTATATCTAATTCATCACCGAATTCCAAACCTAAGCTTACACTTGGCACATAATAGACCCTCAATAAACTATTATTATTATTTACATTTTGGTAGATAAAGAGGTTTTTCATGTCAATAATCTGGCAGCATGCCATATATACCATTCTAAAATTTTATGGAGGTTCTGAGATATCATTATTCATAACTTTACAATTTATACTTACAAAGATGTTTGTGCTTACTTTTACTTCTATCTTCTGGATTATTTGGTTTAGGCAGAAGGGGAGAGGATATCTGAGGTTAGAATTTGGTCCAATGCCAGCACAGGTTTTTTTTAAAAAAGAGATGGAATTTAAGTGAAGGGAGGAAGATTTCCCAAAGGGTAAGAAGGGAAACCTGCTCTGAGTATTTAACAGAAGAAAGCAGAAAGATTAAAGTGGAGAAGAAAGCAAGAATCCTTGAGAACAGTTTTGCCACATTGTAGGGAAGAGAGATGGGAGAGAACAGGAGTGAATTAGGGAGGAGAGAGAGAAGTGAGTTTAGGCATTTATTCCTCTTCCTACAACTTCTATTTCTGCCCCCAGTGGCAGATATTAGCAGTGGTGAAAGACAATTGCAAAGTTCTACCAACTCCCCATATTCGTTTAGATGGTAATAAACTCTGAATGATCATTACATCTCAAAATGTAGAAAGTCACTAAAGGGAATATTATACATTCAGAGATCTATAAAGCTTGTTACTACAGAGTGTATACTATTTTAATGAGTCTTAAACTCTTTACACAGGTCCTATATCCACACAGAGTCATAACCAATAGCCTATACAACCACATGCCTGCACGTATGTGCACACACACAAATATGGCATCTCACACATCTACTATCCCACCTGGGGCATGACTGTATTTTCCTACTGATGGATTGAGCTCTTGGGTTGAGATGAACCATCTCTCTCCCAGATGGATTTCTAGTACTTCAATCACATCTCCAGTAATCATTTCCCCTGAACACATTAGTGGGAAATGATGTAAAAAATAATTAAGCATAACTATCCAGTGCATTAGAAATTGATGGTATCTATGTTGTGTAAATTAGAGACATGTAGAAGAAAATGATTATTTTCACAACTCATTGCTACAGAAAGATCTCTTTATTATTGCATAGAATTCATTCTACTAAAAGGAATGTTTGACTTCAAAGGAAAGAAGTGAAAACTTTAAATGAAAGAGAGAGCTACTTAGAAAAAATGAAGAAGACATGATGGTGAAAGATGATGATGAAGACAAGAGGAAAAAGGAAGCTATGCCAGCAAAACTAGCTTCTAATCTTAAATACAGCCTAGAGTAAGTTAATTTAGCTCATGTGACCCAAGAAAGTGAGGCAGACATTTGGTTCCTAGAATATCGCTTCTGGCTTAAGATTATATCTTGCTGTAGCCTTAGACACAAGTTTTCTTATATTTTCACTAATTCACCTATGAAAAACTCTTGTCCTAAAGTAAATAGGTAGAGCCTTTGTTCATCATCATCTATCTGGTTGAGAAACACATCCAAGAAAATGGAGCAATGGCTCTCAACTACATGGATGTCACTCTTTTTGGCAGAAAAAATATTGCTTCTTACTCCTTTAGTGCACTCTCAATACACACTTTTTTTCAGTAAATTTTACCTTACCCATAGACATAACCCCTGAGAAAACAACTAAACAAGACATATAGGGGAGGGGGGGAGGGGGGCATGTACAATGAGTATGTCTGTGGGGATGAGGCGGGGGCTACATGCACACAGCACTCAGCATTTTTTTCCACACAGGTTGAGTGCCCAGTGGAAACAAGAAATTGGGCTAGGAACTGTGTGTACCATTTTGCTCTTTGGCTATAAAATACGAGAAAAGTGTTTACCAGAATTCAAAGGCCTCAGTGATTAATAACACATAGCAAACTTTGACTCTGCATAAAGCACATTTATTCAAGCACATGAGAGAAAAAACGTTATGGGATCCATTAGAATATTCTACAGGATTGGTGAAAGGCTATTTTATTGCAAAGATGCAGAGGAATACCAAATCTTTGAAGATAATTTACTACAGAGATCAGAAAAAGAGTTTAGAAAATTGTTTGTATATTTAAGAAGATGCTATGAGGTGTGACCTCTCTGGAACAGAAACAGAATTCCACAAGGTTAAAATGCAGTTAAAATACTTTAATGCGGTTTCAAAAGTTTCTAGGAAAACCTAAACTGAACAGATAACATAATAAGATGGAAGAAAAAATAAAATGTAGATTTTCTGTAAACCAAAAGTACAGAATTAAATCTATATTGGAGGCTTTAAAGATCAGAAGTGGCAGAAAAATTCTATTTAGTGATAGAAACAGCAAACTTTAAAGTATGTTTAATAATTAGAGGAATGGGATAAATATTAAAATGGGAGTGATGATATATAGAGAGAAAACAGAGGCTAAACATTCCACCTAATAATTACATGAATTTCTAAGGAAAAATCCAGAATCATTAATATTGAATCAATAATGGAGAATATAGTTGAAGAACGTTCTGCATAGATTTTTAAGGAGAATTTTAATAGGAAGATATTAGGGTGAGAAATCTTACTACATTCTCAGATAGAATCAAAGAAAATGACCCAAATTCAGATGTAAATCTAAAATGGAATATTTTAATTATAAGTAAAAATAAAATTCTATAAGCATCCTTTCAGATGATCCACAAATGACCTGCAAAGAAAAATATATATGTATGATGATACACTTTTCCTCTGTGATACTAAGTTATAGAGAAAAAGAGAGAAATAGTTTTGAGGGGATAACAATAGAATACAATAATTCATATGTGAAAGCAACAGGAAAATACTCTCAGGTACACATGTTAAATAAATGTACCATCCACACATCTATCTTTACATAATACTTGAAGAAATAGCTTCAATTGGCAAAATGACTCATAAGTCAAGAACCAGGATAACTTGTATAAAAGCATGGCAATTTCTTCTTCAATTCAAAGTCTCTGCCTTTAGGAAATAATTTTATATGCTATGATTTGTTATACAAAGATATTAATTGAAGCATTATTTCTTTTAGCTAAATGTTATAAACAAGCAAACTGACCAATATTTTCAAAATGTCCAAATGACAGATTATTCTTCTGTCATTGAAAGTAATATTGAGGAAAAAATTTAAGGATGTGAAAAAACACAAGAAAAAGTTAAATGAAGAAAACATGATAGAAGTTTGTTATGCAAAATAATATTTACTATGTAAAAACACAAAAGAAAATAGATCAGAAGAAAATATATTTGATGTCAACTATGGTGCCTCTAAATAGGAGGATTAGGATTGAGCTTTATGCTTTAATGCAGGTTCAAAAGTTTCTAGGAAAACCTTGAAGATAGGGATGGAGAAAGCAGAAAGAATCAAACTTTTAGAACTAGAAAGGACTTTAGAGATTGTCTAGTATTGTGGCTCCCAACCATGAAGCCATTTCTGGAAGTCTTTAAGCAATGTTTAGTGTTTCAAATAATAACAAGAAGGTACATTTATTACACATTCACTGCAAGCTAGTCACTATGATAACTCCTTTACATATACTCCCTCCAAGTTTAAGAAGAGTCATTCAGGTATTCATCAAAAGGTCTAGAAACCATATTTCAGGTCTTCTAATAACTGGTCCAATAGCCTTTCTAACACCCCACAATTCGCATGACTCTAGGTCTAGAGTGTTCTCATAGTGTTAATTGTTGGGACATTTGGTTTTCACTGGAGTAGATCATACTTTATTCTCAGAAGGAGAATTTTTGCAGAAGCCCTTATAATGCAAAGCTCTTGGAGCCTGACGGAACTGGCTTTCAAATATGACTCAACAACTTAAAAGCTGGATGGTTTTAGGCAAGTCAATTAACCTTTCTGAATCTCTATATCCTCACAGAAGTGTTGTAAGAATTTAATTAGATGACACATATGGAGTGCCTGGCACATTGCCTAGCATGTAAGCCTCCATTGTAACTATTGATTATCACCACCCTTTCACAGAGTCTTCAATATCTGCACTGATGATCCCATTTGACACTCTGACCTTGTAATCTGAAATGGGGAACACTCTATGTCCCATTTTCAAACATAATGGAGCAGCTTTCAATTGCCCTATAACTTGCTCCGAGTGCCCTCTTCTATTACGCTGTCTAATTGAACACTAAGTACTGCAGTTCCTCTTGGCAAGGGTTCTAAGGAGCTTTCTGCTTACTTGTAAATCTGCCTCTGACGCAGCCTATTTTCTTTGCCTCTCACAATGCCAATGGTAGCCTCTGTGGAGACCTCAAGCAAGGCTGGCTAAGCCATAGGTAGCAGGCAGCAGGCAACTTTCTCACATGAAGTAACTCCAGTGCCAGCCTGGCATGAATGTGGGCATTTCTGCTTTACTTACTCCTTTGGTCTAAGTCATGCAAAAGACGCAGACCTACTGATGAAAGAAGTAAGTTACAAGACTGACATCTTCTTTCATCTGAATGGACAAGTTCCAGGAAAAAGGCAATGGAGGAAGGTTGGTTCAGAGACACATTTGGCTGCAAACTACCCCTGCAGTCCCCTCCTTTTCTCATCTTCTCACAGCCTGGCACAGATTATCACAATCCCAACAAGATTTCGCCCACTCTGCCCTCCTTCTGGAACATTTTCCCATCCCCTTTGCAGTTCTTTACATTCTAACTACCCTGTAGACTTCAGTTTCGATCCCATTTTGCCCAAGAAGCATTCTCTTATTGCCCCAGCCTACTCCATTCCCTACCTCCCCTCAATGCCTGTGGCACTAGGTTATCTCCCTTACTCAACTGTGTTTCATAATTAGGACTCTGGAGTCAGAAAAAATGATCCTGAACCTAGCCTCTTCCTCTCATTAATCTTGAGAAAGTGAATTAAGAAAGTGAAAGTGATCTTGTGAGAAAAGTAATCTTGAGAAAGTGACTAATCTTTTTAAAGTAAGACTTCTCATTTGTAAATAGACAAGCTAATTATATATTTCTCATAGGAATGCTATGAAGGTCAAATAAAATAATCCATAAAGAAGACTTAGAAAAGTTCTTGTACATAGTTAACTGTTTAATGAACATTTTCTAAGTTACTTAATTTTTTTTACTCTAAATCCTATAGGGCAAGATTAATCATCTCTCAATCCATCCATTCTTTCATCCATGCACCCATCCAAGCATTTAACACCTGGAATCCCATAGATATACTAAACCCAGTCTTTGCCCGCAAAGAGCTGGCAGTCTTGCCAGAGAGACAGAAATGCAAACAGGTTTATTATAACATGATATATTTGAAAGGCTTAGGGCCCACCAATTGGAACTTGTCAATCTTCCCCAATAATGGGACAGCTAAGACAGACCACTCTCATTTGCCTGCAGTGTCCAACATCCTCATTGCTCTTGGCTCCTCAGTGAAGCCTTTTGGTTCCAGAGAAAAAGCTGAACGCTATGGATACACAGTGGTCTAGAGGGACTTGTGCTATGTCCTGATTTCAATACCAGAGCAAGCTCCCTTTTGCTGTATAGGAAATGGAAAACAACTTTTTAGCACAAGCTGCTGAAGCTTCTAGGACTTTTGCCAGGATTTTAGTTCATCCAAATCAATTATTCTAAGATCAAGGTCAGTGGACCAGCCCTGGATGTGATTCGGGAGTCAGACAGCAAAAGTTGCAGGTCATCTGATGCCTTGTCAACACCTTCCACCCAGCAAGTCAGTCTGAACCATCACCAACAATGAGAAAGTCTTGTCATTGGAAGATTTTCAGAGAAGTGGTTCCACAGGTGCCCTTTCCAATATGAGATTAATCATAAAATCTCTGAATCATCCTACTAAGCTGCAGGAGCACACGAATATAGAAATAGTGTCCAATTAGCTCAGGGGATTATAATAGCCTGTGAGCACAGCCTTAGTCAGGGCTGTGATTCCCATGTAAGCCAGCTGGCCTTTCTCTGATGCCAGCAGACTTAATGCTGATAGGATAACATGTGGCCTTCAAAAACCAAGGGAGAGTGTAGGCAGCTCTGCACAGTCCCCATGACCAAAAGTTATACCCTGAATTGTTGACATGCCTTTGCATATAACGTTCTTTCCAATTGGCATCATTTGCCTACCTGGCAGATCTCAGCTGTTCCACACAGACATTGCTTGTGTCTTCTCGGTTCTGTGAAATTCTCCTAATAGGCAATCAGTTATCTGATGCTTCCAAGGGTTCTATTCAATAGATATTTATGCGGTTCTCTTTTTACTTAGATGTGTACATGTCACTATATTTCTTTACTTTTATGCATGTCTGTATTTTCTGTTAGACTTGAACGACCCAAGGACAAGGGCATGTCTTCTCTATTCCAATGCTCAGCACACAGTTGGTAGCAGAAGATAAGCATAGATAGGATCAGATAAATAAATAAGAAAGTCAGAATTCCATCCACACTAGTGGAAAAGGCATAGCATTGCCATCAGCAAAGAGCTAAAAGAAATGGAATAGGTTCCAGTGGTCTCTTGGCTCAGGAAAACGGGAAGCTTCTGAGCTGGGGTGTGAAAGATATCAACTCAGCCCCTTGTTGGCTGTTTTCCCAGAGTTTAGCAACTCTTTTATCTTCCAAACACTTGGCTTTGCTTTTTTTCTAATTATTTGACTACCTTTTCCATTATCTATTTTCTTAAGGTTATTAACATCTTTTGTATCTGTGTGGTGCACCATCACATACCATTTTCATTACACAGATACAATAGATGTCAATAATCCTAAGAATATTAGCTAAAATGCAGTCAAATAATTAGGAAGTGATAAGCTTTGAGTTCACATTACCTTTTAAAAATATAATTTGTTTCATAATTATATATTTAATTATATACTTATATGATCTAGTTAATTGTAACTTTATATAATTTAATTTGTAACATCACTGTGTTTAACACTCAGCTTGGTGAATTCCTAAAAATAGAACAGTGAGCACTGTGAGCAGGCATGAGTCAGCTCCAGCAGCCCATTGTCAGGATGACTAACCCAGATCATTTCCCCTAACCATCTTTCCAGGACTCTGCACACCAATGGGGATGCTTTACAGGAGAAGCCACATGCTTAGTACTGGAGACTTGAGCTTCAAACTTGTCCAGACATAAGCAAAAGCAAAGCAGTCTGGCCAGCAGGAGAACTGCCACTCTGCCCATCAGAAAGATGGGACTATCACCATCATTCTTCACAGAATTGAAAAAACAATTCTAAAATTCATATAGAACCAAAAAAGAGCCTGCATAGCCAAAGCAAGACTAAGCAAAAAGAACAAATCTGGAGGCATCACACTACCTGATTTCAAACCATACTATACGGCCATCATCACCAAAACGCATGATAGTGGTGTAAAAATAGGCACATAGACCAATAGAACAGAATAGAGAACCCAGAAATAAACTCAAGTACTGACAGCCAACTGATCTTCAACAAAGCAAACAAAAACATAAAGTGTGGAAAGGACACTCTTTTCAACAAATAGTGCTGGGATAATTGGCAAGTCACATGTAGGAGAATGAAACTGGACCCTCATCTCTCACCTTAAACAAAAATCAACTCAAGATGAATTAAAGACTTAAATCTAATACCTGAAACTATAAAAATTCTAGAAGATAACATTGGAAAAACCCTTCTAGACATTGGCTTAGGCAAGGGTTTCATGACCAAGAACCCAAAGCAAATGCAATAAAACCAAAGATAAATAGCTGGGACATAATTAAACTAAAGAGCTTTTTTATGGCAAAAGGAACAGTCAGCAGAGTAAACAGACAACCCAAAGACTGGGAAAAAATCTTCACAGTCTATACATCTGACAAAGGACTACTATCCAGAAGCCACAACGAACTCAAATCAGTAAGAAAAAAATAAATAACCCCATGAAAAAGTGGCCTACAGACATGAATAGACAATTCTTAAAAGAAGGTATACAAATGGCCAACAAATATGAAAAAATGTTCAATATCACTAATGATCAGGGAATGCAAATCAAAACCACAATGTGATACCACCTTATTCCTGCAAGAATGGGCCTAATCAAAAAATTTTAAAAAAACAGTAGATGTTGGTGTGGATGCAGTGAACAGGGAACACTTCTACACTGTTGGTGGGAGTGTAAACTAGTATAGCCACTATGGAAAACAGTGTGGAGATTCCTTAAAGAACTAAAAGTAGAACTACCATTTGGTCCAGCAATCCCACTACTGGGTATCTACCCATAGGAAAAGAAGTCATTATTCAAAAAATATACTTGCACACACATGTTTATAGTGGCACAATTCACAATAGCAAAATAGTGGAACCAACGCAAATGCCCATCAATCAACAAGTGAATAAAGAAACTATGGTATATATTTACGATAGAATACTACACAGCCATAAAAAGGAATGAATTAACAGCATTTTCAGTGACCTGGATGAGACTGGAGACTATTACTCTAAGAGAAGTAACTCAGAAATGGAAAACCAAACATTGTATGTTCTCACTGATATGTGGGAGCTAAGCTCTGAGGAAGCAAAGACACAAGAATGACACAATGGACTTTGGGGACTTGGGAGGAAGAGTGGGAGGGGAGTGAGGAATAAAAGACTACAAATATGGTGCAGTGTATACTGCTCGGGTGAAGGGTACACCAAAATCTCACAAATCCCCACTAAAGAACTTCCTCATGTGACCAAATATCACCTGTACCCCAATAACTTATGGAAAAATTTAAAAAAATAAAATAAAAAGAAAGACTGGGGACTATGAAGTCTACAAAGCAGGCCCATGCTCTCACCATTTGTTACAGATTAAGTCCTCTGACAAAGTAGTCCTTTGTCAGATGTGGGGGACTCTGTCATGGAGATATGTGTTTATTAGAGAATGTTATTGGGAACAACTGTGAGGGAGTGAAGGCAACAGGACTGAGCAGGGGGAGATGTTAAACTGAGATGTACCTGAAAAGAGGACCCCAGCTGATCCCAGGGGAGCTCCAAAGCTGAAAGATTTTCCAGAATCATCACACATGGAGGCAAAGAGGCTGGGCCTTTGTGTGCCCACATCACTCAGTCGCTGAGTGTGATGTAGCATCGATCCCTGAGGAGATGTAACACTGGACAAGGAAACCCCTTCTTCCCAGGGCAATGCCTAAGGAGAGACTCAGCTGTGAGCCACCTAGAAGTTGAGGCAGCTGGGAAATAAATGCCTTGGTGCTGCAAGGGGGTTGGGGGTGTCTGTCCTACACACACAACATCTCTTACACCTGAGAGGGTCCTGAATCAGCATCAGCTGGGAACTTGTTAGAAATGAGTATGTTTAAGCCTTACCCAGGCCTCCTCCATCAGAAACTCTGGAGATGGGACCCAGCAATCTGTTTTGACAGGCTGCCCAGGTGACTCTGATGTATGTTGAAGTTTGAGAATAACTGCCTCATACCAGCAATTCTCAGATTCTGTGGTCCCAGAACCACTTATCCTCTTCAAACTTACCTGGGATCTCTAAGAATTTTTGTTTATGTGGGTAATAGTTATATTTACCACATTATAAATGAAAGTTTAGAAATTTAAAAAATATTCTATTAATTTATTTATGATAAGCTCATCTTTTTTATGAAAAATAACTAGATTTTCCAAATTAGGAAAAAAGTTAGTAAGAAAAATAGCATTGTTTCACAGTTTTGCAAACCTCTTCAATATCTAGCTTAATAGAAGTGAGCTGGATTCTCATAACTACTTTTATATTCAATCTGTTTTAACATATGTCATATATATAGCTCATGGAAAACTCCACTGTACACTTGCAAGAAAATGAAAAAGAAAAAGGCAGATAACAACTTAGCATTATTATAAGAATAGTTTGACCTCATGGACCCTGAAAGGGTCCCAGGGACCCCCACTTTGAGAACAGCTGGCCCTAGCATCGATAATGAAGCAAGAGGCCCAGGCTTTTAGGTCAGAGATTGCTAGTTACTCATTTGTGGTTTGGGATTATGTCTTGGAACTTGTGAACGTTACATTTGGGAGACTGATTATGTTTTATCCGGTCATATCCTGAAGAGTACTTCCTCCCTATCCCCAGAAGATAATGCAATTGATTAAACTCAGACTACAAGCTTTGTCTGTTTGGCAGCGGCCCTAAGCTTTCCTGGAGTCTCTTCTGGGAGCACATGCTGCAGGGCTCATGCAGACTTGGCAGAGCTTATACGCAAAATCTGGGGCCCTCTTTCTCTGGTTCTCTCCATTCAGGGATTGCTCCCTCACTTTTGGGTATGTGTGGTGACCTTAAACTCAGACATCTAGTTTTTCGAATTGGAAAGAATATGGAGTTTGTAGCAGACTTTTAGCCACCCTACAGAATGCAGATTTCAGTTTGCTCTAGAGTCAAAAACCCCATGCAAACCGCAGTCTCACACCACACCATTCCTTTGTTCTGAGTGTCATCCCCGCTCCAGAATCTGCCTGATGGTGTTCACTCTCCAGTCTCCTGTGCCTGCAGATCGTCAGTTTTGGATGCTTTGTCCAGTTTAGTTATCTGCAGGAGGATCAGACGGTCATGAGCTACTCAGCCATAGAGCAAAGGAAGGGCCACAGGTCCTTAGGAAGCCCCATGCTTCCCTCCTGCTCACTCCTCCCGAGAAGGAAGAATGCTAACATGGATTCTAGGCCTCTGTGAGTAGAATCACTATGAGTTAAAGGGTTGGCACACAGCGCAATTCTTTTCTTTTTTTCTTTCAGCTTTTATTTTAGGTTCACGGGGCACACGTGCAGGTTTGTTACATGGGTAAATAGTGTGTCGCTGGAGTTTGGAGTACAAATGATCCCGTCACCCAGGGAGTGACCATAGTACCTGAGAGTCAGCTTTTCCGCTTTCTTTTTTTTTTTTTTTTTTTTTTTTGAGACGGAGTCTCGCTCTGTCGGCGCGATCTCGGCTCACTGCAAGCTCCGCCTCCCGGGTTCACGCCATTCTCCTGCCTCAGCCTCCCGAGTAGCTGGGACTACAGGCGCCCGCCACCACACCCGGCTAATTTTTGTATTTTTAGTAGAGGCGGGGTTTCACTGTGTTAGCCAGGATGGTCTCGATCTCATGACCTCATGATCCGCCCGCCTCTGCCTCCCAAAGTGCTGGGATTACAGGCGTGAGCCACCGCGCCCGGCCAGCTTTTCCGCTTTCACCTCTTTCCCCGTCCCCGATTTAGTAGTCTCCAGTGTCTATTGTTCTCATCTTTGTGTCTGCATGTTCCCAATGCTTAGCTCCCACTTATAAATGAGAACATGTGGAATTTGGTTTTCTATTCCTGCATCGATTTTACATCTTCCCTTTTGGTGGCAGAGAGGGAAGCAGACCTATCTAGACAACATCTTTTTCTCTCTGGGTGTCCTCTATTTCTCCTGCTAGATGGGCTAGCCCAGGACATCTGCCTCCCCTGAGGTCCAGGACAGCTCTGAGCTAAGTACTGGAACCCAAGCCCTTTCTTCTGCTACCACTTCTCTCTGGTTACATTCCTCCTGCAGCGGATGGGTTTGCATTGGATCAATCCTCGGTCTGAAGTTCGTTAGGCCTAACTAGCTTAAGAAAAACGTGTTTACCAGTTTACTAGAGTTCTCTGCTTTGGGGATGGAGGGAAACACCACAGCTGATAACATATTGTTTTATTTGTTATATTTTATTTTTTCCAGGCATTTTCCCATATTCCTCGCTCCCTCTGGGGCCTCAAAGAAAGGGAGGGTAGAAAGGGCAGGATTAAGGACTTCCAAGTGCTTAGCAAAAATAGTATCTAAGAGTACAGCGAACACACTATTAGTGCCAGCTGGGGACACCATTAAAACTTGTCAGGCACGTGCCTTCTCTCAGGCCAGACCCCAGAATCACAGGATCTATTTGAATGACTGAGGCACAGACTCCAGAGTTTTTTCCCACACACTCTAGAGAAACCTAGATATGGGAGACCTATGTATTAAAGAGAAAGCACGCAGAATCTGAAGCCCACCCCAGCCACATGCCTTCCAGGTTATCTGCCAGGTCGTGGGCAGAGTTCTGGTCTAATGCCTGACATACTATGGTGTGGTCAACCCCTTCCACATCTGCCTCCCCTGCTAGATTAGAGACCCTTAGGCATCTCTGAGCTCATCTCTGTTTCCTTCTACCCTTGCAGGCTCTTGGTACACATTGTCTATTCCTGTTCTCAGGTTAACACGTCCAGAAGCCAGATCAATTTGTTCTACTTTAAATCTTTGGCCATGTAACCCAAAGGGGTCTACAACATCATTCAGCATGAGTACTGCACACTTTTTTAACAAAGGCGTGGATTGGGCTTAAAGAAGAAACTAGGGATGGTGCAGTACTCCAGTACTACAAATGGATGTGATGTTAGTGGAACCCAGAGAAACAGCTCTATGGAGAGTGCCACCTGATGGAAACTGTAGCCTGAGTTCAAGGCACACAGCCAACCCGGAGAACTCAGTAGAGAGGGAGGCAAGGACATAAACACCAACATAACTCTCCTTTTGTTATCTGGTCTCCTGCAGGTGACTTCCATTGGCTGACCTCAAACAGAAGCCAGCAGGCAAGGGAGCCCATTGAAGCAACACACAGAGATCAAGTTCCTAGGCACAGAGCAGAGTGGAAGGTAGGCAGGGAACAATCTACACCAGCAGAGAGAAGCTGATCAAGGGAAAAATCACCTAGCCCTACTTCCATTCCTACTAATTCAGGGAAAAGGAACAGAGGGAAAGGAAAGTAGCCCTAATAGAATGAACTGATGTTTTTGGTTTACTCATACTTACCTGCTGTATGATCTTGAGCATACTATTGAATCTGTATGCATCTCAGTTTTCACCTCTGAAAAATGATGGCAATAATACATAGTTTATGGGGATTTTATGAGACCGTTGTGGTAGACATAAAGCAGTAGGATGTGGTCTGGCACGCAGGAGGCTTCAATAAATGGCAAATATCCTTGCCAGGCCAATCTTTCCTCATATACCCTTAATCATATCAGTAATCCCTCTCTCTTTTGCAGTTTCATTCTCTCCAAGGAATTCTTCCCTACTGTCAGCAAATATGTCTGGACATCCCTTTTCCTAATTCAACTTTAATTTAGTTCACAAAATTAAATGCAGTGGTTGGCATTTTTAGAGCACTGGAAACTCCTGGAGGGCCAAGCCCCTGGTGAGGATGTAGCCTTGGACTGGCAGCAAGCCCTTCATGTTTGGTCAACCCAGGACTAGGACCAGCTACTAAGTCAGCCTTTACAGCTTAGCCTACAGAAACTCAAGTGAGTATATTAGCAAAGGCAGTGTCAAAACTGGGCAGCCAGTCCACCCAGGTCTGGTTGTGTTGAGTCTTCTGTCAGAGACTGGTTAAAATACAAATCTGGAGAAGACTGCCCATGTTTGGATTTCATTGCATGCTCAGGGTTTATTGGCCTTTTCCAGTTGTGTCTTGAGTGTGAACAATCCTCAGGTCCTAGGAGCCAGGAGATGCCCCTTATTGGTGATGTTATAAGAAAGTCACAACATTTAAGCAGAAGTCAGACTACCATTAGGATTGGCAGCAGGTATAAAACACAAACTACCAATACCCAGATGCCCTTTGTATCAGTTTGCTAGGGCTACTGTAAGAGGATCACAGGCTGGGAGGCTTAAACACAAAAATTTATTATCTCGTAGTTCTAGAGCTAGAAGTCCAAAATCAAGACTTCAGCAGGGTTGGTTCTCCTTGTGGAGCTGTGAGGGAGAATCTGTTCCAGCCCAATCTCCTTGGCTTGTAGATAGCCATCTCTCCCTGTGTCTCTTCATATCATCTTCCCTCTATGCATGTCTCTGTATCCAGGTTTCCCTTTCTTATGATGACACCAATCATATTGGCTTAAATCCTAGCCTAGTTGACCTCGTTTAACTTGATTACCTCTGTAAAGACCCCATCTTCAAGTAAGGTCACATCCTCAGATGCCAGAGATAAGGACTTCAACATTTGAACTTTAGGGGGATAAAATTCAACCCATAACACCTTCTTGATGGCTCTTATGTCAATAAAGTGTCATTAAGTAAATATATATAGAAGAGTCTCAAGTTGGCTATATTCCCATAATTATTTTTCTAATTACTTTTCTGCTAAAGCAAACTTTTTTCCCATTCTCTCTTGTAATTTTTTGGATAGTACCTGGGTATGCCAAATGGATTAAAGAATTCACAGACAGTACTAGGCTATTGACCACACTGGCCTCTTCCCTTTGCACAAATTAGGGCAGGTCCCTGGATAGCCCTGAATGAACTAACTGGCAGAGAACTCAGAGTTTCACACTGAGCCTGTCTGTTTACTTGCATGTGCCTCTGCCTCTGTTACATCTTTTGATAATTCTGCCTGAGAGCCACTATTTGTCGTGTCAACACAGACCATGAAAAGATGAAAACTGAGCTCTACTAATCCTGACTTTTGTGCATCTTGTCCTATACCTTATGTCCAGAATCCCAGGGTATGCCTGGCACCTACCCTCAGGGCAACATAAAAAAGGCTTTTCTCTCCAGGGCTTGAAATGTTCAGATTGATTCCACTGGCTCCAGGTTGCTGAGTCTACAGATGTTTTGCTGCAGAAAGCTAAAGTTTTCCAGGGCTCAGAGACAAAACCATATCAGAGGCAGGATAGAGACAATGGGCATTTGGCTTGCCACAACCAGCCTTTGAAGAGAATGATGTGCTAGGTGCTGGGCTAGGCACAGGGAAGATGGGTGAATAAGTCACAGCTCTCAAGGGACTTGCAGCCACTGTGAGACATTTATGGACAATGAGGCATTAAGGCTGAGGGGAGTCTGGAAAAGAGTTGGCCTGGGCTCATATGGTCCTGCTGGATTGGACTGTTTGTGTCCCACCTGAAGGATGGATATCACATATTCTTCTTGAAACTCAGTAACCCCGACTCTGGGATCTATTGATGTTGGTTTCTTGTATGATTTTCAGCTTAGTCCCTTAGGGTCAGACTGGTGATGTCATTCCTCCTGGAGGGATTGAAAACATATGCTGTCCATTATCCTGGGCAATAAATGATTTAGAAGGCAGGCTCTAGATCAGGGTAAGGCAAAAATATCCTCCTCTTCCAGGGTCCATCTGGCCTGATTCTGAGACAAGGAGGTATCCTGGTATAAGAGTACCCTGCCACAAGGAAGCCACTCAGTAATGAATAAACAACATAGTGGGATGAACCTTGCCTGACTTTAGTGCTATTCCTCTGTATTACACTGTATTATACTTCTTTGTCATAAGTCTTGAAACTTTCAAAGTTAGAGCCTGACCCATGCCCTACTGCAGGTGGTGATGGGAAGGGTGGGTCTCTTTCTCAGGGGAAGTGGACAAGGCTAGAACAGTGTCCTCTGTGACCACATGGTGGCATCAACTGGGGAACGAATAGATGGGGCCATGTCCTGACAGGAGAGCAGGTGAAGCACATGTCCCTGTGATTCAAGTTACACAAATTAACAGCCAGTTGGAATTCAGCCTGATCAATCCTGTGTACTAGGTCAGCGCAGGTGCAGAGTAGAACACAAATGCAGCATAGCTGAAGGGTCAGGAGTGTGGGTGTGTGCCTGGGTAGTTAGCGGCTCAGAGTAGGGTTCTGGAACCCGATAGCTTTGATTTGAGGGCTGTCAACACCACTTGCTGACTGTATGATTGTGGGTAGATTAGTTTTGCTAAGCCTCAGTTTCCTCATTTATAAAATGGAGATGATTATAATACTTTGTAAAATTCTTGTAGGATTCAGTGTGATAATCTGTGTAAAGTCCTTAATCTGTGTAAATCACTCATTAATTAATTCATTCATAATTCAGCAGTATGCATAGATCACCTGTATTGCGCCAGGTCCTGTTCTAAGCACCAGGGTACATCAGTGGGTAAAAGCAGACAAAAATCCTGCTTCCTACCCCATTACCCCATTCCACCACCACCACCAAATTTATATCCAACAGGTGTTTAGTGCAAGCCCTCAAAAAAATTAACAAGGCTTATTATCCCTCAGGTGGCATTTGGGAAAGGAATCAAAGGGTGAATGAGGAAATGATAATGCAGAAAAAGGTGAGAGAAAGGCTTTCAAGTCAGAACCTTGCACAAGTAAACATGCAGGCTGACATGAAAGCACACACAAATTGTGATTCAAGTGGCCATTTGGGAGGCTCTCCATGCCTCACTATGACCAGTCAAGCCAAGCCACCCCCAGGAGGTGCACAGCACTGGGGTAACTTTGTAGCTCAGAAGTTCTATGTTGGAGCCCAGGGAATGCTGCTATGGGTCTGACTGTGCTCACATGGCCCCTAGGGAAAACGCAGTTGCATCAGGGCTGAACTGGAGTGCATTCTACAACTGAGCGATTCTGCCTTACTTTTCTAATTCTGGTAGCACAATAGAAACCTTCCTGTTATTTTACAGAATCAAATAGGAAAAGCAATTAAAGAATGAGAAAATTATGCAGGATTTCAGCTTGAGAGAGCAAAGAAATTAGCAACTGCATTATTGAAATGGAAACGTGACCAGGAGATTTTGAGAGCAGTGATATCCATACTGAGACAGCCGGTCTGTAGAAGATTCTGGCATCACTGTAATTCAGCTAAAATAAAGGCTCCCACTGCCTTGGAAAATGTGTGGCATTCTATCCCTCTCATCTCAGAGCCTCCTGCCATCTGAGCGACTGGTGTGGATGTGGTATTTGCAGGGCTCATCTGCACAGAATCTCTATTTGTTTCTGGCTTAATAAGTTCTCCATGTGTCCTAAACCAATCACCACCTGTGGTCTGTGAGTGAGCCATTTGCAGTGTTTGCTGTGCAGGAACATTTAATGGGATCCTAACACCTGCCTGGACCTCCGATAGAAAAGGCAAGTGATGGGACGTCAGCACTGCATCATTGCATTCTGGGAGCCAAACGCTGGCACTGTATATTATAGAGAGAAATTCACGGGGCGAGTCCTGTGACCTGTCCAGAGTGATAATTATGGAAGGATAGCTAACATTAATTTACCATTAACCTAAATTTTTACTATGAATAAGGTACTCTCCTAAGCATTCTACACATAGCAAGTTAACTTGGTCTTCACAAAACCTCTGTAAGATAGGTGCAATTATTAATTCTCTTTTGCAGATGAGGACACTGAGACCCTGAGAGCTTAACTAACTTGCCCAAAGTGACTCAGTTGATAAAGGGGGGAGCCAGAGTTTGAATCCGGGCAGTCTCACACTGGGGTCCTTGTTCCTGCACTTCATCTAAAGTTTCTCATCATGGTGGGATGAAGGATTAGGCATATGAGATTGCAGCCTGCTTCACACCAAGGTCTGTGCAGAATCAAACTCCCACCCAATTTTATGGAGCTTCAATCTAAAGTCATGTCCCCATCTGTGAGGTCTGATTCCTTGCCCTCGTTTATGGGATTTATTACTCACTACCTGAAATACAATTTGGGTGGTCTGGAGATCACTCAAATTCAGCGTTCAACTATTTAAACTCAATTGACTTTTTAAATTTATTTTTTATTTCAATAGGTTTTTGGAGAACAAGCAGCATTTGGTTACATGAATAAGTTCTTTAGTGGTTATTTCTGAGATTTTGGTGCACCCATCACCCAAGCAGTGTACACAGCACCCAATGTGTAGTCTTGTCCCTTACATCCCTCCCACCCTTTCCCCAGCATCCCCAAAGTCCAATGTATCATTCTTATGCCTTTGTGTCCTTATAGCTTAGCTCCCACATATGAGCAAGAACATACAATGTTTGGTTTTCCATTCCTGAGTTACTTAGCTTAAAATAATCGTCTCCAATTTCATCCAGATAGCTGCAAATGTTATTATTTCATTCCTTTTTATGGCTGAGTAGTATTCCATGGTACATGGAATATATATATATTATATATATATAAGTTATATATAATATCTAATATATAGATATTTTATTTAAATATATATAAATGTGAGACATCACATTTTCTTTATCCTCTCATTGATTGGTGGGCATTTGGGCTGGTTTTATATTTTTGCAATTGTAAATTGTGCTGCTATAAACTTGCATGTATAAGTATACAAGTATCTTTTTCCTATAATGACTTCTTTTCTTCTGGGTAGATACCTAGTAGTGGGATTGCTAGATCAAATGGTAGATCTAATTTTAGTTCTTTAAGGAATCTCCACACTGTTTTCCATAGGGGTTGTACCAGTATACAGTCCCACCAATGGTGTAAAAGTGTTCCCTTTTCATCGCATCCCTGCCAACATCTTTTATTTTTTGATTTTTTTAGGTGAAATAACTATTATTATTATTATTATACTTTAAGTCCTAGGGTACGTGTGCACAATATGCAGGTTTGTTACATATGTATACATGTGCCATGTTGGTTTGCTGCACCCATTAACTCATCATTTACATTAGGCATATCTCCTAATGCTATCCCTCCCCACTACCCCCACCCCATGACAGGCCCCGGTGTGTGATGTTCCCTTTCCTGTGTCCAAGTGTTCTCATAGTTCAATTCCCACCTATGAGTGAGAACATGTGGTGTTTGGTTTTTTGTCCTTGAGATAGTTTATTGAGAATGATGGTTTCCAGCTTCATCCATGTTCCTACAAAGGACATGAACTCATCCTTTTTTGTGGCTGCATAGTATTCCATGGTGTATATGTGCCACATTTTCTTAATCCAGTCTATCATTGATGGACATTTGGGTGGGTTCCAAGTCTTTGCTATTGCAAATAGTGCCTCAATAAACATATGTGTGCATGTGTCTTTATAGCAGCATGATTTATAATCCTTTGGGTATATACCCAGTAATGCTATGGCTGGGTCAAATGGTATTTCTAGTTCTAGATCCTTGAGGAATCGCCACACTGTCTTCCACAATGGTTGAACTAGTTTACAGTCCCACCAACAGTGTAAAAGTGTTCCTATTTCTCCACATCCTCTCCAGCACCTGTTATTTCCTGACTTTTCAATGATTGCCATTCTAACTGGTGTGAGATGGTATCTCATTGTGGTTTTGATTTGCATTTCTCTGATGGCCAGGGATGATGAGCATTTTTTTATGTGTCTGTTGGCTGCATAAATGTATTCTTTTGAGAAGTGTCTGTTCATATCCTTTGCCCACTTTTTGATGGGGTTGTTGTTTTCTTCTAAATTTGTTTGGGTTCTTTGTAGATTGTGGATATTAGCCCTTTGTCAGATGAGTAGATTGCAAAAATTTTCTCCCTGTAGGTTGCCTGTTCACTCTGATGGTAGTTTCTCTTGCTGTGCAGAAGCTCTTTAGTTTAATTAGATCCCATTTGTCGATTTTGCCTTTTGTTGCCATTGCTTTTGGTGTTTTAGACATGAAGTCCTTGCCCAGGCCTATGTCCTGAATGATATTGCCTAGGTTTTCTTCTAGGGTTTTTATGGTTTTAGGTCTAACATTTAAGTCTTTAAGCCTTCTTGAATTAATTTTTGTATAAGGTATAAGGAAGGGATCCAGTTTCAGCTTTCTACATATGGCTAGCCAGTTTTCCCAGCACCATTTATTAAATAGGGAATCCTTTCCCCATTTCTTGTTTTTGTCAAGTTTGTCAAAGATCAGATGGTTGTAGATGTGTGGTATTATTTCTGAGGGCTCTGTTCTGTTCCATTGGTCTATATCTCTGTTTTGGTACCAGTATCACGCTGTTTTGGTTACGATAGCCTTGTAGTATAGTTTGAAGTCAGGTAGCATGATGCCTCCAGCTTTGTTCTTTTGGCTTAGGATTGTCTTGGCAATGCAGGCCCTTTTGTGGTTCCATATGAACTTTAAAGTAGTTTTTTCCAATTCTGTGAAGAAAGTCCTTGGTAGCTTGATGGGGATGGCATTGAATCTATAAATTACCTTGGGCAGTATGGCCATTTTCACAATATTGATTCTTCATATCCATGAGCATGGAATGTTCTTCCATTTGTTTGTATCCTCTTTTATTTCGTTGAGCAGTGTTTTGTAGTTCTCCTTGAAGAGGTCCTTCACATCCCTTGTAAGTTGGATTCCTAGGTATTTTATTCTCTTTGAAGCAATTGCGAATGGGAGTTCACTCATGATTTGGCTCTCCGTTTGTCTGTTATTGGTGTATAAGAATGCTTGTGATTTTTGCACATTGATTTTGTATCCTGAGACTTTGCTGAAGCTGCTTATCAGCTTAAGGAGATCTTGGGCTGAGACAATGGGGTTTTCTAAATATACAATCATGTCATCTGCAAACAGGGACAATTTGACTTCCTCTTTTCCTAATTGAATACCCTTTATTTCTTTCTCCTGCCAGATTGCCCTGACCAGAACTTCCAACACTATGTTGAATAGGAGTGGTGAGAGAGGGCATCCCTGTCTTGTGCCAGTTTTCAAAGGGAATGCTTCCAGTTTTTGCCCATTCAGTATGATACTGGCTGTGGGTTTGTCATAAATAGCTCTTATTATTTTGAGATAGATCCCATCAATACCTAATTTATTGAGAGTTTTTAGCATGAAGGGCTGTGGAATTTTGTCAAAGGCCTTTTCTGCATCTATTGAGATAATCATGTGGTTTTTGTCTTTGGTTCTGTTTATATGCTGGATTTTGTTTATTGGTTTGCATATGTTGAACCAGCTTTGCATCCCAGGGATGAAGCCCACTTGATCATTGTGGATAAGGCTTTTGATGTACTGCTGGATTTGGTTTGCCAGTATTTTATTGAGGATTTTTGCATCAATGTTCATCAGGGATATTGGTCTAAAATTCTCTTTTTTGTTGTTGTTGTGTCTCTGCCCGGCTTTGGTATCAGGACGATGCTGGCCTCATCAAATGAGTTAGGGAGGATTCCCTCTTTTTCTATTGATGGAATAGTTTCAGAAGGCATGTACCAGCTCCTCCTTGTACCTCTGGTAGAATTTGTCTGTGAATCCCTCTGGTCCTGGCCTTTTTTTGGTAGGTAGGCTATTAATTATTGCCTCAATTTCAGAGCCTGTTATTGGTCTATTCAGGGATTCAACTTCTTCCTGGTTTAGGCTTGGGAGGGTGTATGTGTCCAGGAATTTATCCATTTCTTCTACATTTTCTAGTTTATTTGCGTAGAGATGTTTATAGTATTCTCTCTCTGGTGGTAGTTTGTATTTCTGTGGGATCGGTGGTGATATCCCCTTTATCATTTTTTATTGTGTCTATTTGATTCTTCTCTCTTTTCTTCTTTATTAGTCTTGCTAGCAGTCTATCAATTTTGTTGATCGTTTCAAAAACCAGCTCCTGGATTCATTGATTTTTTGAAGGGTTTTTCTGTCTCTATTTGCTTCAGTTCTGTTCTGATCTTAGTTATTTCTTGCCTTCTTCTAGCTTTTGAATGTGTTTGCTCTTGTTTCTCTAGTTCTTTTAATTGTGATGTTAGGGTGTCAATTTTAGATCTTTCCTGCTTTCTCTTGTGGGCATTTAGTGCTATAAATTTCCCTCTACACACTGCTTTAAATGTGTCCCAGAGATTTTCATATGTTGTGTCTTTGTTCTCATTGGTTTCAAAGAACATCTTTATTTCTGCCTGCATTTTGTTATGTACCCAGTAGTCATTCAAGAGCAGGTTTTTCAGTTTCCATGTAGTTGAGCAGTTTTGAGTGAGTTTCTTAATCCTGAGTTCTAGTTTGATTGCACTGTGGTCTGAGACACAGTTTGTTATAATTTCTGTTCTTTTACATTTGCTGAGGAGTGTTTTACTTCCAACTATGTGGTCAATTTTGGAATAGGTGCGATGTGGTGCTGAGAAGAATGTATGTTCTGTTGATTTGGGGTGGAGAGTTCTGTAGCTGTCTATTAGGTCCACTTGTTGCAGAGCTGAGTTCAATTCCTGGATATCCTTGTTAACTCTCTGTCTCGTTGATCTGTCTAATGTTGACAGTGGAGTGTTAAAGTCTCCCATTATTATTGTGTGGGAGGTTAAGTCTCTTTGTGGGTCACTAAGGACTTGCTTTATGAATCTGGGTGCTCCTGTATTGGGTGCATATATATTTAGGATAGTTAGCTCTTCTTGTTGAATTGATCCCTTTACCATTATGTAATGGCCTTCTTTGTCTCTTTTGATCTTTGTTCATTTAAACTCTGTTTTATCAGAGACTAGGATTTCAACCTCTGCCTTTTTTTTGTTTTCCATTTGCTTGGTAGGTCTTCCTCCATCCCTTTATTTTGAGCCTATGTGTGTCTCTGCATATGAGATGGGTCTCCTGAATACAGCACATTGATGGGTCTTGACTCTTTATCCAATTTACCAGTCTGTGTCTTTAATTGGAGCATTTAGCCCATTTACATTTAAGGTTAGTATTGTTATGTGTGAATTTGATCCTGTCATTATGATGTTAGCTGGTTATTTTGCTTGCTAGTTGATGCAGTTTCTTCCTAGCCTCGATAGTCTTTACAATTTGACATGTTTTTGCAGTGGCTGGTACGGGTTGTTCCTTTCCGTGTTTAGTGCTTCCTTCAGGAGCTCTTTTAGGGCAGGCCTGGTGGTGACAAAATCTCTCAGCATTTGCTTGTCTGTAAAGTATTTTATTTCTCCTTCACTTATGAGGCTTAGTTTGGCTGGATATGAAATTCTGGGTTGAAAACTCTTTTCTTTCAGAATGTTGAATATTGGCCCCCACTCTCTTCTGGCTTGTAGACTTTCTGCCGAGAGATCCGCTGTTAGTCTGATGGGCTTCCCTTTGTGGGTAACCCGACCTTTCTCTCTGGCTGCCCTTAACATTTTTTCCTTCACTTCAACTTGGTGAATCTGACAATTATGTGTCTTGGAGTTGCTCTTCTCGAGGAGTATCTTTGTGGCATTCTGTGTATTTCCTGAATTTGAATGCTGGCCTGTCTTGCTAGGTTGGGGAAGTTCTCCTGGATAATATCCTGCAGAGTGTTTTCCAACTTGGTTCCATTCTCCCCATCACTTTCAGGTACACCAATCAGACATAGATTTGGTCTTTTCACATAGTCCCATATTTCTTGGAGGTTTTGTTTGTTTCTTTTTACTCTTTTTTCTCTAAACTTCTCTTCTCACTTTATTTCATTCATTTGATCTTCAATCACTGATACACTTTCTTCCAGTTGATTGAATCGGCTACTGAAGCTTGTGCATTTGTCATGTAGTTCTCATGCCATGGTTTTCAACTCCATCAGGTCATTTAAGGACTTCTCTGGATTGGTTATTCTAGTTAGCCATTTATCTAATCTTTTTTCAAGGTTTTTAGCTTCTTGGCAATGGGTTTGAACTTCCTTCTTTAGCTCAGAGAAGTTTGATCTTCTGAAGCCTTCTTCTCTCAACTCATCAAAGTCATTCTCCATTCAGCTTTGTTCCGTTGCTGGTAAGGAGCTGCATTCCTTTGGAGGGGGAGAGGCGCTGTGATTTTTAGAATTTTCAGCTTTTCTGCTCTGTTTTTTCTCCATCTTTGTGCTTTTATCTACCTTTGGTCTTTGATGATGGTGACGTACAGATGGGGTTTTGGTGTGGATGTCCTTTCTGTTTGTTAGTTTTCCTTCTAACAGTCAGGACCCTCAGCTGCAGGTCTGTTGGAGCTTGCTGGAGGTCCACTCCAGACCCTGTTTTCCTGGGTATCAGCAGCAGAGGCTGCAGAACAGCGAATATTGCTGATCAGCAAATGTTGCTGCCTGATCATTCCTCTGGAAGCTTCGTCTCAGAGGGGTACTGGGCTGTGTGAGGTGTCAGTCTGCCCCTACTGGAGGATGCCTCCCAGTTAGGCCACTCGGGGGTCTGGGACCCACTTCAGGGGGCAGTCTGTCCATTTTCAGATCTCAAACTCCATGCTGGGAGAACCACTACTCACTTCAAAGCTGTCAGACAGGGACATTTAAGTCTGCAGAGGTTTCTGCTGCCTTTTGTTTGGATATGCCCTGCCCCCAGAGGTAGAGTGTACAGAGGCAGGCAGGCCTGCTTGAGCTGCGGTGGGCTCCACCCAGTTCAAGCTTCCTGGCCACTTTGTTTACCTACGGAAGCCTCAGCAATGGCAGGTGCCCCTCCGCCAGCCTCGCTGCTGCCTTGCAGATAGATCTCTGACTGCTGTGCTAGCAATGAGTGAGGCTCCATGGGTGTGGGACCCTCCGAGCCATGCGCAGGATATAATCTCCTGGTGTGCTGTTTGCTAAGACTGTTGGAAAAGTGCAGTATTAGGGTGGGAGTGACTCCATTTTCCAGGTGCTGTCTGTCACCACTTCCCTTGGCTAGGAAAGGGAATTCCCTGACCCCTTGTGCTTCCCGGGTGAGGCAATGCCTCTCCCTGCTTCGGCTCACACTCGGTGGGCTGCACCCACTGTCCTGCCCCCACTATCTGACAAGCCCCAGTGAGATGAACCTGGTACCTCTGTTGGAAATGCAGAAATCACCCATCTTCTGCGTCGCTCATGCTGGGAGCTGTAGACTGGAGCTGTTCCCATTCGGCCATCTTGGAACTGCCACCTGTATTTTTTGATTTTTTTATTGTGGCCTTTCTTGCTGGAGTGAGGTGTTATTACATTGTGATTTTGATTTGCATTTCCCTGATAATTAGTGATATTGATGATTTTTCCATATGCTTCTTATCCATTTGTATATCTTCTTTTGAGAATTTTCTATTCATATTCTTAGCCCATTTTTTGATGGGATTGTTTATTTTTATCTTGCTGATTTGTTTGAGTTCTTTGTAGGTTCTGGATATTAGCCTTTTGTCAGATGTATAGATTGTGAAGATTTTCTCCCACTCTGTGGGTTGTCTGTTTGGTGATTACTTCTTTTGCTGTGCCGAAGCTTTTTAGTTCAATTATGTTCCAGCTATTTATCTCTATTTTTGCTGCATTTGCTTTTGAGTTCTTGGTCAGGAAGTCTTTGCCTAAGTCAATGTCTAGAAGGGTTTTCTGATATTATCTTCTACACTATTTATGGTTTCAGGTCTTAGATTTAAGTCTTTAATCCATCTTGAGTCGATTTTTGTGTAAGCTGAGAGATGAGAATCCAGTTTCATTCTTTATATGTGGCTTGCCAATTATCCCAGCACCATTTGTTGAAAAGGATGTCCTTTCCCCACTTTAGGTTTCTGTTTGCTTTGTCAAAGATCAGTTGGCTGTAAGTATTTGGCTTTATTTCTGGGTTCTCTATTCTGTTCCATTGGTCTTTGTGCCCATTTTTCTGCCAGTACCATGCTGTTTTGGTGACTATGGCCTTATAGTATAGTTTGAAGTCGGTTAATGTGATGCCTCCACATTTATTCTTTTTACTTAGTCTTGTTTTTGTTGTGTGGGTTCTTTCTTGGTTCTGTATGAGGAACTGTTCTTCATTCTGTGAAGAATGATGGTGGTATTTTGATAGGAATTGCACTGAATTTGTATATTGCTTTTGGCAGTATGGTCATTTTCATGATATTGATTCTACCCATTCATGAGCATTAGATGTGTTTCCATTTGTTCGTGTCATCTATGATATCTTTCAGCAGTGTTTTACAGTTTTCCTTGTAGAGGTCTTTTACCTCCTTTTTGGGTATTTTCATAAGTATTTTATTTTATTTTTTTGCAGCTATTATAAAGGGGTTGAGTTCTTGATTTGATTCTCAGCATGGTTACTGTTGATGTATAGCAGAACTACTTATTTGTGTATATTAATTTTGTATCTGGAAACTTTGCTAGTTAATTTACCAGTTCTAGGAGTTTTTTGGAGGAGTCTTTAGGGTTTTCTAGGTATACGGTCATATCTTCAGCAAAAAGCAACAGTTTGACTTCCTCTTTACCCATTTGGATGCCCTTGATTTCTTTCTCTTGTTTGATTGCTCTCACTAGAACTTCTGATAATGTGTTGAATAGAAATGGTGAAAATGGGCATCCTTGTGTTGTTCCAGTTCTCAGGAGGAATGCTTTCAACTTTTCCCCATTCAGTATAATGTTGGCTGTGGGTTTGTCATAGATGGCTTTTATTACCTTAAGGTATGTCCCTTCTATGCCTATTTTGCTGAGGGTTTTGATCATAAAGGGATGCTAGATTTTGTCAAATGCTTTTCTGCAGCTATTGAGATGATCATATGATTTTTGTTTTTAATTCTGTTTATGTGGTGTATCACATTTATTGACTTGCAGATATTAAACCTTCATTGCATGCCTGGTATGAAACCCACTTGATCATGGTGGATTATCTTTTTAATATGCTGTTGGATTCAGTTAGCTAGTATTTTGTTGAGGATTTTTGCTTCTAAGTTCATCGGGGTATTGGTCTGCAGTAATATCTCCTGTTTTTTTTTTTTTAATTGAACTTATTTGGATCTCCTCTCTTCTTTTCTTGGTTACTCTCACTAATGGTCTATCAGTTTTATTTATCTTTTCAAAGAACCAGCTTTTTGTTTCATTTATCTTTTGTATTTTCTTGTTTCAATTTCATTTAATTCTGCTCTGATCTTTGTTATTTCTTTTCTTTTGCTGAGTTTGGGTTTGGATTGGTCTTGTTTCTTCAGTTCCAAGAGGTGTGACCTTTGATTGTCTATTTGTGCTCTTTCACACTTTTTGATGTAGGCATTTAATGCTGTGAACTTTGCTCTTAGCACCACTTTTGCTGTATCTCAGAGGTTTTGATAGGTTGTGTCACTATTATAGTTCAGTTCAAAGAATTTTTAAATTTCCATCTTGATTTCATTGTTGACCCGAAGATCATTCAGGAGCAAGTTATTTAATTTCCATGGTTTTGAGGGTTCCTTTGGGAGTTAATTTCCAATTTTATTCCACTGCACTCTAAGAGAGTACTTGATATAATTTCAATTTTCTTAAATTTACTGAGACTTGTTTTGTGCCTCATTATATGGTTTATCTTGGAGAATGTTCCATGTACTAATGAATAGAATGTATATTCTGCAGTTGTTGGGTAGACTGTTCTGTAAAAATATGTTAAGTCCATTTGTTCTAGGGTATAGTTTTTTGTTTGTTTGTTTTTGTTTTTGTTTTTTGAGACAGAGTCTTACCGTGTCACCCAGGCTGGAGTTCAGTGGTGCGATCTCAGCTCACTGCAACCTCTTACTCCCAAGTTCAAGCAATTCTCTGCCTCAGCCTCCTGAGTGGCTGGGACTACAGGCGCTCACCACCATTACTGGCTAATTTTTTGTATTTTTAGTAGAGACAGGGTTTCACTATCTTGGCCCGGCTGATCTTGGACTCCTGACCTCGTGATCCACCTGCCTTGGCCTCCCGAAGTGCTGGGATTACAGGTGCAAGCCACCACACCTGGCCTAGGATATAGTTGAAGTCCATTGTTTCTTTGTTGACTCTCTGTCTTGAAGACCTATCTAGTGCTGTCAATGGAGTATTAAAGTCCTCCACTGTTATTGTGTTGCTGTCTATTTCATTTCTTAGTTAGGTCTAGTAGTAATTGTTTTATAAATTTGGGAGCTCCAGTGTTAGGTGTATATATATTTAAGATTGTGATATTTTCCTGTTGTAATAGTCCTTTTATCATCATATAATATCCCTCTTTGTCTTTTTTAACTGCTATTGATTTAAAGTTTGTTTTTCTGATGTAAGCATAGCTACTCCTGCTCACTTTTAGTGTCCATTTGCATGGAATACCTTTTTCCACCCCTTTACCTTAAGTTTATGTGAGTCCTTATGTGTTAGGTGAATCTGCTGAAGACAGCAGAAACTTGGTTGATAAGTTCTTATCCAATCTTCCATTATTTGCATTCAATATTAGTATTGAGATGTGAGGCACTATTCTATTGTGCTATTTGTTGCCTGAATACCTTGTTTATTTTTCATTGTTCTATTGCTATATATGTCCTGTGAGATTCATGCTTTAAGGAGGTTCAATTTTAATGTATTTTGAGGATTTGTTTCAACATTTAGAGATCCTTTTAGCAGTTCTTGTAGTGCTGGCTTGGTAGTGGTGAATTCTCTTAGCATTTGTTTGTCTGGAAAAGACTGTATCCTTCCTTTGTTTATAAAACTTAGTTTTGCTGTATGCAAAATTCTTGGCTGATAATTGTTTTGTTTAAAGAGGCTAAAAATAGGACCCCAATCCCTTCTAGCTTGTAGGGTTTCTAATGAGAAATCTGCTATTACTCTGATAGGTTTTCCTTTATAGGTCACCTGGTGCTTTTGCCTCACAGCTTCTAAGGTTATTTCCTTCATCTTAACTTTAGATAACCTTCTGACTATTTGCCTAGAGAATGATCTTTTTGACATGAATTTCCCTGGTGTTCTTTGAGCTTCTCGTATTTGGAAATCTAGATCTCTAGCAAGGCTGGGGAAGTTTTCCTCAATTATTTCCTCAAGTATGTTTTCCAAGCTTTTAGATTTTTCTTCTTCCTCTGGAACACCAGTTACTCTTAGGTTTGGATGCTTAACATAGTCCTAAACTTCTTGGATCCTTTGTTCACTTTTAAAAATTATTTTTTCTTTGTCTTTGATGGATTGGGTTAATCTGAAAGCCTTGTCTTTGAGCTCTGAAGTTCTTTCTTCTGCTAGTTTGATTCTATTGCTGAGACTTTTCAGTGCAAATTGCATTTTTCTAAATATGTCCTTGATTTCCAGAAGTTGTGATTGTTTTTTATTTATGCTACTTATTTCACTGGAGAATTTTCCTTTCATACCTTGTATCACGTTTTTAATTTCTTTAAGATGGGGTTCACATTTCTCTGGTGCCTCCTTGATTAGCTTAATAATCAACATTCTGAATTCTTTTTCTGGCAATTCAGAGGTTTCATTTTGGTTTGGATCCATTGCTGGTGAGCTGGTGTAATCTTCTAGTGGTGTTGAAGAACCTTGTTTTGTCATATTACCAGAATTATTTTTCTGGTTCCTTCTCATTTTGGTAGATTATGTCAGAGGGAAAATCTGGGACTCAAGGGCTGTTGTTCAGATTCTTTTGTCCCATGGGATGCTCCTTTAATGTGTAATTCTCCCCTTTCCCCTTGGGATGAGATTTCTTAAGAGCTGAACTGCAGTGATTGTTTTTGCTCTTCTGGGTCTAGCCACCCAGTGGATCTACTGGGCTCTGGGCTGGTACTGGGGAGTGTCTGCAAAGAGTCCTGTGATGTGATTTGTCTTCAGATCTTTTAGCTATGGATACCAGCACCTGCTCCAGTGGAGGTAGCAGGGGAGTAAATTTGACCCTGTGAGGGTCCTTGGTTGTAATTTTTGTTGAGTGTACTGGTTTTGTGTTGATTGGCCTCCAGCCAGAAGGTGGTGCTTTCAAGAGCGCATCAGCTGTGGTACTATAGGAAGGAAGTAAACTTGCCCTAGGGTTACCTGGTTATGTATTTAGGTTTCTCAGGCAGTGGGCAGGGCCATAGAGCTCCCAAGAGATTATGTCCTTTGTCTTTGGCAACCAGGGCAGGTAGAGAAATACTACCAGGTCGGGGCAGGGATAGGCATGTCTGAGCTCAGCCTCTCTTTGGGGGCTTGCTGCAGATGCTGTGGGGGACAGAGGTGTGGTTCCCAGGCCAATGGAGTTATGTTCCCAGGGGGATTACAGCTGCCTCTGCTGAGTCACATAGGTCACCAGGGAAGTGGGGAAAGCTGGCAGTCACAGGCTTCAACCCACTTTCATGCATCCTGCAGTCCTAAAGGCATGTCTCATTCCCATTATGCACCCCCACCAACAGCACCGAGTCTATTTCCAAGCAGCCAGTGACCAGAGTTGAGAACTTGCTCCAAACCCCAAGGCTTCCTGCTGGGAAAACAAGCAGACTCACGGTTTTTGGCATTTGGGGAGCCTGCAGTAGCAATACAGTTCCCTCAAAGGGTCTGTGGATTCTCCTGAAATTATCTTTTATCTCATTAGATTCAGTCATTCCAGTCACTTGAAGAATCTGGGTGGGGATATAGTCCAAAAGGCCAAGAGTTATATCCCTCTGACTCTGATGACTTTGTCTTCTCTGTTGTTCACTAGGTGAGCAGTTATGGCTTGTATTGTGGAAGTTGTTCAAGTAGGCAGCACTGTCCTATTACAGAAAAATTATAAATCCCTATTTCTTAGTTATAATATTCTCCACCTTGTTCTGATGGTTAAAGATTTACATATATACATACAGTTTTGTTACAGCATTAGGTTAAGATGGGCGAGGGGAGAGTATTTTATGTGCATCCCAAAGCTGAACATTGTATAAGATCTGGGAAGGGAATAAATGATGGAAACAAAATCAGATAGACAACTGTATTAGTCCATTTTCATGCTGCTGATAAAGACATACCTGAGACTGGGTAATTTATATAGAAAAACAGGTTTAATGGACTCACAGTTCCACATGGCTGGGGATGCCTCACAATCATGGCAGAAGAGTAAAGGACATCTTACATGGTGGTAGACAAGAGAGAATGAGACCCAAGTGAAAGGGGTTTTCCCTTATAAAAACTATCAGATCGCATGAGACATATATTTCCACAAGAACAGTGTAGGGGAAACTGCCCCCATGATTCAATTATCTTCTACCAGGGCCCTCCCACAGTACATGAGAATTATGGGAGCTACAATTCAAGATGAGATTTGGGTGGGGACACGCTAAACCATATCAGCAACTTAGAAGGAGCCACAGGGCAGATCATGGGAGAGGGCAAGTTCTTACAAATTCCTCTAAACCACTTATTCAAAACTAAATGTTCAAAGGAACTAGACTCAAAGCAAGTTAGCAAATGGGGATAGGAGTACAAGATTTTTATTACCAATTAAGTGTCCATATTTGTGACCCTCATTTGTGACCCTGTGAAGCAGCAGAGATCCTCACAAAGTATTGGGCATGGAAAGATGAAACTGCAAGACTCCAGCAGCTCTTTTTTTCTTGAACAAGTCCCAGAGGCTGTGCAGAAGATGTCATGGTGCTAAGGCTCAACCTAATATGGTAGCTCTCTCTAGTCTCTACCAGAGGGGAAGCGATTATTTCTATCAGACTCTAAGATGTTACCCTTTCTTTGTGGTAGAGAGCAGAAGGATGCTGAGCCCTCAGGCATGATATAATCACTGGAGAGTGCAGACCCAACACATTCCCTTTGGTGAGCCAGGGCTACCCCCTTCTGGTTATAAATTTTATAAGGCAGAGAAACTTAAAAAAGAAAGAAAGAAAGAACCATTGACAGAGAAGTGACTAATGTACTTGATCTAACAAAAATCTATGATAAAAGTAATTAAAACAGTGTGTTTATTGGTGGAGAAATTAATAAATAGATCATTAGAATAAAACAGAGGATATAGAAATGGTTCCAAGTAGATACAGAAATTTAGCTTAGGGAACAGATTGAATTTCACAGGGAAAGAAAAAGAATGGCCTATTTTCCCTTCAAATGGATAACTAGTAGTCCCAATGTCATTGATTTAATAAAGCTAGATGTGCCCCAACTCTCTGTTCCCAGCACCAAAATATAACTGAGATGGGCTGAAGAATGCTGTATTCAATACAATGATAATATTAGATGAAAATGAACAAGAATATTTTGATGGCTTTGGAGTGAGTTAAGTCTTCCTACGTAGAATACAAAATGTCAAAAGTTTGAAAAAGCTGTTCACAGATGTGTAAAATAAATTTAAACTCTGTATACAAAAGGCATAAGAGAAGTTAAAAAAATAAGCAACATTTTAAAAAATTGCTGAGTATTTGAAATTTTTCTTAATGAAATTTGGGGAAAAATAAGCAACATACTAAGAGAAAATGTTTATCACAAAAATTATAGGCAGGATTAATATTCAGAATATATAAAAGCTATAAATGCCAGAAAAATCGAGAAAGAATAGAGATAGGCAATTAACATGAAAAGAAATGCCAACAGACTATAAACATATGAAAAGTTGTTCAACTTGACTAGTAATCAGGGAAATGAAAATTAAATCAACAATTAGCTCACATTTTTTATTCATTAGATTGGAAATAATTAAACATATTGATCATATTCAGTGTTGTTGTTAAGGAAACAGACACTCTCATATACTCTTGTTTGGTGTATTCATTGCAAAGTCATTTTGAGGGTAACTTGGAAGTATTATCAGTGCTTTAAATATGTACATTCCTTAATCCCGAAAATCTGTATCTCAGAATTTATTCTCAAGGAAGATGTATTTTCTTCAAGAGTCATGGAAAAGTATTGGGAAAAATGTCCATCACTAGAAGAATAGTTCAAAAAAACTGTTGATACACATAACCACTGCCTTCAGAAAGAATATCATAAATCTTTATGTACTGACACAAAAACATTTGCATGGCATTTTTCTTTTATTTAACTTTTATTTTAGGTTTAGGGGTACATGTGCAAGATTGTTAGGCATTTTTCTTTGTCAGTGAGAAAGGCCAGTCAGAAAACAATTCATAGAACATGATTTTCATTATAAGTAGAAAAAGAAAAAATATTTGTTTTACATAGAAAACATGACTGGAAGGATGACCATCACAAGGTCTCACCTCTCTCTCACCCGGCAATTCTGGCTTTCTAATCTTTTTGAACATGCCAGCCTCTCTCTCAACTCACAGAACCTTTTTCTTTTTTTAAACACTTTTCCTTTGACTCTTCAGGAGGCTGCCTCGTTCTCATCCATGAAGCGTCGTTATTCGTATAGTGATCATTAGCCATCCACCTCCACCACATAGTAACAATTTTCTTGCTTCTCTTCCTAAATGGACCACAGTTTTCCTTTTCAAGTGGCTTTGATAGGACTAATCCCATGTTCAGTTCCCAGAATGGGTCACAACTAGCTTAAGCCAATCAATGTATTCCATCTTCCTGGCTAAAACTATTGATTTAGGAATGGGCCAGGTCAGTTTAAGTAGAACAATGAAATTTCATTCTATGGTTTGTAGGGTTGATGAGGTAATGGCTAGGATTGAGAAAAGTTGCAGTACTAGCTGTTGCTGTAGGATATCTCATGTCAGGGAGAATGGAGCCCACCTGAGAACAGTACCAATGCTGAGGTAGCTAAGCCAATAATTGGAGCAAGCATCCAGTTCTTTGATAATGTCATTTGAATGGCTGAGTCAAACTGTGCCTCTGGATGTTTGGTTAGAGTCCCTAGGCTTTCTGTGACTTGCAAAAGCATTACCACCACCCATACCTGAAGGAACCCTCTCTATCTCATCTTTTTTCCCTCTCATAAGTGGTCTTTGTACCACTCTAGAAGGTAAGCGCTCTAAGGACAGGTATGCATCTGTCATAATTACTGTTATAACTCTATAATTAAAACTCAGTATTTTTGAATGATTAGATAAATGAATAAGTCAAAGTGAAGGATGCTATGGGATGACCTTCATGTTTTGCCATGTATACTTACGTATCACTTGAATCTTTTACCTAAATGATATACTATGTATTATTTTTAAAATGTTTAGTAAAAGGTTAAAAAAAGGTTTGAAGAAATATACTTCCAAATGTTTATATTATGTAATTATATTAATAGAAAGTGTCTGTGATAGTGAGATTATGGTTGGATTCCTTTCTTCTTCATATTTTTCTGAATTTTCTAAAATTTCTACAATAAACATACATTGCCTTACAATATTTTTAAAAGGAACATTTTTAAAACACTCTGAGGTCAGTAACAGCGGTCCTAAGTTGAGAATTAGACATCCCATTGTGGGCAAACAAGAACAATGTTGGTCAAAGAGAGACAAATTCAGAGTCTACAGGAATTAATCCCTCAGCTACCCAGGGGAAGGGTATTAATGAGTCCCTTAATGAGGAGGAACATAGTAGAGCTATAAAGGGTCATTATAATTTGTTGGTATTGTCTCTATGCAGCAAACCTTCTGTAGTCTTTAGCACAGAATGTGGCAGAGTGCTGTTTTCAATCTCTGTTCTCCTCTTCTTTTTCAGCAATAAAATCCCACATTTTTAACTGCACACATGGTCCTCTAGGGTAAAGACTGGATTTCCCAGCTTCCTTTGCAGTCATGTGGCATGTCACTAAGTTTCAGCCAATGGGATGAGAGCAGAAGTGTAAAGCAATGTGTTCCTAAAGGGATGGGGCTTCAGCCCATCCTTCTCTTCTTCCTTCCAGCTGCCTGGAGTATGTGGCCAGGATGGCTGGAGCTCAAGCATTTGGGGCCATGACCAGGAGTCCACATGCTAAGGATGACAAGGCAAGATGATTAGGAGTCTGACTGTCTGATGCCATGAAGTGCCATGCTGGCTCTGGACTGCTCACCCCACCCTACCCCACTCTGTACTTTTATATGAGGAATACTCTTCCATCTTGTTCAAGCTGCCAGTATTGGTTCCCCACCCCGCTTTTTTTTGAACCGTAATGCAGGTGAACCTAATCTAATTGATCCACAGTGTGGTCGTTCTCAATAAATTGTTATGTGTCACTCTCAAGCAACCCTATTATAGTTTTCAGCCAATCCCAAGTTGATTAAACCCACTGTACACTATGCTATTTAGATGACTGAACTGAGTAGATGCCCCTGAATACATTGAAAAAAATTCTTATGTCCAAAGTAGACAAAATCAAGGAAGTACCTTCCTCCATTTTTCCCTAACCACACACACACTTACACACCACTTAGAGAATTAGGTCCTAATTAGTTTATAAGCTCCTTTCCCTATGGTGTTTTCTTAATACCTTGTGCTTCTACTTCTCTCATCTTTATCATAATTATTCTTTCAAACTCTTTTCTCTACTAGCTTCTGGAAGGCAGTGACTATGCATTACATACCAGTGCACCCCTGAGGCCGAACACTGAGCTAGGCCCACAGAGGGCACCCAACAAATATTTGTTGGATAAATAAATAACTCCTTTTTCAAAGGCAACACCGAAAGAAATTAACACATTATTAATTAATAAAATACAAATAAATTAGCATTTTCTATATCAAATGGCTAATTGGAGAATAAGAAGTTTACATGTGACAAAGTGTAGGACTGTTTCACATACGTCCCTTCCCCAAAGGTATTAAATGTATCATTCTATTTTCTCTAAGTTGCAATAAGAAGAGATCAGTGCTTGTTCATATTCTTCATGGATATGAGCACAGACTTCAGCAGGTGCTCTTTCTATACCACTGATAATGGGAAATCTCAATAGAGAAAAGAAAGGGAAGGGAGTGAGAGAAGATTTCTTTTTTAGTTTGTCAAGGTGAACACTGGCACTTCAATTTTATTTTTTTAAGGAAAAAAATAATCTAGCGAAGATAACGTAGAAGTTGGGTTCCTCAAAAATAGATAAATGATGGAGGAAATGCAGCTCTCCTGTAAACACAGATAATGAGCAGAGAAACCCAGTATCTCAGGGGTGGAATGGATCTGAGAGGTTATCCATTCCAGTGAAATTATTTTTGTTATAACATCTAAGTCTGCAGAAGATATGTTATCACTATGGGTGAGTTTTCAGGGAGGGATAAGACTGCACGTGGGTGTTGGGAGGAAGAATACCATGTGTTGAGGACAGATGGAGCTTGTGGGGAAAACTGGGTAAAATGAACTCTCTTGTCTTTGTCTTCATCTTCAAGCCTGCCTCTGGTCGTGTTTGGCTCTATTTTGAGCAGACACTGCCTCCGTGGGCTCTGTGTAAGCTCTGCGAGAGGAGCAATGTGACATCACCCCACAAATGTGTAATATCATGATCACTGCCTGAGTTGGAATTCTCTGTGCACCTGTCTGCTTCACCAGGTCCATGGAAATCTGTTAATTGCCTGGTTCTCCATTACCAGTAAGTAGTAGGCAAATCATAAAAGTTTATTGAATTGATAACATTTGTGCCTTTTTCTTAACATGGAAATAAGGAGGTGGTTCTTTGTTTGAAAATGATGTATGGCTTCAGGAGATGGCAAAAAAGGCAAGAAGTTTGTACGTCTCTTTGGTCTCTGAATTGTTCCTAGAGATTGGGTGTGTGGGTTTTACCTGATTTGATAAATAAGATCAGAGACCTAGAAGTGCAATAGAAAGTCCTAGGCTCATTATTACTCCACTCTTAGATTATTGTAGACCAGAGTTTTTCACTCTGTGTCTTTTGAAAGGAGTTGGGGAGACCAGAAGTTTGGAAAACAAACAAGTAGGTCCAAGTGTTTCTGTGGGACATGGTGTATTTTTCTCGATGAGCATGACTGAGTTTTGTGGTAACTGTTCTGCCCGTAGCCCTGTTCTCTGGGAATTCTCTCCATTCACCCATAGCCTGTGCAACCATGGGAGGGTGGCACTGCAGCAACCAGCTTGCAATTCAAGTCACTGCTCCACCAGGAAGGAACTGAATTCTCTCTCCTGAGAATTTCAATGCCACAGAGGCCAAATCAGTCTTTTTAGGGCTCTGGAATTGAAAGTCCACATGGAGAGTCAGGGTTAGGCCCAGTGCCCCAAAAACCAAAGCCACACAGCAACCAAAGTGAGAGGAGGAGGCAGGGTCAGCAGAGGTGGCCAGACGGTGGGGAGAGTAGAGCTCATATCAGAGAGGAGCTGGGGAACTCCATGTGGGAGAGGAGGACAAGGACGAAAGGTCCAGAGACAGGGACTCCATGGCTGTATATAGTGCTTCACCAATGGGTGTCTTTGAGATTTTTGTCCTTTCAATAAGTGCCCTTAAATGGGCACTGATGTAGGTGGATATATATCTCTTACTAATAATCTCTGACTAAGACACTTGTTTGATGAAAGTAATCCATCTTTTCATGAATACTCTGGATTTGTGCATGAGTGCTATGAACCTCGGTGTTCTGCTACTAAGTCTATTCAGGCTTCTGTATATTCTCCACCAGAAAAGGCATGTGCCCATTACCAGGTGCCTCTACTTAAGAAACAATTTTGAAATTAAAAACTAGTTCTTTTTTTGAGATGGGGTCTCACTCTGTCACCCAAGCTGGAGGGCAGTGTGATCATGGCTCACTATAACCTTGAATTCCTGTGCTTAAGCAATACTCCCACCTCAGCCTCCTGAGTAGATGGAAATATAGGCACATGCCACCACACCTGGCTAATTTTTGAATTATTATTATTATTATTATTTGTAGAGACAGAGTCTTGCTAGGTTGCCCAGGCTGGTTTTGAACTCCTGACCTCAAGTGATTCTCCCACCTCATCCTCCCAAAGTGCTGGAATTACAGATATGAGTCACCATGCCCAGCCAAGGACTAGTTCTTTAAAAACTGAGTTTCCTAAGTTTATGTTAAATATGGCTTACAAATACACACATTTTTAGGAATGTTATATCTAAAACAAGGTCACTGAACACAAATCTCATTCTCATCTGTGTTTCTCTGGCCAGCTGCATCATTGCTTCTGCCTTTCAGTGTATGTACATGATAAGGGACTTGGATGGTCAGGTACATTCTTCTCCTTTATATATGAAGAAACTGAGGCCCAAGGAAGTCAAGCAACCTACTTACCCAAGGTCGAAAAGTGATCCTGGACAAAGCTATGGATGAACTCAGTGGTCCTGAGAGCCAAGTCCCGCGGCACTCCCCTTTCATTGAGCGATCTTCTTGTCTTGTCAATATTTAATTTATCCCCTGGCTACAATAGGCCCCTCTTGGCCAGCTGAGTATAAGCTTAGGCATACTTTATTTCTTTTCCAGTGAAGTTTTTCTATGTGGTCCTTTATATAATTGGTCCTCAGCTAGGAAAGAAAATGTATGCTGGTGTCAGGGGGTAAGCCCTCCAACAGTTCCAAAGTTAGCTTTCTGCCTGCTGCATTTTTCAGCTGCAGAGCTGAGTAAATCTAGAACAAATGCTCTCACGAATCACTGATGGGGTCTGTAAAGAAGAATGTTTCCAGTCCCTCTGAGGCCTGACTTAAAAAATGCAAGTAGTTTTAGAAAAAGAGAAAGGTGGCTACTTTTCAAACCAATACTTTGTCCACCCTCTGAGTCTCTGACCTGCATGCACAGGCTCAAACAAACGTGATCCACTTAGCTTCACCTGGCTTGTCATCTCAAATCCCAAATCAGCAGCGCCTCATATTCAAGAAGCAAGGCTGTGTAGAAGCAGCAGGCAAGACTACAAAAGGCCTAGAATAAACAAGCCCAGGAGAAGCCGATGAGTTGAGGGGAGGTAATGCTGCCATGGCCTGGAGCACTGGAGCTACTGGAGAAGTTCAAGAATGTTAGAGAATCTACCTGCCCAGTCCGGTCCCTGCCCATTGCACAGACAGCCCTGTTAGGCATTCCCCACCATGAATGTATGTGGAAGAAGGAACTGAAGGCACTGAAGGAAACTTGTAAATCCTTGGGACAATAGAAGCAAAGCGTCAGAGACAGAAGCCAACCAGCCATGTGAGGAGCACAGGACTAGCCCTTAAGCCTGTGCTTTGAACCTGTGCTGGGCCCTTATAAGGGAAGCAAGTGCTGCCTGTGGGGGTCATCCCAAACTGCTTCCAGCTCTGCTGCACACTGCTTTGTACAAAGAGTAAAAGGCAACATGGATGTGGCATTTATCCTGGCACTGTGCTGGCCACTCTTTACATTCATTAGGCATTCACTGAATCTTCTCCAAAAGCCTGTTAGGTGGGTTTTCAGTATCCTTACTTTCCAAGTGAAGAAGCAGAACTCTGCAAAGTCAAATGACTTTCCAAATTTACACATTTATAAAGGAAAAAGGCCTAGATTTAAACCAAGGTTTTTCTAACCTTAGAATCCAAAGTCTTATCTCTAATTATCTCTTGCAATGTGTTTGTTCTACAAGAAATTGCCAACCTTCTTGGTAATCATGCTTAGATGCTGCCAAAGTTATTCAGAAGACCCAGGCTTTTTAATTCCTCCCTTCTCCTTCTCCCCGTCCCTCTTTTTCTCTTTCCCTTTTCTCTTTCTTGCTTTTATTCTTTTTTTTTTCCTTTGTACTTCTTGAGAAACTCTCCCTAACCCCTAACAATATTGTTGAAACCAGTATTTGGCTCCCTGCGTCAAAAGGCTTCCTATTTAGCGGCAAAGGTCACATTCTTTCCACTTCCCTATAAATGTGAGATCCTTGAAAGAAATTTCTGATAAGAAAAGTGTTGGACCCTTTTCTTATCAGAAATTTCTTTCAAGGGTCTCACATTTACAGGAAAGTATAAATGGTTGATAAGCCTCATAGAAGAGGGTGCCAAGCCTTAGCAATAATAAAATATCCTCAAAGGTGAAGAATCACAGAAGAAATCAGGCACAATGGAGATTAAGTCACCAAGGAAAGGAATCAGTCACCATGAAGAATTGAGGTCACCAACAGGGCCAAGAAGAGGGAGGCTTTTCCATTGGGAATGGAGTTCAAGAGGAGAGATGGCTGGTAGACTGAGCAGGTTAACCTTCTTAGTTGACCTTCAAAGCATCAGTGGGCAATGCTCTTCCTTCTCCCAAGGCTGCCTCCCTGCCGTCTAGCTCAGGAAATGGCCAGGTGGTCTTCTCTCCTTCCCCCTTGCCTTCCTTCTTAACTGGATCCAGGTTCCTGTCACATGTCCCATCCAGCCTGCCTCTTGAGGAAGCCTGGTTCCTCTTGTCCTCTAACATGGCTAATTTATCTAGGCCCTGGGTAGAGTCTTATGGACAACCTACCTTCCCCCTACCCCACAATATTTGCCACCACAATAAAGTACATGGGGAAATCACATCTAGAAAAGAACATGCCCAGAGGTAGTCTCAGAATTGCAATTTCTCATGGCTGGGCTGAACAAGGCAGCTAAAGGAACTGCTGTTCTAAGCCATAGAGTTATAAAGATATCCAGTATCTCTGAGGACCATCTCATGCTATTCCTGTATTTCATTAGCTCAGCACTAATTGACTTAACTAGAACAGACAAAGGCTCATTAAAATATCATGCTGAATGAGATGTAATTTTCAGAATAATGTTAATATCAAAAAGTGATTGGGAAACAGCTTTGCCCGCCCCTGCAAGTGAGGAGATATTTTGTAAGGTAAGCACTTTTCTCAACAACGGGGTTTGGAAGCTGGGAAAAGGGAAAATAATATGGATGAAGAGGCTGTTGCTGTGAGGATAGAAATTCCATGTCAACTAAACCCAGCTCTGTCTAGTCAACCCAATATCTGAACATTTGGCTTCTCAAAACGTAATTCTACTTTAACCCTAATCCACTAATTACATCTTCTCTAAATTGACCATTCAGCAATTCTTCCATACAAATTAACCACCAGTCCACTTTTAAGAGAAACTGCCAAATTAAATTTAGAATCAGCCAGTGCTGCTTTTCCCATAGGGATCAGTCAGTTGTGAAGCATCATGGCAACGATAACGTAGGCAGACGTAGTTAGTTTTGTGTAGTATAAAGAACATGGCCTTGAGTTAGTCCTAACTTACAGTCTTAGCTCAGTCACTGTGGTGGGTTAAATAGTGTACCCCCAAAATTAATGTCCACTCAAAACCTCAAACTGCGAACTTATTTGGAATTAGGATTTATATTTGGAGATAGTAATTAGTTGAGATGAGGTCATAGTGAATTAGGGTGGGTTATACCAATGACTGATATTCTTATAAGAAGAGGAGAGGCTCACAGAGACACACACAGCGTAGAAGACCATGTGAAGACAAAGGCAGAGATGAGAAAGATGCAGCCATAAGCCATAAGAAGTTAGGAAGAGGCGAGAAAGGAGTCTTCCCCAGAGGCTTCAGAGGGAGCATGGCCCCACCAACACCTGTTTTGGACTTCCAGCCCCCAGAACTGTGAAAGAATAAGTTTCTGTGGTTTTAATCCACCAAGTTTGTGGTCATAATTTGTTATAGCAGCCCTAGAAGAATAAGACAGTCAGTAATCAGCTGAGTAAACTTGAACGAGTTATTTATCCTCTCTGAGCTCAGTTTCTTTGTCTAAACCAGAGTTTAGGCCTACAACTTAGGATAAATTATATAGGCATTCTATTTGCTTATCTTAAAATGGACAGTAATATTACCTAGCTTTTTAAGTAGAGAGAATTGGAATTAAAATGTGTTGAGCTCCTAATACATCATGAGCATTAATAGGAATCTCATTAAATATTTGCAATAAATTTCTCTACACTGACTTGATCTGAAAAGTTGAGATGGCTTAACAAATTCTTGTCTTAAAGCATGATACACTTGGACAGAACTTGATGCTAGACTTTCCAACATCCAATGCAAAAAGGGAAACATGACATTTTATGTGACTCACATATCCACAGGGTAAATTATCACTATGTTATCCTGGCAATCCTAGGGAAGATACTAATGGGCCAAACTCTGCTCTCCCATGAACCCATTTTCCTATCAATGTTTCCAGATTTGATTTAACCTCATATGTTATTAAATTTCTCTGTGAACAAGGCTTACCATAGCAAAAATAAGGGAAGACCCAATTTCTGTTGAGAAAGAACTTCTTGTCCAGTAGTGAGGTAGGGTTTGGAGGGAAGTTATATAAGCCTACAGGAAACTGATGTAAAGCAGAATAGAATCATGTCCTCAATCCTTTGAAGCTTGAAAGGATGGATAAAGGACGGCAATAGGATTCTGAAATAACACAAACCCAAGTTCTATCTCACAGCCATTTTCTCACAAAGCAATGGACACCCCAAATGTTATCTCACCTCCTACCCACAGCCCAGTGCCCAAACGGGACAGTTTAGACGGTTGGGGCTTCTTCTTTTCTGAAAAACTTACCTAAGGATTGGCGTTTCCAAGAAAAGCCAAGTCTAGGAATTGATGCAAGAAATGGTATGTTAAGTTCTAGGAATGCAATAGTGAATAAAAACAGGCAAGATCCCTGCTCTGATAGAAATTACACCAATCATAACCAAATTTGAAGGTAAAAATGTTCTCTGCTATGAGAATAGATAATAAAGATGAGTATTCTAGTTACAGCAGTCAGGGAGTTGTCCTGTAGAAGTGGTGTTAGAGCTGAGATTCAAAGCATGAGTAAAATGTATCTAGGAGAAAAGATGGTGACACAGCTTTCCAGACAGGATGAACAGCATCTGCAAAGGCACTGAAATGAGCAGAGCTTGACTAGTAGAAAGGACTTAACAAAGGCCAAATTCAGTGCTCTGGGAAGAGCACAGAAAGTCATGGAGGGAAGAAAAAAAGCTGTCGTGTTAGATGGCAATGAAATCATGCAAAGACCTTGTAAGCCATGTTAAGCTGTGTCTGTATCTCAAGAGAAATGTGAAGCCATTTGAGAGTTTAGAAGTTTGTTCTGCAGTGTGGGTCATGGATCAGCAGCATGGGCATCACCAGGGAACATGTTAGAAAAGCCTAACCCCAGGCACAAGCCCATGCCAACCAAAACAGAATCTGTTCCCCAGGTGATTTGTATGTATATTTATGTTTGAGAAGCACTGGAAACTAGAGCATTTTTTGATGGTAGAGGAACCGCCAAATGCAGAATTCAACACAAAACGTTTATGGTTTTTCTCGAAATCCTACTATCTGTAACAAAACGGATGAACCTGGAGGACATTTGCCAAGTGAAATAAGCCTGTCACTAAAGGGCAAATATGGCATGATTTCATTCATATGAGGTGTCTAAAAGAGTCAAATTCATAGAATCAAAACATGTAATAGTGGTTTCCAGTCCCTAGAAGGAGAGAGAAACAGAGAGTTGCTAATTAGCAGTCAGAAAGTTTCAGTCAAGCAAGATGAATAAACACGAGAGATATAATGTGTAACATTGCACCTATAGTCCATAATAATGTAGTGTACATTTTAAAATTTGTTAAGAGGATAGTTAAGTATTAACTCATGTTAAGTGTTCTTACCACAATAAAAAAATATGAAGTTGTACATGTACTACTTGTATATTTTTCTGTATCTTTCATATACCTCAATATATTTTTTCCTTTTTATTATACTTTAAGTTCTTGGATACATATGCAGAACGTGCAGGTTTGTTACATAAGTATACATGTGCCATGGTTGTTTGCTGCAGCTATCAACCCTTCATCTACATTAGGTATTTCTCCTAATGTTATCCCTCTACTTGCCCCCTACCCCCTGACAGGCCCTAGTATGTGATGTTCCCCTCCCTGTGCCCACATGTTCTCATTGTTCAACTCTCACTTATAAGCAAGAGCATGCAGTGTTTGGTTTTCTGTTCCTGTGTTAGTTTGCTGAGAATGATGGTTTCCAGCTTCATCCATGTCCCTGCAAAGGACATGAACTCATTATGGCTGCAAAGTATTCCATGGTGTATATGTGCCACTTTTTCTTTATCCAGTCTATCATTGATGGGCATTGGGTTGGTTCCAAGTCTTTGCTATTGTGAATAGTGCTGCAATAAACATACATATGCATGTGTCTTTATAGTAGAATGATTTATAATGCTTTGGGTATATACCCAGTAATGGGATTGCTGGGTCAAATGGTATTTCTAGTTCTAGATCCTTAAGGAATCTCCGCACTGTCTTCTACAACAGTTGAACTAATTTACACTCCCACCAACAGTGTAAAAGCCTTCCTATTCTCCACATCCTCTTCAGCATCTGTTGTTTCCCGACTTTTTTTTTTTTTTTTTTTTGAGACGGAGCCTCGTGCTATTGCCAGGCTGTAGTGCAGTGACATGATCTTGGCTCACTGCAACCTCTGCTTCCCAGGTTCAAGCGATTCTCTGGCTTCAGCCTCCTGAGTAGCTGGGACTACAGGCATGTGCCACCACACCCAGCTAATTTTTGTATTTTTTGTAAACACGGGGTTTCACCATGTTGGCCAGGATGGTCTCGATCTCTTGACCTCATGATCCGCCCACCTCACCCTCCCAAAGTGCTGGGATTACAAGCATGAGCCACTGCACCTGGCCTTTCCTGACTTTCTAATGATTGCCATTCTAACTGGTGTGAGATAGTATCTCATTGTGGTTTTGGTTTGCATTTCTCTAATGACCAGTGATGATTAGCATTTTTTCATGTTTTTTGGTTGCATAAATGTCTTCTTTTGAGAAGTGTCTGTTCATATCCTTCACCCACTTTTTGATGGGGTCATTTGTTTTTTTCTTGTAAATTTGTTTAAGTTCCTTGTAGATTCTGGATATTAGCCATTTGTCAGATGGATGGATTGCAAAAATTTTCTCCCATTCTGTAGGTTGCCTGTTCACTCTGATGATAGTTTCCTTTGCTGAGCAGAAGCTCTTTAGTTGAATTAGATCCCATTTTTGAATTTTGGCTTTTATTGCAGTTGCTTTTGGTGTTTTAGTCATGAAGTCTTTGTCCATGCCTATGTCCTGAATGGCACTGCCTAGGTTTTCTTCTAGGGTTTTTATGGTTTTAGGTCTTATGTTTAAATCTTTAACCCATCTTGAGTTAATTTTTGTATAAGGTGTAAAGAAGGGGTCCAGTTTCTGTTTTCTGCATATGGCTAGCCAGTTTTCCCAACACCATTTATTAAATAGGGAATCCTTTCCCCATTGCTTGTTGTTGTCAGGTGTGTCAAAGATCAGATGGCTGTAAATGTGTGGTGTTATTTCCGAGGCCTCTATTCTTTTCCATTGGTTTATATACCTGTTTTGGTACCAGTACCATGCTGTTTTTTTTACTGTATCTTTGAAGTATAATTTGAAGTCAGGCAGCGTGAGGCCTCCAGCTTTGTCCTTTTTGCGTAGGATTGTCTTGGCTATATGGACCCTTTTTTGGTTCCATATGAAATTTGAAGTAGTTTTTTTCTAATTCTGTGAAGAATGTCAATGGTAGCTTGATGGGGATAGCATTGAATCTATAAATTGCTTTGGGCAGTATGGCCATTTTCACGTTATTGATTCTTCCTATCCATGAGCATGGTATGTTTTTCCATTTGTTTGTGTCCTCTCTTATTTCCTTGAGCAGTGGTTTGTAGTTCTCCTTGAAGAGGTCCCTCATATCCCTAGTAAGTTTTATTCCAAGGTATTTTATTGTCTTTGTAGCAACCTGTGAATGGGAATTCACTCATGATTTGGCTCTCTGTTTGTCTATTATTAGTGTATAGGAATGCTTGTGATTTTTGCACATTGATTTTGTATCCGGAGACTTTGCTGAAGTTGCTTATCAGCTTAAGGAGATTTTGGGCTGAGACGATGGGATTTTCTAAATATACAATCATGTCATCTGCAAACAGATAATTGGACTTCCTCTCTTCCTATTTAAATACCCTTTGTTTCTTTCTCTTGCCTGATTGCTCTGGCCAGGACTTCCAATACTATGTTGAATAGGAGTGGTGAGAAAGGGCATCCTTTTCTTGTGCCAGTTTTTAAAGGGAATGCTTCCGTTTTTGCCCATTCAGTATGATATTGGCTGTGGGTTTGTCATAAATAGCTCTTATTATTTTGAGATACGTTCCATCAATACCTAGTTAATTGAGAGTTTTTAGCATGAAGTTTTGTTGAATTTTGTCGAAGGCCTTTTCTGCATTTATTGAGATAATCATGTGGTTTTTGTCATTGTTCCTGTTTATGTGATGGTTTACTTTTTTTGATTCACATATGTTGAACCAGCCTTGCATCTCAGGGATGAAGCCAACTTGATAGTGGTGGATAAGCTTTCTTATGTGCTGCTGGATTCAGTTTGCCAGCATTTTACTGAGGATTTTTGCATCAGTGTTCATCAGGGATATTGGCCTGAAATTTTCTTTTTTTGTTGTGTCTCTGCCAGGCTTTGGTATCAGGATGATGCCGGCCTCATAAAATGAGTTAGGGAGGATTTCCTCTTTTTCTATTGTTTGGAATAGTTTTAGAAGGAATGGTGCCAACTCCTCTTTGTACCTCTGGCAGAATTTGGCTGTGAATCTGTCTGGTCCTGGGGTTTTTTTGGTTGGTAGACTATTAATTACTACCTCAGTTTCAGAACTTGTTATTGGTGTATTCAGGGATTCAACTTCTTTCTGGTTTAGTTTTGGGAGAGTGTATGTGTCCAGGAATTATCCATTTCTTCTAGATTTTCTAGTTTATTTGTGTAGAGGTATTTATAGTATTCTCTGATGGTAGTTTGTATTTCTGTGGGATCAGTGGTGCTATCCCCTTTATCATTCTTTATTGAATCTATTTGATTCTTCTCTCTTATCTTCTTTATTAGTCTGGCTACTGGTCTATCTGTTCTGTTAATTTTTTCAAAAAACCAGTTCCTGGATTCATTGATTTTTTGAAGGGTTTTTCATGTATCTATCTCTTTCAGTTCAGCTCTAATTCTAGTTATTCCTTGTCTTCTGCTAGCTTTTGAATTTGCTCTTGCTTATCTAGTTCTTTCAATTGTGATGTTAGAGTGTCAATTTTAGATCTTTCCCACTTTCTCCTGTGGGCACTTAGTGCTATAAATTTCCCTCTACACACTGCTTTAGCTGTGTCTCAGAGATTCTGGTATGTTGTGTCTTTGTTCTCATTAGTTTCAAAGAACTTATTTATTTCTGCCTTAGTTTCATTATTTACCCAGTAGTCATTCAGGAGCAGGTTATTCAGTTTCCATGCAGTTGCATGTTTTGAGTGAGTTTCTTAATCCTAAGCTCTAATTTGATTGCACTGTGGTCTGAGAGACTGTTTGTTATGATATCCATTCCTTTACATTTGCTTAGGAGTGTTTAACTTCCAATTATGTGGTAAATTTTAGAATAAGTGCAATGTGGTGCTGAGAAGGATGTATGTTCTGTTGATTTGGGGTGGAGAGTTCTGTTCATGTCTATTAGTTCTGCTTGGTCCAGAACTGAGTTAAAGTCCTGAATATCATTGTTAATTTTCTGTCCCATTCATCTGTCTAATATTGACAGTGGAGTGTTAAAGTCTCCCACTATTATTGTGTGGGAGTCTAAGTCTCTTTGTAGGTCTCTAAGAACTTGCTTTATAAAACTGGGTGCTCCTGTATTGGGTGCATATATATTTAGGATAGTTAGCTCTTCTTGTTGCATTGATCCCTTTACCATTATGTAATGCCCTTCTTTGTCTTTTTTGATCTTTGTTCATTTAAAATCTGTTTTGTCAGAGACTAGGATTGCAACCCCTGCTTTTTTTGTTGTTTTTGTTTTTTGTTTTTTTTGTTTTGTTTTGTTTTGTTTTGCTTTCCATTTGCTTCGTAAATCTTCCTCCATCCCTTTATTTTGAGCCTATGTGTGTCTTTATATGGGAGATGGGTCTCCTGAATACAGCACACCAATGAGTCTTGACTCTTTATCCAATTTGCCAGTCTGTGTCTTTATATTGGGGCATTTAGTCCATTTACATTTAAGGCTAAATATTGTTATGTGTGAATTTGATCCTGTCGTTATGATATTAGCTGGTTATTTTGCCCACTAGTTGATGCTGTTTCTTCATAGTGTCAATTATCTTTACATTTTGGTGTGTTTTTGCAATGGCTGGTACCGGCTTTTTCTTTCTATATTTAGTGCTTCCTTCAGGAGCTCTTGTAAGGCAGGCCTCATGGTAACAAAATCACTCAGCATTTGCTTGTCTGTAAAGGATTTTATTTCTCCTTCACTTACGAAGCTTAGTTTGGCTGGATATGAAATTCTGGGTTGAAAATTCTTTTCTTTAAGAATGTTGAATATTGACCCCCATCTCTTCTGGCTTGTAGGGTTTCTGCAGAGAGAGTTGCTGTTAGTCTAATGGGCTTCCCTTTGTGGGTAACCTGACCTTTCTCTCAGGCTGCCCTTAACATTTTTCCTTCATTTCAACCTTGGTGCACCTGATAATTTTGTGTCTTGGGGTTGCTCTTCTTGAGAAGTATGTTTGTGGTTTTCTCTGTATTTCCCAAATTTGAATGTTGGCCTGCCTTGCTAGATTGGGGAAGTTCTCCTGGATAATATCCTGAAGTGTGTTTTTCAATTTAGTTCCATTCTCCCCTTCACTTTCAGGTGTACCAATCAAACATAGGTTTGGTCTTTTCACATAGTCCCATATTTCTTGGAGGCTTTTTTCATTCAGTTTTGTTCTTTTTTCTCTAACGTTGTCTTTACACTTTATTTCATTAAGTTGATCTTCAATCTCTGATATCCTTTCTTCCACTTGATCAATTCGGCTATTGATACTTGTCTATGCTTCACGAAGCTCTTGTGGTATGTTTTTCAGCTCCCTCAGGTCATTTATATTCTTCTCTAAAGTGGTTATTCTAGTTAGCAGCTCCTGTAACCTTTTATCAAGGTTCTTAGCTGCCTTGCATTGGCTTAGAACATGCCCTGTTAGCTCAGAGTAGTTTGTTATTACCCACCTTCTGAAGCCTACTTCTGTCAATTTGTCAAACTCATTCTCCATCCAGTTTTGTTCCCTTGCTGCCAAGGAGTTGTCATCCTTTGGAGGAGAAGAGACATTCTGGTTTTGGGAATTTTCAGCCTTCTTGTGCTGGTTTTTCCTCATCTTCATGGATTTTTCTATCTTTGGTCTTTAATGTTGGTGACCTTCAGATAGGGTTTTTGCGTGGTCGTACTTTTTGTTGATGTTGATGCTATTGCTTTCTGTTTGTTAGTTCTCCTTCTAACAGGCACCTCTTCTGCAGGTCTGCTGGAGTTTTCTGGAGGTCCACTCCGTACCCTGTTTGCCTGGGTATCACCAGCAGAGGCGGCAGAACAGCAAAGATTGCTGCCCACTCCTTCCTCTGGAAGGTTTATCCCAGAGGGGCACCCACCAGATGCTCGTCGGAGCTCTCCCGTATGAGGGGTCTGTTGACTCCTGCTGGGAGGTGTTTCTCCATCGGGAGGCATGGGGGTCAGGGACCCACTTGAGGAGACAGTCTGTCCCTTAGTGGGGCTCCAACACTATGCTGGGAGATCCGCTGCTCTCTTCGGAGCTGGCAGGCAGGAAGGTTTAATTCTGCTGAAGTTGCACCCACAGCTACCCCTTCCCCCAGGTGCTCTGTCCCAGGGAGATGGGAGTTTTATCTATAAGCCCCTAACTGGGACTGCTGCCTTTCTTTCAGAGATGCCCTGCCCAGAGAGGAGGAATCTACAGTGGCAGTCTGGCTACAGCAACTTTGTGGCACTGCAGATGGGCTCCGCCCAGTCCAAACTTCCCACCAGCTTTGTTTACACTGTGACCAGAAAACCACCTACTTAAGCCTCAGTAATGGTGGATGCCCCTTCATTTATGTTTTTAAGTATGTGAGTATGCATTCATGTGTTAAGAAGAGATGATGATAAATTTCAACACAGAGCCATGCCCAATAATACTACATACCACCCTATTCCATGTACACTCTTTTTGAGAGCAATAACTACATTTTCTACTATGTCAGAGCTCCTCCATGCACTTGGAACAGTATTAGGTATGTATAGAATGCTCCATAGTTGTTGCATGCCCTTTGTTGACAACTCTGAGGCATTCAAACCTGGTACCTCTGTGGGGTGGCTCCCACTCTGGAGAGATATCTCTTAACAATCAGGCTCTCTTTTTACTCAACACCAGAGATAAGACATGACCTGAGAGTCTCTCCACACAGTTCTCCTGTGCATACTAATTGATCTGAATTGACACACAAATGAAATCAATTTGCCACCCCCAATTTCTTTGAACAAGACGTGGAAACAAATCTCAGCAACAATCAAAACTTCTGAACCTTCTGCATTTGCTCAGGGGCCTTCTGGCTTGCAAGCCTAATTTCTGGGAATACCTTTCCAAGAGGGAAGCAAAATCACACCGTGTTGGAGGTTGGCCAGGGGAAACAGTGATGGTTACACAGCAGGCTCCCCACCCAGAAGGGGAGGAATGGATACTAGCTCTGAGAGCTTGCTTCTTGCAGAAACACCAATATTTGAAGAAGGAACAGCAGAGACATCATTGGGCCACACAATGATTAGGATGCATGCTAAATATGGTCAGCAGTATCCAAAGTATACAGATTAGCTCTGATGGGTTAGAAAATGCAGTTATTGCTCTCAAGCAGTGCTTCCTCCTGGGGGAAGAAATTGCTTGTTCTTTTTGAACCACCAGAGCTGCCTCTGGGTCTGCAAAGAAGGATGACTGGAAGCTGTTCAAAAAGACAACTTAACCTTCCTCCCACTGGGCAACTTCAGTTACCACAAGCTTAGACAGAGATGTATAAGCTGTCAAACACCACAAAACTAATTCTAAATCTCTGAACCAAGCAAGATTCCAGGCATAAATAGCCAGCCTCATTTTGCTTTCAAACTCTTTATAAAAGGACAGACAAATCTTTCTTTCCCCCTATTCACGCATAGAGGAGAAAGATAAAACTGGATTTGCCACCAACTGTGCCAAATCCAACATTTGGTCAATTCTTTCAAGCACAAGCATTTTTCCGGACACTCAGCTCTGAGACTGTAATCAAATGAAATTGATTTTGCTTCTGAATGAATCAACTTTATTTTGTGGGGGTTAAGTGGACTTGGCCTAGGTCAGCTTTTAGGTTGTATCCATTGGTAGATTTAAAGGGACCACCGAGTACATCCATATGTCAGTGTCCTTGGAGTCCTAATGTAAGAGGAAAAGGCAAGAAATGCAGGACATGGCTCCATCCTCAAAACCATTGCCACATAATTAAGTGATATTTTAACATTTTATTTATCCATATACTATCAGGAGAGGCAAATATATGGCAGACTCTAATAAACAGACATAGTGAATAACATCAAACAACCAAACAGAAGGTTTTCTGTCATGAGGAAAAGCCAACAATATCAATGAGGGCTACAGGCTCAGAGGAAAGGGGAAACTTGGGATCCATGTGGAATTGAAAGAGAAAAAACAGGAAGTTGGGCTTTTGAACAAGTCACCCAACAGATATATGTGTGCCTTCATTGAGCACGTTCGGAATGTCTTAGCTGATGCTGTACCCTTTCCACTTACACCTACCATACTCTTCCCAAGGAGAGAGTCAGGGATAGGACAGATTGCCAAATCCTGAAAGAAACATCATCCAAATGGGTAAATACATCTTTCCAAACGTAGAAAGTCCCAAATCACTTCTCTGCAATGTTCAGAAAGATTTACTCCGGAACACAAAAGGTAGCAACTAATTCCAGCTTTCATATCTGAGTACTATAATTTCTGTATTCCCCTGGGAGTTATTCTATCACCATTTTATTTTATTGCTATGTTTGTTTTTACGCTGAGCATGAAAACCTAAGACTTCATGACACCAGATTCCATGGTGCTGATTCACTATTTTATACCTCAGCTAGCCCCTCTGAGAAAAGTACTATTGAGATACATTCCTGTTTGAGAGAGCTATCATTTTACTAATCAACACAAAGCCCATTGCTGAAAAAAAGACATGTATTTGACTGTGTTTATTATGCATCCTTGGCATAAGTGTAAGGCTTTGTATACAATGAGGACTAAGGAAAGTGTTAGTTCATTCAGAAAGTCAGTCAAAAGCAGCTGTTGATTTCAAACAGTGAGAACAACTGAATGAGGTAGGGAATTTAAATGCATTGTTTGAAATTTCATTAATGGGGTGCATTTAATGACAGTGGGAACATGCATAAAGGAGACTTAATTATATTTAGCTCACCTTCTTGAAATGGAGGTCTAAAACCAGAATGATATGATATATATTTTAAGCAGTAGGTAAAAGGAAATATAATTTTTAAAATGATATTATGCTTAATTCTGATTGGAATACAACGGGGAAAACATATTTAGATCTAGGTTCCTCATTTTAACAAACATAAATATTTATAGGAAAGTGTCTAGGGTAGTGAAGTATTCAGAAACTGCACCACATGAAGAATGGGGAGGGCATTTACCGAATTCTAATCCTGGGAGGACGGCTTCACAAAAGTAGTATCCTTGAATGACTGAAGAACTGCTTTGTGGCTGCAAACTCCTTCTATGTTGTTCTACAATGGCAGAAACCATGAAGAAGTGAGCACGATGATAGGGTTTCCAAGCTGCTAGAACTGCCCAGTGATGGAATCAGTGTGGCAGAAGCAGAACAAGATGGGACAAGAAAGGGAAATAGTTCAAAGAGTAAGAAACTGAATGAGGAATCATATTGTAGACACGACCCAAATCTCTACATAAAAGGAATCAAAACCAGGGGAACTTTTTTTCCCAATAGAGTTTATTTTTTCAGAACAGTTATAGGTGTACAGAAAAATTAAGACCATATACAGAGTTCTGGTATACCCCACACCCAATTTCCCTTATTATTAACCACTTACATTTGTTACAATTAATGAACCAACATTCATACCATATTTTTAATAACTGAAAGTTCATAGTTACTCAGATTTGCTTAGTTTTTCCTTATGTCCTTTTGCTGTCCCAGGATCCTATCCAGGATACTACCATACACGCACATCATGTCCCTTTAGGATCCTCTTAGCTGTGAAAACTTCTCTTGATTTTCTCATTTTTGATGACCTTGATAGTTTTGAGTACTGGTCAGATATTTTGTAGGATGCCTCTCACATAGGATTTGTCTGTTATCTTTCCTCACAATTAGACTGAGACTGTGGGCCTTGTGGGGGAAAACCACAGAGATAAACTGCCATTTTCATCACATTATATCAACATGGTTTCTCACTGCTGATGTTGGCCCTGATCGCCTGGCCATGGGTGTTTTCTGGGTTTCTTCACTGTAAAGTTACTGTTTCCCTCCTTCCTTTCCATGCTGTACTCTTTGAAAGGAAGTCACTATGAGAAGCCTACAATTAAAGAGTAGAGATTTATGCTCTCTTTCTTAAGAATGGAGTAAAGAAACCATCATTCTCAGCAAACTAACACAAGAACAGAAAACCAAACACTTCATGTTTGGTTTTCACTCATAAGTGGAAGTTGAACAATGAGAACACATGGACACAGGGAGGGGAACATCACACACTGGGGCCTGTTGGGGGGTGGGAGGCAAGGGGAGGGAGAGCATTAGGAGAAATACCTAATGTGGATCACGGGTTGATGGGTACAGCAAACCACCATGGCACATGTATGCCTATGTAACAAACCTGCACATTCTGCACATGTACCCCAGAACTTAAAGTATAATAATAAAAAAATTGTAAAAAATGCTACCGGAAGTGAGATGCATGTTGGCTATTTTCCCTTCTGTCAGATCTTGATGAATAAAGCAATCATAATTCATCTCTAGAAAGATTATTTATACCCTGGCATTTGAAATGCTTTTTATTTAGAATAGTAGTAAAAATGGAAAAAGAAAAAGGAAATGATGATGGAATACCAGACCAAGGGAATTCCTTGGATTTTTCCGAACACTTTAACCAACTTGAATTTTTGGAAACACATGGACACCTTATTCCTACTGGTACTCAAAGTCTTTGGGTAGGCAATTCTGATGAAGACGAAGAGCAAGATGAAAAAAATGAAGAGTGGTATCAATTGCAAGAAAAAACAATGGAAAAAGACCCAAGCAAATTGCTTCTTTGGGCTGCTGAAAAAAATCGGCTTACTACAGTACAGAGACTACTTTCTGAAAAGGCCGCTCATGTGAACACTAGGGATGAAGATGAGTATACCCCTCTTCATCGTGCAGCCTACAGTGGACACGTAGATATTGTCTAGGAGATCATTTCACAGGGGGCAGATGCTCATGCAGTGACTGTGGATGGCTGGACGCCCCTGCACAGTGCTTGCAAGTAGAATAATATGAGTGGTTTCTTTCTTACTGCAGCATGATGCAGATATCAATGCCCAAACAAAAGGCCTCTTGGCCCCCTTGCATCTTGCTGCTGGGAACAGAGACAGCAAGGATACCCTAGAACTCCTCCTGGTGAACTGTTACATCAAGCCAGGGCTGAAAAACAACTTGGAAGAAACTGCATTTGATATTGCCAGGAGGACAAATATCTATCACTACCTCTTTGAAATTGTGGAAGGCTGTGCAAATTCTTCACCTCAGTCTTAACAGTTCTGAAAATTTTCTTAAGTTTCTAAGTACCAGTGCCTCCTTTGTGTGAGATGTAAAGTATTCCCATAATCAAAGTTGACATTGAACATCTTACTACAAAAATTCGGTGGTATTCATTATAATGTTCTTCCAAGTGAATTGACTGACTTTGATGTCAAAATGTATTTGAAAGTTGTTTGCATACATATTTAATGATTAAAAAAAGAAGGGAGTATCTACATGATTTACTTGGAATTCTTTTGAAAGGGACATTTGTTTCTTCTCCATCATTTATTTAGTCATTTTCAGTATAGACTTACGGATATTTATGTTACACTTTGGGTTATAATCCAATACTGCTATATTTTGTTGTTCAAATTGTTCCAGCTTTGTCCATTGGAAATTCTTTCAGTTGGGCTCTGTGTCCCTCTGTTCCTCTGACATAATCCCATCATTGTAAGTTTCTTTTAATTTTTAAGCACTTCCTTACTTTCTGATATTACAAGATGCTTGAGGCTTATCTTGTTTGTTTCCTGCCCCAAAACTATAATCAGCCATTTCTCCAAGGAATCCTGGTTCTTTGTAATGGTTCCTATACTTGTATTATAGACCAAGATCTGGATTCTAGGTGTGTTCATTGCTGCTGGGGTGCTGTTCTTTCTAGCCCCCCTCAGCTAACAGAACAAGGAAATACGTATGTATATACTAAATTATGAATATACATTTATCCATAAGTATTTCTGTATCTGTATTAAACTAAATATAAATTCACACTGATGTCTCCAACTGTAATGAATTACCACATGGACCATTCCATGCTTATCTATAGCTCCTTGCTTATCTGTAACCTCCCACTTTAACCGTGAGGAAACTGGCTCCCACACTTCTACTGCACATTTACTTAATTGTTCAGTTGCAGCATACATGTGTAGCAGTATCTGGATTATTAATCTGTTCCCCATAAGAAACAACTTTATCAAATAGCGTACAGTGCTTATTTGAGTCTCTTTTGACTTTAGTCTTATAGACCTTACTTCTAGACTAAAGTTACATAGGTCAGCACCTATCCTACCCCCTTCAGTGGTGTAGTTTTGTATATTTGCAATATAATCAGAATCTCTTATCACAGTCTGAATTCCTTCCTGGGATTCTTGGAGCTCCTAATTTTTTGTTTGTTTGTTTGTTTGTCTACATTAAGGTTCTCTCTTTGTGCTATAAAATTCTATAAACTTTGAAAATAATGTCATGTATCTAACATTATAGTATCATGAAGAATAGTTGTATTATCCTAAAGATCGATTGTGCTTCACCTGTTTAACCCTCTACGCCTCCCCCAAACCACTAATCTGTTTACTACCTTTACAGTTTGTCTTTTCAGAATGTCATATAATTTGAATCATATGGTATGTGGTCTTTTCAGACTGAATTCTTTCACTTAGCAATATGCATTTAAAGTCTATCGGTAGCCTTTTGTGGCTTGATAGCTCATCTCTTTTTAATCAGTGAATAAATATCTATTCACCTGTTGAATGACCTCTTTGTGGCTTCCAGTTTTTGTCAATTATGAATAAAGCTGCGGTAAACACTTGCTTGCAAGATTTTCTGTGGAAATAAGTCTTTAAATAGGAAGATGACGGCTGAATTATATGGTAAGACTGTATTTAGCTTTGTAAAACATTGACAAACTGTTTTCCAAGTTGACATTTTTTATCCCCATCAGCAATGAATGAGAACTCTCCCTGCTTTCCCAGGATTTCTTTTTGGGTTTGTTTGTTTGTTTGCCATTTAAGTAGGTATGTGTTAGTATCTCATTGATTTAACGTAAAGTTCCTTGATGACAAATAATTTTGAAATTTTTTTCGCATGGTTATTTTTTATCTGAATATCTTCTTTGATGATGTGTCTATTCAGATCTTTTGCCCACCTTTAAATTGTTTGTTTGTTTTCCCATTGTTGAGCTTCAAGTGTATTTGCATTTTGGATATAAGTCCTTTATCACATATGTGTTTTGTAAATGTTTTCTCCCAGTCTGTTGCTATATTTTCATTGGCTTTTTTTGTTGTTGTTGGGTTTTTTTGTCTTTTTTTTTGACATGGAGTCTCACTCTGTCACCCAGGCTGGAGTGCAGTGGCAGAATCTCAGCTCACTTCAACCTCTGCCTCCCAGGTTCAAGCAATTCTCCTGCCTCAGCCTCTGGAGTAGCTGGGACTACAGGTGCACCACCACGCCCAGTTAAATTTTTTTTTTTTTTTTTTTCAGTAGAGACAGGGTTTTACCATGTTGGCCAGGTTGGTCTTAATCTCCTGACCTCGTGATCCACCCACCTTGGCCTCCCAAACTGCTGGGATTACAGGTGTGAGCCACCATGCCCAGCCTTCAGTCTTTTAATAGTGTGTTTCACAGAGTAAAAGATTTTAACTTTAATGAAGTACAACTTATCACATTTTTTCTTTCATGGATCATGCTTTTTTATTACCTCTAATCACCAAACCCAAGGTCACCTAGATTTTCTTCTGTATTTTCCTCTAGAAGCTGTATAATTTTGCAATTTATATTTAGGTCTACAGTTCATTTATTTAAGTGGTCATTTCTAGATATTTTTTGAATTTTGACATTCAATTGTTCCAGTACCATTTGTTGAAACAGCTATTTTTTCTCCATTGAATTTCTGCATTTTATATTTGTATATTCCTTCTTGTACAATGAGAATGAATAGTCTATAAATAGGCATAATGAGAACTGTGGTTCTCAGTATCAATGTAGTTACTCATTGCTCAAATCTACAATACAATGATTAGTGGTTTCAAAGTTACTACACCAATACCACTACCAAAACAAATCTCCTAAATAGAGTTCAAGGTTTCTTTGTTGTTCCTTTTGGTCTTTAAAATAAATCTCAACAATTGTATCTAGTGATATATTCAAAAGTTACTTGAACAAATCCTGGTTTTCTTTTGTATGATTTGGATAGCTATTTGATATTAACATAGGATCAATAGTCTGTGTTTAAATTTCATTTTAGCTTTCCTCCATCTTTATTAATTTATTTTGATTATTTAGCATATGTAAAACATTAATATGGAATCAAAGGAAAACTATAAAAAGATATACTCAGAAAGACTCCAATTTCTTCCATCACTCCTATACTGTATTCCTACCCATTCTTGTACATTACTAATTACTTGTTATAGTAAGGTTTATTTGACCCCTCCAAATCTCATGTTGAAATTTGATTCTCAATGTTGGTGGTGGGCTTAATGGGAAGTGTTTGGGTCATGGGAATAGATCACTCATGAATAGATTAATGCCCCCCCTGGGTGGTGGGAGTGAGGGAGTTCTCACCCTATTAGTTTCCTCAAGAGCTGATTGTTGAAAAGAGACTGGTATCTTTCCCTGCTCTTTCTTGCTTCCTCTTTCACCATGTGATCCCTACACGTTCTGGCTCCCATTCACCTTCCACCATGGGTAGAGGGAGTCTGAGGACCTCAACAGAAGCAGATGCTGGCACCATGCTTCTTATATAGCCTGGAGAACCATGAGCCAAACAAATGTCTTTTCTTTATAAATTTCCCAGCCTAGGTATTCCTTCACAGCAGCACAAATGGACTAAGACATTAAGTAACTAATTTTATTGGTTTCTGGTTTATTCTTCCTGTGTTTCTTTTTGCAAAATAACACACACACACACACACACACACACGTGTGCGCGCACGCACATTATTTTTTTAAATTCTCTGTTTGGATTATTTAAAAGTCTTTAATTGTTTAGAGCAGTTTTGGGTTCACAGCAAAATTGAGGGAATGATACAATGATACAGAGATTTCCCACATATCCACTGCCCCTACACATGCAACATCCCTCAGTATCAACATCCTCATCAGAGTGGTTTATTTGTTAAAATTGGTGAACACATTATAATCAATCAAGGTCTATAGTTTGCATTAGGGTCCACTCTTGGTGTTTTACTTTCTATGGTTTTGGACAAGTGTATAATATGTATCCACCATTATAGTATCTTATGGAGTATTTTCACTGCTCTAACACTTTTACATGCTCTGCCTATTCATCCCCTCCACCTCCAACTCCTGGAAAACACTAATCTTTCTACCGTCTTCATAGCTTTGTCTTTTCCAGAATACCATGTAGTTGGAATCATAAAATATGTAACCTTTTCAGATTGGTTTCTTTAATTAATATTACACAATTAAGTTTCCTCTGTGTCTTTTCATGGCTTGATGCTTGTTTTTTTTTTTAACACTTAATAATATTCCATTGTCTGAATGTACCATAGTTGACTTACCCATTAGCCAACTGAAGGACATCTATGTTCTTTCTAAATTTTGGCAATTATAAATAAACCTGCTTTAAACATCCATTTGCAAGTTCTTGTATGGATGTAAGTTTTCAACTCCTTTGGGCAAACACCAAGGAAATTTATTTTAATATAAACGGTAAAATACTATATATAATTTTGTGCATTGTGCTTCTTTTCACTTAAAGATACATATTCTGGAAATTATGCCAGATCATTTCACAAATATCATCCTTATTTATTTCTACAGATGCATACCATTTCACTGTATGAAAATACCACCAGTATTTTATGACTAGACATTTTGTTCATTCTAATATTTTGCTACAATAAATAACTCTTCAGCGAATAATATTGCTCATATGAGTGGTTTTGATATTATTGAGAATCAATCTTCAGGGTAAATCCTTACAAGTGAGATTGCTAAATCAAAGTGTTTCTCAGCCGTTTTCCTCCCTTGACTTGAATGCTTAGATTCAATTTTGAAAGCAGGGCTTTTTGTTTGTTTGTTTGTTTTGCTTTGCCTTTGTATTGTGGAGGGGTGGGGAAGAATATAAGAATATTTTGTCTATGCAAAATTGTCAAGGCTGAAGCAATGGAGAACTAAACTCTTAAGTGTATTAACTTATCTCCGTATATAACAGCATCAACAGGCAGGCCCCAAACTGGAAGTAAGAGGAAATTTGACTTATTCTTATTCTGGATCTAAGGAAAAACACAAACAAAAACGAAGATATAAATACCAGCAGGGCTGCCACACTGGCAACTCCATAAGGTGCTATTCATATGTTATAAAATGTTAATCGTGTCCCCCAGGAGTTACAGAACATGACAGCTCTGGGAACTTGGACTCTAGAAGGGAAAGGCCTGTTCAGACCTTTGATATTTGGGCACTAAAGGGAAGGTGAACCTGCAGATATCAGGAGCATCTGGACAACAACAACAGCAAAAGTTTGTTTGTGAGCAATTGGATGGATTTAACACAATTTAACTTTCATTTGGTGCATACTTTACACGGGTTTTTCAGGATACAAGCAAGCACTCAGTACTTGCTACATGCCATAGTCTGTAATGTTAATTACTTCGGCTAGTATTAACAAGTTTGTAAGTTAGGTGATATTCATATCCCCATTATCAAGACGGGGAAACTGAGATTCAAGGTGTTTCGTGTATGGCAGAACAACCAAAGTGCAGTTCAGCTACTTCTGCGCTATATAGCCTCGGGTAATTTAGTTAACCTGAGACTCAGTCTCCTCAGTTGTAATAAAGGAGATAATTAGAACATTAGAACACAGGCTAGAGCAGTCTCAAAAAGCAGCATTAACATCACCTAGGAGCTTTTTAGAAATGCATATTCTCAGGCCCAGCTACAGAATCAGAACTGGGCATGGTGGAGGAGGGGGTGGTTAGGACCCAGTAATTTATGTTTCCATGAGCCTTCCAGGTGGTTCCAAAGCATGCTCAATTTGGAAGACTGGTGGTGTAGAGTAAGGATGTGGATTCTGGAGTCTGAGTCCATGGTTTTGAACCCTGGCATTGTTTCATTGTTATACTTATTGGTGGTGTTACTTTGCTTACTAAATCTCTAGTTACTTAATCTATCTGAATCCAAATTCACTCATCTATAAAATGGAAATAATAGCTATATCTGCTTTGTTGAGATTGTTACACGGATTAAGTTGTGAATGTACATAAAACACAACATGTCTGGCACATACTGAGTGTTGTAGTGAGTACTTTATAGCTGTTTGTTAAACAGAATAAATAAAAATGAGGTTTGTTGGGGGAATTTGGGTAATGTATGTAAATTGTGCTAGGCACATAGTAAGTGCTCAACAAATGTTAACAATTATTGTCATTAGTAGCCATAATGTTCTAATAACTTGTTCTAAAGTCCCACAGCCTCTAAGGGACAGGAGTGAGCTTGGTGCATTTTATACCCTCAACATACATACAGTGTAATCCACATGAACACAGTCTCTGTTTTCAAGGGGAGGTGAAAATAAAAAGTCCAAACTAAGCAGATAGGCATCAGAGTAGAACTAAACCCAGGAGCCCTGGGCAGGTGCAAATATTGCCGCAAGAAACTCGATGTTGGTCTCAGAGGGATGACATCAGTATGGGGGAAGCAGTGGAGGGAGGAGGCTGATGGCTGCTGGGTCAAAATTGAAAGCGACACACCATTTCAGCTGGAAACACTCAAAACATCATTATTTTGAAATTGCGGAGCAAATTCAATGGCTGGTATTGCTGTGCTAATGTGTTAATAATAATTCTGCAGTTAGAGACAAGCCTGGGCTGTTAGCGTTCAAGGCCACTTAAATTTTAAAGAGTCATTTTATGGAAAGTTTTAATTAGCTCTGGGTTGTAACTAACATTCTCTTTAAAACTGTTGTGGGTGTTTGATGAGGTCTGAGTTCCAGTGGATGGAAATGAGAGCTAGATTTTACTCATTGCTCTCACAGTCTGTCCAAGGCAGTTCATGTTTTCGGGGCCTTGGCATGAGTGCTGTGTAGCCAGGCATTACGCCCACCAGAGAATTCAGGCCTGCATGTCCTGTCATTCTCTGCGCAAAAGGAAAAGGGAGCTGGGCCCTTCAAGAGGGAAGGTATTTCTGATCCTAGACTGCAACCCCTGCTTCCCTCCTGCTGCAGCTTACATCTCTTCTTCCGAAGCCCAAATGCCCTGCCTATCCCTCAGGACAGTCTCCTGAGCACAGCTACACACTTCAGCTTCATGCTGTCCCCTCCTGTCTCCCTTCTAAACTCCTACCCAGCAGGCCCAGATGTTCATCTTTCTTCTTTGCAGCATGGTGCAGTGGGACTAACAGCAGGATTCTGGTGGACTTAGGTTTGAAAACTGGCTTTGCCATACATAAGCTATATACCTTAGGCTTATTAATTCTCAGACTCAGTTTTTTCATCTATAAAATGGGGAAAAAACACCTAACAATGTTACTGTGATGATACTCAGTAGCAAGTATTCAAGGAGAATTTTATCATCATCTAATCACTTCCAACCATTCTAACATTTACTTCGGTTCTGCCTGTGTCCTTCTTAAATTATTCCATCATGTCCTCCCTTTAACCCCTGAGAAGAAGGATCTGGATGACTTCTTTGAATACTCTCCTACTGCTCCCCCCACCTAGTTCCCTGCACACTAATCAAATTTCCCTGGTGACTGGCAGACCTGTGCACAGGACATGAGCACCCTTGCTCATGGTGGAATTGGAGGATTATAAAATGACTCCAATGGTGTAGCACTTAAGCGGAAAGAGATCTAGAACTCTTTCAAATTTGAGATCTAGAACTTCACGATCCATGCTGACTCTGGTGATGGAGGAAGCCCAGGCGTGAGAAATGATTTGTGCCACTTCTGCAGCTGTTTATGTTACTTGAGGGTCAGAGAGGCTCACAGGAAGTCAAGGGATTTGGAGGAAGTAAAATGAATCTCACCCACACCTATGATTGAGCAGGGGGAAGCAGAGAGCCTAATAAAGAAGTGAGTAAATGGAAATCAACCAGTAGGGAATGTTGTGGCCTCTGACAGCTGTCCTGAATGAGATCCTGAGGCTTTGGCTGGCAGAGCAGAAAGAAGGGAAAACCAGGATGAGGACAGAAAAAGACAGGCAGCATTAAAACTCACTCCTGGTTGGTATCTTTGAAGGAACTCGCTGGGCTGTGTGTGTGCAGTGACTATCCTTGAGCTTCTTCCCTGCAGTGGACCACCTCCCACCTTGTGACTGGCTGCCCATTTCTGGCCATTTCCTGTTTTAAATGCAGTCTTTTTTCCTACTGGGCTGTGAGTTCCTTGGGACCAAGAGCTCTGATTTTTTTTAGGTTTTGAATTCTGGGTGTCTCCTCTGTGGCTGGGCCATAATGAGGAAACTCTAAATGGAAATATAAAAACAATATTATCTTTGGAATTATCCAGACCTCAGTTTCAATTCAGCTCCAGCATCTATCTGCTTGTCTAGTTATATTGGACAAGTCACTTTTCCTCTTTGCTCTTTCTTATCTGTAAAATGGCCAAAATGAGGCTTATCTTTCAGCTGTGAGATTTCCCTCTTGAGGCACATGTAACATATTACCTGCTCATGAATGGCAGTTATTTGGTGCTCAATCACATTGGTGGCTCAGGTAAGGTCTTGGCCTAGAACATCCAGTGATTTCAAGGGATGACAACTAAACCCAAATGACAAAAGCTCTTCAATTTGGCAGCTAATTTAGTCCAACCATATTTAGCTAATTCAATCAGTTCCCATTCACCAATGGATAAATTGTGCTCATCATAGGCTTAACCACGCAACTAATATGGTTTTGAGATAGATTGATTAACAAAGCCCTAATTGAGGCTAAATAAATGAGACAAATCTGTAAGTCTGTAATATCAACCAGCAATTCAGAAACAACCAGTGGCAATATTCAGTCACCTGCTTTATTTAGCAATATTTCAACAAATACTTATCGTGTGTCTACTCTGTGCATGCCAGGGATAAGACTATATCCTGTGTCAAAGCTGGATATTAAGAGAATATTAACTCAGCTGTGGTCAGTCTGAGTAGAATATAACTAAGAAGGATGATCACTGTGGGATCAGAGTTAGAGCAGAAAGTGTAAGGCCAGAGAAAGAAACAAGCTGAGAGAGGGACCAAAAGCCAAGGCCAAGAAGCCAATATTGCAAATATTGCTGAAAGAAACTCGATGTTGGTCTCAGAGGGATGATATCAGTATGGGGCAAGCCATGTGCGGAGGAGGCTGATGGCTGCTGGGTCAGAATTTTTCTGAAAGGGATACTCCAGACACACTGGGAGTCAAGAGGATCTCAAACAGCTAACAGAAGTGAGGATAGAGCAGGAAGGGACAAACAGAGATCTAAGAGTGATCAGTCTGAGACCAGCATCTGTGTGTGGTGGGGAGGAAGGGCAGGAATCAGAAGGGGAAGACTGAACACACAGGCTTCTTTTATAGGCTGGCTGCATTCTTGTATGTCTGAGTGAACTAACATAATTTATGAGGACCAAATAGATGTAGGTTGGTTAGAATCACCACAAAATGCTACATTCTTGAGCCAAATATGACCTGTTGACTTTACAGCTCTGAGCCTATCTGTCCTTCCTGCAGAGAGTGGGAAACTGCACAGACGAGCAAATATGTGCCTATTTTCTTTCATTTTAACTGTGGCCTCAGCACTACGCCCATGTTGTCTAAATTTACTGCACATACTATTTTCTGAGCAGGGCCATCTCACATACTTGCTTTGCTTCCTCAAATTGGATTTCCTGACATTGGCCCTGTTTCTTTTCCAACTTGCACAAAAATTCAATGTCCACTTTATTGTTCAATTCAAATTGGGCTTATCATCTTTTTCCTAATAAAAGTTTTTATCAGTCTTCACCCAAAACATGACACCTCTGTCCCCTCTGGCAACTATGGCTAAAGACAGAGATGTGACATGTGATGGCTAATTTTATGTGTCAACTTGACTGGGCTAACAGGTGCCCAGATGGCTGGCAAACATTATTTCTGGATATGTCTATGTGGGTGTTTCCAGAAGAGATGAGTGTTTGAATCAATAGACTGAGTAAAGAAGATCTGCCTTCACTGTGGGTGTGAGCATCATCCAATCCACTGAGGGCCAGCATAGAACAAAAAGGCAGAGGACGGGCATATCTGCTCTTTCTGCCTTAGCTGAGCCATCCTTCTTCTTCTGCCCTTGGACATTAGCACTCCTCGTTCTCAGGCCTCCAGACTCAGACCAAGCTTTACATCTTTGGCTCCTGGTTCTCAGGCCTTTGGGTTGGGCTTGGGCTGGAGCTACATCACTGGCTTTTCTGGGTCTTCAGCTTGCAGATAGTAGATCATGAGACTTCTTGGCCTCTTTAATTGCATGAGCCAAAACCTTCATAATAAATCTCTTTGTATTAATATATAAATCATATAACTTTTTATTAATATACTTAATATATAAATCTTATTGATTCTGTTTCTCTGGAGAAGCCTGACTAATACAGAGCAGAAGACTCTGCATCTTCCCCCGATGGTTTTAAATGAGTTTTAATCACCCCTCTCCACCCTCATGCAAACATAGCTCAGGCAAGGAGTTTGAACCTGCAATGCATTTTTTTTCTCCCTTTATGTAATCCGTTGATATTTTCCTATTTCAGCCCTTGGGTAGATTTGCTTCACTCATTAGCTAACAGAGCTTATTTTACCTACCTAGGATCTGTACATCTCAGGTTCTTAGTCTTGCCCAGAAGGATGTCTGCTATTTAAAGGAAATAGTGTGTTGTATGATCCCAAATTGCTGTCTTCAGTTCTGGAAACTAAGATTTGGGAAGGGCTGTCAGTTTAGGATGGTTCCAATAAAAGTTCCATGAGAAAATAAAAGTATGCTCCAATGATATGTCTTGGAATTCAGTTGGCTTCTGAATACATCCTAAATTTCTTTTGATGTGTGACTTGGTTATACTTAGTTGAGAATGTTGTTGACCGGAAATTATATTCCACTATTGAAATGCTGATGGCACTCAGGGAACTGGTGAGATCCTAGGAAAAAGTTGAGAGAAGGCCTAGAACTCTCTAATTCTTCACACTTTTTTTGAGCTTTTGTTTTCTTCTATAAAAAAGGAGTAACTTCCCTTCTTGAGTCCCATTTTAGAAATGCCACCTATAAAAGAAAGCTTTTCTAATAGCAGATCAGTTTCCCAATTAATTGTGTTTACATCAGAGTCAAAGTGAAAGTAAGGGCAGAAAGAGATCATTAGTTTGCAAGGAAGTCAGGGTCTTCCTCATCCAGCTTCAGCTCTGAAGGCTATACCAGCCCCAGAAGCAGCTGACTCATAGAGGGACACTTGTATAGCATCATAGATGTTAGATATCAGCCATTAATGCCACCTATTTAACAAGAATGAACTTGCTCTTCTAAGTCATCTGTCATGGAGAGTTTGAAGAATAGAAAAACTCACAGCGAAACATTTTCTTAGTGTGTCTACCTAGTGGATGGGCATTTGGAATCCTCTCACATTCACCTTAACCCCTTTGCTTTGAGTTATAAGGCAACTCCTTGAACAAAAGATTTGTCGGTATCTTTTTTTAAGCTAATTATTGAAGTTGTCCCCATACTGTTCCCTCTCAACTGCTGAAAACCATTCTAACAATACTGTCTCTCAGCTCATATACTTCTAATCTAAACTCAGAATAAATTTTTAGAACAATATGTTTAGAAGTAGGTTTTTGACATTTTCAATTAGAATTTGGAACATTTTTTTCTGTATCAAATGCACAATGGCAGAATGTACCCCTAATCTCAAGAAGACTCATTAAAAACTTCCATCTTGATACATAATTATCGAGAGTCAAAATGGTCATGATTAGTCAAGCTTCAAAATTAAAATCCTCTCTTTGATGAACTTTTGAAATAAAATGCCATTATCATCTAAAACCTCTATCATCTATGATAATGAAGCTCTCAATTAATTCTTTTGTTATTCACAAAAAGATTAATAATGCTAGTTCATAGTTTTTTAAGTATCCACATCTGCAAGAGGCATACCATATAAACCATATGTAACTAATCTCTTCCAAGGGAAACAAGAAACAGATTTGAGCATATGTTTTATGGACAGCTAGTATTCCCCTACAATAATGGCTCATGCTAATTATTTTTCTTAAATTGATTATGCTTGCAATAAATTATTATCTTTATGACTATTTCTAGTTTTAGGAAAGTGTTCATGAAATAAATGGTGATTAGTCTAAATGACCTTGCACAGACTTAGTGTTTCAGATAAATGCCACATTAAGTGGATAATTGTTGTGAGCTGATCCTAACTCTTCTAACAGCTTCTTCTGGTCCAGCTGTTGCTTTAGAAATCTTGAGCACCAAACTGAATCCTACAAGTATTAAGACTCTATTGGAACCTATTGATTGGAAAAGTCCTTACATTTGTGTGGAATATTGTCCTGGGCATTGTAATAACAACTTTGACTTAGGTGGTCAAGTGTGATCACATTGATGGCTTTTACCTATTTCAAGGTGGCAATCCACCATGGAAGCCAAAAAATGACTTACACTTCACTTGCCGGTTAGATCCCCAGCTAAAAACAATATTTGGTCATCTTCCTATGAAAATTCTCCTAAAGTTCATAAGACACTTGGTCAAGAAATTCTGCCTTTATAATTTAAACTTATTTTGTATCATGTTTTATCCTAGTTGCAAAAATAACTAGGAACTAGGTGCTCAAACTCTATTAATCATTGCTAGACACATCATTGAGAGAGAAACTATTTATAGAGAAGTAATATTACATAGCTAACAGTAGATATGTATTATCTATTGCATACAGGAGGCTTCTGAAGGGTCAGCTCAGCAGTCTCTTTTGTTGTGGTTGGGGAAACATCTCATGAGGTATTCAAGTTCAAATGAAATATAAGCTAAATATCTGAATCTAGCCTCAGTGAAATGAGCTTAGGATCCTAATGTTTATTAGGTCTTCCTTTTTATGTCTGATATACCACAGTGTTCAAAAAATATACGAGGCATTCATTATGCTGGACCCTACAGGAGAGTTGTGAATGAGACAGCCATCTCACCTGAGCAGTCTACTGAGGGATATCAAGTAGAGAATGACTATACAAGGCTATGGCGTGGTTATGGTGTTGAAGGTATATGGGGCTGCATAATCAGAGAGGTGCCCCTAAACCAGCTGGGAGTTATGGAAGGCTGCCTGGTAGGAGTGACATCCAGGTAGAATTCTGAGAGGTGAACAGAAGTCAAGAGAATGCAAGGTAACCTGGGTGAGGTCTGAGAAGGCATATAGAGACTTTCTTCTAGGTTCTAGGCAATAGGTACACATATATAACCTTCCAAAGGCCAAGAAGACTACAGTACACTTTGAGAAGAGTAGTAGCTAAGCCTGGGGAGGGAAAAAGATTGCATTTTATACGGAAAGTAGAGAAGAGCCATAATAGGGTATTAGGAGGGGAACAATGTTTTCAGATGTGCTTTTGAGAAAACACTCTGACAGCAACATGGACCATGGATTGAAGGAGGGTAGGCGAGACCCATAAATATGCTGGAAATAGAGCCTAGCACTAAGAATGGGGCTCATTTCAATCAGTCTCATTTTTCCATGTTCTCTGCAAGTAAAATCCACTTTGGGAACCAACTCAACAATTCAAGGGTGTTTTCAATTATTCTTTGTAATAACGTAATCTACTTCATATGAGAAAAATCCTGTTTGCCATAGTTGAAAAATGCTCAGTTGGTAGTTCTCTGGGAGAAATTACTCAGTTTCCTAAAATTTAAATACCCACAGAGTAAAAACAAAGGCTGCTAATAAGAAATGTGTCATTGAAATTGAACAGAAGCTAGAGAAGTCCTATTTCTTGTTCTTTTTATCTTTTCAAAAGCATAGTTCCACAGCAATTTACCCATGATATCATTCATCCTTTGTATCATTAGCATTTGGGAAAATGCCTGAAACTGTCACCATGAGACAAGCAACATGTAGAAACTAGAAATGCAGTTTGGGGAAATTAGAAAATAAAACTCCTAAAGAGGAGGATTGAATGTTTCATTAAGCATAAACATGATGCAAAAAAAATCCTTTAGGACTTCAACTGTTGTTGGCTACTAAAATGTCATCACCAATTAGGCCTTTTTTGCATGCTCTGTGGTGCAAAACCAATTATCCTGACAGTCCCTGTCCTCAAAACACCAAGATCACTGATGTGGGCAGACAGAAAAAGAGCCAACTTTGATACAAACACATATTAAAGCAGGTACCAATTTTTAAAAGAAAGTCATAGGTAATCATTCATTCATTCATGTATTCATGCCAGTATACACCATGCAAGGCAAGGGATAGGGGAAGAGGGATAGGTGCTGAAACTGGATTAGGGTCATGCCCATAGTAGGCTTAGTTATAGTCTGGTAGGTATGTCACATCATATAATTAAGTGACAGAAAGAAATGAAATTGGAAAGTAGTAAGTATCAATACAGACTGTGTTTCAGTAAAAATAGATGAGGAAAATGTTGGAGAGTAGTAGAAAGTAAAAAGTAGAGGGAGGAGGAAAATTACAACAGTTCACATTTTACTGAACCAAGCACTGTATTTGTGTATTTATATCTTAGATTTCATGTGATAGGTACTATAATTACTCATATTTTAACATCAGGGAACTAAGACTTAGAAATATTAGTTTACTGATTCTTGGGTATGGGTAGCACTGGGGATCACCATTGTGCCTGGTGTTGGACTTCAAAGCAAGCGCATCAATTTATTTCTAGCCTACTCTGGAGTTGAGGTCTCAGAGGGAAGAAGACATTATGAGTTTGGTTCAGGATTTTGCAGACTTTACTAGATCAGGGAGCCATGATCACATGCATTTTTGAGAATTCCATATATACGATTCAAACAGTAAGACAGAGGGCAGGAAGCATGGAACTTACGAGGTACAGAGTGTCTTCTACTGTGGTACCAAGATAAGAAATTTGGATGATGAGGACTCTGGAATTTCAGGATTGAGATCTCATCCTGCCAAGGAAGGTTTCCTAGAAGAGGTGGGGCATAAGCTGGGCCTTTGAAAGTAGGACATGAGCAAAAGGAAGTACAAGGAAACCCTCCGAGATTTCAGTGAGCTGTGATCACACCACTACACTGCAGCCTGGGCAAAAGAATGAGACCCTGTCTCGGCCAGGCGTGGTAGCTCATGCCTGTAATCCCAGCACTTTGGGAGACCAAGGTAGGCAGATCACAAGGTCAGGAGTGGGCCTGAGAAAGTGAAACCAATTCTGCATTCACTGAAGGGTAATTTGATTCCAGTTAAGGTGTCTGACCAGTGTCCGACCAAGAAGTGATACTCTGACAATTGCACACCAGAGTGTTCTGCACTGTGCAGGTTGGGGAGATATGATTTCAGAAGCAGCCAGTGGTAGAAAATGAAAGGCTGAGCTGCTCCTTTAGTCTCCACTTGCCTCTCTCCATCCTTGGATGTGCACAGGGAACATTTTCTTAGTTTTGACAAATGTAGCTTTAGACCTCCCTCTTACCCCTCCCCACCTTCCAATCAGATTATATAGACAGGGCCCCCCGGGAGCCATCCCCTCAGAAAAGGGTAAGTTAAAAGAAGAGGGTTGGAGATACTAGAGTATATCATTTATTCTCTGGCTGTCACCATCTCCTCCTACATTTTAAATTTATATACCTGGTTTGTAATTTTCCTCCCATCACTGATGGAACATACCAATAAATACATTCAATGCCAGAGAACTCAAGCCTGTATGCACATGGCATTCTCCAGTGAAGGTTATAGCAGTGGGATGGAGGGTTGAAGGTAGATCATAGGATTCAGGAATCTTGGATATATTCTGGACATTGGGCTCAGTCGTAGCTTTGATATAAGAACTAACTTGTTTTTATGAGAACTGAGGTAGTAAGCAGTTCCTCTTGTTCTTCACCTTATTTAAAGGAAAACAGGTTGGGGGCAGAGTTGCAGGGGAATGTCTTATACAAATCAGAGAAGTGTTGTTAGGAGGACAGAGTTAGATTTTCTAAATAGCTCTCTACTCCTCCACCTGAAGTTTGAGTGTATGATACATGGCTTGGATGTCATTGGCAGAGGACTGATAAATACAGTGACTTCTAGCAGGCTTAGCTCTGTCTGTAATAGTGGTTGCTCAGTTGAAATCGCCCCAGTGTTCACAGATGAAGTTACCTGTTGAGGTAGAAGACCCAATGACATATACAGTTTAGAGATGTAAAATGAAGTCAATGTAAAATGAAGGAAAATGCATAGCTTTAAATTTGCCTTTGAAAAGACCTTGGGGAAGCAAGACATTTCTCTGGTTGTTCCTCTCAAATCTGGATTGGTGAGGAGACTAACTTGGTTTTGAGTGAGTTTCTACAGAGAAGGTAGGAACCCATACTTTCTTTTACTATCACCTTTTGACATCTCAGATGTCTTCTTGGTCAATACAGCGCCTTTTTGAGATACCTTTTCTGTCTAAGTAGCTTTCCTTCAGCCTTGCTGTCATTCAGCCCACCATGCCAATTTTATATCTCCTATATAAGAGGAGTCTGATTCCATTTGTGACAAGAGGAGCTGCTATCTGGGTAATCTTCTTCAAGCGCTGTCTCAGTTAAGCTGGTACTCTATATATTGTAAGGATACAAAGTTCCAATTGAATTAAACAGAATATTGCCACAGGAAACAGGGACAAAGAAAGTAAAAATAAATTCTCTCATGTTAAACACTTGGGTGGATTCATGCTTTCCATATTCCAACATCATAAAATATTTACCTATAACCAAGACATCGTGCAAAATAAATCAATGGTACCATTCTGTTTTTGAAGAACCAATCATCTCTACGAAGTCAGTGTTTTTACATAGGGCTATATACTGATGTGTTAGAAAAAAAATCAACACTACTAGCAAAAGTGCCCAACTTCGTCTTGCTATTTTAGCCATTATGCTATTCCTGTTTCATTCTCCTTGATTAAATCAGTGGAGGCTTAAGACAAAGCTAGAAATATAAAGGTGATTAGGAGAGAAATGAAGGAAAAGAAAATAAGGTACCCATAAAGGTTGGGTGGTAATTACTACTTAGGGAGTAGGAAGGATTAATTAACATTATTCTGTCTAGTGTAAACCCTCCTCCCTACCACTGTGAACTAGGAAGTCCAATAAAATGTAAGTGAATAAAGTATAATCAAATCTACTTCTTTGAAATGTACTTTAAACAGAATTTTTACAAATTCTTAAACATTTCTTTGTTGCAAGGAATCTACCTATGTAGTAATACTTTAGTTCAAGTGGCTATTAATTTTTAAGCTAATTTTATGCCTAATGCTATACATCAAAATAATTTCCAGATGAGCTAAAAGTTTATATATAAACATCTATATGATAAAATTACTTAAAGAAATTATAACACATTATAAAATTGAAACAAAGCTGATATTTCCAAGTGTGACTCCAAAAAATGAACCTATCAAAAAGGTGGGGAGGGAATAGGTGAAACTATCAGCATTAAATTATTTCTAAAGTTTCTCCATAAAAATATATTGTAGATAAAGCTAAAAGGGAAGTTTGTAAAACTGAAAAAAAATTACAACATATGACAAAGGACAAATAGGGGGATAAATAATTTTTAAAAGAAATTAAAATACCCTATAAGTGTACACAAAGTATTCAACTCCCCTAGTGATGATGTCAAAGACATAGCAAAATGGCAAAGATTTTAAAATCAACAATGATAAGGGAAATAGATATTTACATTCATTCATGGGTGTTTGGAAACAATATTTCTAGGTCAAACTTTGGCATCACATTTCAAATTTGACTATACCTTTTGATCCAGAAATTTCATACTTAGGAATCTACCCTATGAAATACAGGTAGAACACCCTTAACACAAAAATCTGAAATTCAAAGTGTTCCAAAATTTGAAACTTTTTGAGTACCGACATGATACTCATGGGAAATGCTCATTGGATTATTTCAGATTTTGGATTTTTTAGATAAGGAATGTTTAGCTGGTATATAGTCTTCAAATATTCCAAAATCCAAAAAAATCAAATCTAATATTTCTCTGGTCCAAAGCATTTCAGATAAGAGGTACTATAATAACAAAAATTAAATTATAAAATAGCTAATTTCTACTCCATATTTATTACATGAAAGGATCTGTGTCAAGTAATTTATGTACTTCATCTCATTTAATATTTCCAATAAGTTTATGAGATGGGGGCTGTTATGTTCTTTTATGAAAAAAATGAAATAACTTAAAAGTCTAAGAAAGGAATTTGTTAAGTTATGCCACAGTTATACAATGGAATTCAGCCGTCCTTACATTAAAAAATGGTATCAAATATTTTTTGACATACAGAGATGCCTATGATGTATTAAGTGCAAAAAAGCAGATTACAGGAGAGTATGTACAGTATCATCTCATTTTATTTTAAAAGTATCTACATATTTTTCCTGTGTACATACCAGATACATTTTTATTTGTCTCAAAGTGTATGCATCAAAATATTAATGGTATTTATGTCTATAGTGCATTAATTTTCTTTTTTGTTGATTGCTTCTTTTATCTCTCTACATTGAATGTATTTTATTTGTTTAATATAAAAGGTGACAAAGAAAAAGAAGCAAACAATTTATAACCCAACTAGAAAGCAATTAACAATATGACAGAAACAAAACCTCACATATCAATATTAACCTTGAACATTAATGGTCTGTGTGTGCTCCACTTAAAAGATATAGACTGGTGGAATCAATAACAAAACACATTCCAACTGTATGGTTCTTACAAGAAACTAATCTTAGCTGTAAAGACATATAGACTGAAAGTAAAGGGGTGAAAAAGATATTCCATGCAAATGGAAACCATAAGTGATCAAGAGTAGCTATGCTTATATCTTTATGCTTTAAACTTTAAATCAAAAATAGCCAAAAAAATGAAGAAAGTCATCAAATAATAATGGGATAAATTCAACAAGGAGATATAACAATTCTAAATATATATATGCATCCACCACTGGAGCACTCAGACTCATAAAAACAAATATTACTAGACCTAAAGAAAGAGACCAACAGTAATATAGTAATAGTGGGGGTTTCAAAACCGCAGTCACAGCATTAGATTTTCAAGATAAAAACAAAGTCAACAAAGAAATATTGGACTTCAATTAGACTTAAAGCCAAATGGATCTTAAAGACATTTACAGAAAATTTTATGTAAACAACTGCAGGATATACATTCTTTGCATCAGCACAAAGTACATTCTCCAAGACAGACTATATGTTACACCAAAAAACAAGTCTCAACAAACTTTTAAAAAATAGAAATCATATCAGGTATATTCTCAGACCACAGTAGAATAAAACCAGATATCAATACCACAACAATGTCAGAAACTATACAAATACATGGAAATTGAACATGCTCCTGATCATGAATGATCATTGAGTCAATGAAGAAATTAAGATGGAAATTTTTTAAAAATTGAAATAAATGAAAATGGAAACACAACATACCAAAACCTGTGGGATACAGCAAAAGCAGTGTGAAGAGAGACTTTAATAACAATAAATAAAAAAGTGGAAAGAATGCAAATTAACAACCTAACATCAAACCTAAATAAACTAGAAAAGCAAGAATAAGCCAAATCCAAAATTAGCAGAAGGAAGAAATAACAAAAATCAAAGCAGAACTAATGAAATAGAGGGCAAAAACACAATACAAAGGACTGACAAAACAAAAAGCTGCTTCTTCAAAAAGATTTTAAAAATTCATTAACTTCTGGCTAGGCTAACCAAGGAAGAGTGAAGATCCAAATAAAACAAGAATGAAAAAGGAGGCATTACTATTGATACCACAGAAACACAAAACATCATCATAGACTATTATGAACAACTGTATACTCGCAAACTAGAAAACCTGGAGGAAATAATAAATTCCTGGAAATATACAACCTCCCAAGATTGAACCAGGAAGAAATGGAAAACCTGAACAAACCAATAATGAGTAGCAATATTGAGTCAGTGATAATAGAAAAATCTCCCAAAAAAGAAAAGCCCAGGATCAGATGGACTCACAGCCAAATTCTATCAAACATACAAAACACTAATACCAATCTTCCTGAAACTGTTCCAAAAAATTCAGGAGTAAAGAATTCACCCCAACTCATTCTATGAGGTTAGTATTATCTTGATACCAAAACAAGACAAGGACAAAACAAGAAAACTACAGACCAATATCCTTGATGAACATCGACCAAAAATCCTCAAAAACAAAAAAGGAAAAGAAAAAGAAAAAAGAAAAGAAAAGAAGAAACTAGCAAATCAAATCCAACAGCACATCAAAGTGATAATACACCATGATCAAGTATGTTTTATACCAGGGATGCAAGGACGGTTCAACATATGCAAATAAAAAAATGTGATACATCACATAAACAGATTTAAGGACGAAAATCATATAATCATCTCAGTAGATGCAGAAAAAGCATTTGATAAAATTCAGCATCCCTTCATAATAAAAGAGCTTTAAAAACTAGGCACAGAAGGAACATACCTCAAAATAATAACAGCCATATATGACAAAACCACTGCCAACATCCTGCCAAATGGGGAAACGTTGAAAGTATACCCTCTAAGAATTGGAAGAGGACAAGAATGCCCACCCTCACCACTCCTATTCAACATAGAGCTAGAAGTTCCAGCCAGAGGAATCAAGCAAGAGAAAGAAATAAAAGGCATCAAAATTGGAAAAAAGGAAGTCAGATTATCCCTGTTCACTGAAGATATGATCTTATAGCTAGAAAAACCTAAAGATTCCACCCCCAAAAACCTCTTAGACTTGATAAATCAATCTGGTAAAGGTTTAAGATACAAAAAACAATGTACACGAATCAGTAGCTTTTTTTTTGAGACAGAGTCTCTTTCAGTCGCCCAGGCTGGTGTGCAGTGGTGCAGTCTCTGCTCACTGCAACCTCTGCTTCCTGAGTCCAAGCAATTCTCCTACCTCAGCCTCCCAAGTAGCTGGGACTACAGGCACAGACCACTGCACCCAGCTAATTTTTGTATTTTTTTTTTAGAGACAGGGTTTCACCATGTTGGTCAGGCTTGTCTGGAACTCCTGACCTCGTGATCCACCCCACCCCCCTCAGCCTCCCAAAGTGTTGGGATTATAGGAGTGAGCCACCGCACTCGGCCCAAGAATCAGTAGCATTTCTATACACCAATAATGACCCAGCTGAGAATTAAATCTAGAAGCCAATCCCAGTTACAATAGCTACAAAAAATAAAAAATAAAATAAAATACTTTGGAATATATTTAACCAAGGCAGTGAAAGATCTCTACAAATAAAACTACAAAACACTGATGAAAGAAATAATAGATGACACAAGCAAATAGAAAAACATCCCATGAATATGAATCAGAAGAATTGACATCATTAACATGCACATACTGCCCAAAGTAATCTACAGATTCAATGCAACTCCTATCAAAATACCAAAGTCATTTTCCACAGAATTAGAAAAACAATCCTAAAATTAGTAGGGAACCAAAAAAGAGCCTAAATTGACAAAGCAATCTTAAGCAAAAGGAACAAAGCTGGAGGCATCACATTGTCTGACTTCAAATTGCATACTACGAGGCTATAATAACCCAAACAGCACGGTGCTGGTATAAAAATAGACACATAGATCAATGAAACAAAAGAGAGAATCCAGGAATAAAGCCACATATTTACAGCCAGCTAATCTTTGATAAAGTTGACAAGAACATACATGGGGGAAAGGGCACTTTTCTATAAATGGTGCTGGGAAAAATAGATTTCCATATGCAAAAGAGTGAAACTGGATCCCTGTCTCCCACTATATGCAAAAATCAATTCAAGATGGTTAAAAGACTTCAATGTAAGACTTAAAACTATAAAAATAAAAGAAAAAAATGGAGAAAAACTCTTCTGTACATTGGTCTAGGCAAAGAATTTATAATTAAAACCTTTAAGGCAACAAAAACAAAAATAGACAAATGGGACTTAATTATACTAAAATGCTTCTGCACAGCAAAAGAAATAATCAACAGAGTGAACAGGCAGCCTGCAGAATGAGAGAATATATTTGTAAACTATGAATCCAACAGGGGACTAATATTCAGAATTCACAAGGAACTCAACTCAATGAAAAACCACAAATAATCCCATTTTTTAAGTGGGCAAATGACATGAATAGACATTTTTCAAAAGAAGACATATAAATGACCAACAGGCATATAAAAATGTTCAACATCACTAATCCTCAGAGAAGTACAAATTAAAACTACAATGAGATATCATCTTACACCAGTCATAATGACTATTACTAAAAAGACAAAAACTACTAGATGTTGATGAAGATGTGGAGAAGAGAGAACTCATACACTGGTAGAAGTATAAATTTGTACAACCTCAATGGAAAACAGTAAGGAGATTTCTCAAAGAGCTAAAATAGAACTACCATTGGATCCAGCAATCTCACTACTGTGTATCTACCAAAAGGAAAATAAATCAATATATCAAAAAGATACATATACTCATATGTTTATTGCAGCAGTATTCTCAATAGCAAAGATATGAAATCAACCTTAACATATGTCGATGTTAAGTGCCCATCAACATATGGCTGAATAAAGTGGTATATATACATATATAATACACATATATATACACAATGGAATACTATTTAGCCATAAAAATAATGATATAATGTCTTTTGCAGCAAAATGAATGGAACTGGGGATCATTATCTTAAGTGAAATGAATCAGATACAAGAAGACAAATATTGCATGTTCTTGCTTATAAGTGGGAACTAAATGTGTACATATGAACATAGAGTGTGGAATAATAAACAGTAGAGACTTGGAAGGGTGAGGGGGTGAGAAGAGGGTGGATGATGAGAAATTATTTAATGCCTGTAACATACATTATTCAGGTGTTGGGTACCCTGAAAGCCCTGACTTCATCACTATGCAATCTATGCATGTAACAAAATTGCACTTGTACCCCATAAATTTATAGAAATAAAAATACCAATTAAATTAAAAAATAAAAAAATGACAAAAATAAAAGCAAAACAAAGTCGGTTAATTGTTGTTAATTTTTTATCTCAAGTAGAAAGTAGATCTTTGTTTAATTGTGCTTAGTAGACAATTAAACAAAGCAGCCTCAAAAGAAACTGGTTTCAATGGGACTTTCTAAAGATTTTCTGAAATACCAGTGAGTAAAAATTAAAGTGCACAGCAGAGATAGACTGGAGGGTTATGTGTCTTTATAAAAAACAAAAAGGAGTCTCTCTGAAGTTGAATTGCTGGGTCACTTATCCAAGTACCTTTATCTAGAACTGATTCTAAACTTGGGGACCAGAAACAACAGGACACCAGTTGGTTTTGCTTGGTTCAGGAGTTGCAAATTGGTGGCCCTCGGATGAGTTTCATTCAGCCTCCCCCATGTTTTTAAAAATGTGTGTTTGAATGCCTTCAGTTAGACTTGCATGCTCAAACTTTCCACAATTGCCATGGTCCCTTCTTGCTGCTCAGTACTCCTTTTTAGTTTACTTGCCTGGCATCCTAGAAGATCCATGGACAGAATTAAGGCTGCCCATGATCTTGGGTGGAGGGAAATTACATCTCTATTTTCACTAAGATCTAGCTACAAATTAAATTTTCCTTCAGTTATAAATGTAGGTAGTAAACCATCATTTGCAGCACATGTGACTTTGCCACCAATAGAAAGCCCATATGGTTTCATATTATAAGATATTACTACTTATGTTTATTATTTCTTTAAAATTATGGTAGTTATTAGCTCTGCAAATATGCTTTTGTCCTAATTATTTAATGCAATAATAAAGAAGCACCTATACTGTCATATACTCTTTAAGTTTCTTTTTTAATATTTTGCAAAAAAAATCTCAATATCATTGGTTTCCTTTGGACTTTTATGTATCTTAATTTTATGTGTTTAAAAATAATGACTCAAAAAAAAAACCTGAGTTTAGGATAAAATATCTTCAGCCTCACTCCCTTGAAGAACACAGACTTAACATTGCAGCATCTGAATACCGAATAACGAAGGTTTGGTTTCTTCACCCGAAAATATTTTTATCAGTTAAATCCAGGCCCATGTGTTTTTCTGGCTAACTCAGTTCACTCAAGTCCATTTGTTCCCTCTTCTAGAGCTGTGCTGTCCAACATAGTAACCACACGCTATACATGGCTATTGAGCCCCTGAAATGTGGCTAGTATGAATTGTGATATGCTATAAGAATAAAATGCACTTTGGCTTTTGAATATTTAGCAGAAAAAATATAAAGTATTTCATTAATGATTTTGTTGCATTAACTAGTGTCACAGTGCTGGTGACAGAAGTGTGAGCAAAATGGCTGCTGCACAGCAAGCATTTTTATGTATGTCTATCTTTTCTCTTCTCCTTTCCTTACCTGCCTCTGAGTGGCTAGTGGCTATCCCTGACTACAAGCCTACTAAACAATAAGAAGTTATTAACTAGCTATTTTTTACATGCCCATATATCTAACTCTACTGAATGGGGGCTATTTTCCAACTGACGTATGTGTAAACAAAGTCACCATTCAAACCTCTGCTGAGTACACATCAGGTACAATGCCCACCATGTGATCTTTGGAGACACACAAACTGTTAGCTTCTTGTCCTCAAGGAGAGTTCTAGCTGGTGGGACACAAAGGAGGTGCATGCAAACCATTTTCACAGAAGGTAGATGGTAGAAGGAGCATTTGAGCTTGATTTCGGGGTTTAGTTGCACACTTGTTTCTGGGATCTTGGCACTTGCCTATTTGTTTTCTTTGTAGAAGTTTGGCTTCTTTTTGTGATGTTCTTATGAAAAAACAGCATTAACAAAAACATACTAATCATCCTTTCTCATCTCTTTTTTGAGTTTGCTTTTCTGTCCCTTTAGCTGTTACATCCATTGCTTACCATTGAGCAATACATAGTAGGTGCTCAATTGCTATTTTTCTGGTGGATGAATGTAGCTAGCTTACAAAACACTTTGACATCTGTTGACTTACCAGTGCTTCTTAAAGTGTGATCCAAGAAACATCTCACGATATTGTTGAAAGTAGGACTAGGACTGATTTTAATCTGCTGAGTCAGAATCTCTGAAGTGAGGCCTCAGAAATCTGAATTTCTAAGTTATTTCTCTTCCCTTTCTGGCCCATTTCCCCAGTGATTTTTGTTCACATGAAAATTTGAGAATTACTATTTTACATGATCTTCACAAAAATCCTATAAATTAGGTAGGCTGAAAACCATCAGTTCATTCTAGAAATTAGGAAAATGAACGTAAGTGATTTTGTTTAAAATTATACATTTATAACATGGCAGCTGATAAGAGTATTATTCATAGAGATACAGCTAGGCAGAGAGGGAGAAATGTAAGAATTCCTGTCAGCCAGAACCTTGAATTCAGGCACAGACAATGGGGAGTATAAGATGGGTGTGGAAAGTGGGAGGCTGGGGGAGAAAGATAGCTCAGGAGAGTTGCTGCAGTAAATTTAGGCAAAGAGAAGCCAAGGCTTCAGTGAGGACAAGTGTATCAGGTAAGAGAAGGAAAATGCATAGTTGATTCTCATTATTCACAGATTCCATATTTGCCAATTCACCTACTGGTTACAATTTATTTATAACCTCAAAATCAATACTCAGGGTGTTTTCACTGCTATTTACAGGCATGTGCAGAGGATCAGAAAATTTGAGTTGCACAATACTCACACTTCCAGCTGAGCTGGAGCAAAATGACACTCTGTGATATAGTTTGGCTGTGACCCCACCCAAAATCTCATGTTGAATTATAATTCTCATAATCCCCATAATCCCCACGTGTCAAGGGAGAGACCAGGTAGAGGTAATTCAATCATGGGGGCGATTTCCCCTATGCTGTTCTCATGATAGTGAGTGAATTCTCATGAGATCTGATGATTTTACAAGTGTTTTGTAGCTCTTCCTGCATTCATTCTTCCTCCAGTTACCTTGTATAGAAGGTACCTGCTTCCCCTTTGCCTTCCATCAGGATTGTAGGTTTCCTGAGGCCTCCCCAGCCATGCACAACTGTGAGTCAATTAAACCTCTTTCCTTTCTAAATTACCCAGTCTCAGGCAGTTTTTTATAGCAGTGTGAAAATGGACTAATACACTCTGCCTTCCTGTTTCAGCTCTCATGCCGTAAACAAGAGTCCTTTTTGTGGTCTATTTAATAGTGCCATTTTTTTGCATTTTTGTGCATTTCATTGGTGATTTAACTGTTTAAAATGACCCCAAGCATAATACTCAAGTGATGTCTAGTTTTCTTAAGTGCAGAAAGGCTCTGATGTGCCTTATGGAGAAAATATGTGTGTTAGATAAGCTTCATTCAAGCACAAATTATAATGTTCTTGAATACAAGTCCAATGTCCATGAATCAGCGAAGTATATTAAGTGTCTTTAAATAGAAACACACATAAAACAAAGTTACATAATGATTGCTCAATGATAATGTTGTGATCATATGTTTATAGGAACCTAGCCCTGTATTTCCCTAGAACCAATGGTTCAATATTCACTAATTTAGTGTCTGTGGCAACTTTATAGAACATAACCACTGTGAATAACAAGAATCAACTGTAATGATTATAGCAAGAACAACTAAAAGTAGCTGGGTGTGGTGGCTCACACCTGTAATCCCAGCACTCTAGGAGGCTGAGGCGAGAGGATTGCTTGAGCCCAGGAGTTAGAGACCACCCTGGGCAACATAGGGAGACCCCACCTCTACAGAACAAAACAAAATGAACAACTCAAAGTATCTACTCAAAGTAATAAAGTACCAGTCTCTTGGTGCTTTAATAGCAGGGCTATCAACCCTTAACAACACCTGCACTGCATCTGCCATGATCTACACGGCAAGGGTTAGGAAACTGAGGCTCAGGATGGTTGAGTTTATCCTAAGTCACTTCTGAAAGAACTGCCAAGTGCTGGTTTGTGATAGATATTTCACAGTCAGAACCAACAGGGCTCACTTACTGTTAGGATGGAAGGGAAGGGAAGAAGGGAGTGGCTTAAAAATAATCCCAAGATATCAAGCCCTGTCACTCAGGAAGGTAGTAATGCCACTAGAAAAAAGAACAGACTGAGAATCAAATGTGTGCACTTGGTATGGTGGAATTTAATTAGAAAGGCAGGACTTGATTTTACTATAGATTTGGAACTCGTCCACAAAGATGCATTTATAGTCAGAAAAGAGGATGAGACACAATCCCCACCACCACCACCACCACCAGAAGAAAGTAGAACTTGAAAATGTTTGTATTTAAAGGAGTGAGGGTGCAAGGGAAAGCAAAGAAAGGGAACAAAAAACACATCCAAAACCAAGGAGAGAAGAAAAAAATTGCAGGATAACGGAAGCAAAAATGAATTTTCCATAAAGGCAGAAGAGATGGTCCATAGTATGAGACACTCAGAAAGGGCAAGCAGCATGAAGACTCAGAAAAGGTCACCACATTTGCTGATAGAATGTCATTAGTGACCTTTGGGAGAGCAGTTTCTGTCGATGATAGGGACTGAAGACAGAGAAAGAAATAGTGACTAGGAAATGGAGGCTGCAGATGTGGACTGCTCTTCGCTCTTCTCCCATCTGCAAATTCCAGAGGGACGAAATGGAATGATCACCTTAAAAGGAGAGTGGAACACTCTTGGAGACCAGAAAACGGAGACCACAAAAACTGGAACAGCAAGAAATGTGGTTTCAAAACACAGGAGAGACTGAAAAAGGAGGAACAAGCAAACCTCTCCCATGGAAAGAGAAGTCATTTCTTCTTTTTGAGACAGTGTGCAGCTTACATCTGCTGATCTGTAGAAACAGAAATCTAAAGTTCTCAGCTAAGTTCTAAACTGATAAACACGGTCATCTGAAAAATGAATAAACTGCAAGAAAGATTTGGACACTTGGTGTTTTCAGTCTCAGAGATAATATGTCAGGACATCCTCAATGCTGATGGGAGCATGTCTAGTCATTTAAGGAAATAACATTGTTGGGAAATAGACTACAGTTTTAAAGCAGGAATAGTTACTTGGCTACTTCTAAAAAGTTATGACCTAGAAATCTTGCTGAATCTGCTTTTGCCATTAATAATAACTATTTAGGAGCCGGCATTTTCAGGCAGACACCATGCTAATGTTCTTTACAAATAAAACCACAACAACAAAAAAACCACTTAAATCCCTCAAGTAGGTTAAATGTTTCCTATCCTTACTTGTCTGTTTTCCTTGTTTATCAAGAAATCTGGCAAATTTTTTATATACAGATGTTGCAGAAGCAAACTTCAGCCAAGCTTATGCTAAATTGTCACAAAACTCCAAATGAATGAGACCTGACTGCCTAACTCCACACCCTGGCTATACCTGAATACCCTTAATTTCCCATGCCCATAGGCATGGGAAAGTGGGCTAGGCAATTTGAATGCATCTTGATTAAGTCTCCTCAATGAAAAAATGCTTCCAGACATAAGATGTTCCAAACAACCTGTTCCAGGGAAATACTGTGTAGAAGCTGATGAGTAATAGCAGCTTGCTCAGCTAAGCCCAGCCATGAGAATTGAGTTATTAAAATTTGATATGCTAGGGAAGCTATTCTAACCCTGGGTCCAGCTCACAGCTGTCACGGTTCCTGTCCTGTCACTGGGTACAGCGGAAATTGCTCACCACCACCTGATACTCCTGTATAGAGGCCTCGTGCTGGACCTCTTGGTAACTGGAAGCCCTCTAGCTGCATCCCTACCCCCAGGGATTATGTAGTTGGCCTGACCTGGGTTCAGACCTCAACTATGTCAGGAAAGTGTGGTGCAAATTCAGGCAACTTAGCATTTCTGAGCCTGTAAAATGGGAGCATAAGGCTTTTGTAAGATGCAAGCAAGAGTGTATATGAAGCACTTAGCAGTGGATATGATACATAATAGGCTACAAAGACAATGCTTTCTATTACCCCTTACTACTATTTGCTACTTTATATGCTACGCAATTTAATGTTTCTATGGTTTATTCTTTTTAAGTGAGATTCCAGTAATCCATGTGCATCGTGGCAACTCAAATGATACAGAGGGGTGCAAAGAAAACCTTAATTTTCTCTTCCTCCTTTCCAGTACATCCTCCACTCTCCCTGAGGTATCCAATGGTAAGTTTCATAGGGATCCCTCACACCTTTCTCTTTCCTCACAGGAATACATATGTAATCATCAGAGATTGTTTTCCCTAAGTTCATACGCATTGTTTTTGTTGTTGTTTTATCAAAATGAAATCATAATGTCCTTAAAGTTACTCTTTCTACTTTCACAAACATCTCTCTTGGGTCAATATTATAAATCAACTTATTCTTTTGAAGAGCCACATGTTATCCAAAACAGCCTGTTAATATAATGAGTACATAGTATAATGCTACCGTAATCGACTCAACCAACCTCCTACTGATGGAAAGTTAGGCTACTTATAGCTTTGTTTATCTAGCAGAAATATTGTCATTAGTAATAGTAGTAATGTTCCATTATGGTCATAAGATTGGGCCACCAGAAATATCCCCGTTTTCGTGAGAAAACCAGAATTTATAGTTAAATCCTATATTCTGCATTGTTTTTTCTTCCTCAACTCCCCTTTCTCTCTCACATACCCCTCTATCTTCCCCTCCATCACCCTCCCTCTTTCTTCCTCTTTCCCTTCCCCACTTCCCTCCCTTTCTCTTTCCTCTGCAGAAAAACCTGGAAACAAGGGGACATTGAAGGTTTGTTTTTATTTCTGTAGTTTATTGGATCTGGCCATTGGGGATCCTATAGTTATTTTTGTGACAAAGTATTAGTTGTAAGAGGACTTTGCAATCCCTAAGCAAGAGGTCTTACAGAAATGAATTACCAGGTTGTACTCTCCCTGCTCAGTGGACACGCTGTCCCATCCCTGATCAGCTCATTCTATTCTATTAGTATCCTCAGGAAAATCAGAAATACAAGCATTCTCTTAAGCAGAGGAGAGTTCTTATTTCACTCTGGAGAAGAAACGTTGGAATTTTATTTTTACAATTTATGTTGTAAACTGCATCTTTGAGTCTGCAGGCTCAGAGGCATAAACTGTTTCCTAGAGTATTGTTTGCTCTCTTCTTCCCATAGCTTCTGCTTCTGGCACATGCCAGGATTAAGTTGATTGTAAGGACAGAGACCCAAAGTCTTACTCTCCCGTGGTGGTTCCCACAGCTGGCTAGTGCTGGACCCATGGTGGCAGTGGCAAGGGCTGGAGGAGGAGGATAGGGCTGGGCTCAGTGGGGTAAGTGCTGGCTTCCAGGGCAGGGAAGAGCTGGCTCAGACAAGCCCTCATCCCTCTGCCTGGCAAAGAGAAAATTAAATTTAGTCTAACACACTATATTCAGTTCAATTTACAGTGTTTTGGTCACTTTTAGTTTAAAAGTCTCTCCCAGGTATTAAGTCAAATTTACATCCTGTCAGCATTTGGGAACTACCCACCATTCAGAGTTTTCTCTCCAGGGTTCCCACAGATGCACACACACTTACTGATTCCAGGTATCTTGAGGTCTCACTCCAAGCAGAAAGGGTAGGTAGGTGGAGGGAGACTGTCTTTTTGTTGGTGCCTCTCCGAATACCCCTTCTCTATCCTCCTGGAACTGGAGGCATGGAAGATTCCACCTGCCTTCATTAGCCTCTCTGCCTTGGCCTTTGTTCTGCAAGGTGTACTCAGTGTGTACCTTGTCATAGGACAGCGAGCTTCTCCCTGGTCCAGGCCCACAGGAGTCTGCCATGCTAGCTCAAGCTTGCAGGGATTGAGTAAGCTTTGCCGTCTGCTTTCTCCCTCTGCCACCCTACCACCTCTGCTGCTCTGTCCAGCTCCCTAAGGGTTTCTGCTTAGGAAACTCCCATCAAAAAGTGGGTACTGGACCTTGTATTAATAGTCACTCCAAAACTGTCGAGAACATTCTCTGGAGATCACTTCTTGACTTTCTCCAAAGTTCCTCTCCTCTCTTTCCCAGTCCTTTTATTCCTTCTATCTTGGTGGCAAATAACCACCCCCCCAATCCCCCCCACCCCCACTAAACCAGTTATGCTTTATTTTCTACTTGGTATTGACTGGGAGAATCTGCCCCCAGGAAATATATTTCTTATCATTTAGAAGATGAAGGACACAAACTCTCTGGCTGTCAACTGTGAGCTTGCCTTCTATAATTGGGCACTGATGGGGGTAGGGACAGGCAAACAACCAGTTGGAGCAGGGAAGGCATCTTTTTGTGACATTTTACATCACCTTGTGCCATAATTATATAATTAATTTTGTGACCAGTTGCTTTACATCAGCTTCTCATTTGCTGGAGGAGGCAGCCCGTGTCATGGTGACAACATCCATGTTTTTATTCACTGTTATAGCTCTAACACTCTGCATGTGACCTGCCATGTAATAGGTGCTCAGTTAATGTTCGCTGGGTGAATGAAGGAGCCATCAAACCAGTGCCCAGGGTCAGAACCTGACCGCCTACAAAGGCGAGTTCCGTCAACTTCACAAGGGCTGACTGATGCTCCTTTAAGTCCTCATCCAAAGACCAGAGTTAATAATACTTGTGGCCAGGATAGCCAGATTGAGCAATTGGTAGAAGAGAGGCAAGGATTTGGGGAACCAGGTAGGACCTAGCAAAAGCAGATGGCTATCTGCTAACTACAAGTCTCCAAGTCTGAAATGCAAGTGTTTATGTCTAAATATGAAGAACAAGACTCTTTGTCTGCCAGTGCAAGATCCCAGCTGTCATCCACGGTCATTTTCTATACCTTACTTGAGTTGAATTCCAAAGGAAAGAGAGAAAAGAATCTAAATCCCATCCACTTTGCTCTTTCATTTGAAAGGGCTTTGTCTGTGTGCCTGGGTGCACGTGATTAAAATTCACAAGTGTGGAGCTCTCTCTTCATTTTTATAGACATTTGTTATTCCCAATTTTATGTGGGAGGCAGTGTAATATAATGTAAAAGGTTGAAATCCAAATTCAGCTACTTGTTAGCTGTATGGCCTGTTACTAAATTTTCTAAACATCAGTTTCCTTATCAGCAAAACAAGGGAATGGGCTTGTAATAAATACTAAATACATGTTAGCATATGTAACAGGCAGAAAGAAAACACACCTCACACTCTTGCCACTCCTTGGTCAATTAGTCTCATGAATGCCATGTAAACCCAATTGCATTCATTTCTTTATAAACTCATTCATTTGACAAACCCTTCTTGAGCCACCACAATACAGTTGCTAAGACCACAAGCTCTGGAGCTCCACTATCTAGATTTGAATTCTTAATATTTATGTACTGGCTGGGTCACCTTGGGCAAGTTATTTAACCTCTCCATTCCTCCAAACCCCCATCTGCAAAGCAAGTATACCAATAGCATTTATTTCATGGATGATTATGAGGATTAATTAGGTTCATGCATGAAGAAGTTGGCAAGTACCCAAACAAATGTTAGCCACTTTTATGACTATGAGCCAGGCATCATGCTAGGGGTGGGATACAGTGTTAAGTAAAAATAGATGCAAACTCTGACCTAACAAAGCTTACAACCCAGCAGGAAATGTGGCTTACAAATAATTACACAATATTCTTATAATTATAATCATGCTAAGTGCTAGGAAAGCAATGTAAAGAGGTCAATGGGCAGATGGACCAGAAACTTGATCTGGAATATGTGGAAAAGGGGCCTCCCAGTGAAGTGACAGTAAAGCTGTGCTTTGAGAATTAGAGAGATTTGGTCAGGCAAAAGGCAGAGGAAATGGCAGGTGCAAAGGTCCTGGGGTGGACAGAACCACAGCAAGCTAGAAAAACTGAGACTAATCTGGTGTTGTTGGGGGGAAACAAAGGGTGACCAGGCTGGAGGCGCAGGCAGGCACCAGATGGTGTGGGCCTTTGGAAGCAAAGTGAAGATTGCAGACTTGATCCAAAGAGTATCAGAAACCACCAAGGGGTTTTAAGCAGGGAAGTGATATGGCGACTTTCTCACTGTCTTTTTCTATCTTTAGAGCTACAAGATGAGATTAGGACATGCCCCTTTGGCTACTGAGGCATCCTAATGCTTTCTTTCTTCACAGCTTCGTTAGGTAATTCATCTCAGCAGTCTAAAAGCTAGGGACAAATCTGGGAAAACTCTAGGGCCTGAAAAATTTGATTCTTCAACCATTGCTGTCTAGCATTCCCCACTAGAGGATGCAATTCTAGAGGAAAATGGTAACACATATTTTTCTTTTCCAATTACACCCTCAGTGCTTACCATACCATAAGGTGTGATATAAATTGATCCATGCATAAATGGTGGCTGTTCAGAACCATCACCAATACTGACATCATTAGGAGCTCAAGAACACCAACCCCAGGTTCCTTTTCACTCTGGTCTTTATGATTTTCGTGGGTGGGACAGGGGCCTCTACATCGGCTTCCTCCTTTGAAGCCCTGGTGCGGCGTGAGTCAGTTATTTCTGATTTTAGGCAGCTCTGAGGTTCACAGGGACAAGATGTTGTGACACTGCTTTGCTTTATTTCTATAGTTTTCTTTGAGCAGCCATTTGTTCCCTCCTCTTGTACCTCTTTGAAAAGCTCCCGATTCCCCATGAAGGATTGAATTCATTTGCGTTACAATACATTGTGTTCTGAGCCAGAGTGTCTGTGCTGGTGAAACCTTCCCTTGATCAAACTCCACGACTTCTGTAGAGTGTTTGGAGAGGCACAATGCTTTTTTTGCTATGCCTGAGGAGTATGTTTCAAGAAGAAAACATTACATTCTCTGTGTAACAAATCATACCTGTCAGGTAGGCTGTCCATCTTAGAGACAATTAAGCACAAGCCCAAACTCTCTGCAGTTTTCCCTGGACCATAGCTGATTTCTCAAGGACTGATTAAACAGCAAATGCAATGTCTCTACAGACAAATATCGGTCATCTTCCCCTTCAATGGCTGAATTCTATCTGCAGCCAGAGCTCCTGCATGTCAGACCCCAACAAGGTTTTGTTTTACATTGCAAACACAAGCAGGCTCATAGAACCCTCTGCCCCGCCGACAGACTCCAGACCTCAGCTCGCCCTGCACAAACGCAAGGCTGTCCCTCCTGCCAAAATCCCAGGACTTGAACCAAATGTAAAAACAGTAGAGTTCAATTCAGGTTCAGTTTAGGGAATATTTTTATTTTCTGGTTGAATAATTCTAGAAAAGATATAGGTTTAGTCCTGAGTCCAGCTGGCTTATTGGATTTATGTATTTAAAAACAACTTTGATTTGCTTCATAGCTTGCTTTAAAATAACCTGGGCTCAATCTGATTCTGGGAATGAGAATGACCCATTCCCGCTTCTGCGTAGTGCTCAGTTCAAGACCCTGTGCCCTACATAGAAAGCTAAATGAAGCTCAGTTCTGAAAAATAAATCTTCCTAGTCTGACTGTGCTTGGGACCCAAGGACAATTGAAAAAGCCCCAAAGTTCCTTTTAAACAAAGAGTTGGTCTATAGATAATTTTAATAAAAACATTTTTACTTTTTGGCAATGACCATAGATCAGCCTTCCGTAGGACAAGGGAAGCCTGGGGGGGTGGTGGTTGTCGCTAGCAACTATCCTGGAAACTTGGCAGCTGATCTAAGTTATTCTAAGAAATAAAAAAATGACTTTTGTCCAATTCTAATCATGGGATTTGAGGGATCAGAGAGAAGCATTTAGCCCATCAGGGGAACTAAGATGTCTCCCCTTTTCTCAATCCTTCATTGTCTACATGTTCGTGATTCCTCTTGCTATACCTGGAACCAAGCATTGGGCCAAATATATAATAGGTGTTTTCTAGGTGTAAGTTGCATTAATTCCAACTCTTACCTTGTAGAAGTTAGGATTAGATTGGCTGCAAGAAACATAAATTCCCAAGAGTGACTTAAATGAGATTGAAACTGGTTTCTCTGTAGTGTAGAAGCAGTTCAGAGGTACATGGTCCAGGGCTGACTTGGCATCACTGTGATGGTCTAGAACCCAGTTTTCCCTCTGCCATTCATACTGAGTAAACCTGTTTCTCCACCAAGGAAGTAAGAAAGAAGGATGTTCCCCTCACTCTTTTTAAGTTACTCATTGTGAAATGTAACAGACATATAGAAAAACATAAAAATACATTATCATAAAACAAACATATAACCAATACCCAGGTCAGAAAATAGAATATTGGCAGCAGCCCAGAAGTTCCCCTCTAGGTTTTTGCCTCACCTTTCCCCTTACCACCATCACTCCCAAAAAGAAAACTACTAGGCTGACTTTAATAGTTGACAGTCCTTACTTTTCTTTATAGTTTTATCAGTTAAGTTTTATCCCCATAGGCTACAGCTTAGAATTGCCTGTACTTAAGATCTTTATAAGTGGAATCATGCAGTGTGTATAATTGTTTGTCTGATTTCTTTTGCTCAATATTGTGTTCATGAGATTCATCCATATTGTTGTGTGTAGAAATGGTTTTCACTGTTGTGTGCAATTCTAGTAAATGAACAGTAGTATCTCATTGTGCTTTTTATTTGTGCTTTCCTGATTACTAATGTAGTTGAGCACTTTTTTTGTGGCTTTTAGTCATTTGGATAACTTCTTTTGTGAATTACCTGCTTAAATCTCTCATCTATATTTTAATTAGCATTTTCTGTTTTATTTATTTATAAGAACTCTTTGCATATTCTGGATACAGTTTGTCAGTTATTGGGATATAAATATCTTCTCACACTTTGTGGCTTTGCCTTTTCATTCCCATAAGAGTGTATTCTGATGGTAAAAGTCCCTACTTTTAATGTAGTCAAAATTATCCATTTTTTTCTTTGTGGTTAGCAGTTTTGGTTTCTGGTTAAGAAATCTTTCTATGCCCTGAGGCCATAAGAAAATTTTCCTATGTTATTTTCTACAAGCTTTACTATTTTGCCTTTCGCATTTTCGGTCTACCATCCTCCCAAGATTGACTTTTATATATGTGTGAGACGAGGTCAAATAGATAGCCAGTAGTTCTAGTACCATTTGTTTAAAAAGTCATTCATTTCCTACTCCTCTGCAGTGTCACCTTTTCCATTAGTCACATCACATGTTCATATATGCACGGTTCTGTTTCTGAGCTTTCTATTCTAGTCCATTGATTTATTTGTCTCTCCTAGGTTTCAATCCTGCATTGTAAAAATTACAATGTAGCTTTATAGTAGATCTTAATATCCAGTAGAGCCTGTTTTTTTTCATTTTCTTCTCCAAAGATATCTTGACTTTTCTTGGCCCCTTGTATTTCTCTCTGTTTCAGGATCAGTTTGTCGAATTACCCATGCACACACATACGACGTAAATCTGGTGGACTCTTGATTGGAATTTCTTTAAATTTATAGATCAAATATGGGGAGAGATGACATCTATATAGTCCATAGTTTTCAAACCTGTGAATGTGGCACATTCCTCTTTTTAATTAGATCTTCTTTAATTTCTGTAAATAATATTTTACAATTTTCTGTGTGAAGTTCTTTCACATAGGTTATTCCAAGGTATTTGATTATTTTAAGGTTATTGTAACCATACCTTTAAATTTCATTTTCTAACGGGCATATAGAAATGTAATAAATGCTCATATTCTGATCTTGTACTGACAATTTTTTCGAAGCTTAGTTGTTAATTCTAATGATTCTTCTATAGATTACTGTGAGTCTTTTACAAATATAATTATCTCTATAATTAATGGCAGTTTTATTAATGAAAGTTTTCTACCTTTTCAATCCTTATACCTTTGTGTTTATTTTAAATTTCTTTCACTGTATTTGCTAAGACTTCCACTGCAAGATTGATTAGAAGTGACAATAGTGAGCATCCATTCTAGTTTGTGATCTCACAGGGAAATTTTTTAATATTTCACCACTAAGTTGATTGTTTGCTCTAAGTTATCTGTAAATATCACATTTCAGGTTAATAGACTTCTTCTATTCTAAATTTCCTAAGATATTTTAAAAATCATAAATGGATATTGAATTTAATTAACTGCTTTCACTGTATCTACTGAGACGATCATATAATGATCTTTTTTGTTGTTGTTAATGTAGGAAATCACATTGATTTTTTTTTTTCTAATGTAAAACCCAGCCGACATTCCAGGAATCAACCCAACTGGTTCATGAAATATAGAAAGTAGATTGGTAGTTACAAAAGGCTGGGAAGATACAGAGGAGGGAAAATTAAAAGAGGTATATAAATGGGTATAAATATACAGTTTGATGGAGGAAATAAGACCTACTGTTTGATAGATCAGTAGGATGACAATAATTTACAATAATCTCTTTTGTGTTTCAAAATAGCTGCGAGATAATAATTTGAATTTTTGTAGCATAAAGAAAAGCCACAAATTTAAGGTGATGGATATCCCAATTTTACTGATTTGATTTTTTCAAATTATGTAAATGTATTATCACATGTATCCTGAAAATATGTACATCTTTTTTTGTTTGTTTGCTTGTTTTTGAGACAGAGTCTCACTCTGTTGCCCAGGCTGGAGTCCAGTGGTGCAATCTGAGCTCACTGCAATCTCCACCTCCTAGGTTCAAATGATTCTCCTGTCTCAGCCTCCTTGGTAGCTGGGATTGCAGGTGCCTGCCACCACGTCTGGCTAATTTTTTTTTTTTTTTGTATTTTTGTATTTTAAGTAGAGATGGGGCTTCACTGTGTTGGCAAGGCTGATCTCGAACTCCTGACCTCAGGTGATCCACCCACCTCAGCCTCCCAAAAGTGCTGGGATTACAGGCTGTGTACATCTATTTGGTATCACTTTAAAAAAATTTAAAAGAGAAATAGCCTTTTAAACATATTACTGAAGTTGTTTTGCTAATATTTCACTTATAACTTTTGTGTCTATGTTCATGAATGATATTGGCTTCAATTAAATAATATTCTATTCTTAAGGTTCTTTCATGTTTTGATTGTATAGTTATCCTGGGCTCATAAAAATATTTAGAAAGTTATTTTTTTTTCCAGTGGCTGAAGCAATTTCTGTAAGATTAATGATATTTCTTCCTTAAATATTTGGTAGAATTCTCAAAGAGGCTTCTTTGTAGTAAGGTCTTATAGATTCAATTTCTTTAATGAATATAAGCTATTCAAATTTCCCACTTCTCATGTTAGTTTTAGGATGTATTTTCTAATAATTTCTCATTTCATCTAAATTTTAGCTTACTAAAAATTAAAAAATAATTCATAATAATATAACTTATCTTTTTAACATCTGCAGGATGTATACTGATATGTATCTCCTTTAGCCCTGCCCTTTATTAGGCAATTTTAAAACATGATCTCACAAGAAACTTGTCAATTTTATTAATTTTGTTAAAAAGCCAACATTCAACTTTGAGCCTATTTTGTCATGTAACATTTCAGGTTTTCTATTCTTTTTATGTACTTCCTTTTTTTTTTTTCTTTTAAAAAACCTTTTGGGTTTTAATACCTAAGTTTTTTCCTAACGTTTTTAGATGGGTTTTAACTTATTGATTTTTCCCAGACTTTTAAATTTTCCAATAAACACACAAAGCTCTAAATTTTCTTTTCAGCATGGCTTTCATTCCATGGGTTTTTGTATGTAATATTTCTATATGTAATATTTTCTTATAATCCCATTAAAATATTTTCTAATATCAATTGCAGATTGACTCATGGAGTTTTTTAGAGATGTATTTATTAATTTCCAAATAATTAGGGACTTTGGAGTTTTCATTTTGTTATCAATTTCTAACTTAATTGCATTATGGACAGAGAATATATTTTATATGATTTCAATATTTGGAATTTTTTGTTTTGTTTTTTGTTGTTGTTGTTTTTATATAGTTACAGGGTCTTGCTCTGTCACCGAGGCTGTTGTGCTGTGGCCCAATCATAGCTCACTGCAGCCTTGAACTCCTGAGCTTAAGTAATCCTCTCACCTCAACCTCCCCAATAGCTAGGGCTAAGGCTGACACCACCATGCCCAGTTAATTTGTTGTCATTGTTGTTGAGATGGGGTCTCACTATGTTGCCCAGGTTCACTATGTTTCCTGGTCTCGAGCTATGCTTCTGCCTCAGTCTCCCAAAATGCTGGGATTACAGGTATGAGCCACTGTGCCAGGCCCAATCTTTGGAATTTGTTGAGACTACTTCTTGGCCCAAGATATGGTCAACTTCTGTCAATCCATATATGCAATGCTTTTATATGTCCAATAAGTCAGGTTGAATAACCCGTTATTCAAATATTTATCACATATTAAAATTATGACTTTATATAATTGTGAATTTGACCATTTCTCCAGATTATTTTTTGCTTATTTAAAAAAATGAAACTATGATACTATAGTCAGATTTAAAACTGTCACATATTCTTAGTAAATTGAACTATAATTATATTTAAATTAAAATCACTTCTTTATCTCCAATAAGACTTTTTGCCTTAAAGTCTACTTTGATGTTAATATAATTATATTAACTTGTCTTGGTTAGTGTTTTCATGGGATATCATATCCCATCACTTTATTTTTCAACCTGTCTATGTCTTTATGTTTTATGTGGATCTTTTGTAAATAGGGTATAGTTTGATTTTTTTCCTTCCTAATCCACTATGTCAATCTTTCTCTGTTAATTGAATATTTAAATCCATTTGTAATTAAGAAAATTCCTATTACATTTGTGTTTTAATATTTTCTGTTTATCCTGACAGTTCTACATTTTTTCTTTTTTCTCTTTTCTTGATTTCTTTTGGGTTACGTATTTTTTTTATTTCCTATTTTATTTTGTACAATTTTTCAATTAAGCTACCTTTCATTATTTATTCATGTTTTAGTTATTCACCTAGAGATTATAACATGCATCCAGATCTAACATTACAACTTCTTTAACTATTCAAGGGCCATATAAACTCTAATTCTCTTATCTTGCATTTTTATTTATATATATTTTAACACGTAAAATCTATTTTTTTTATTTTACTTTACGTTCCGGGACACATGTGCAGCACGTGTCAGTTTGTTAGATAGGTATATGTGTGCCATGGTGGTTTGCTGCACCTATTGACCTGTCCTCTAGGTTCCCTCCCCTCACTCCCACCCCGTAACAGGCCTGGTGTGTGTTGTTCCCCTCCCCGTGTCGATGTGCTCTCATTTTTCAACTCCTACTTATGAGTGAGAACGTGAAGTGTTTTGTTTTCTCTTCCTGTGTTAGTTTGCTGATGATAATGGCTTCCAGCTTCATCCATGTCCCTGCAAAGGACATGATCTTATTCCTTTTTATGGCTGCATAGTATTCCATGGTGTATGCATACCACATTTTCTTTATCCAGTCTATCATTGATGGGGATTTGGGTTGGTTCCATGTATTTGTATGGTAAATAGTGCTGTAATATACATACATGTGTATGTGTCTTTATAGTAGAAAGATTTATATTCATTTGGGTATATACCTAGTAACAGGATTATTGGGTCAAATGGTATTTCTGGTTCTAGACTCTTGAGGAATTGTCATACTGTCTTCCACAATGGTTGAACTAATTTACATTCCCACCAACAGTGTAAAAGCATTTCTTCACAGCCTCACCAGCATCTATTGTTTCTTGACTTTTTAATATCACCATTCTGACTTGTGTGAGATAGTATCTCATGCTGGTTTTGATTTGCATTTCTCTAATGATCAGTGATGTTGAGCTTTTTTTCATATGTTTGTTGGCCACGTAAATGTCTTCTTTTGAGAAGTGTCCGTTGATATCCTTTGCCCACTTTTTGATGGGGTTGTTTGATTTTTTCTTGTAAATTTGTTTTGGTTCCTAGAAAATTCTAGATATTAGACCTTTGTTCAAATGGGTAGATTGCAAAAGTTTTCTCCCATTCTGTAGGTTGCCTGTTCACTCTTATGATAGTTTCTTTTGCTGTGCAGAGGCTCTTTAGTTTAGTTAGATTTCATTTGTCAATTTTGGCTTTTGTCGAAATTGCTTTTGGTGTTTTAGTCATGAAATCTTGTCCCATGCCTATGTCTTGAATGGTATTGCCTCGGTTTTCTTCTAGGGTTTTTATGGTTTTGGGTTTCACATTTAACTCTTTAATCCATCTTGAGTTAATTTTTGTATAAGGTGTAAAGAAGGGGTCCAGTTTCAGTTTTCTGCATATGGCTAGGCAGTTTTCCCAGCACCATTTATTGAATAGGAGATTCTTTCCCATTGCTTGTTTTTGTCAGGTTTGTCGAAGACCAGATGGTTGTAGATGCGTGGTATTATTTCTGAGGTCTCTGTTCTGTTCCATTAGTCTATATGTCTGTTTTGGTACAGGCACCATGCTGTTTTGGTTACTGTAGCCTTGTAGTATAGTTTCAAGTCAGGTAGCATGATGCCTCCAACTTTGCTCTTTTTGCTTAGGATCGTCTTGGCTATACGGGGTCTTCTTTGATTCCATGTGAAATTTAAAGTAGTTTTTTTCTAATTCTGTGAAGAATGTCAATGCAGTTTGATAGGAATAGCATTGAAACTATAAATTACTTGGGCAGTATGGCCATTTTCATGATATTAATTCTTTCTATCCATGAGGATAGAATGTTTTTCCATTTGTTTGTGTCATCTCTTATTTCCTTTAGCAGTGGTTTGTAGTTCTTGAAGAGGTCCTTCACGTCCCTTGTTAGATGTATTCCTAGGTATTTTATTCTCTTTGTAGCAATTGTGAATGAGAGTTCATTCATGATTTGGCTCTTTGCTTGTCTATTGTTGGTGTAAAGGAATGCTTGTGATTGTTGTACATTGATTTTGTATCCTGAGACTTTGCTGAAATTGCTTATCAGCTTAAGGAGTTTTTGGGCTGAGATGACAGGGTTTTCTAAATATATAATTATGTCATCTGTAAACAGAGATAATTTGACTTCCTGTCTTCCTATTTGAATACCATTTATTTCTTTCTCTTGTCTGATTGCCCTGGCCAGAACTTCCAATACTATGTTGAATAGGAGTGGTGAGAGAGGGCATCCTTGTCTTGTACTGGTTTTCAAAGGGAATGCTTCCAGCTTTTGCCCATTCAATATTATATTGGCTATGGATTTGTCATAAATAGCTCTTATTATTTTGAGATATGTTCCATCAATCCCTAGTTTATTGAGACTTTTTTAACAGAAAGGGATGTTGGATTTTATCAAAGGCCTTTTCTGCATCTATTGAGATAACCATGTGGTTTTTGGTTCTGTTTCTGTGATGGATTATATTTATTGATTTGCATGTGTTGAACCAGCCTTGCAACCCAGGGATGAAGCAGAATTCATTATGGCGGATAAGCTTTTTGATGTGCTGCTGGATTTGGTTTGTCAGTATTTTATTGAGGATTTTCGCATCGATGTTGATTGGAATATTGGCCTGAGTTTTCTTTTTTTGTTGTGTCTCTGCCAGGTTTTGGTATCAGGATGATGCTGTCTTCATAAAATGAGCTCGGGAGGAGTCCCTCCTTTTCAACTGTTTGGAATCGTTGCAGAAGGAATGGTACCAGCTCCTCTTTGTACCTCTGGTGGAATTCGTCTGTGAATCCATCTGGTCCTGGGCTTTTCTTTGGTTGGTAAGCTATTAATTACTGCCTCAATTTCAGAACTTGTCATTGGTCTATTCAGGGATTTGACTTTTTCCTGGTTTAGTGTTGGGAGCGTGTATGTATCCAGAAATTTATCCATTTCTTCTAGATTTTCTAGTTTATTCACTTAAAGGTGTTTATAGTATTCTCTGATAGTAGTTTGTATTTCTGTGGGGTCAGTGGTGATATTCTCTATCATTTTTTATTGTGTCTATTTGATTCTTCTCTCTTTTCTTCTTTATTAGTCTAGCTAGCAGTCTATCTATTTTGTTAATTTTTTCAAAAAACCGGCTCCTAGATTCGTTGATTTTTTGGAGGGTTTTTTGGGTCTCTCTTTCAATTCTGCTCTGATCTTAGTTATTTCTTGTCTTCTAGTTTTTTGATTAGTTTGCTCTTGCTTCTCTACCTCTTTTGATTGTGATGTTAGGGTGTTGATTTAAGATCTTTATAGCTTTCTGATGTGGGCACTTAGTGCTATACATTTCCCTCTTAATGCTGCTTTAACTGTGTCCCAGAGATTCTGGTACATTGTCTCTTTGTTCTCACTGGTTTCAAAGAACTTCTTTACTTCTGCCTTAGTTTCATTATTTACCCAGAAGTCATTCAGGAGCAGGTTGTTCAATTTCTGTGTAATTGTGTGGTTTTGAGTGAGTTTCTTAATCATGAGTTCTAATTTGATTGCACTATGGTCCAAAAGACTGTTCATTATGATTTCGGTTCTTTTGCATTTGCTGACGAGTGGTTTACTTCTAATTCTGTGGTTGATTTTAGAGTAAGTGCCTTGTGCTACTGAGAAGAATGTATATTCTATTGATTTAGGGTGGAGAGTGCTGTAGATGTCTATTAGGTCTGCTTGGTCCAGAGCTGAGTTCAAGTTCTGGATATCCTTGTTCAATTTCTGTCTCATTAATCTGTCTAATATTGACAGTGGGGTGTTAAAATCTCCCAATATTATTGAGTGGGAGCATAAGTCTCTTTGTAAGTCTCCAAGAACTTGTTTTATGTATCTGAGTGCTCCCGTATTGGGTGCACATATATTTAGGCTAGTTAGCTCTAGCTCTTCTTGTTGAATTGATCCCTTTACCATTATGTAATGCTGTTCTTTTTCTTTTTTGATCTTTGTTGTTTTAAAGTCTGTTTTGTCAGAGACTAGGATTGTAACCTCTACTCTTTTTTTGCTGTAAAAGCTATTTTTATTGCACTTAATATTTATTATGTTTATACATATGTTTATCATTTTCATTTGCTCTGTATTCCTTTTGGTGTCTGGAAGCTAGTGCTTCAGTTATTTTCTTCTTTCTTTTTTTTGTTGTTGTTAAAGTCAGCTCTCAGTCTAATTGTTGCTCCTATAAAGGTTAATGTTTTTTTTTTGTTTTTAATTCTGGCTGCTTTTTAGACTTTTCTCTTTTTTCTCAGAAGTTTTACTAGTATGCGTGTATGTATGGATTTCAGTTTATCATGATTGAGGCTCATAGTGCCTTTTGAATCTAAGTTTCAATGTCTCATTGGCTTTGGAAAAAGAATTCTCAGTCATTTTCTCTTCAAATATTGCTTCTGTTCCACTTGTCTCTCCTTTTATTTAGGAACTTCAATTGCATGTATGTTAGACCATCTAACTGTCTTTTTTTGTCTCTTTCTCTCTTTTCTGTGTCTTCCACCTTTATGTCTCTTAGGGTTTTATTACTGATATATTATTTTATCCTAAATCCTAGCACACTAATTCTCTCTTTAAATATGTCTAATTTATTAAACACATCCATTTGAATTCTTAAATTCAGCTTCTTCAGTTCTATAATTTTTACATGATTCTTTTGAAAATATATTATGTTACTTTTTTTAGTTTCTAATTCTCTGTAAGAATTCACATACTTTTTTTTAAATCCTCAAGTGTAGTAAGCATAATCATTTTAAAATTTGCTATGTGGAGCTTCTCTGGATGTCTCTGTATTGTCTGTTATTTCTATATGCTCTTATTCATTTTCTCATGAGCCTGGTTATTTTTTTACTGGATGTCAGTAATTGCATACACAAAAAGTGTAGAGATAATGTGAAAGCTAAGATGATATCTTCCTACAGAAAGAATTGATTTTTGTCTCTGCCAGCTTTCTAGTGATGCTGGTAATGCAGAGCCTTTTAAGCCAATTTTTGGGACTGAAATATTTGAAGCTGAGCTGAAGTTCTGTGACAGCTTGTCTAGGTCTCATTTATCACTATTCCTAGGGTAGAACCCTTTAGAAGTCTAACCTTAAGCACAGAAGATTTATCAAGGAGGATCCACTTCCTTGGCAGACCTTGGACAAAACTTTTGTCTCCCAGTTCCAATGAGGCTATCAAAAGTACTGCTCGGCCTCTTAGCAGTCTGTAAAGTTTTCTTCATACCTAATCACGTCTGCAAATAAGAGTTTTACTTCTTCCTCTTCAATCTGCCATTTACCTAATTATCTTGCTGTATTGCACTGGCTTGGACCTTCAGTACAGTATTAAATAGAATTGGTGACACAATATCTTTGCCTTGTTTATTATTTTAAGAAGGTATTATTAAGCCCTGCATTATTGTCTATAGGTTTACATAGATGCCCTTGATTAGATTTAGACAATTCTCTTTTGCTCCCTGTTTTTGGAAAACTTTTACCATAAAAGAATATTAAATTAAGGGGTGGGAGCTATCTGCGTCTATTGAAATAATTTTGGGGTTTTTTTTCTCTTTTGTACTAATATAATAAATTGCACTAATTGATTTTTTAATCAATTAACTTGATTGGTATTCCTCCTCCTCTGATTTTCCAGAGAGATTAATATTCTTTCTTCCTTAAATATTGGATAGAATTCACCAACAAAACAATTAGGGCCAGGAGTTTTTTGTCTTCAGAAAAATTTTACATTACAAAATTCAATTTTCTTAAGTGAGCTAAATCTGTTAAAGTTTTCTATTTCTTCTTGGGTCAGTTTTGGAAATTTGTGTCTTTCAGGAAATTTTTCCATTGTTGTCTAGATTGCAAAATTTGTTGTCATAAAGTTACTCATAATATTATCTTATTATCTGCTTAATATTTGAAGGCTCTGTAGTGATAGCTCCCTTTTTACTCTTCTACTTTATTTCTTGATAATTCTGGCTAGAAATTTTATCAGTTTTATTGATATCAAAAAACAAGCTTTGATTTCTTTTTTTCTTTATGGTTATTTTATTTTCTATTTTATTAACTGTTCTTGTCTTTATCTCATTTTGTCTGATTGCTTTATATTTAATTTGCTTTTCTTTTTCTAGATTTTTAAGATAGAAGTTAAATCATCAATTTAAGTTCTTTCTTTTTTAATGTAGCCTTATGAACTTACAACATTCCCTCTAAGCATTGCCTTCAACTCAAAATTTTTGATATCATATTTTTATTATCACTCAGTCCAAATATTTTCCAATTTCTCATGTGATTTCTTTTTTCAGAAGATTATTTAGAACTGTGTTGTTTAATATCTATATACCAGAGATTTTATTTGTAATTTTATCATTGTTATTATTGACTTTAAATATTTTCTCTGCATTCTTACTCTCGCTTCTCCTATGGCATTTCAAATACATGTATGTTTACTGTTTGATATAATATTATCTAACAGATCCATAGATTTTGTTTATTTTGTTTTTAATATTTCTTCTTTCTCTTTCACCTTGTATAATTTCTGTTCCTTTATCTTTGAGTTTACTTTTTTCTCCATTATGTCGATTTGGCTATTAAGTCCATCCTATGAATTTTTATTTTAATTTTTGAGATTATATATTTCAGTTCTCTAATCTTCATTGCTTTATTATCTCTATTTCTCTGCTGAGATTTTCCTTTATTGAAAATATGTTTGGGTTTACTTTTTAAGACTAGTTAAAATGTTTGTATGTTACTTTAAAATCCTTTTATGTTACTTACAACATTTGGTTCATTTCAGGCTAGGACTCAATTACTATTTTCTCTTGAGAATGTGCTCCATCCTCTTTGTTTGTTTGTTTGTTTTTGTTTTTGTTTTTTGAAACAGGGTCTCACTCTGTCTTCCAGGGTGGAGTGCAATGGTACAATCATAGCTCACAGTAGCCTCAAACTCCTAGACTCAAGCCATCCTCCTGCTTCAGCTAAGCATGGCTTCCTGAGTAGCTGGGAATATAAATTGGTACCATCACACCTGACTGATTTGACCTAATTCCTTCCTTCCTTCCTTCCTTCCTTCTTCCTTTTTCCTCCTTTCTCCTTTCTCCTTCCTTCTCTCTTCTTTCTTCTTCCTCTTCCTCCTCCTCCTCTTCTTCTTCTCCTTCTTTTTCCCTTTCCCCTTCATCTTTCTCCTCCTCCTCCTCCTCCTTCTTCTTCTTCCTCTTTTTTTTTTTTTTAAGTAGACACAATGTCTCTCAATATGTTGCCCAGTCTGATCTCAAACTCCTGGCCTCAAGTGATCCTCCTGCTTCCACCTCCCTGAGTGCTGCAATTACAGGCATGAGCCACCAAACCCAGCCCATCTTTTTAATTCTTTGAATGTCAGATAATTTCAGATTATATCCTGAACATTATGAATGTTAAGTTAGTAAGATTTGGGAATCTTGGGTTTTGGGGGTTTGTCTGCTTGTTTTTAACCCAATGGTTGTTGCTTCCTTTGTCCTTTGTTTCAGCAGATAATTTTTCTTGGCTGGGCTTGAATTTGCAAATTCTATTTCTCAGGCAGCAGCTTTGGTCTTAAAGAAGACATTTTGTCTTCAGCTTAGCTGCTCTAAATCTGTTCCATGCCTGAATAGTTAAGGGATTATACAGAGATGTGGGTAGGCAGAGTTTGGGGATCTCCTATCTGGCTTTTCTTCTCTTTTGAGGGTCTCTCTTCTCTTCAGCACCCAGCTCAATTGCCCAGCTTCACTTCTCTGGTTCCCCAGGCTGGAAAGATTTCAGGTTTTTTTCATGCAACCGTGTCTGCCTCTGTGTATTCAGCTTAGCCTTAGGCTAAAAGCCTCAGAGGTGGAAACTTATTTATACAGCTCCCTGGCTCCCTCATCTAAACTATGCACTCCCCACCAGTCTGTCTGCTTTTGTTTACTTTCCAGGATCTTTGGGCACTTGGGTTTTGTATCATATCCAGGATTAGTACTGGTTTTCTCTAGGTGAGGGAGGTTGTCTTGTCTTATTCCATCATGCCTAGAAGTGGAAGTTCTCTTTTAGGATTCCATCAGGGAGATAAGGAGAGGTGGAATCCAATGGCAGTGGGTCAGGATCCAGACTGCTCTACTGCTCCACTTGATATAAATATTTCACCAATAAATTTTCTTATTTCTGACATTAGGATACAGGCAACATGATCAAACTGCCTCTCATTCTAACCAGAGTTCCCAGATACATTGGCCTTCTGAGCTGGTGCCACAAAGTGGGCCCAAGACGTCTACCTACACTGACTATTTGGAAAGTTATTGAGTTTCAGGTATACTCAATAGGGCATGAGTCAAGCCTAGTAATTAGAACCTCCTGTCCCATAAGGGGGAACCCTTCCAGACCCTTGTCACCAATGTTCCCTAGTAAGAACAGTATATATGGTCTTATAGAAATCAGACATAGGAGAATTAATCAGGAAGGTATAGAATTTAGAGGAAGATAGGAAGAACCCACCATGAAATTCACATTGAGAAATGAAAACATAAAAAGCACTGGAGTTTATTAAGAAGTGACTTACTGAGCCATCTGGGAAATAGTCAGGAGCAAAATGTGGGCAGACAAGGGGCTGCTCAGTGGGTTCAACTGGGCATGATTACCACAGGGCAGGAACAACTAAATATTGAGTGCCCACCATCTTTTGCCAGGGCTGCCTGAGGGCCTCTGTTGGACAGAGAAGGAGATAAACCTCAGACAGCTTTTACTACTTGCTCAAGGTTTCACAGCTAGTAAGGATGTGAATCATGGTCTGCTTGGCCTCAGAACAGGTAGATAATCAAGCTACGAGGTGCTATGGTTTGGACATTTGTCTTCTCCAAACCTCATGTTGAAATTTGATCCCCAGTGTTGGAGGTAGAACCTGACAGAAGGTGTTTGGGTCATGGGGGCAGATCACTCATGAATCACTTAATGCCCTCCCTATTAGTTCCTAGAAGAGCTGGTTTTTAAAAAGAGCCTGGCCCCTCCCCCACTCTCTCTTGCCTCCTCTCTGGCCATGTGATCTCTGCACACACCAGCTCCCCTTCACCTTCCATCATGTGGCAGCAGCCTGAGGCCCTCCCCAGATACAGATGCCCAATTCTGAACTTTTCGAGCCATCAAAATCATGAGCCAAATAAACCTTGTTTTCTTTATAAATGACCCAGCCCAGGTATTCTTTTATAGCAACACAAAATGGACTAAGACAGGAGAGAACTTCACATTGTTCTCTGCATCAGAAGTTCTCAGCCTTTTCCAGGCCTCAAGTATACAGTATAGATAAGACAGATAGTAGAACTTTATCACCCACTCAAGAAAGCAAATTAAAAGATAGATGAGCAAGACATTGTTAAAACTTAACCAGGAATCTCAATTTATTTCAGAAAAAATTATTCGCACAGTTCAGTGTCTTGATTATTATACACAACAAATTACATGAGCCACCATGTCATAATTTATCCTGACCTATCAGGGTGAAAGCACTCAAGGCCTGGGGAATGTTATCCTGGAGAAAGGGAAATATTTGGATGCAGGGACTCAGCAGGAAAGAAGCTGAATCAGTTTCCTCAGGGGCTTTGCAGCACAGCAGCAAGAAGCAACCAACCAGAAACCCGGCTTCTCCCTATCTACTCCCATCCCCTTTCCACCTCCTTGCTCACTCCTTGCCTGCGATCAATCTGGCCTCTTAGAGCTATTGACCGGGCTGCCTGAAAGTCATTGCCCAAATTCCATCTCCTCTCAAATCCATTTTCCCTGCCTCAGAGAGAGCCAGTTGGATTTCTCAATTATCAGATTGTACAGTTGTGAGCTTATATACTTCTAAGAGGTAATACGGTGTAAGTTTCTTTTCTGTGGAAATGTCATATCAGCTCCTTTGGGAAGTGAATGGAATATTTAAAATACTCTTTCAGTCTCTATGGCCCATTAAGAGGAATGCCAAGATGGAATGTGACTTTGCTAAGGCTGCAGTAGAAACGTATGTTCTTTAAGAAGCTTGGAGGCAGTTTGCTTTACTGATAACACCACTGCCTAATCTTATATTATCTTTCTCTCTCTTCTCTTCTACCTGGATTTAAAAGTACATAAATGGGCAAATAAAATTTCTCCCTTAATACATATCTGTAACACACATAAGCCAATTTTGGCAATGTATTTAGCACCTTTAAGGCTAATTAAATCAACACTGCTTGTTTATTTTTTTAAAATAATAAAAGCAACTACCATTTGTTTGATCTGTATTTTGTGCTAGATAATATTAAGGCATTTAAAAATGCTATTTAATTGTAAAAATTAATGTTTGTTTATACATATAATATATGCATACATTCTCCTTAAAAATTTCAAATAATTTAAATAATACTAACTCAATTTGATCTCAATCCTTGTTCTCACTCAAGGCTCTGCTATTCTACTCAAAAGTAGCACATTTTCAATTTAGTGTGTCCTTCCAGAATTTGCTATGCACTTACATACATATGTTTCTGTGAAAGAGATATAGTACCATGAATCTCTGTGTGTATGTTTGTTTTATAAACAGAACCATCAATATGTTTTATGCTGCAATTTGCTTTTCACACTCAACAATATGCCCTGGGTATTTCCCCATGTTGGTAAGAGAGTTCTGGCTCATTCTTTCCAATTCCTATTTCATTTTCCATAACAGGATAGCAGTAAACTTTATTTAGCTATTGCCCTTTTAAAGCACAATTAGGTTTTCTTTTTGCTTTTCTTTTTCCTTTTGTGGTTACACACAGGGTGAATTTCCACAGTCTCCATCTTATTTGATGATTGTTAGCTTTCTTATTGCCAGTGAGAGGGTGCTGCAAATGCAAAGTCGGCCATAGCCTAGTGTGTAGGGTTACACAGACAAGATTCCAGAGCCTCAATTCCAGTATCCAATCATAGACAGGATTATCTGCATTTTATTTTGAGGGTGGTGATAAGGAGAAAGAAAAAAGCTAAAAATGTAAACAATAGCTGTTGAGATATCACCTCTGGGATATTACATATTTTTCAGACAACATGAAGGACTACCAAACAATAGGAAACAGTCATTGTTTTCATCTTGATTTCTTGGTGTTTTTAACTGGAAACTATCAGAAATCTCCTGCAGATATGAGAAAAACAAACTCTTAATTAAGAAGAGTGTACGAGGCATGTGAAGAACCCTTTCTTTCCAGACATTACATGTAAATGTGACTTCCTGTACATCCCCATAGGCTTGCACACCCCATCTTGTGGCTAAAGCTCTGATCAGTGCTGCTACCCTCTCATGGTTCTGGATCTCAGACAGCTGCACTTCTATCCTGCAGCCTTCAGAAGAACAAAACAACAAATGTTCGCATTTGTTTATCTTTTCTGAAGTAGTAGGTTTGTTTAGTGACAGAGTTATTATAAACATGATTTATACTCATACTAGATATTCAAGCATTATGGAAATGTATAAAGAAGAAAGTAAAAATAAAATCTCCCCCAGTTTCCCTATCCTGATGTGAATTAACATTTTGATAAACATGCTTTCTATCTCTCTAAAAATTGAAATTTCTATACTTGGCTATAACTAGTTTTTTTTTTTAAGAACTAGCTTTTTTCACTCAACAGATGTTCTATATATATTTCCTTAACAATGCTAATAGATATGATTTATCCTAGATACTGACTAAATCATAGTCAGGCACATAGTGGTATGGTACACTTGTTCATTCATTTATTCATCTCTCTATTCATCCATTTGTCCTCCAATATTCGTTTTGTGGCTTGCTACATGTCAGGCAGTGTACTAAGCACTGGGCACACAATGGGGAGCAAGACAGGCACAGCATGAGGCCCATAGATTATAGTTCTAGCAGAGGAAACAGATAAGCGATAACAATATGCGGCAAATCTTACTATACCCAGTTTAGGGGGGTGATTAGGAGAGGCTTCGTGGAAGAACAAATGACTATGCTCAGAAGTCGCAGATCATGAGGGGGGAGTTTGCCAGGCAACAGGGAAGGGGCAGGGGAGGTGTTTAAGTCAGGGGGAATAGCCCTTGCAAAGACCTGGAAATGAGAAAGATATTCACCATTCTGCTGAATATATTGTATCTAGCTGGAGTACATTGTTTCTGGGGGTATGGAAACAGATGAAGCTGGAGATTAGGCAATAGCATTAGCCTTGCTCAGTGACCCTCTAAACTGAATCAGCAGTTATTTTCCAAGCATGAACATATTACATCCCTAAGTCACCTAGTTAAATTCAGACCTGGGCATGACTCAGATAAAAAGGAAAATCAAAAGTTAGTTTCCTCTATTTTGATATATTGTAAAAAATTGTAAATATGACCAGGGACTTTCATAAAGACATTTAAAAGGAGGCTGAAGACTTTGGCCGTGAGAGACCATGGATTGGCTCTTTTGCTGCTACATAATATTGTTGAGTGGGACGTAAAAAGAAGAAATTGAATAGGCACAGGAATAATTGCCCAAATACCTGTTTTGCTATTGTCCAGGTCTGGCTGATTTTATGAAGGGTGGGTGGGTAGTAAGACAAATATCATGAAGAATATTACAGTATTAATATTCTAGAAACCCTTGAGCACAGAACAAACTTTTATCATTCTGGGGCCCAATGAGGCAAACAAAAGCAGGCAGCCAGGCCCTGCTGGCTCAAGCACAATGAGACCCCCAAGACAGTTGTAAGCCAGATGTCTGATCCATGTGCTTCAGGAGCATATGCAGGTTAGGAATTATGAGTAAGGTAAGTGGCCAACATGGAAGATTTGGGACATCAGAAGCAAGAACACTGATCTCTGCCAGAGGACAGGACTCCTCTCCCATCAAATCACCTGCAGCAGAGAGAGGGAAAGTAGCCACAGAGAAGGCGCTGACCCTGCACCTCCAGTGCTCTGCCTGGGCAGGGCGCCAAGAGGCTCCCACCAGCCCAGGTCTGCTCAGGGGCAGAGCAAACCTCCTGGGGAGTGAGGAGCCCCTAAGTATGCATCAGTGCCAGAAGCACTGGCCAAGGGTTAATTAACAAGGTTCTGATCTCAAAGATGGGGATACAAGGGCCAATATAGGGAACTGAAAACTAAACAATAACTTACAATTTTGACATTTAAAGGTAGCCTCCGCTGGGCATGGAGGCTCACACCTGTAATCCAAGCACTTTGGGAGGCCGAGGCGGGTGGATCACCTGAGGTCAGGAGTTCGAGACTAGCCTGGCCAACGTGGTGAAACCCTGTCTCTACTAAAAATAAAAAATTAGCAGGGTGTGGTGGCAGGCACCTGTAATCCCAGCTACTTGGGAAGCTGAGGCAGGAGAATCGCTTGAACCCGGGAGGTGGAGGTTGCAGTGATCTGAGATCGCACCACTGCACTCCAGTCTGAGTGACAAGAGCGAAACTCCGTCTCAAAAGAAAAAAAGAAAGTAGCCTCATTTCCTAAGAGTGGTTTTAAATGGACATTTTTATATTCTCCACTAAGGGAAATTCTGGAAAATGAAGATAGAGCCATGGTTCTGCTTGCTTTTTAAATTCTGTGGTTCTCTGAGCTTTCTGGTGAAACTATTTGTTTTTTTTTTTTCCTCTATGTTGAGTAAGTGTTTTGAGTACCTGGCAGGACACTGAGGTACACTGGGCACTGTCCGAAGTATAAAAGGAGAAAATATATTTTATCACATTTGGACCCCAATTGTCAGGTTAGAAGCAAATAATTACAAGACAGTGGGAAAGGATTCGCAAATGAAGTAAATTCCAACGAGTGATACCACAGGTGGCTTGTACATTAGAGGAAAATGTTTATTGACTATATATTACACTGAGAAATAGAAAAGATAAATATTTGTGCTTCCATTGAGACACATTTAAAATTCCCAAACACCCATTGCATAATCTGCTAAGCAATTTGCCCAACTGTTTTGCATTTTTTCCTGAACAGGTGATTACACTGATATTTATTCTAGTCTGTGTGGATTTGTTTTTGGTGATTATTTGTAGTTGTTATTTATCTGTTGTTGAATTTTTTTTGAGGGGAAGGTAGCAACTTAATATAAATTTTATATAAGGTATTATAACAAATCTCTGATTTTTAAAATCACAATCAATTTTGTTTTTCCATTGACAAAATATACAAATCTACAATCTTAAGCATTGTTTATGGAACAAAAATATTAATTAAGTAGGATAAACTCAGTTTTTAAAGTCATGGAATGGGGTTTCCAGGTTAATCAAATATACTAGTTAATAAAGAGCTACCACACATGTGATACACCTAGAATATAATAAAATGTATATCACTAAATTAAGATGAAACAGATATCTTTTTTGGATGTTAAGGAGGTGTCTCATGGCTGGGTACAATGGCTCACACCTGTAATCCCGACGTTTTGGGAGGCTGAGGTAGGCAGATCACTTGAGGCCAGGAGTTTGAGACCAGCCTAGCCAACATGGCGAAACCCCATTTCTACTAAAAACACAAAAATTAGCCGGGCATGGTGTTAGGCATCTATAATTCCAGCTACTCGGGAGGCTGAGGCAAGAGAATCGCTTGAACCCAGTAGGTGAAGCTTGCAGTGAGCCGAGATTGCGCCACTGCACTCCAGCCTGGTCAATGAAGCAAGCAAGACCCTGTCTATTTTTTTCTTTTTTTTACTTTTTTTTTATTATTATTATACTTTAAGTTTTAGGGTACATGTGCACAATGTGCCGATTAGTTACATATGTATACATGTGCCATGCTGGTGTGCTGCACCCATTAACTCGTCGTTTAGCATTAGGTATATCTCCTAATGCTATCCCTCCCCCCTCCCCCTACCCCACAACTGTCCCCATAGTGTGATGTTCCCCTTCCTGTGTCCATGTGTTCTCATTGTTCAATTCCCATCTATGAGTGAGAACACGCGGTGTTTGGTTTTTTGTCCTTGTGATAGTTTACTGAGAATGATGATTTCCAATTTCATCCATGTCCCTACAAAGGACATGAACTCATCATTTTTTATGGCTGCATAGTATTCCATGGTGTATATGTGCCACATTTTCTTAATCCAGTCTATCATTGTTGGACATTTGGGTTGGTTCCAAGTCTTTGCTATTGTGAATCGTGCTGCAATAAACATACGCGTGCATGTGTCTTTATAGCAGCATGATTTATAGTCCTTTGGGTATATCCCCAGTAATGGGATGGCTGGGTCAAATGGTATTTCTAGTTCTAGATCCCTGAGGAATCGCCACACTGACTTCCACAATGGTTGAACTAGTTTACAGTCCCACCAACAGTGTAAAAGTGTTCCTATTTCTACACATCCTCTCCAGGACCTGTTGTTTCCTGACTTTTTAATGATTGCCATTCTAACTGGTGTGAGATGGTATCTCATTGTGGTTTTGATTTACATTTCTCTGATGGCCAGTGATGAGGAGCATTTTTTCATGTGTCTTTTGGCTGCATAAATGTCTTCTTTTGAGAAGTGTCTGTTCATATCCTTTGGCCAATTTTTGATGGGGTTGTTTGTTTTTTTTCTTGTAAATTTCTTTAAGTTCTTTGTAGCTTCTGGATATTAGCCCTTTGTCAGATGAGTACGTTGTGAAAATTTTCTCCCATTTTGTAGGTTGCCTGTTCACTCTGATGGTAGTTTCTTTTGCTGTGCAGAAGCTCTTTAGTTTAATTAGATCCCATTTGTCGATTTGGGCTTTTGTTTGCATTGCTTTTGGTGTTTTAGACATGAAGTCCTTGCCCATGCCTATGTCCTGAATGGTAATGCCTAGGTTTTCTTCTAGGGTTTTTATGGTTTTAGGTCTAACATTTAAGTCCTTAATTCATCTTGAATTAATTTTTATGGTTTTAGGTCTAACGTTTAAGTCTTTAATCCATCTTGAATTAATTTTTGTATAAGGTGTAAGGAAGGGATCCAGTTTCAGCTTTCTACATATGGCTAGCCAGTTTTCCCAGCACCATTTATTAAATAGAGAATCCTTTCCCCCATTGCTTGTTTTTCTCAGGGTTGTCAAAGATCAGATAGTTGTAGATATGCGGCGTTATTTCTGAGAGCTCTGTTCTGTTCCATTGATCTATATGTCTGTTTTGGTACCACTACCATGCTGTTTTGGTTCCTGTAGCCTTGTAGTATAGTTTGAAGTCAGGTAGCGTGATGCCTCCAGATTTGTTCTTTTGGCTTAGGATTGACTTGGCAATGAGGGCTCTTTTTTGGTTCCATACGAACTTTAAAGTAGTTTTTTCCAATTCTGTGAAGAAAGTCGTTGGTAGCTTGATGGGGATGGCATTGAATCTATAAATTACCTTGGGCAGTATGGCCATTTTCATGATATTGATTCTTCCTACCCATCAGCATGGAATGTTCTTCCATTTGTTTGTATCCTCTTTTATTTCATTGAGCAGTGGTTTGTAGTTCTCCTTGAAGAGGTCCTTCACATCCCTTGTAAGTTGGATTCCTAAGTATTTTATTCTCTTTGAAGCAATTGTGAATGGGAGTTCACTCATGATTTGGCTCTCCTATTATTGGTGTATAAGAATGCTTGTGATTTTTGTACATTGGTTTTGTATCCTGAGATTTGCTGAAGTTGCTTATCAGCTTAAGGAGATTTTGGGCTGAGACAATGGCGTTTTCTAGATATACAATCATGTCGTCTGCAAACAGGGACAATTTGACTTCCTCTTTTCCTAATCGAATACCCTTTATTTCTTTCTCCTGCCTCATTGCCCTGGCCAAACTTCCAACACTATGTTGAATAGGAGTGGTGAGAGAGGGCATCCCTGTCTTGTGCCAGTTTTCAAAGGGAATGCTTCCAGTTTTTGCCCATTCAGTATGATATTGGCTGTGGGTTTGTCATAGATAGCTCTTATTATTTTCAGATACGTCCCATCAATACCTAATTTATTGAGAGTTTTTAGCATGAAGGGTTGTTGAATTTTGTCAAAGGCCTTTTCTGCATCTATTGAGATAATCATGTGGTTTTTGTCTTTGGTTCTGTTTATATGCTGGATTACATTTATTGATTTGCATATATTGAACCAGCCTTGCATCCCAGGGATGAAGCCCACTTGATCATGGGGTGGATAATCTTTTTGATGTGCTGCTGGATTTGGTTTGCCAGTATTTTATTGAGGATTTTTGCATCAATGTTCATCAGGGATATTGGTCTAAAATTCTCTTTATTTGTTGTGTCTCTGCCAGACTTTGGTATTAGGATGATGCTGGCCTCATAAAATGAGTTAGGGAGGATTCCCTCTTTTTCTATTGATTGGAATAGTTTCAGAAGGAGTGGTACCGGTTTCTCCTTGTATCTCTGGTAGAATTCGGCTGTGAATCCATCTGATCCTGGACTCTTTTTGGTTGGTAAGCTATTGATTATTGCCACAATTTCAGATCCTGTTATTGGTCTATTCAGATATTCAACTTCTTCCTAGTTTAGTCTTGGGAGAGTGTATGTATCGAGGAATTTATCCATTTCTTCTCGATTTTCTAGTTTATTTGCATAGAGGTGTTTGTAGTATTCTCTGATGGTAGTATGTATTTCTGTGGGATCGGTAGTGATAGCCCCTTTATCATTTTTTATTGCATCTATTTGATTCTTCTTTCTTTTTTTTCTTTATTATTCTTGCTAGCAGTCTATCAATTTTGTTGATCCTTTCAAAAAACCAGCTCCTGGATTCATTAATTTTTTGAAGGGTTTTTTTTTTTGTCTCTATTTCCTTCAGTTCTGCTCTGATTTCAGTTATTTCTTGCCTTCTGCTAGCTTTTGAATGTGTTTGCTCTTGCTTTTCTAGTTCTTTTAATTGTGATGTTAGGGTGTCAATTTTGGATCTTTCCTGCTTTCTCTTGTGGGCATTTAGTGCTATAAATTTCCCTCTACACACTGCTTTGAATGTGTCCCAGAAATTCTGGTATGTTGTGTCTTTGTTCTCGTTGGTTTCAAAGAACATCTTTATTTCTGCCTTCATTTCGTTATGTACCCAGTAGTCATTCAGGAGCAGGTTGTTCAGTTTCCATGTAGTCGAGCGGTTTTGAGTGAATTTCTTAATCCCGAGTTCTAGTTTGATTTCACTGTGGTCTGAGAGATAGTTTGTTATAATTTCTGTTCTTTTACATTTGCTGAGGAGAGCTTTACTTCCAAGTATGTGGTCAATTTTAGAATAGGTCTGGTGTGGTGCTGGAAAAAATGTATATTCTGTTGATTTGGGGTGGAGAGTTCTGTAGATGTCTGTTAGGTCCTCTTGGTGCAGAGCTGAGTTCAATTCCTGGGTATCCTTGTTAACTTTCTGTCTTGTTGATCTGTCTAATGTTGACAGTGGGGTGTTAAAGTCTCCCATTATTATTGTGTGAGAGTCTAAGTCTCTTTGTAGGTCACTTAGGACTTGCTTTATGAATGTGGCTGCTCCTGTATTGGGTGCATATATATTTAGGATAGTTAGCTCTTCTTGTTGAATTGATCTCTTTACCATTATGTAATGGCCTTCTTTGTCTCTTTTGATCTTTGTTGGTTTAAAGTCTGTTTTATCCTAGACTAGGATTGAAACCCCTGCATTTTTTTGTTTTCACTCAGCAGGATATTATCCAGGAGAACTTCCCCAATCTAGCAAGGCAGGCCAACATTCAGATTCAGGAAATACAGAGAACGCCACAAAGATACTCCTCGAGAAGAGCAACTCCAAGACACGTAATTGTCAGATTCACCAAAGTTGAAATGAAGCAAAAAATGTTAAGGGCAGCCGGAGAGAAAGGTTGGGTTACTCACAAAGGGAAGCCCATCAGACTAACAGCTCATCTCTCAGCAGAAACTCTACAAGCCAGAAGAGAGTGGGGGCCAATATTTAACATTCTTAAAGAAAAGAATTTTCAACCCAGAATTTCATATCCAGCCAAACTAAGCTTCATAAGTGAAGGAGAAATAAAATCCTTTACAGACAAGCAAATGCTGAGAGATTTTTGTCACCACCAGGCCTGCCCTAAAAGAGCTCCTGAAGGAAGCACTAAACATGGAAAGGCACAACCGGTACCAGCCACTGCAAAATCATGCCAGAATATAAAGACCATCAAGATTAGGAAGAAACTGCATCAACTAACAAGCAAAATAACCAGCTAACATCGTAATGACAGGATCAAATTCACACGTAACAATATTAACTTTAAATGTAAATGTACTAAATGCTCCAATCAAAAGACACAGACTGGCAAATTGGATAAAGAGTCAAGACCCATCAGTGTGCTGTATTCAGGAAACCCATCTCACGTGCAGAGACACACATAGGCTCAAAATAAAAGGATGGAGGAAGATTTTTTTTTTAAAAAAAAAGAAGTGTCTCCGGGTCTTAGAATGTCCGGGGGTGGGGCCACCATTCATCATGTGTCATTGTGTAGAAGATCTGTGGAAATGTCACAGGGAGGAGGGCTCTGATTAGCCAGATACCAGATAGCACAGCTTGCCATGCATTTTCTTCATTTGCCATCTTCATATTCAGAGACTGATCATTCAGGAGACTAAATGGAATGAAGTATGTTAGGTGTATTTGCCTAGCAAGTGCATGTATGATAGACTGGATTAAGAAGAAATGGTAGATGTAAAGACCAGTTATGGGGTTCTAGGATAAATCCAGAGAGGAAGTGAAAGGAAAGGATAAATTTCCCCAAGAAAGAGCCAAACAGTAAGGACAATGAGCCAAGAATGCCTAAGGCAGCAGGAACACTTGGGTTGTGGGGGAAATAAGTAAATATATTACTTATATAGCAAGTGTGACATCCAAGGGACTCCACGCTTTTCTGGGTCATATTGGCACTCTTCATTTCTGAGAGCCTTGTGGGTAGAATGTGGTTGATCATGGAACTTTCCCTCTGTATTATAATTGTCTTTTGCCTTCCTCCTTCCCTAGACCATGAGCTCTTTGATAGCAGGGACTTGGTCTTTCATCTTTGAATTCCAAAGCACCTAGCACCATGCCAGGCACATAATAGATACTTATTAAATGTTTGAAAAAGGAAGAACGTGGTCAGGAAACTGAAGGAAGTGAGAGGTTAAGTGGAGAAGGGCACTGGCATGTGTCATTGATATTCATGTTAAAATTAAATAAGTGAAAGGAAAAAATTCTTGAGTAATATCTTTAGTTTATGGAATGGTAAACTGAGGCACATAGGTAAAGATGGCAACTTGTCCAATCAAGCTCAAAATCAAGGAGCTACAGGCAGAGACAGGGCCAGAAAGTAGGTTTATTCTGTGCACTGTTCTATCCCCATCTGATGAGCAATCCTGCCTCCTTCCAGGGAGAGCAGTACTTTTTTTACTTCTCTCAAAGTAAACAAGGTTTGGGACACAAGAAAGCATAAAAAATATATGAAAAATGTCTTTTAATAAACAGAGAGTGGGCCATGATAACTCTATCAAGACTAGGTTTAATCCCACAAGGCTGACCACAGAACACATTGATTGACTCTAGAAAATTAAATTTTAAAATTATTACTTGACTAACTTTTGATAAGAATTCAATTGCATGATTTGAAACTTTAAAAAGGCATAAAATATTTAAAAAGGTATAAATATTTTATTTTTGATACAGTGTCTTACTCTGTCACCCAGGCTGTAGTGCAATGGTAAAATCATGACTCACTACAGTCTTGACCTCCTGGGTTCAAGCAATCCTCCCACCTCAGCCTCCTGAGTAGCTAGAACTACACATGCACACCACCATGCCCAGCTAGTTTATATTTTCTTTAATTTTTTGTAGAGATGAGATTTCACTATGTTGCCCCTGGTCTCAAACTCTTGAGCTCAAGCAATCCCACCTGGGCCTCCTAAAGTGTGGGGATTACAGGTTTGAACCACTGCACCCAGTCTTAAAATTTCTTTATGGTTATTCAAGACAAATATGAATAGATATTCATGTTTACTTCCTTTTTATTACACAAAGTGTAGCATACGGAAAAAAACACATATTGATCTGCATCTTTATTTTATAATTTAAAATATATCTTGGAGAACTCTCATATGAACACAAAAAGAACTATCTTTATTCAGATACAAAGTATTTTATTAGAGGGATGAAACATAATTTAATTAAATGGCCTCTTATTGATAGACGTGGGAGTTATTTCTAGTCTTTTGATTTTAGAAAAAATTTTCTTTAGTGACTAACATTGTCCGTAGTCCAAGGGTTTGTGCATTTGTAATTTTGACATATTGCCAATTATCCCTGTAGTGGTTATACCAATTTACATTCAAGTCAGCAGTCTGAGAGGACCTGATTCTTCACAGCCTGTACATCCGAGTGTGTTATCAAACTTTAGGATGTTAGCCAATATGGTGGGTGAAAAATGGTATTTAAGGGTGGTTTAGTTTGCATTTATCTTAGGAATGAGGTTGAGCATCTTCAAAATACTAGAAAATGGAAGTATAGAATGAAACTAAAACAGCATTTTCTTCTCTTATCAAGACCAAAAACCTGCACACAGCGGGCCCCAGAGAAGGAAATCTCAGCTTCCTCTGAGAGGCATTTGGGAACAGACCTCCTCTCAGTACAAGTACTTCACATGAATTAACCCATTCAAATTCACACGTCCTTGAATTATAGGCACTTTTATATCATTTTACAGATGAGAAAACTGAGGTTGAGAGAGCATAACCTTCCCAAGATCTGTTAAATGACAGAGCAGGGGCTTAATCCTAGGTCTGGAGGACTTCAGGACCCTGGTTATCAACCACTAGCCTGTACCATTTAGGAGGCTGTATTTATGCATGGAGTTTGAATTAGGCCATTTGTATGCTGTTCTTCTCCCATCGGATTTATGCTCTTCTCACTGGCCTAGCCATCTTCCAACTCTGCTCCTGGTTTGGAAGGATATATTTTTTCTTTAATGTAGCTCTGGTTCATTGCTTTTCCCGGTAGAGTTTTGAGATGCAGCAAGTTCATTCTCAGGCAGTCTCTACCTCTCTGTACTTTACCCTTTTCTGCCTGTGTCTTGATAGAAGCCACTGTGTTTGTAGCAAATTATAAATATTGATCTGTTTTCTCTCTCACCTTCATATAAATATGGGAGTTGGAGCATTGGGCTGTGTAGTGATCATTTTTTAAAAAGCAATTGGGGAAAATTCATTTCTTGATTATATATGAGGGATTAACTCAACGTAATCATGTGAGCACAAAATAATGTAAGACTAGTTGATTTATAATTCCTTATTAAACACAACTGAACTTTCCAAAATTACTTAGGAAAGACAAATTCCTCCCAAGTAGAGCTATTACATTGAAAATAATGGGCCGGGTGCGGTGGCTCACGCCTGTAATCCCAGCACTTTGGGAGGCCGAGGCGGGCGGATCATGAGGTCAGGAGATCGAGATCATCCCGGCTAACACGGTGAAACCCCGTCTCTACTAAAAATACAAAAAAATTAGCCGGGCGTGGTGGCAGGCACCTGTAGTCCCAGCTACTCGGGAGGCTGAGGCAGAAGAATGGCGTGAACCCACGAGGCGGAGCTTGCAGTGTGCCCAGATCGCACCACTGCACTCCAGCCTGGGCGACAGAGCAAGACTCCATCTCAAAAAAAAAAAAGAAAAAGAAAAAGAATGGAGAATTTAAAAGTTAGTTCTCTAGCTATATAGCAGTTGTGTCTATACAATCATAGCCAGAGTGAATTATTAGTCTTCCACTGAAGTGATATGTACTTCATTAGAATGGATTGGGAGCCCTATCAGCAACAGCTGTCCATCAAGGAAGCCTTCAGTAGGTTATAAAATAACTAACCTGTATTCACGACTGCTTGCAAACCCTTCCAGGTTCCTTTGATCTCATGGTTGCATCTAGGCATTCTCATTCCCAGCAACCACCTTCAGAAACTTCTCTCTGGTAACCCAGGACAGCACTTCTACAGCTGCTTCTGCCTTGCCTGTCTAGCTCTCTTTCCTCCTCCTAGCCTGAAACCTCAGCACGGCTGCTGTAGGAAAGCAAGTTTTTTAAAGCTGGGTCCCCTTCCCATGAAACCTGCACCAGCAACATCTAGTTTCACAATCTTGGGTCATAGATGTCCTGGAAACCAAGGACCAGGTTAAGGCTGTTTAGAATAAAAATCACCTAGGCAAATCAAATCACTTGAAAATTGCTATTACTATTATTAAAAAGTCAAAAAATAACAGATGCTGGCAAGACTGCAAAGAGAAGGGAATGTTTATTCACTGTTGATGGGAATGTAAATTAGTTCAGCCACTGTGGAAAGCAGTTTGGAGATTTCTCACAGAACTTAAAACAGAGCTACCATCTGACCCAGCAATACCATTACTGGGTATATACATAAAGGAAAACAAATTGTTCTACCAAAAAGGCACATATATTCATATATTCATTGCCATGCTATTTACAATAGCAAAGACATGGAATCAACCTAGGTGCATATCAACAGTGGATTGGATAAAGAAAATGTGGTACATATACAATGTGGAATATTATGCAGCCATAAAAAGGATGAAATCATGTCCTTTGCAGCAACATGGATGCAGCTGGAGGCCATTATCCTAAGAAAATTAAAACAGAAACAGAAAACCAAATACCACGCATTCTTACATATAGGTGACAACTAAGCATTGGGAAACACATGGATGTAAAGATGGGAACAATAGATGCTGGGGACTACTACGAGAGGGAGAGAGGGAAAGGAGGAAGGGCTAAAAAACTACCTATTGGGTACTGTATTTACTACCTAGGTGACAGAATTACTTGTACTCCAAGCCTCAGTATCACACCTTATACCCATGTAACAAACCTGCACATGCATTCCCTGAATCTAAAATAAAAGTTGAAATTAGAAAAGAAAAAAAAAAAAGAAAAGACAATTGCCCTTAACGTGTATCTCATGTCCCTGCCATACAATTCAGTTGAACAATGAGGGAATTTAAGGAATTGCCACCCCATGCGCTGCCTTTTACCCCATCCCAAGGGTTCATCTCAAAGGTGTCTTTTTCTGTCCTGGGTAGAGGTAGGTCTGGAAGAAGACTTTGGCAGGAAAAGAAGGAAGGGAAACCAAGATGCAGGTGCCTCTATTTTTCTTCTCTCTGCTTCCATTGTGAACAACTTCCTTTTACATGGTGGTTCCCCGCCCCCTTGGCTACATATTGGAACTACCTGGAAAGTTTTAAAAATACTGATGCCTGGGTCTCATTGTATTTGGATGGTCTAGGGTGCAACCTGAGTTGTTTAAAGACCCCCACATGTACACACATGTTTATAGCAGTATCATTAACAATAGCCAAGAGATGGAAGCAACCTCAGTGTCCACTGATGGATGAGTAGAAAAACAAAATGTGGTGTATGTATATAATAGAATACTATTCATTCCTAAAAAGGAAGGGAATTCTGATATATATTACAACATGGATGAACCTGGAGAAAACTCATGCTTGAGTCTGATAAGTGGACTAAAAGACAAATACTGCATGATTCCACTTGGTAGAGGTAGACTGCTAGAGTAGTCATGGACTTTTGGCTCCTATCATAGATATGAGCAGTTCTCACATGGCAGTTTCCAGACTTGCTCTGCAAGAACCTCCTGGGGTCTCTAATTTTCATCCTACAATTATAGAATCTGAATTTCAATGGTTGGAGCCTGGGAATATAAACTTCAATCATCCCCCCAAGTCATTCTGATGAGCTGTAAGTGCTGGAAGTCACTAGATGTCCTAAAATCCAAACTCTCTGATCTCACCTGAGGTCTTGGGCACTCTGGCTCTAGCACATTTTTCCAGCCTTACTTCCTATCTTCCCTGTGCCCTTTAGAGAGGGCATTGTGTCCTTTGTCTCCTCTGCACTTACACCATGCCCTGGTTCAGAATTTTCTTCCTGCCTAGAGTGCCTTCTACTCCTTTGCACTTTGCCCTTCTCCTCAACCTTTGAGGCTTGGACCAACTTCTGCCTCTTCCATGGAACTTCCCTGGATTCCTTTCCCCATACTCATTTTTTCTCTCTCCTCTCCCCACCACTGGTCACAATTTGTTGTGAGCTGTAGGGCCCTTTCCATTGTAGTGTGTGCATATCTCACTTTTGACATATTCAGGATATGGTCTCATGCTTGGTTCTAATTCTCTCTGGGCAAGATGAGGAAGTTCCCTGGTACCAGCATGATGCTTGGCTGAGAGTAAATATTCAATATTTGTTGCACTAAAATGAATTTAACTTTCCAGCTCAGACCTTCTTTACTTCTAAAGTCCAGATAAATATATCCAGAGGTCTACAAGATGTCTCAAGCTATTCAAACAAAACACAGTCAAAATGAAGTCTTGATATTTCTGTACAGTTCTCCCTTTCCTAGTGTCCCTGTCTCAACAATGGCATCTCTAGCACGCAATTACTTGCTCAAGTGAGAATGCTGGACATCACCTTTTATACCTCCGTGTTTCTCTCCTCCCATATCCAATCAGACACCAGGAACTGGCAATTTCATTCCCAAAATTAACTACAAACCCTCCCTTTTCTCTCCATCTTTATTTCTCACCACCTGGTATTGTCATCTCTCTCTAAAGTGAAATATGACCTTGTCTCAAACACCCACCTTGCCCCTTCCAGCTTATTCTCCTTACTGCAGAGAATGTGGTTCTGGCCTCATTCTGGCCATGTCACTCCATTGCTCAAACCCTGTCATTGGGTGCCCATGACATCTGGCCATGTCACTCCATTGCTCAAACCCTGTCATTGGGTGCCCATGACATCTGGCCATGTCACTCCATTGCTCAAACTCTGTCATTGGCTGCCCACTGCTCTTGATAGTTACGGTCGTCTGTAGGATCTGGAAGGCTCTGAGTGATCCAGCCTTTGCCAGTGCCTCCTGCCTCGCACCCTGGTTTTACTCCTGCTACAGGAACACCATCTCCACCACTGTACTTTATTTTGGCCTCACTTCTTTCCTTCTCCAGAGAATTTGCCCATAATGATCTCTCTGCACAGAGTTCTGGTACTATCTACCCTGTGAGTAACAACTACCCATTACTCTTTTTTCAAGCTTTAGTGTATATGTCACTAATTTAAAGTGAGATCTGTCCTCAGCCCAAGTGTAGAAGGCGGCCAGATTCCCTCCACAGAGCACTCTTGATTTTTCCATCTTAGCCCCTGTTATAAGTGTACTTATTAAAAATAATAATTTCTTGGATATTCCCACTCTACTGAGTTTCATCCCTGATTGCATCCCCATCTTTAAGCATATAGTAATTGCTCAATAAATAATTGCTGCATGATTCAACTCCATCCAACCTGCCTGCACAGACCATCCTCATTTTGCAAGCCCCTCTCCTTTTCAACCCCAAGATAGAAAAAAAATCATTAATGTATCTGCCACAGAATTGCTCTTTTCTTGAGCTGGCCCAAGCTAATCACTGATATGCAAGATGGGGAGGGCTGTCTTAGGAGGGAGAAATGCAGGAGTGGGCTTCTGGTCACCATCGTGCTAAAAACCCAAGTCCTCCACCCCTTCTCCACTGAGCACCCACCATGACTGGAACACAGTTCTGTAGCCTCTGGCCCCTACCTGCCAGGCTCTGGACCTGGGACTGGAAGTTGGGAGGGAGGGAGGGAAGCCCCAGCCTTTTCTCTTTGCCTTTCAGGGCACATTGTCATGAACAAAGGCAGGAGAAGGCAGATTCTTTTCTTGTGATGAATGCTGCATTTTAAATGAAGTTCCTTAGGCATTTAAACAATCATATTTATTGTACATGCAACAGTAGTTTCATTATATACAGTGAAAATCCTTCTAAATGTTAATGTAACATTGGACCAAGGAACCTCACATTTGGAATGAATAAACCAAGACGTGGCCTCTCATTAGTGAAAATGTACTGAGCTTAGTTCTCTGCTGCAACTTGTTTTAGGAAGAAAACAATTTCTCACAGTTGTAAAGAACACAGGCTTTGAAGCCTCTGAAAGACCTGGGTTCAAATCCTAGCTTACTAACCTGGTGGCTTCAGGTAAATTATTTGAGGTTAGTGAACCTTCTTTATAGGGCTTTTTGAAGGGATTACACTGAAGAACATATATCAACTTATTAGTTTACAGTGCTTTCAGTATATAGTATGCAAATGGCCCTCCATACCCATGAGTTCTGCATCTGTGGATTCAACCAAGCACAGATCAAAAATACTTGGGAAAATAAATTCATAAAGTCCCAAAAAGAAAAAACTTGAAATTGTTGCACATCAAGTGCTGTGTCAAATCTGAGTGAAGTGATGTGTAGGCATTGTATTAGGTATTATAAGTATTAAAATTGTTAGTAGTATTATAAATTCCTTATATTCTATTAATAGCACAGTGATAGAGCTTATCTTGAGTCAAGTTGAATCTTACCTAACATCCACCATTCACTCCATAATTATTTCTTGAGCTCCTACTTTGGTTCAGGCAGTATGCTAGGTACTAGGTAATATTTTGGTGAGTGAAATGAACAAGGGTTTGCTCTTATGAAACATAAAGTCAATGAGGGACAGAAAAACAGGTAAACAAACCAATTAGTATATAGCTATTAAAACAAAATGTGACTTGAGCTGCAGGGGAATGAGCTGTGTGCTGTGAGAGGAGATGATAGGGAGGAACTGCACAGATGAGGTCATCAGAGACGTGCAAACCCACGAGTGCAACTGAGAAGATCAGGCCCTTGGCTGACTCCTGTTCCCACCCGCACAACACAGGACCATCAGAGACAGTCAAAAACTGTGTTCATTCATCGTGGTACTCTTCAAATTTCCTGACATTTTACAAAGCTAGCCTCACTCTGATGCTTTCCCTAATCTGACCAAAAACTGGTGATTGTACAACACACACCCAACCTTCAGATCGGTAAATTAAAAAGAAAAACCCTTAAATAAAATGTTAGCAAACGCAATCCAGCAGCATTTAGAAAGAATAATTCACCACAACCAACTGGATTTATTCCCAGAATACACAGGTACATTGATATAAATTAATCTGCTAATATAATTTATCCTATCAGTCCCTCAAAGAAGTAAAACTGTATCCTCATCTCCTACAGATGGAAAAATTCTTTCATTGTATTCAACAATCAAAGTAAAGTTTTTCCTTACTACTCATTGCTGTGGTTATTTTACCTGAAGTTCTAAGGCTTTTGATTACCAAGCATGATGACTAACGTAAGCAAACATCAAGGTTAGAACAAAAATATTGTGTGTATCCGTGTGTGTGTGTGTGGAGTAGGGGTAAACTGGCCATCTCTACCAGGTTCGTTTAGATTATATCAATATCCATAAGACTTCAAAACCAATATAAGCACCATTTCAGCACAGTTCATGACTTGTACTTAGCCCAGGAACTGAAACAGAAGTAACAGGAAAAAATCCCCAAAGGCTATGGCCACTCACAAGTGGGATGGTTTATGCTAAGGTATAACTGACTGACAGCCTCTGCTTCTGAAATTAATTACTTTTCTTCTGGAGTTAAATTTGCTGATGATGCTTCTCACAAAAATATGAGATCTTTACATAGCAAATGCTCTAATTAAATAAGAATAAAGGCAGAAAACTTCAAGACCTAAATGAGATACATTTATTCCGTGCATGTGGTTGAATCTTTAATAATTTGAAATGTAACAGCCTCTTCCCTCCTGGGATAGCGATGATATCTTGCTCTTTCCTGAATTTGCATCTATCTCCCGTCTGATGTTTATTTATGACTGTGGTAAAGAGGAGAGATGCACTCACTTTGTTCTTTCCCTACCACCCCCTGCCCAAGCTCTCAATCTGCCGTGCTGTGTACGGAATGGTGTCTTCCCCAAATTCATATGTTGAAGCCCTAACCCTCAATATGACTGTATTTGGAGATAGGGCTCTTAGGAAATAATTAAGGTTAAATATGGTCATAAGGGCATAGGATCCTATCAGATCCTAATCTGATAGGATTGGTGGCCTTATAAAATCTCTCTCTCATTCTTTCTTTTCTCTGCACCTACAACAGAAAGGCACCATGTGAGCACACAGCAAGAAGGTGGCCACCTGCAAGCTGGGAAAAGAGCCCTCACTAGAACCTGACCACACTGGCTCCCTGATCATGAACTTCCAACCTCCAGAACTGTGAGAAAATCAATTTCTGTTCTTTATGCCACCCAGTATATGTTATTTTGTTATGACAGCCCAAACAGATTGTGATACCCAGAGGGGAGAAAAAGGAATAGCTATGAGTATAGGGAAAACGAAGAGATCCAGCTTTTTCTTCATTCTTCTGTTTAAACATTCTTTCCTGCTTTCAACACTTGGCCCACTCAGGGAAAAATGCTGGGTTACTTGTGCCTTTGAACTAGCTTCCAAGAGACTAAGAATTGGTATACACTTCCCTGCCGAGGGACTACAGACATCATTGTTGTCTCAGAATCAACCTCTCTTTTCAGCATCCCTCCTCCACTGTAGGTCAGAACACAGTAAAGATGTATGGCAGGGACAGTGGCACCACTATGTGCCAGATGCTGGGCTGGGCACTGCAGCCAGAGACCAGTCATTTTAATCCTCATATGGGCTGCATCAGAAATACAACAAAGGAGCCTCAGGCTATAAGTCATAGAACTTAGGCATATCTGGCTTTGAGACTAGTCCTCTTGGCACAGTTCTCTGCTCAGATCATGATGCTTCCAAGAGCTAATTATCCCAGGAGCCACAGCTGGCCAAGAACATGTGTAATGCAGACATCAGGTGGATTTCCAAACTAGTGAGTATTCTCAATAGGACGCTCAACTTCTACTCTCCCACTTCTCCCTCATTCCCCTTCACCCTAGAATTGGATCCATTAGGCAAAGAAGATAGACAAGTCCCAGGTGCTCCATGCCCTCAAAGTTCCCAAAGGTTGCTCTTTTAAGTATTTGGGGGGAGGAGAAAGGAGCAAAAGAAAGAGAATATGTTAAATGAGAATCTTTCAGTGGCAAGCTAGCTTGGGTAGGGATGAGGAGAGATTTAATGAATGACAAGGGGCAGTTCACAGAACCCAAGTGCAGAAAAGTGCTGGGCCCTAGGAAGAGTGACTAGAGTTAGGAACTGGAAACTGGACAGGATGCCCTGCAACTCTTGTTCTCTGTCCATCCTGCTTAACTGGTTTATCCTCCTCTCTGTTCATGTAACAACAGCTTATTATTATTATTATTATACTTTAAGTTTGGGTACATGTAAAGAATGTGCAGGTTTGTTACATAGGTATACATGTGCCATGGTGGTTTGCTGCATCCATCAACTTACATCATCTACATTAGGTATTTCTCCTAATGCTATCCCTCCCCTAGCCCCCCAACTCCCAACATGCCCTGGTGTGTGATGTTTCCCTCCCCATGTGCATGTGTTCTCATTGTTAAATTCCCACTTATGAGTGAGAACATGTGGTGTTTGGTTTTCAGTTTCTGTGTTAGTATGCTGAGAATGATAGTTTCCAGCTTCATCTATGTCTCTGCAAAGGACATGAACTCATCCTTTTTTATGGCTACATAGTATTCCATGGTGTATATGAGCCACATTTTCTTTATCCAGTCTATCATTGATGGGCATTTGGGTTGGTTCCAAGTCTTTGCTATTGTGAATAGTGCCACAATAAACATATGTGTGCCTGTGTGTTTATAGTAGAATGATTTATAATCCTTTGGGTATATACCCAATAATGGGATTGCTGGTCAAATGGCATTTCTAGTTCTAGTTCCTTGAGGAATCACCACACTGTCTTCCACGATGATTGAACTAATTTACACTCCCACCAACATTGTAAAAGTGTTCCTATTTTTCCACATCCTCTACAGCATCTGCTGTTTCCTGACTTTTTAATGATCGCTATTCTAACTGGCATGAGATGGTATCTCATTGTGGTTTGGATTTGCATTTTTCTAATGACCAGTGATTATGGGCTTTTTTTCATATGTTCATTGGCTGCATAAATGTCTTCTTTTGAGAAGTGTCTGTTCATATCCTTCACCCACTCTTTGATGGGGTTTTTTCTTGTAAATTTGTTTATTTGTAGATTCTCAATATTAGCCCTTTGTCAGATGAATAGATTGCAAAAATTTTCTCCCATTCTGTAGGTTGCCTCTTCACACTGATGATAGTTTCTTTTTCTGTGCAGAAGCTCTTTAGTTTAGTTAGATCCCATTTGTCAATATTGGCTTTTGTTGCCATTGTTTTTGGTGTTTTAGTCATGAAGTCTTTGCCTATACCTATGTCCTGAATGGTATTGCCTAAGTTTTCTTCTAGGATTTGTATGGTTTTAGGTGTTACATTTAAATCTTTAATCCATCTTGAGTTAATTTGTGTATAACTTTTTTTGTATAATTTTTTTGTAAATTTTTGTATAATTTTTTGTAAGGAAGGGGTCCAGTTTCAGTGTTCCACATATGGCTAGCCAGTTTTCCCAGCACCATTTATTAAATAGGGAATCATTTCCCCATTGCTTGTTTTTGTCAGGTTTGTCAAAGACCAGTTGGTCGTAGATGTGTAGTGTTATTTCTGAGGCCTCTGTTCTGTTCCATTGGTCTCTAAATCTGTTTTGGTACCAGTACCATGCTGTTTCGGTTACTGTAGCCTTGTAGTGTAGTTTGAAGTCAGGTAGCATGATGCCTCCAGCTTTGTTCTTTTTGCTAAGAATTGTCTTGACTATGTGGGCTCTTTTTTGGTTCCATATGCAATTTAAAGTAGTTTTTTCCAATTCTGTGAGGAAAGTCAATGGTAGCTTGATGAGAATAGCATTGAAACTATAAATTACTTTGGGCAGTATGGCTATTTTCACTATATTGATTCTTTCTATCAATGAGCATGGAATGTTTTTCCATTTGTTTATATCCTCTCTTATTTTCTTGAGCAGTGGTTTGTAGTTCTCCTTGAAGAGGCCCTTCATATCCCTTGTAAGTTGTATTCCAAGGTATTTTATTCTCTTTTTAGCAACTGGGAATGGGAGTTCACTCATGATTCAGCTCTCTGTTTGTTTGATATTGGTGTATAGAAATGCCTGTGATTTTTGCACACTGATTTTCTATCCTCAGACTTTGCTGAAGTTGCTTATCAGCTTAAGGAGATTTTGGGCTGAGATGATGGGGTTTTTTAATATACAATCATGTCATCTGCAAACAGAGACAATTTGACTTCTTCTTTTCCTAGCTGAATACACTTTATTTCTTTCTCTTGCCTGATTGCTCTGGCCAGAACTTCCAATACTATGTTGAATAGGAGTGGTGAGAAAGGGCATCCTTGTCTTGTGCTGGTTTTCAAAGGGAATGCTTCCTGTTTTTGCCCATTCAGTATGATATTGGCTGTGGGTTTGTCATAAATAGCTTTTATTATTTTGAGGTACATTCCATCAATACCTAGTTTATTGAGAGTTTTTAGCATGAAGCGCGTTGAATTTTGTCAAGGGCCTTTTCGGCATCTATTGAGATAATCATGTGGTTTTTGTCATTGTTCCTGTTTATGTGATGGATTATGTTTATTGATTCGTGTATGTTGAACCAGCCTTGCATCCCAGGGATGAAGCCAACTTGATCGTCGTGGATAAGCTTTTTGATGTGCTGCTGGATTCGGTTTGCCAGTATTTTCTTGAGGATTTTCACATCGAGGTTCATCAGGGATATTGGTCTGAAATTTTCTTTCTTTGTTGTTGTTGTTGTTGTTGTTGTTGTTGTTGTTGTTGTTGTGTCTCTGCCAGGTTTTGGTATCAGGATTATGCTGGCCTCATAAAATGGGTTAGGGAGGGTTCCCTCTTTTTCTATTGTTTGGAATAGTTTCAAAAGGAATGATACCAGCTCCCCTTCGTACCTCTGGTAGAATTCGGCCGTGAATTGTCTGGTCCTGGACTTTTTTTGTTTGGTAGGCTATTAATTATTGCCTCAGTTTCAGAACTCGTTATTGGTCTATTCAGGCATTTGACTTCTTCCTGGTTTAGTCTTGGGAGGGTTTATGTGTCTAGGAATTTATCTATTTCTTCCATATTTTCCAGTTTATTTGCATAGAGGTACTTATAGAATTCTCTGATAGTAGTTTGTGTTTCTGTGGGATCAGCGGTGATATCCCCTTTATCATTTTTTATTGTATCTATTCGATTCTTCTCTCTTTTCTTCTTTATTAGTCTGGCTACTGGTCTATCTATTTTGTTGATCTTTTAAAAAAACCAGCTCCTGGATTCATTGATTTTTTTGAAGGGTTTTTCGTGTCTCTAACTCTTTCGGTTCTGCTCTGATCTTAGTTATTTCTTGTCTTCTGCTAGCTTTTGAATTTGTTTGCTCTTGCTTCTCTAGCTCTTTTAATTGTGATGTTAGGGTGTCGATTTTAGATCTTTTCTGCTTTCTTTTGTGGGAATTTAGTGCTACCAATTGCCCTCTAAATACTGCTTTAGCTGTTTCCCAGATATTCTGGTACGTTGTGTCTTTGTTCTCATTGGTTTCAAAGAACATCTTTATTTCTACCTAATTACGTTATTTACCCAGTAGTCATTCAGGAGCAGGTTTTTCAGTCTCCAAGTAGTTCTGCAGTTTTGAGTGACTTTCTTAATCCTGAGTTCTAATTTGATTGCACTGTGGTCTGAGAGACTGTTATGATTTCCATTCTTTTGCATTTGCTGAGGAGTGTTTTGACTTCCAATTATGTGGTCAATTTTAGAATAAGTGTGACATGGTGCTGAGAAGAATGTATATTCTGTTGATTTGAGATGGAGAGTTCTGTAGATGTCTATTAGGTCTGCTTGTTCCAGAGCTGAGTTCAAGTCCTGGATATGCTTGTTAATTTTCTGTCTCATTGATCTGTCTAATATTGACAGTGGGGTGTTAAAGTCTCCCACTATTATTGTGTGGGAGTCTAAGTCTCTTTGTAGGTCTCTAAAGACTTTCTTTATGAATCTGGGTGCTCCTTTATTGGGTGCATATATATTTAGGATAGTTAGTTCTTCTTGTTGCATTGATCCCTTTACCATTATGTAATGCCCTTCTTTGTCTCTTTTGATCCTTGTTGATTTAACGTCTGTTTTATCAGGAACTAGGATTGCAACCCCTTCTTTTTTTTTTTTTTTTTTTTTTTTTGGTTTCCATTTTCTTGGTAAATCTTCCTCCCTCTCTTTATTTTGAGCCTATGTGTGTCTTTGCACGTGACATCGGTCTCCTGAATACAGCACACTGATGGGTCTTGACATCCACTCAGAGACCCCATCAGAAGGTCACCAACATCAAAGACCAAAAGTAGATAAATTCACAAAGATGGGGAGAAACCAGTGCACAAAAGCTGAAAATTTCAAAAACCAGAATGCCTCTTCTCCTCCAAAGGATTACAACTCCTCCCCAGCAAGAAAATAAAACTGGATGGAGAACGAGTTTGACGAATTGACAGAAGTAGGCTTCAGAACATGAGTAATAACAACCTCTTTCAAGCTAACAGAACTTTTTCTAACCCAATGCAAGGAAGCTAAGAACTTTGAAAAAAGGTTAGAGGAATTGCTAACTAGAATAACCAGTTTAGAGAAGAACATAAATGACCTGATGGAGCTGAAAAACACAGCATGAGAACTTCATGAAGCATACACAAGTATCAATAGCTGAATCTATCAAGTGGAAGAAAGGATATCAGAGATTGCAGATCAACTTAATGAAATAAAGCAAGAAGACAAGGTTAGGGAAAAATAGTGAAAAGAAATGAACAAAGCCTCCAAGAAATATGGGACTATGTGAAAAGACCAAAACAGTTGATTGGTTTACCTGAAAGTGATGGAGAAAATGGAACCAAGTTGGAAAACACACTTCAGGATATTATCCAGGAAAACTTCCCCAATCTATCAAGGCAGGCCAACATTCAAATTCAGGAAATACAGACAACACCACAAAGATACTTCTCGAGAAGAGCAACCCCAAGACATAATCGTCAGATTCACCAAGGTTGAAATGAAGGAAAAAATGTTAAGGGCAGCCAGAGAGAAAAGTCGGGTTACCCACAAAGGGAAGTGCATCAGACTAACAGCAGATCTCTTGGCAGAAACCCTACATGCCAGAAGAGAGTGGGGGCCAATCTTCAACATTCTTAAAGAAAAAAAATTTTCAACACAGAATTTCATATCCAGCCAAACTAAGCTTCATAAGTGAAGGAGAAATAAAATCCTTTACAGACAAGCAAATGCTGAGAGATTTTGTCACCAGCAGGCCTGCCTTACAAGAGCTCCTGAAGGAAGCACTAAACACAGAGAGGAACAACTGGTACCAGGCACTGCAAAAACATACCAAATTGTAAAGACCATTGACACTATGAAGAAACTGCTCAACTAACAGGCAAAATAATCAGCTAGCATCATAATGAGAGGATCAAATCACACATAACAATATTAACCCTAAATGTAAGTGGGCTAAATACCCCAATTAAAAGACACAGACTGGCAAATTGGGTAACAGCAGCTTTGACTCTCCAGTCTGCAGGGTGAAATGTGGGTGCCCCACTTGGGCAAGCTTCCATGTTTTTGCGTCAGCTATCTAGAGACTTCTGGGTTATCTCTTATTTATACATCCCTAGGAGACGTATAATGAACATGGGTGAATGTTCTACCCTTGGTCCAGTTTGCTGTGGCCAAGACAGACAGAGTCATGAAGTAAGAAAGGCAATGAGGTGAGAATAAAAATACATCCCTCACAAAAGCAATGCACCACAAAAAAAAAAAAAAGGAGAGAAGAGAGCCCAAAGGAGGAGAAAGCTGGCTGGATAACTTTTATTGACTATCTCCCAGGTGTCTTACTATGTTCTAGATGTTAGAATGAATGCAAGGTGTGATGGTTAATATTAGGTGTCAACTTGACTGAATTGAGAAATGGCCAGATGGCTAGTAAAGTATTGTTTCTGGATGTGTCTGGGTATATACCCAGAAAAGTTGTTGCTAGAGGAGATTGACGTTTGAGTCAGTGGACTGGGAGAGGAAGACTCACACTCATTGTTGGTGGGCACCATCCAATCACCTGCCAGTACAAGAACAAAGCAGACAGAAAAAGGGCGATAGGGTTGCTTTTAGAGTCTCCGGGCTTTCTCTCCTCCTGCCCTTGGACATCAGATTCAAGGTTAGTTGGCCTTTCAACTCTGGGTCTTACACCAGCAGCCTCCTGGGGGTTCTTGTGCCTTAGGCCTCAGACTGATGGCTGCACTGTCAGCTTCCATGGTTTTGAGGCTTTTGGACTTTGAGCCATGCTACTGGCTTCTTGCTTTTCCCAGCTTGCAGATGGCCTATCCTGGGGCTTCATCTTGTAATCATGTGAACCAATTCTCCCGATAAACTCCCTTTTATATGTACATATATCTTATTAGTTCTGTCCCTCTGGAGAATGCTGGCTAATGCATAAGGGACAAATAAAGCATGACCTTCTAACGACCTAGTTGGGGAGACCAGAGAGACATGGAAGAGACAATTCCTGGTCAATATGCAACAGCATTTACCCATGAGCTGAACTGTGAGGCCAAGATGCTGTGCCTCAGGTTGCAGAAGGAGTAGGGTCTGTGGCAGTGAGAAGGAAATTCGAGTTTACTGTGCCAAGCATCTGCTAGCATGTTCTTATCTGACTCCAGCCTCTCAACAATTTATCTATAAGATAAATGCTACCTGAGAAAACTTCCTGGAAGATAGAGGGAAAGGGCATGTTAGTGGAGATAATAGCATGGTCAAAGTCTTGGTGGTCAAGAAGACCATGGTTTGTGCAGGGGAGATTCAGGTAACCAGTCTAAATGCTTTAAACTCTCCAGTCTGCAGGGTGAAATGTGGATGCCCCTCCTGGGCAAGCTTCCATGTTTTTGCCTCACCTATCCAGAGACTCTGGTGTAAGACCCAGAGTTCAAATCCTTTGAAGTAGGAAATGCTTTGAAAGGGTGGAATTTGTAGGAAGGAAGTTTAATAAGAGCTCAAATGAATGAAACCAATATTCATTTATTCAACTTACTTCTTGATCCCTACTATGTTGTATGCCAGGCTCTGGGTGTGTCCCTGCTATGGTGCGCCAGTCAGGTATTAGGGACAAAGAGATAAATAAGATACAGCACAAACTTTGAGAAGTCCACAGTCTAGTGGGCAGAAGAATACTTGTTGGAAACAACAGGCACATGCTTCACACATTTCAGAGACTGAAATGTCACCCATAGATTCTGATTTCTCGGTATATCAGCCATGTTTTTCCATGGCAAATAAGTAAGGCAGAGTATTAAACCCAGAACATCATTAGTGCAGGCTTTATGTGTCTCTACCATTTAAAAAAGCATCTAAGGAGATTTTTAAAAGAGATTTAACAATCTAATAGTCAAGTCTTTGGGGATTTTAGGGTGACCTAGTACCCAAAGCAACAGCATGCTGAAGACACTAATCTACAGTACCAACTCTGAATAATACTCTAAAAAAGTTGATGCCATACCATTGGGCAGTCACTTTGTAATGCTGTTCATATAGAATAAATCTCATTTTTAACAAAAATGTATCTTTAAGATATATACAACGATTACCCTAGAAATAGATTGGGCTGTCTATTATATTGATAAATATGCAATCTTGGAAATTTGTCTCTAGTGCCTGGTTTACTATACACCAACAGAATTTAGAGCTCCATTAAAATACTTTATAGCATTCAGGCAGCAATGTTTCTATTTCTTATGCGGATACATTGGAAACATGGTTGGGGCTGTCATTCATCCCTGGCACCTAAATGTTTTTCACAGATAGTTGTTGCCTTAAGAAAGTGTCACCAAATAAAATGTTTTTATTTGGTTCTTTGGTGATATGTCAATAGACATTAAAATAAAAACTTCCTGTACTTAGGTGCAATAGTCCCCTTCAAAGTGTTTTCAAGAGGAGCTGGAGGGTCTCTAAGGACCCATCAGTGGGAATGAGGAGGCAGAGCTGAGGGATTATTACCTCTTAAAAGATAGATCTTTCTATTGGCCACTTCACCTTTATTGGGAAGGAGGGAGCATAATAGAATTTTATATGTACTATCACACATCCAGAGGAGGATCGTTGATATGCTGTGTGCCTCGTGCATCTGCCAGCATGGGAGCAGGGCACACATGGGCCTTGTCTCTAGACACCAACAAAATGCAGTTGTCCATTTCTTCAGTGAACTCAGTTCGTGGTAATATCTTTGGATATTAATAATAATATCTTTGGATATTACCATGAACTGAGGTCATTGGAGAAACGAGATATTACCATGAACCGAGTTCATTGAAGAAATGGACACCTGGATATGGTTCAGGAGGAGGATAATATGCAGACCTTACACAATGACTTATTTATAATCTATTTAAATAAGGAGGCCTCATAAAACAATGAAAATAGATTTTTTTTCTTCCATAAATTAGACTTACCTTCCCAACTGTATTGCCTGGGGTTATATATATATATGTATATATGTGTATATATATACACATATATATATATAATATATATGTATATATGTGTATATATATACACATATATATATAATATATATGTATATCATATATATGGAAATTTGATTCATTCCTTATTAGTCATATAACAATAGTATTACTAAAAATAGCAATAGCACTCCCTTAGCCCCTTCATTGCTTTAGTTTTCTCCATAGCACATATTGCCTGATATACTATTTATTTTATTATTTCTGTATGATTTTCCTCCCTCCACTAGAATGTAAATGCCATGTGGGCAAAGATTTTAACTTCTTTATCCTCCCCCACCCTCTGCATCTATCCCCAGAGCCTAGAACATGTCTAGCTCAAAGCATGTGCTCAAAAAATATTTTGTAAACAAATGAAAAAGCTATCCCTTAGTAAGTCTTGATTACATACTTTACCTCATTTAATTAATACAATACTATGAGTAATATTATTTCCATATTTTTAAGAAAATACATGAATTATTTTTCATATAAAGAGCTAAAATGTGGCCGGCATGGTGGCTCATGCCTGTAATCCCAGCATTTTGGGAGGCCCAGGCAAGTGGATCACTTGAGGTCAGGAGTTTGAGACCAGCCTGACCAACATGGTGAAACCCCATCTCTACTAACAATACAAAAATTTGCTGGGCATCATGGCTGTAATCCCAGATACTTGGTAGGCTGAGGCAGGAGAATCACTTGAACCTGGGAGGCAGAGGTTGTAGTGAGCTGAGATTGTGCCGCTACACTCCAGCCTTGGCGACAGAGCTAGACTCTATCTCAAACAAACAAAAAGTTAAAATACTACTAGAGGCAGATTATAGTCTTTAAATACCATTTTCTAGTAAAATGAACAAAGGCTTCCTAGAGAAATGACTGATTCTAGATCTAGTGTGGGAAATACATAGAATGAGACTAGAACATCCTATTATGCAGAAAGCAAAGAAGCTATCAAAGACTACTTGAGTTGTGTCAAAGATTTAAAAGACCAATTTAAAGGGACTCCCACTGTCCAAAGCTGGGGCAATAATGATTTTAAAAAGAATAACTGCAACAGATTGAAAACCTTAAAATGTTAAAATCCATTAGTTCATAGTAGTACTGCCAAAAAAACAAACAAAAAAAGCCACCTGATTAGTCACCTTTGCAAGATACTAGGGAACACCCTCTTCATTCTGGAAGTGGTAAATAAGAGAATCAAGACTCAGTTTCATCTCAGAGATACAAAGAGTAGAAAGCAGTATTGTTCCCACACTTACAGCATGAAAAAAGCTTTAAAAATGCAAATAAGCAACTTTTCTTGAACTTTCAGAGAACTGAGGTCACAGGGCAAATAACTAACCTGAAATCTAGTGTTGAAGACAAAATGCACAAGACAATTAAGGAGATGATTATATTTAGACTATTGTAATAGAAGAACACCTTGGATTCAAAGATCAGAGTATCTCAGCAATGTGGTTTCATCCCGGACTTTTTAAGGAGAAGTAGATAAGTTACAGCTGGGGTGATTTACAGATGGTATCATTTTGCAATTAGGGGAAGTCTCAGTCATGTTGCTGAACTAGAGATGTTTATTTCTACATCTGCCCGGTTTCGGGGAAACAAACAGTTCTAGCTTTAGCTACTCATTCCTAAGGCTAGGGGTGAAAGGGAAAGGATCTATATCTGGCTTATCAACAGGTTCAAGCAAAAGGGGAAAAAAAAGATCTGTGTTTGACCTTGTCTCAGGTAAACACAAAAGTCTTATGCCAGTCATGACAAAGAGTGGACAGCAAGTTTTAGCTGAGTCATATTGGGAAGGGTGGTTCTTCGTGATGTCCTTTCCTGAAACACCAAATAATCGGAGAACTTCTTAACTATTGCTGTCTGCTGGGAGCACAAGACTCAGTAAATTTCAGCATTGTTCCTGTAGAGAGACAGGTGCCTACAGAGGGAAACAGGACCAGGACAGCTGCCTATCTGATGCAGAATACCAAACACCATGTAAGTGCATAAGAAGGTTCATATATAAACTTTTAAGGAATTCCTAAAGTCTGGATATGGGCTATAAGAGTGTTAATTTCTTGGGAACCACAGAAACAGAGGTTTGCAAACTCTTACAGGTGTAATGTCTCTCAGGTGTTCAGCTTACTTTAGCTTTAGCCCCTGCTGAAACTTCACGGAGACCCATCACCCCTTTCAAATAAAAGCGTTCATCTTCAGCAGGAAGCGCAATAAAAACTGTAGCCTTAAGAAGCTGGAAGCAATTCATTGCAGCTGGGCCCGGAGAAAAGGAAAACATTTTCTATCCCTGAGAGAAAGGCAGGAACAGTACCAAGCCCAGCACGAGTCTGCAGGAGGGTAAGACCACACCCCCTTGAGACAGGTGCTCAGGGATTGTCCACGACTGAGGCTCAACCAGAAGATCAGAGAACATCGCCCTGCTTTGCACCAAGTGTTAAGAAAAAATAACAGTGGAATAAGATACAAGAAGCACAAGAAGTGGATTTTCTTTGGGGAGCAGGGCAAAGGGAAGACCCAGTGCCAAGCCAATATATCCAAAGCCAACGGGGGAGCAGACATTGAGAAAAACACTCCAGCAGATTATCCTACATCCTGAAACAAGGTAGGCCTCTCCATGAGTAAAGTCATTTTTTCTTTAATCCTTATAAAATCTATTTTATTTATTTTTTGCCTTCTATTCTGCTTCATCATATAGCAATTAGCTTTCTTGTTATTACTTGCCTCATGTGTGCATTTCCATCCCTTTACTTCCAACTTTCCTATGTCACTTTATTTCAGATGTGCTTCTTGTAAAAGTACATCACTGTTTTTGATGTTTGTTGTGTTGCAATTTTATAATGGCCATTTTGAATCCCTTGATCAGAAATGTATCCTTGGAAGGTTTAGAGAGGATCATAACCTTGGCTAAAGCCACTTGCCCAGCGGCATGATGACCTGCTGCTACATTGCCTTTAACTTCCAAACTGTCTTTTTACCTGGGCTTCAATTTGATAAAAGCCACCTCTCTAGGAAGTAGGAATGCAACTAAATGTCTCTTAACTTGCTGTCCACTTTTGATGGAAGTTACAGGGAGGTGAGAGACGCTTTTTCTTTCCAAAGCATCCGAAAGTCACGTACTACTCTAGAGTAACCCTGCTATCTGTATATAAGTCTATTCTCTGGTCTTTGGCTAGTTGAAAAACTCTAGAAGGTGCAATAAATTCTGCCACCTGGGATGCCTTTTCCTCAGACAGAGGACTGTATTCTAAAGGAGAGCTGGGATTAGTGATGGAATATCTTGCTCGATAACCTCCAGATTCAGTTTTTGTTACAGTAAGTAGCTAGTCAGGTATAAGCAGGGCATAAAAGAGCTCCCCACCACCCAACACATACTCCAGTAGTGTCAGGTGACCATCCAGTGATGGTCAGGCAGTGTTAACTGTCTCTCTAAGGAAATAATTGATCCCAGCTGGCACTAGGGAAAGACAGTCTCCTAATAGATAGAAAATACCTGAAACTGGCGATTTGCAGCTTCCCAATAAGATCTGAGGAGTTGAGAGAAGTGACACAAGACTCGGAAGCATGCCAACATATGAAACCCCAAGTCACAAAGGTCAAACTGTGCACTTGTCTTTCAAGTTGCCCACTTGGCTCTCTTCCAAGTGTACTTTCCTTCCTTTCATTCCTGTTCTAAGGTTTTTAAATAAATGTTCTCTCCTGCTCTAAAACTTTCCCCAGTCTCTCCTTCTGCCTTAAGCCCCGAAGTCAAATACTTTCTTCTGAGGAGGCAAGAACTGAGGTTGCTGCAGACCAGTACCTATTTGCCACTATTAACATATTTTGGTGCCTTGTGACTCGGATACCTTCCACTACTAACATTTTGAGGTATGATCCATAACAAAGATTATGAGGTCGTGGTTCTCAATATGAGTCTCAGATAAATCTGATTGTGGTACCGAGGGTTCCCTAATTAAGAAAAGATAATTCTAAGGTTCAGCTCCCCATCTTCTTGCAGGGCAGGAGAGTGACAGTGTTTAGGTTTTGTTGTGGTGAATAACCCATGTGAGAGGCAGGGAGTAATAGCATCTCATAGGAGGTTAATCAGATGGCTGAGAAGTGCTGTGTGTCCTCAGTAATGTCTGCACTGTGTGAGGAACCTGAGGTCAAGTAGGGAGCCAAAACCAGTTCAGCAGAAACATCACCAAGTTTGCAGTAGCGGCTGTGGTTCTCAGACAAGGAGGATGAACCTTTGCCCCTGGGTCTACTGATGATGCAGTTAAAACCCAAAGGGCTTGTCCCAATCACTCATATGCAAACAGATGAAATGTTTTTTTGGTTTTTGTTGTTGGTGGTGTTGTTGTTTTAGTTAGAGATACCTAGATAAGGAGGCAATTGAAAAACCTTCAGGTTCCAGAAATCCTGCTCCCATTTGGACTTTCAGAGCAGAAGTCTGTTCCTGAGGATTTATTCGTAAAAAGGTTTTGCAATCTCAGAAAAACTTAGAACCCATTGTCTGCAATATCCACTTAAACCTACAGATCCTTTCTATTGTAGTTTGTAAGAGATCTAGGGCATGTTTGAATAGCCTTCAGTCTAACAGTTTTTTCCCTCTTGTGCCCTATTCGATAAACTATTCAGGAAAAATTGTAATTTGTCTTTGGAACTTTAAGTCCATTTTCTAAGACTGAGAGCAAGTAAATGGAATCTTTTTAATAGTCTTGTTCTCAAAAAAGAGTAGGAGATCAACTACATAGCATATTAGAACTGAATCACAAGATAAATTTAGATCTTTTTTATTTTTTAATTTTTAAAATTATACTTGAAATTCTGGGATATATGTTTCAGAATGTACAGGTTTGTTACATAGATATACACGTGCCATGGTGGTTTGCGGCACCCATCAACCCATCATCTACATTAGGTATCTCTCCTAATGCTGTCCCTCCCCCACCCCATGACAGGCCCTGGTGTGTGATGTTCTCCTCCCTGGATCCATGTGTTCTCATTGTTCAACTCCCACTTATGAGTGAGAACATGTGGTGTTTGATTTTCTGTTCCTGTGTCAGTTTGCTGAGACTGATGATTTCCAGCTACATCCATGTCCCCGCAAAGGACATAAACTTGTCCTTTTTTATGGTTGCATAGTATTCCATTGTGTATATGTGCCACATTTTTCTTTTTTTTTTAATTACACTTTAAGTTTTAGCATACATGTGCACAACGTGCAGGTTTGTTACATATGTATACATGTGCCATGTTGGTGTGCTGCACCCATTAACTCATCATTTAGCATTAGGTATATCTCCTAATGCTATCCCTCCCCTCTCCCCCTACCCCACAACAGGCCCCGGTGTGTGATGTTCCCCTTCCTGTGTCCATGTGTTCCCATTGTTCAATTCCCACCTGTGAGTGAGAACATGTGGTGTTTGGTTTTTTGTCCTTGTGATAGTTTGCTGAGAATGATGGTTTCCAGCTTCATCCATGTCCCTACAGAGGACATGAACTCATCATTTTTTATGGCTGCATAGTATTCCATGGTGTATATGTGCCACATTTTCTTAATCCAGTCTATCATTGTTGGACATTTGGGTTGGTTCCAAGTCTTTGCTATTGTGAATAGTGCCGCAATAAACATATGTGTGCATGTGCCTTTATAGCAGCATGATTTATAATCCTTTGAGTATCTACCCAGTAAAGGGATGGCTGGGTCAAATGGTATTACTAGTTCTAGATCCCTGAGGAATTGCCACACTGACTTCCACAATGGTTGAACTAGTTTACAGTCCCACCAACAGTGTAAAAGTGTTCCTATTTCTCCACATCCTCTCCAGCACCTGTTGTTTCCTCACTTTTTAATGATTGCCATTCTAACTGGTGTGAGATGGTATCTCCTTGTGGTTTTGATTTGCATTTCTCTGATGGCCAGTGATGAGGAGCATTTTTTCATGTGTCTGTTGGCTGCATAAATGTATTCTTTTGAGAAGTGTCTGTTCATATCTTTCACCCACTTTTTGATGGGGTTGTTTGCATTTGTCTTGTAAAATTTGTTTAAGTTCATTGTAGATTCTGGATATTGGCCCTTTGTCAGATGAGCAGATTGCAAAAATTTTCTCCCATTCTGTAGGTTGCCTGTTCACTCTGATGGTAGTTTCTTTTGCTGTGCAGAAGCTCTTTAGTTTAATTAGATCCCATTTGTCGATTTGGGCTTCTGTTGCCATTGCTTTTGGTGTTTTAGACATGAAGTCCTTGCCCATGCCTGTGTCCTGAATGGTATTGCCTAGGTTTTCTTCTAGGGTTTTTATGGTTTTAGGTCTAACATTTAAGTCTTTAATCCATCTCGAATTAATTTTTGTATAAGGTGTAAGGAAGGGATCCAGTTTCAGCTTTCTACATATGGCTAGCCAGTTCTCCCAGCACCATTTATTAAATAGGGAATCCTTTCCCCATTGCTTGTTTTTGTCAAGTTTGTCAAAGATCAGATAGTTGTAGATGTGTGGTATTATTTCTGAGGGCTCTGTTCTGTTCCATTGATCTATATCTCTGTTTAGGTACCAGTACCATTCTGTTTTGGTTACTGTAGCCTTGTAGTAATAGTTTGAAGTCAGGTAGCATGATGCCTCCACCTTTGTTCTTTTGAGTTAGGATTGACTTGGCAATGAGGGCTCTTTTTTGGTTCCATATGAACTTTAAAGTAGTTTTTTCCAATTCTGTGAAGAAAGTCATTGGTAACTTGATGGGGATGGCATTGAATCTATAAATTACCTTGGGCAATAAGGCCATTTTCATGATATTGATTCTTCCTACCTATGAGCATGGAATGTTCTTCCATTTGTTTGAATCCTCTTTTATTTCAATGAGAAGTGGTTTGTAGTTCTCCTTGAAGAGGTCCTTCACGTCCCTTGTAAGGTGGATTCCTAGGTATTTTATTCTCTTTGAAGCAATTGTGAATGGGAGTTCACTCATGATTTGGCTCTCTGTTTGTCTATTATTGGTGTATAAGAATGCTTGTGATTTTTGTACGTTGATTTTGTATCCTGAGACTGCTGAAGTTGACTAGCAGCTTCAGGAGATTTTGGGCTGAGACAATGGGGTTTTCTAGATATACAATCATGTTGTCTGCAAACAGGGACAATTTGACTTCCTCTTTTCCTAATTGAATGCCCTTTATTTCCTTCTCCTGCCTAATTGCCCTGGCCAGAACTTCCAACACTATGTTGAATAGGAGTGGTGAGAGAGGGCATCCCTGTCTTGTGCCAGTTTTCAAAGGGAATGCTTCCAGTTTTTGCCCATTCAGTATGATATTGGCTGTGGGTTTGTCATAGATAGCTCTTATTATTTTGAGATACGTCCCATCAATACCTAATTTATTGAGAGTTTTTAGCATGAAGGGTTGTTGAATTTTGTCAAAGGCCTTTTCTGCATCTATTGAGATAATCATGTGGTTTTTGTCGTTGGTTCTGTTTATATGCTGGATTATGTGTATTGATTTGTGTATATTGAACCAGCCTTGCATCCCAGGGATGAAGCCCACTTGATCATGGTGGATAAGCTTTTTGATGTGCTGCTGGATTCAGTGTGCCAGTATTTTATTGAGGATTTTTGCATTGATGTTCATCAGGGATATTGTTCTCAAATTCTCTTTTTTTGTTGTGTCTCTGCCAGACTTTGGTATCAGGATGATGCTGGCCTCATAAAATGAGTTAGGGAGGATTCCCTCTTTTTCTATTGATTGGAATAGTTTCAGAAGGAATGGTACCAGCTCCTCCTTGTACCTCTGGTAGAATTTGGCTGTAAATCCATCTGGTCCTGGACTTTTTTTGGTTGGTAAGCTATTAAATATTGCCTCAATTTCAGAGCCTGTTGTTGGTCTATTCAGAGATTCAACTTCTTCCTGGTTTAGTCTTGGGAGGAGGGTGTGAGTGTCGAGGAATTTATCCATTTCTTCTAGATTTTCTAGTTTATTTGTGTAGAGGTGTTTATAGTATTTTCTGATGGTAGTTTGTATTTCTGTGGGATCAGTGGTGATATCCTCTTTATCATTTTTTTATTGCATCTATTTGATTCTTCTCTCTTTTCATCTCTTTTCTTCTTTATTGGTCTTGCTAGTGGTCTATCGATTTTGTTGATCATTTCAAAAAACCAGCTCCTGGATTCATTGATTTTTTGAAGCGTTTTTTGTGTCTCTATCTCTTTCAGTTCTGCTCTGATCTTAGTTATTTCTTGCCTTCTGCTAGCTTTTGAATGTGTTTGCTCTTGCTTCTCTAGTTCTTTTAACTGTGATGTTAGGGTGTCAATTATAGATCTTTCCTGCTTTCTTTTGTGGGCATTTAGTGCTATAAATTTCCCTCTACACACTGCTTTGAATGCGTCCCAGAGATTCTGGTATGTTGTGTCTTTGTTCTCATTGGTTTCAAAGATCATCTTTATTTCTGCCTTCATTTTGTATGTACCCAGTAGTCATTCAGGAGCAGGTTGTTCAGTTTCCATGTAGTTGAGCGGTTTTGAGTGAGTTTCTTAATCCGGAGTTCTAGTTTGATTTCACTGTGGTCTGAGAGACAGGTTGTTATAATTTCTGTTCTTTTACATTTCCTGAGGAGTGCTTGACTTCCAACTATGTGGTCAATTTTGGAATAGGTGTGGTGTGGTGCTGAAAAGAATGTATATTCTGTTGATTTGGGGTGGAGAGTTCTGTAGATGTCTATTAGGTCCTCTTGGTTCAGAGCTGAGTTCAATTCCTGGATATCCTTGTTAACTTTCTGTCTCGTTGATCTGTCTAATGTTGACAGTTGGGTGTTAAAGTCTCCCATTATTATTGTGTGGGAGCCTAAGTCTCTTTGTAAGTCTCTAAGGACTTGCTTTATGAATGTGGCTGCTCCTGTATTGGGTGCATATATATTTAGGATAGTTAGCTCTTCTTGTTGAATTGATCCCTTTACCATTATGTAATGGCCTTCTTTGTCTCTTTTGATCTTTGTTGGTTTAAAGTCTGTTTTATCAGAGACTAGGATTGCAACCTCTGCTTTTTTTTGTTTTCCATTTGCTTGGTAGATCTTCCTCCATCCCTTTATTTTGAGCCTATGTGTGTCTCTGCTCATGAGATGGATTTCCTAAATAGAGCACACTGATGGGTCTTGACTCTTTATCCAATTTACCAGTCTGTGTCTTTTAATTGGAGCATTTAGCCCATTTACATTTAAGGTTAATATTGTTATGTGTGAATTTGATCCTGTTATTATGATGTTAGCTGGTTATTTTCCTCATTAGTTGATGCAGTTTCTTCCTAGCCTTGATGGTCTTTACAATTTGGCATGTTTTTGCAGTGTCTGGTATGGGTCGTTCCTTTCCATGTTTAGTGGTTCCTTCAGGAGCTCTTTTAGGGCAGGCCTGGTGGTGACAAAATCTCTCAGCATTTGCTTGTCTGTAAAGGATTTTATTTTTCCTTCACTTATGAAGCTTAGTTTGGCTGGATATGAAATTCTGGGTTGAAAATTCTTTTCTTTAAGAATGTTGAATATTGGCCCCCATTCTCTTCTGGCTTGTAGAGTTTCTGCCAAGAGATCCACTGTTAGTCTGATGGGCTTCCCTTTGTCGGTAACCGGACCTTTCTCTCTGGCTGCCCTTAACATTTTTTCCTTCATTTCAACCTTGGTGAATCTGACAATTGTGTCTTGGAGTTGCTCTTCTCAGGGAGTATTTTTGTGGTGTTCTCTGTATTTCCTGAATTTGAATGTTGGCCTGCCTTGCTAGATTGGGGAAGTTCTGGATAATATCCTGCAGAGTGTTTTCCAACTTGGTTCCATTCTCCCTGTCACTTTCAGGTACACCAGTCAGACGTAGATTTGGTCTTTTCACATAGTCCCATATTTCTTGGAGGCTTTGTTCATTTTTTTTTATTCTTTTTTCTCTGAACTTCTCTTCTCGCTTCATTTCATTCATTTGATCTTCCATCATTGATACCCTTTCTTCCAGTTGATCGTATCGCTTACTGAGGCTTGTGCATTTGTCACGTAGTTCTCGTGCCATGGTTTTCAGCTCCATCAAGTCCTTTAAGGACTTCTCTGCATTGGTTATTCTAGTTAGCCATTCATCTAATTTTTTTTCAAGGTTTTTAACTTCTTTGCCATGGGTTGGAACTTCCTCCTTTAGCTTGGAGTCATTTGATCGTCTGAAGCCTTCTTCTCTCAACTGGTCAAAGTCATTCTCCATCCAGCTTTGCTCCGTTGCTGGTGAGGAACTGTGTTCCTTTGGAGGAGGAGAGGTGCTCTGCTTTTTAGAGTTTCCAGTTTTTGTTTTTTCCCCAGCTTTGTGGTTTTATCTACCTTCGGTCTTTGATTATGGTGATGAACAGATGGGTTTTTGGTGTGGATGTCCTTTCTGTTTGTTAGTTTTCCTTCTAACAGTCAGGACCCTCAGCTGCAGGTCTGTTGGAGTTTGCTGGAGGTCCACTTCAGACCCTGTTTGCCTGGGTATCAGTAGAGGAGGCTGCAGAACAGCGGATATTGGTGAACAGCACATGTTACTGCCTGATCGTTCCTCTGGAAGTTTTGCCTCAGAGGAGTACCTAGCCATGTGAGGTGTCAGTCTGCCCCTACTGGGGGGTGCCTCCCAGTTAGGCTACTTGGGTGTCAGGGACCCACTTGAGGAGGCAGTCTGTCCGTTCTCAGATCTCTCGTTGCATGCTGGGAGAACCACTACTCTCTTCAAAGCTGTCAGACAGGGACATTTAAGTCTGCAGAGGTTTCTGCTGCCTTTAGTTTGGCTATGCCCTGCCCCCAGAAGTGGAGTCTACAGGGGCAGGCAGGCCTCCTTGAGCTGCGGTGGGCTCCACCCAGTTCGAGCTTCCCAGCTGCTTTGTTTACCTACTCAAACCTAGGCAATGGCGGGCACCCCTCCCCCAGCCTCACTGCCGCCTTGCAGTTTGATCTCAGACTGCTGTGCTAGCAATGAGTGAGGCTCTGTGGGCGTAGGACCCTCTCAGCAAGGCACGGGATATAATCTCCTGGTGTGCTCTCTGCTAAGACCGTTGAAAGAGCGCAGTATTAGGGGGGGAGTGACCTGATTTTCCAGGTGCCGTGTGTCACCCCTTTCTTTGACTAGGAAAGGGAATTCCCTGATCCCTTGCACTTCCCAGGTGAGGCGATGCCTCGCCATGCTTCGGCTCACACTGGGTGCACTGCACCCGCTCTCCTGCACCCACTGTCCGACACTCCCCTGTGAGATGAACCTGGTACCTCAGTTGGAAATGCAGAAATCACCCGTCTTCTGCATTGCTGACACTGGAAGCTGTAGACTGGAGCTGTTCCTATTCGGCCATCTTGGCTCCACCCCCCACATTTTCTTTATCCTATCTATCATTGATGGGCATTTGGATTGGTTCCAAGTCTTTGATATTGTGAATAGTGTGGGAATAAACATACATGTGCATGTATCTTTATAGTAGAATTATTTATAATGCTTTGGGTATATACCCAGTAATGGGATTGCTGGGTCAAATGGCATTTCTGGTTCTGGATCCTTGAGGAATCGCCACACTGTCTTCCACAATGGTTGAACTAATTTACACTCCCACCAATTGTGTAAAAGCATTCCTATTACTCCACATCCTCTCCAGCATCTGTTGTTTCCTGACTTTTTAATGTTCACCATTTTAACTGGCATGAGAGGCTATCTCATTATGGTTTTGATTTGCATTTCTCTAGTGACCAGTGATGATGAGCTGTTTTTCATGTTTGTTGTTCACATAAATGTTGTCTTCTGAGAAGTTGTCTCTTCACATCCTTCACACACTTTTTGATGGGGTTGTTTTTTTCTTGTAAATTTGCTTAAGTTTTTTGTAGGTTCTGGATATTAGCTCTTTGTCAAATGGATAGATTGCAAAAATTTTCTCCCATTCTGTAGGTTGCCTCTTCATGATGATGATAGTTTGTTTTGCTGTGCAGAAGCTCTTTAGTTTAATTAGATCCCATTTGTCAATTTTGGCTTTTGTTGCAATTGCTTTTGGTGTTTTAGTCATGAAGTCTTTGCCCATGCCTATGTCTTGAATGGTATTGCCTAGGTTTTCTTCTAGGATTTTTATGGTTTTAGGTCTTACATTTAAGTCTTTAATCCATCTTGAGTTAATTTTTGTATAAGGTGTAAGGAAGGGGTCCAGTTTTAGTGTTCTGGGTATGGCTAGCCAGTTTTCCCAACACTATTTATTAAATAGGGCATCCTTCCCTAATGTTTGTTTTTATTAGATTTGTCAAAGATCAGATGGTTGTAGATGTGTGGTGTTATCTCTGAGGCCTCTGTTCTGTGGTCTGTATATCTGTTTTGGTACCAGTAACATGCTGTTTTGATTACTGTAGGCTTGTAATATAGTTTGAAGTCAGGTAGTGTGATGCTTCCAGCTTTGTTCTTTTTGCTTAGGATTTTCTTGGCTATGTGGGCTCTTTTTTGGTTCCATGTGAAATTTAAAGTAGTTTTTTCTAATTCTGTGAAGAAAGTCAATGGTAGATGGATGGGAATAGCATTGAATCTATAAATTACTTTGGGCAGTATGGCCATTTTCATGATATTGATTCTTCCTACCTATGAGCATGGAATGTTCTTCCATTTGTTTGTGTCCTCTCTTATTTCCTTGAGCAGTGGTTTGTAGTTCTCCTTGAAGAGGTCCTTCACATCCCTTGTAAGTTGTATTCCTAGATATTTTATTCTCTTTGTAGCAATTGTGAATGGGAGTTCACTCATGATTCGGCTGTTTGTCTATTACTGGTGTATAGAAATGCTTGTGATTTTTGCACATTGATTTTGTATCCTGAGACTTTGCTGAAGTTGCTTATCACCTTAAGGAGATCTGGGGCTGAGACAATGGGGTTTTCTAAATATACAATCACGTCATCTGCAAACAGACAATTTGACTTCCTCTCTTCCTATCTGAATACATTTTATTTATTTCTCTTCCCTGATTGCCTGGCCAGAGCTTCCAATACTATATTGAATAGGAGTGGTGAGAGAGGGCATCCCTGTCTTGTGCCAGTGTTCAAAAGGAATGTTTCCAGTTTTTGCCCATTCTGTATGATATTGGCTGTGGGTTTGTCATAAATAGCTCTTATTATTTTGAGATCTGTTCTATCAGTACCTAGTTTATTGAGAGGTTTTAGCATGAAGGGTGTTAAATTTTATCAAAGGTCTTTTCTGCATCTATTAAGATAATCATGTGGTTTTTGTCATTGGGTCTGTTTATGTGATGGATTACATTTATTAATTTGCATATGTTGAACCAGCCTTGCATCCCATGGATGAAGCCAACTTGATCATGGTGGATAAGCTCTTTGATGTGCTGCTGGATTCGGTTTGCCATTATTTTATTGAGGATTTTCACATCAATGTTCATTAAGGATATTGGCCTGAAATTTTCTTTTTTGGTTTGTCTCTGCCAGGTTTTGGTATCAGGATGATGCTGTCCTCATAAAATGAGTTAGGAAGGAGTCCCTCTTTTTCTATTGTTTGGAATAGTTTTAGAAGAAATGATACAAGCTCCTCTTTGTGCCTCTGGTAGAATTCGGCTGTGAATCATCTGGTTCTGGACTTTTTTTGGTTGGTAGGCTATTAATTACTGCCTCAATTTCAGAACTTCTTTTTGTTATTCATGGATTCGACTTCCTCTTGGTTTAGACTTGGGAGGATGTATGTTTCCAGGAATTTATCATTTCTTCTAGATTTTCTAGTTTATTTGCATAGAGATGCTTATAGTATTCCCTGATGGTAGTTTGTATTTCTGTGGGATCAGTGGTAATATCCCCTTTATTATTTTTTGTTGCATCTATTTGATTCTTCTCTTTCTTCTTCTTTATTAGTCTGGCTAGCAGTCTATCTATTTTGTTGATCCTTCCAAAAAACCAGCTCCTGGATTCATAGTGTTTTTTTTTTTTTTTTTTTTGAAGGGTTTTTGGTGTATTTATTTCCTTCAGTTCTGCTCTGGTCTTAGTTATTTCTTGTCTTCTGCTAGCTTTTGAATTTGTTTGCTCTTGCTTCTCTAATTCTTCTAATTGTGATGCTAGCATGTCGATTTTAGAACTTTCTTGATTTGTCTTGTGGGAATTTAATGCTATAAATTTCCCTCTACATACTGCTTTAGCTATGTCCCAGAGATTCTGGTATATTGTGTCTTTGTTCTCATTGGTTTCAAAGAACTTATTTATTTCTGCCTTAATTTCGTTATTTACCCAGTAGTTATTCAGAAGCAGGTTGTTCAGTTTCCATGTATTTGTGCAGTTTCTTAATCTTGAATTTTAATTTGATTGCACTGTGGTCTAAGAGACTGTTATGATTTCCGTTCTTTTGCATTTGCTGAGGAGTGTTTTACTTCCAATTATCTGGTCAATTTTAGAGTAAGTGTGATGTAGTGCTGAGAAGAATGTATATTCTTTTGATTTGGGGTGGAGAGTTCTGTAGATGTCTAGTAGGTCTGCTTGTTCCAGAGCTGAGTTCAAGTCCTGGATATCCTTGTTAATTTTCTCATTGATCTGTCTAATATTGACAGTGGGGTATTAAAGTCTGCCACTATTATTGTGTGGGAGTCTAAGTCTCTTTGTAGGTCTCTAAGAACTTGCTTTATGAATCTAGTTCCTTCTGTATTGGGTGCATATATATTTAGGATAGTTAGTTCTTCTTGTTGCATTGATCCCTTTACCATTATGTAATGCCCTTCTTTGTCTCTTTTGATGTTTGTTGATTTAAAGTCTGTTTTATCAGAGACTAGGATAGCAACCTCTGCTTTTTTTTTTTTTTCTTTCCGTTTGCTCGGTAAATCTTCCTCTTTATTTTGACCCTATGTTTGTCTTTGCATGTGAAATGGGTCTCCTGAATACAGCACACCGATGGGTCTTGATTCTTTATCCAATTTGCCTGTCTGTGTCTTTTAGTTGGGGCATTAGCCCATTTACATTTAAGCCTAATATTGTTATGTGTGAATTTGATCCTGTCATTATATGCTAGCTGGTTATTTTGCCCATTATTTCATGCAGTTTCTTCATAGTGTCAATGGTCTTTACAATTTTATATGTTTTTGCAGTTGCTGGTACCAATTGTTTCTTTCCATGTTTATTGCTTCTTGTAAGACAGGCCTGGTGGTGACAAAATCTCTCAGCATTTGCTTGTCTGTAAAGGATTTTATTTTTTCTTCACTTATGAAGCTTAGTTTGGCTGGATATGAAATTCTGGGTTGATTTGCATTTCTCTGATGGCCAGTGATGATAACCATTTTTTCATGTGTTTTTTGGCTGCATAAATGTCTTCTTTTGAGAAGTGTCTGTTCATATCCTTTGCCCACTTTTTGATTGGGTTGTTTGTTTTCTTCTTGTAATGCAAATCAAAACCACAATGAGACACCATCTCACACCAGTTAGAATGGCAATCATTAAAAAGTTAGGAAACAACAGGTGCTGGAGAGGATGTGGAGAAATAGGAACACTTTTACACTGTTGGTGGGACTGTAAACTAGTTCAACCATTGTGGAAGTCAGTGTGGCAATTCCTCAGGGATCTAGAACTAGTAATACCATTTGACCCAGCCATCCCATTACTGGGTAGATACTCAAAGGATTATAAATCATGCTGCTATAAAGACACATGCACACATATGTTTATTGCGGCACTATTCACAATAGCAAAGACTTGGAACCAACCCAAATGTCCAACAATGATAGACTGGATTAAGAAAATATGGCACATATGCACCATGGAATACTATGCAGCCATAAAAATGATGAGTTCATGTCCTCTGTAGGGACATGGATGAAGCTGGAAACCATCGTTCTCAGCAAACTATCACAAGGACAAAAAACCAAACACCGCATATTCTCACTCATATGTGGGAATTGAACAATGAGAACACATGGACACAGGAAGGGGAACATCACACCCTGGGGCCTGTTGTGGGGTGGGGGGAGGGGGGAGGGATAGCATTAAGAGATACACCTAATGCTAAATGATGAGTTAATGGGTGCAGCACGCCAACATGGCACATGTATACATATGTAACAAACCTGCACGTTGTGCACATGTACCCTAAAACTTAAAATATAATAATAATAAAATTAAAAAAAATTCTGGGTTGGAAATTCTTCTCTTTAAGAATGTTGAAGATTGGCCCCCACTCTCTTCTGGCATGTAGGGTTTCTGCAGAGAGATCCACCATTAGTCTGATGGGCTTCCCTTTGTGGTTAACCTGACCTTTCTCTCTGGCTTCCCTTAACATTGTTTCCTTCATTTCATCCTCGGTGAATCTGACAATTATGTGTCTCTGGGTTGCTCTTCTTGAGGAGGATCTTTGTGGTGTTCTCTGTATTTCCTGAGTTTGAATGTTGGCCTGTCTTGATAGGTTGGGGAAGTTCTCCTGAATAATATCCTGAAGAGTATTTTCCTCCTTGATTCCATTCTTCTCGTCACTTTCAGGTACAACAATCAAATGTAGGTTTGGTCTTTTCACATAGTCCCATATTTCTTGGAGGCTTTGTTCATTCCTTTTCACTATTTTTTCTCTAATCTTGTCGTTATGCTTTATTTCATTAAGTTGATCTGCAATCTCTGATATTCTTTCTTCTGCTTGATTAATTCAGCTATTGATACTTGTGTATGCTTCGTGAGGCTCTTCTGCTGTGTTTTTCAGCTCCATCGGGTCATTAATGTTCTTCTCTAAACTGGTTATTCTAGTTAGCAATTCCTCTAACCTTTTTTCAAGGTTCTTAGCTTCCTTGCATTGGGTTAGAAGATGCTCCTTTAGCTGGGAGGAGTTTGTTATTATCCACCTTCTGAAGCCTACTTCTGTCAATTCATCAAACTCATTCTCTGTCCAGTTTTTTCCCTTGCTGGTGAGGAGTTGTGATCCTTTGGAGGAGAAGAGGTGTTCTGTGTTTTGCAATTTTCAGTCTTTTTGCACTGGTTTCTCCCCATCTTCGTGGATTTATCTACTTTTGGTGTTTGATGTTGGTGACCTTCAGATGGGGTTTTGGTGTGGACATCGTTTTTGTTGATGTTGATACTATTCCTTTCTGTTTGTTAGTTTTCCTTCTAATAGTCAGGCCCCTCTGCTGCAGGTCTGCTGCAGTTTGCCAGATGTCCACTCCAGACCCTGTTTGCCTAGGTATCACCAGTGGAGGCTGCAGAACAGCAAAGATTGCTGCCTGTTCCTTCCCCTGGAAGGTTCATTCCTGAGGAGCACCCGCTAGATGCCAGCTGGAGCACTCCTGCATGAGGTGTCTGTCAACCCCTGCTGTGTCTCCCAGTTGGGAGGCACGGGGGTCAGGGACCCACTTGAGGAGGCAGTCTGTCTGTGAGCAGAACTCCAGCACTGTGCCAGGAGATCTGCCACTCTCCTCAGAGCTGGCAGGCAGGAATATTTAATTCTGCTGAAGCTGCACCTATAGCCGCCCCTGCCCCCAGGTGCTCTGTCCCAGGGAGTTGGGAGTTTTATCTATAAGCCCCTGACTGGGGCTGCTGCCTTTCTTTCAGAGATTCCCTGCCCCAAGAAGAGGAATCTAGAGAGGCAGTCTGGCTATAGCAGCTTTGCCAAGCTGCAGTGGGCCCCGCCCAGTTGGAACTTCCTTAAGGCTTTGTTTACACTGAGGGGAAAACCCCCTACTCAAGCCTCAGTAATGCCAGATGCCCCTCCCCTCACCAAGGTGGAGCATCCCAGGTCGACTTCAGACTGCTGTGCTAGCAGCAAGAATTACAAGCCAGTGGATCTTAGCTTGCTGGGCTATGTGGGGGTGGGATCCACTGAGCTAGACCACCTGGCTCTCTGGCTTCAGCTCCCTTTCCAGGGGAGTGAATGGTTCTGTCCCACTGGCTTTCCAGTCACCACTGGGGTGTGAAAAGAAAATCCTGCACCTAGCTCAGTGTCTGCCCAAACGGCTGCCCAGTTCTGTGCTTTAAAACCAGTGCCCTTGTGGTGTAGGCACCGGAGGGAATCTCCTGGTCTGTGGGTTGCAAAGACCATAGGAAAAGCGTAGTATCTAGGCCAGAGTGCACTGTTCCTCATAGCACAGTCCCTCACAGCTTCCCTTGGCTAGGGGAGGGAGTTCTTCAACTGTTTGTGCTTCCTGGGTGAGGCAACGCCCCACCCTGCTTCTGCTCACCCTCCGTGGGCTGCACCCACTGTCTAACCAGTCCCAACGAGATGTGCCAGGTACTTCAGTTGGAAGTGCAGAAATCACCCGCCTTCTGCGTTGATCTCGCTGGGAGCTGCAGAGCAGAGCTTTTCCTATTTGGCCATCTTGCCAGCCACTCCCAGATCTTTTAAGTCTTGTTTGAGGACTTGGGAAAAGTAGGAAAGGGCTTCAGTAACTCTCTGAGGCATGACTTTCTAGATAGAATGTTGTCCTTCTCAGGAAAAGGCAAAAAGGTATTGACTCTTCTAGTCTAGAGGCGCACTGAAAAAGGCAGAGCAAAGGCTCACTGCAGGTAAGCAAGTGGCTTCTGGAGGAGTTGTGTGGGTTGAGGTATTTCTGGAAAGTGAGGAATAACAATTTTGCCAATGGCCTTGAAGTCTTAAGCAAATTGACACTGTCATCTGTTTGGGTTCTTTACTCACAGGACAGAAGTGTTACAGGGCTAATGCAGGGTATGAGAAGACCTTGGGATACAAGGCTTGCAACTATAGGTTTGATCCCTTACCTGTGTCTGAGTTCAAGGAATATTAGGGAAGTTTATGTAATGGTTTGATAGACTCTATCTGTATTTTTTATAGGTTCTGCTCTGATTATTTTGCCTACATCAGTAAAATTTTTGCCCATATAGTGTCACTTTTCTGTGGTATGCATTAAATGTAATGGGAGAAGCAATGGCATATCTAGAGCAGACACATCTTGACCATGAACAGAGGAGTTCTCTGGAACCTCAAGAAATACTCCTCCTGGCATGCTTTTAATCATTACAGTTCCATTTGCAAAGTAACCATTCTATTAAATTTGCAGGGGTGGTATCACAGAGCAGGAAGGAATGTTTTTCAGTCAAAGACACAAGGGTTAGGTTAAGAACTGGGAGATGGGGAAAACCTGAGGGTTATGAAATACCTTCCACATATGTTGTAAGTTTACTCTGAGGAAGAAGTTAAGAAAGATAACAAGGTATAATGCAGAAAAAGTGGCACACATATCTTTTTTCGTATGAGTTGAACTAGGAATTGATTAGCATGACTGTATTCATAGTTAATTTACTTTGAGTGTTTGAGGGTATGGCAAGATATTGAATGCTTTTTCATTCCTTGGAATGCCTTCATTGATCCAAATTGAGGGATGTTTCTTTGTCTTGGTTTTTCTTTTATAAGATGGGCTCATCTATTTCCAGTGTTCCTTCTGTTAACAATTTCTACAAGTGTCCTTGTCAGCAGGTGGTTGGTTGGGGAATGGACTACCTAGCTGTTTATAGTCCCAACAATTTACTTTAGAGCTTGTCTCACTTTTGTCCTAAAGCCCTGGCAAAATGTTCTGTCAGGTATTAGAGTTTAGCTAATGGGGCTGTTTCCCATTCTAATGTCTACTTTCACATTAGGACTTTAACGTCAGGTTTAACTCCATTGACAAAGTGAGATGAAAGGGCTGCTATCACAACAGCACCTTCTTTATTCCCAAGAGATGTCAGAAAGTATTTCCTACTCTATCTTGAGCAATCTATAGTTTCATCTTTTTTGCCTATTTGCATGATTGAATTGTGGTCCTATCAATTTTTACTGTGAATGTTTCAGGAATGGCTTTTTATGAGACGTTGACCTAATTTTCTGGCCTGTTTTTGACCCTCAGGTTTGTTATGGAAAGAAGGATCCTATAGATTACTTTCTGGGTCAGCCCAATTATCTTTTGCCATTTAGGATTTAGTATCTGAGGTTTGGACCAATGTGTGTACAGGCTGATATAGGTCAGGTAACCCTAGGTCATATGTACCCAAAATAATTCTAAATTCTTCTATGAATATTTGCTGGTCTTGTTTGAGTTTAGGGAAATCTTTAGTTGCAGCTCTCGAATGAGCTCAGGTCCAAGGCTTCAGTTCGACAGTTGCCTGCAGGACAGACTCATGAGAGGAATGGGTCCTTATAGGCAACTGGCATTGGGGGGTTTTAGGAAAGTTGTTGGGAAAGGTAGGGAGGCTGGACAAAGGGAAGAAGAGGTAGGAGGTGCAGAAGGAGAGAGATCAGCAGCATAAGAGGAAGACTTTGAGGTCCCTTGAACTGTCTAACCCCCCTGACCTGAGGTTCTTATTGATTATCCTGGACCTAATTATTGTGCTGTCCCTAGCACCCAGTAGGTGCTTTGGAGAATTCATTTGGTCATAAGCTTGGGCGATGGGAAGGGAGGCAGTTTCTAGAAGAGCTAGCAATGGAGGATAAGGACTGGGAGGAGGATTTACTAGGGGAATAAGTCTAGTTCTTGCTATAACTTTGTCAGGTTGCCCTTTAGCTTTAGCTGGAGGCTTTTTTAGTGATGCAATTTTTAATTCAGTTTTGTTTGGAGGTCCCTGAATACCAATCAAGAAATGCTACCCTTGCAGTAAGCCGAGATCATGCCACTGCACTCCAGCCTGGGTGACAGAGTGAGACTGTCTCCAAAAAAAAAAAAGAAAGAAAGAAATGCTAACCATGGAGCTTGTAGAATCTTATTCCCTTTCTTTTCTTAGGTGCCTCTCCAACTATTTTATTCAAATTCAGTGTTCCCCAGAGTGGCACTGAAGACCTAAGTCATCTTCTGAAGTTATGCCATTTAGAGAGTGAGGCACAAGAATTAGGACTGTAATCAGATTACATATAAGAAGCAGGGATTTTTCCAGATACAGGAGAGAATTTAGACTTAGAGGACCCCATACGAGCTGGTGATAGTTGGTAGGAATGTAATGCTGTGCACTTCGTGTCTCAGGTCCACAACCTGACAGTTGGCGGCCTCCGAACATAGACCCAATAGTCTGTGCCCCTGGCAGGTGGAAAACCAGAAATAACATTGCCTCTGGGTCAAAGCCAAGCTCTCAGGAGCCAAATTCAGGATAGAAGAAGAACCTCATCTGGTTTCATTGGTGACCCACAGCAAAGTTTGTCCAATGGACACCAGTCCAACAAGATCTGAAAACTTCCCCGCCTGTGAGGCCAGCTTGAACAACAGGCCAATAAGGCCTTTGCCCATGTTCTGCCCTAGGATTCTCCTTCTTTTGACAAGTAACACTTTTAGACAGCACAACACAAAACAGTAGCACAAAAAATAGAAAAAAAAAAGGTGGGGAGGGATGAAAAGAGATGGCCTGATTCAAAGAAGGGCGCCAAACAAATAGGAACCAATAACAAAGCCAGTGACTCAGAGAATAAATAGCCAAGAAACTCAACACAAAGAGAGTAGAGTTCATGCCCAGGGTGTGGCATCATAGGATTCATAAGCTATGAGCAGCAAGGCAAGAGGGGCCTTCGTGAATAGTGCACCTGTGTGAAGGCTGGGGTCTGTGCAGTGCACAGTGCAGATAGGGGCTCTGTGGAGCCTCCACAATAACTATGGAAATGAATGAAGACCAACCAGATGAGAATAACCAGGCATGGTTTATTCAGAGCCTGCCATAGCAAGGGAGTCAGCCACCATTATTTGTGCTTGGCAGAAGCTCAATGGCAGGCAGAGGAATGGTAAAGCTTTACAGTGAAAAAAGGGAAGTCTTCAGGTATGCCCTATTGGAGGCTATTGGCATGGAGAAGCTGCAGGCAGGCTAACGAGAAACAGAGCATTCTATGTCGTTGGTTAGTGGTAAGTATTTGACTTTACCTAATTGGTCCTCTGTTGTACAAAAGTAGGTACAAAATTAGGAAAGCTGTCAGTTATTAATAAAGTCCTGCTTGGGGGTAATTATCACAGGTATTATTGTTTAGCTTCCTGGATTTTTGTTAGAAGTAGAGATCTGACACCCTACATGTCTGACTTAGAAATAGCAGACTGGTTTCCTGGGCTGTTTACCACAGATTATGGGTTGACTTCCTGAGCTGGTTGCTGCAGATTGTGGGTCAGAGTTCTATTTTTATATATGGCCTGGCCATTCTCTGTTTGTATATCTAGTCTCTTGCATCAATCTGATTTATTCATGTGTAACTATTATGAGTTTCCAGCATATTTTAGAGTTTTACATGTATCGTTGACATTATCTTGCTTGACACTTAATGGTCTCTTAAACTGAAGACTTGTGCCCATCTTTAGTTCTTGGCTATTCTTTCTTCTCTCATTGCTATTCCTTCATTATCAATTCTCACTCGCTCCAGAACTTCCGTTACAAACTTGTTAGTTTTTAGATCTCTCCTTTACATTTATTAACTTACTTTCTTTCTTTTCACCTGATTACTCCTTTGGCTGTATTTTGGAAAAATTCTTTACTCAATTTTCCAGCTAATTAATTTTTTCCTTTTAAGTGTTTATTTGATGTTTCAGTACATCTATTGAGAATTTTTCCCCTCTAAGTTATATTTTTCATTCTACGAAGGTAATATATTTTAAAGGTTTTCTAAGTATGTAAATTATCTTTTTTTAAAATCATATTCTTATTTCTATTGCTAATTCTTTGTCTTTGGATATAAATTCTGCCATTGGTTGAGTTTGCTTCTTCCATGGTGTCAAATTTCCCCCTATATTTGATGATTTTTATATTGTGTGTTCACCTTGGTGCTTGAAATTTCCTGTTAAATTTTCCACTATCCAGTATTTCTACACTATGAGACCGTAGCAGTGTTACTATTTTGGATGAAATGTGTCTGGTGAGAATGGGCAAGGGTGGATTGAATGAGTTGAGTAGTAGCTGGCATTTGGTGCTTGAGCTCCCTATGTTTCTCCTGGCCCTGGAAGCAATGTCCTGCCTCTTTGATTTCAGCTCCCATCTGCAGAAACCAACCCTCCATCCCTACCCCCACCCCTATGGCTGCAGCCTGGGCCCTGAGGAGTGATACACAAGATTTTATCTGCCTGGAGTATCTCAACTTAGCACCCTATTAGTTGCTTCTGGATCACCTTCAGGTTCTGACATCCACCACCTCAATGCATGGGACTTTTAAAAATGAGATTTTTTCAATTGTTTATGATAGAATTCTCCTTCAAGGAATTTCCCTGTCCCCTGATGCACACATGCCTAGTTTTCTTTTCTTTATGGGGGGTGGGGGAGGCAGGGTCTTACTCTGTTGCCTAAGTTGGAGTGTAGTGGCATGATCATGGCTGACTGCAGCCTCAACCTCCTGGCCTCAAGTTATCTTCTGCCTCATTCCTCCTAAAGTGCTGGGATTACAGGTATAAGCTACTGCATTCAGCCTATACTGAATTTTTTTTTGGTACAGCCATACATTTTTATTTTAATGTATTTTCTGTAACTTGTTTCAGTTTGGCGTAGGATGTAGAAGATTGGTACACATGTTTAGTTTGCAGTCTTGTAACTGGAAACTTTTTAGTGTAGTAATTGTTAAAGTATGATCCAAGGAACCCTGGAGGCCGCAAAGACTCTTTTAGAGAGTCTAAAAGATTCTTCCTTCTTCAGCCTCACATCTATGTGAAGTTGAATTCTCTTTATATACTTCAACCAACACAACATATTGCAGCAGATTGAATGTACACATATGACAATCCAGCTGTCTTCTATTAAGTCGGACATAAAAGAGATTTGCACAAGTATAGAACATTGCTATTCTTCTCATTGTTTATTGTTTTGAAATATATACTTATTTTTATAAAGTATTACTGATATTAACATGTAATAGATATCTTATTTAATGAATTAAATATTAAAAGAAAAAATAAAGGTTCATATTTATTAAAATAAGTAAAGATTTTCTATTATCTTATTTTTTTATTTTCACAAATTCCTTTGGACTATTCTTTTCCTCTCATTCCATACATTCCCCTTAACTAATTTGGTGTTATACATTGTTACCATTGTTATAGTGAATGAAGTGAAATTTTTAATATTTACAATTTCACGAGTCTAAATGTAATAAATGTATTGTTTTTTCTCACACAAAATAAGAATCTGTTTTAAATCTGATCATTCCAATATTGATGTGTAGGCTTTTGTATGCTACAGTGTTCATTCTAAATTAATTTTTACAGCCCTCCAGATTAGAAAGTAATGTTTTTGTTTTCCATAATTAATATTGGTTTAAATTTACCATTTTGCTTCCCTATTTCTTTTTCCATCTTGAATCTTCCTTCTGAAACAATTTTTCTTCCTCCTGAAGCACATATTCTTGAAGTTATTTCAGTGAAAGTCTTTTTTAAACTCTCAATTTTTGTCCAACAATATCTTTATTTTGCATATGTTCTTGAAAGATAGTTTGTTTTCCCATGTATCAATTCTAGATTGACAGTGACATTTTTCACTTGGTACTTTACAGATAATGTCTTTTGTCATTCTAATGTCTTTCGTTTTCCAATATTGCTCTTTATAATGCAAATATCACTCTAATTCAGTGATTTTCAAAAGTGGTTCTTAGACCAGCAGCCTCAGTATCACTTTGGAGCTTTTTCAAAATGCAACTTTTAAAAATCTTATTCCAGATTTACTGAACCCAAACTTTGTAGTTGGGGTTCAGAAATGTGTTTTTAAAAGTCCTCCAAGTGATTCTACTGCCCACTTAAGTTTGAGAGCCAGCTATCTAATTGTTATTTCTGTAAAGGGTAAAGGTAATTCATCTTCTATTTCTGGCTGCTTTTAAGGATTTTTGTCGTTAATGTTCTACAGACTCTGATAGGTCTATAAATAAATTTACTTTTATTTATTTTAGTTGGAATTTATTGGGCTTCCTGGGTCTAAGGATTGGTGGCTTTCATTAATTCTGGAAAACTGTAACCCATTAGCTCTTTAAATATTGATTTTACCCTACTTCCTATATTCTTCGGAAACTTCAATTATACTTATATTGGAGCTTCTCACTTTACATTTCATATTTTAAAATTAGTTCCTCATGTTTTCTATATCTTATGTTTACTATATTTGGGATCAGGTTTTCAGCTATTCCCCAGAGAAGATTTGTGTTTACTTCTGCTAGGGACACATTAAATTCAATTTTCTTCTTGGGTTTTTGGACCACATAGGTAATATAAATTCTTCCCTCAAACCCATATGAATGCAGATTGTGTTAAAAATTCTCATGGGTAATGTTTTTTCTTTATTTTTATTCTATTTTATATGGCACCAAGGCCAAGATCAGCATATCTACTCCTCTACCCCAATTTTCCTGTTTTTAAAAAAATTCATTCACTGAGGTCATTGCCTTTTGAAGGTCTTGGCTTTCCTGAAGTTTCTGAGCTTACCTGTATACTTACTTCCATGGCCTAGGCTTTGTCTACTATCTCCTGAACCCACAAACTATTAAAACAAAGACAGAAACCACCAAAAGATTAGCAGATACTCTGGGGCAAAAGCTAGCTCTAGAATTAGCTTAACCTTGTGGATTTTTGCTTGCTTGTTGTTTTTTTCCCTCTACTAATTGGGACATTTATATTTATATCTATATCTTGGTGGTTGAGCTATCAGTGAAGTGCATTAATTTTATTCAATATTTTGAAACATACTGAGCTTCTTGTCAGTTCTGTTACCAAACATTCGGGTCACTTGAATTATCTAACCCCCATGACCTCAGGTTCTTATCACTACCCATACTCCTCATTGAATATCCTGGACCTAGTGATTGTGCTGGCCCTAGCACCCAGTAGGTGCTTTGGAGAACTCACTTGGTCATAAGCTTGGGTGCTGGGAAGGGAGGCAGGTTCAAATTCCCTGGGGAACCCACGGGAGTTTTGTCCATAAGAGTTTAGGCCTTATTCTGGCTCACTGGGAGTTTTCTGGCCTGAGATAACCTGAGAGCAACTTGGAGAGGGTGGGGTTTTGGAAGTCATGCCCCCCTTTTCCTTCAGTCTCAGCTCAGAAGGGGCAGGCCCAAGAGCCATCAGAGAACCTCAAAGGAGACAGGCTGCAGATCAGAACAATGAAGTAAAAGCAGCAATCCTGGTTTCCTGGATCTAGCAACTGCAGTACCCTCAGATGTGGACCCGGAATTGGGAAATTCTCTCTATTATGAATGTCACAGGTTGTAGGATGGGGGGAAACCCCATCAATGAATACAGTAAAGATAGGGGCAAAACAAATATTTGTTGAGTGGATGAGTTCACAGGAATTTTTCTGAGCCTTGGAATATTATTGGAAGTTCTAGTCCATGATTGATTCTGGGCTATTTCAGTTCTTTTCATTAAAAAAGAATTTTTATTAAGCATCCAAACCAGCCAAAAGGCCCAGGCTATGCTTTTGTGGGGTGTAGAGAAGTGGCCTTTTTCGATGATTGAGGGGGCCATATGGGATAGCTAACATATCACCTGGGAGATATCAGTGCTGATGCAAATGCTTCCACCAAGCACATGGCTTGAGATGGGGAAATAGAGGAGACATTCCAGAAACAGAGAAACGAATGTAGGATAAAAGTGAAGCAGATTGAGAAAAAAGATTAACATGGAAAAGGAGGTCAAGGGTGATGGAGGTAGGCTTTGCATACACAGAGAAATTGTAGAGGGAGTTTATGTGTTATTTATGTGGCAAAAAGCCATGGGCTTTTGACCAAAAATGGGCCAGGATATTTCATGCTAACAAAGGCAGTCGACTGAATCCATAGACAGGCCGAGATTTTATGTTGGGGCAAGAGACTACAGGATATCCTTAGAGTTCTCTAGGAGTGATTGTTGTGGTTGGTTTCTAGGGCAGGTGGTGCTGTCTGGTGTCAATAATGACTGTCTCCTGTGGCCAGCTGGCTGTGACATTATGTATCCTTACATTAAATGTGATTCTGGAAAGTGGCTTCATTTCTATTGGTTAACGTTAGCCAGCTCCTAAATCCTAGTTTAATGCTCATCCAAAGTGCTAAGTTCCTTTGTTCATGAACTATTTGTTAAAGTATAAAATAACTTGGGAATTATTCTGCACGAAATGTCAAGCGGCAGAACAAATAACTATTCCCCTCATTAATCCCTATGGGCAGCATCTGTTTGAGAGCTTTGCTTTTCCATAATGAAAATATGTCAGCCCTGAATATATGTTTGTGCTATTGAGACTGAACAGTGAAATGAAATGAATTCTCCACTCAGCCACAGGTGAAATATGGCAGTTTGTGGTGAATGAGGCACTGAGCGCTGTAGGAAGTTGAGACTCGAACTTTGAGAAACCTTAGGGAGGCTAAAATCAGCGAGAGAGGGGAGGGCAGTGTGTGATTAAAGTGTAAAGCAATTCCCCAAACTAAATTCATCTTAATTCATTCTCATTTATAAGAGAAAGCTACTCCACATAGTACAGCTGGGTGTTTAAGAAATATGTGGGGCTTCGTTGTCCTCAAAGCCATGGAAATCAGGGGAAGCCCAGGGGTGAGGGTTTGATGTGCAGAAACGGTGTCATACAGAAAGGAAAGAGCACAGACTGTCAGTGAGCACAGAATCATAGGACCTCAGGGACAGCCCATCCATCTCACAGGTGAGGAATGTGAGGCCCAGAAAGGGAAGGAAATTGTCTAAGGAATCAGAGCCAGTGAAATTCTTACCCAACAGGGCCTATAATCAGACTAGCCTATTCACTCAACACTGTGTGCAGAATGCCTAGCTCTCTGTCCTCTGCTCTCTCCAGTGCAGAAATCAGTAATTCTTTAAGGGCAGGGTCTGATTTCTTCCTCAAATAGTGCTGGGTACCTGGTAAATGATAAATGTTGTGAATTGATATATTACTGGATTTTTCCTCGAGGTCCAGAGTGGTATGCTTTGTGTACAGATGGGTGGAGGGATGTGTATACGTAGTTAGCTTCTTTTTATTTATCTATATTTTATTTTTTTAATTATACTTTAAGTTCTTGGATACATGTGCAGAACGTGCAGGTTTGTTACATAGTTATACACATGCCATTGTGGTTTGCTTTTATTTTTTAAGTCAGATCACATAGCCCCACAACATAGCAGTTAAGAATGTCAGCTTTGGTGATTGCCCATGCAAGGTTCAAATCCTCACTCTGCCATTTATTAGCTGTGTGACTTTAGACAAGTTGCATAACTTATCTGTAAAGTGGAATGAGACATTGTATCTACCTATAGAACTGTGGTGAGACTTCTACAAGATAATGTAGTTGTAGGTAAGTAGTCCTGGCCTCTAATGATGGTTGTTAATGTTATTTCCCTTTCATCCTAACTCACTCCTGCACCAGTTCCCCCATGACAAACTCTATGCAGAGGCTGAACTATATCCACTTGTGACACAGTATTCTCATAGCATAGCTCTACATTAAGGCGTTGTTGCTTTTCCTAGCTTGCAAAGCTGCCTCCAATCAGTGTTCTTCTCCCTGGGAGAAGAGTGTGAACCGCTAAATAGACTGTTAATGTTGATGTCTTCATTTGTTTTTGAAAATGGTCACAGATGATCAGGAGGTGAGTGAAAGCTGCCTTGAGCCTCCAATCTACAAGACATGGAAACAGCATTACCAAGGTCCCTATTTTAAGAACTGGCCAGAATTTTCATAAAAATTAGACTTGGTTTTAATGAGTCTCATTGTTTTGCCAGAATGTGATTAGCTTTTTAAAATTAAGCTTCGATTTATAGGAATAGAGGACAAATTTGAGAAAAATAAGTAGGAAGAAAATATTCTTGTTATATATAATCAAATGGTCTCTAAGTCCTTTAAAAAAAAAACAAAAACAAAAAGGAGCCCGGGTGCAGTGCCTCATGCCTGTAATCCCAGCACTTTGGGAGGCCGAGGCAGGAAGATCACGAGGTCAGGAGATCGAGACCATCCTGGCTAACATGGTAAAACCCTGTCTCTACTAAAAACACAAAAAATTAGCTGGGCGTGGTGGTGGGCGCCTGTAGTCCCAGCTACTTGGGAGGCTGACGCAGGAGAATGGCATGAGCCCGGGAGGCGGAGCTTGCAGTGAGCTGAGATAGCACCACTGCACTCCAGCCTGGGCAACAGAGCAAGACTCCGTCTCAAAACAAACAAACAAACAAACAAAAACAAAAAAAAGAAACATTGAATAGTAAAACTAAGAATAGTGGAATAAAATAGTAAAAACAACTGGAATGTCAGGAAAAGAGAACCACCCTCTGATTTGGAGAGCATGTGCTGTCAGTCGTTTAGAGTCTCAAGACCCATTGCTGAAAACCTTTGCAAATCATTATATGGCACCAGGATTACCATTCAAATTTGTGATATTTGAACTTTTGGACAGTAGAACCTTGACATTGTAGATTTGTCATCGTGGATCTACATGAAGCCCACATGTAGTATGATTCTATTTTATGAAATGTTCAAAAAAGGGAAATCCATAGGGACAGAAAATAGTTTGACGGTTACCTGGGGCTCAGCATGGGAAAGGGAAAGGACTGGATAGCTGGGCATGAGGTTTCATTCTGGAGTAATGGAAATATTCTAACATTAGATGTGCTGTGGTTAACAACCCAGTAAATTTCAAAAAGGTCACACCTCAAATGGGTGGACTTTATAGTAAATAAATTATTCCTCAGTAAAACTATTTATAAATTCAACTTGTGTGAACGATGAACAATTCAATCTGTGTAAAAGTATTAATCAAATGTCATTGTTTCTATGAAGTTTCTTTTTAAAAATATATCCAGGCAGAACTAATTGGTCAGTTTTCCTTGTTCCTGTTGCTATTTGCTATGTTCATTATTCACTCAACAGACAGTAATTGCTCATCTACCATGTGTTGAACACTGAGGAATAAGAGCAGGATTTTTTTTTTTTTTACTGTGGTAAAATATATTTAACAAATTTTTCTATTTTTATCATTTTAAATGTATGGTTCAGTGGGATTAAGTACATTCACATTTTTGTGCAACCATCACTGCTATCTTTCCCCTTATTATTCCAGATGGAATCTCTGTATACATTAAATGCTAACTCCCCATCTTCTGTTTTCCCCAACCCCTGGCAACCACTATTCTACTTTCTATCTCTGTGAATTTGACTACTCCAATTACCTCATATAAGTGGAATCATACAGTATTTGTCCTTTGATGTTGGCTGATTTCATTTAGCATAATGTGTTCAAGCTTCATCCCTATAACAGAATTTTCTTTTGAGGGCTGAAAAATATTTCATTGTATATACTGACCACATTTTCTTTATCCATTCACCCATTGATGAACATTTAGGTTACTATTTCTTGGCTACTGTGCATAATATTGCTATGAATATTGGTGTACAAAATATTGCTATGAATATTGGTGCACAAGTATCTGTTCAAGTCTGTTTCCAGTTTCTCTGGATGAATAAGTAGGAGTGAAATTACTCAATCATGTGGAGATTTTACATTTACTTTTTTGAGGAACTGCTGTTCAGTCTTCTGCAATGGCTGTCCTGTTTTACATTCCTACCAGCAATCCACAAGATTTCCAGTTTCTCCACATCCTTGTTATTTATTTATTTGGAAATAGCCATCCTAAATGGTGTAAAGTGGTATCCCATCGTCGTTTGGATTTGTATTTCCCTAATGATTAGTGATGTTGAGGGTTTTTTGTGTGTGCTTAATGATCATTCATATATATTCTTTGGAAAAATGTCTATTCAAGCAAGTCTTTTGCCCATTTTAAAAATCAGGTTGCTTTTTTGTTGAGTTATAAGAGTTTTTAAAATATATTATTGATATTAATTCCTTACTAGATAGAGTATTTGCATGTATTTTTCCTCTTCTATGATTTGCATTTTCATTCTGTTCATAGTTTCTTTTGCACAAAAGTGTTTAATTTTCATTAAGTTCAATTTATCAATTTTTTTCTGTTGCCTGTGCTTTTTGATGTCAAATAGAAATCATTGCCAAATCCAATGTCTTGAAGTTTTTTTTTTTTTTTCTCTTAAGAGTTTTATAGTTTTAGCTCTTACATTTAGGTCTTTGATCCTTTTTGGAGTTAATTTGTATATAGTATAAGGTAAGGGTCCAATTTCATTATTTTGCAAAGGATATCCAGTTTTTCCAACAGAATTAGTTTAAAAGACTATTCTTTCCTCATTGCATGGTCTTGGAACCCTCACAGAAAATCATCTGACCATATATATGAGAGTTCATTTCTTGGCTCTTTATTCCATTTATCTGTATGTCTGTCTTTATGCCATTACCACCCTTTTGATTACCATAGTTTTGTAGTAGGTTTTGAAATCAGGAAGTGTAAGGTCTTCAACTTTGTTCTTCTTTTCCAAGATAGTTTTGGCTATTCAGGGCCTCTTTAGATTCCATATGAATTTTGGGATGGGTTTTTCTATTTCTGCAAATAATAAAAAATCATTGGAATATTTATAGGGATTTGTTTTGTTTTGAAACTGTAAATCACTTTCAGAAACATCTTAATACTATGAAGTCTTCTATGAACACTGGATGTTTTTCCATTTATCTATGTCTTTAATTACTTTCAGCAATACTTTATAGTTTTCACTGTAAAAGTCTTTTGCTGCCTTTATTAAGTTTCTTCCTAAATATTTTGCTCTTTTTGTTGCTATAGTAAATGGAATTGTTTTCTTAATTCCATTTTTGGAGTTTCATTGTTCTTTAGAAATACAGCTGATTTTTGTCTGTCAATTTTGTATCCTGAAACTTTGCTGAATTTGTTTATTCTAAGTTTTTGTGTGTGTGAAATATTTAGGCTTTTATATATGTGAGATTATGCCATCTGCAAACAGAGTTAATTTTACTTTTTCCTTTCTAATATGGATGCTTTTATTTTTCTTGCCTAATTGCTCTGTCTAGAACTTCAAATACTATATTGAATAAGAGTAGTAAAAGCAGAATGCTTGTCTTGTTTTTATGATCATAAAAGAGAAGCTTTCAGTCTTTTGAGTACGATGTTAGCTAAACGCTTTTCACATATAGCCTTTATTAAATAGTTTTCTTCTATTTCTAGAGTATTTTTGTCATGAAAAGGTGTCAAATTTGTCTAATCAGTTGAGATAATCATGTGTTATTGTTTATTCTTCACTGTTAATGCCAGGTATGTTATACTATTGAGCTTTGTATGTTGAACAACCTGACATTCTGGGAATACATTCCACTTTGGCATGGTTTATAATTTTTTTAATATACTGCTGAATTTAGCTTGGTAGTATTGAAGATTTTTACAAGAATATTATTGATACTGGTCTGTAGTTTTCTTGTAGCATCTTTGGCTTTGGTTTCAAGGTAATATTGGCCTTATAAAATTACGTAGGAAGTATTCTGTGAAGAATTTGAGAAGGACTGCTGTTATTTCTTCTTTAATTGTTTGTTTGAATTCACTAGTGAAGCTTTCTGGTCCATAGAGTTTGTTTCTTGGAAAGTTTTTGACTACTGATTGCGTCTCCTTATTAGTTAGGAGTCTATTTTGATTTTCTGTTTCTTCATAATTCAGTCTTGGTAGGTTGTGTGTTTCTAGAAATTTTTTTCATTTTGTCTATTTACCTAGACTATCCAACTTGTTGGCATACAACTTTTCATAGCATTCTCTTATAATCCTTCTTATTTATATATAATCAGTAGCAATACCTCCCACTTTCTGTTTTGAGTAATGTAAGTCATCTCTTTTTTCTTAATTAATTAAAGCTTTGTCAATTTTGTTCATTTTTTCAAAAAATGAACTTTTGGTTTTGTTTATTTTTCTGTATTATTTCTCTATTCTCTATTTTATTTGTCTCTAATTAATCTATGTAATTTTCTTCCTTATGTTAGCTTTGGCTTTATTTTGTCCTTCTTTTTCTAGTTCCTTATGGTTTAAAGTTAGGTTGTTGATTTGAGATTGTTCTTCTTTTTCAATGTAAACATTCAGAGCTATAAGTTTCTCTCTCCTAGTACTGGTATTGCTGCACCCCACAAGTTTTGGTTTATTTATTTTCATTTTATTTATGTCAAGACATTCCCTAGTTTCCTTTGTGATTTCTTTTTTCACCTACCGGTTGTTTAGGAGTGTATTGTTTAATTTTCCCACACTTGTAAGTTTCCTCATCCAAGTACTAACTAGGCTCAACCCTGTTTAGCTTTGGAGATCAGATGAGATTGGGTGTGTTCAGGGTGGTATGGCTATAGGTTCACACATTTGTACATTTTCTAGTTTCCCTTTTGTTATTGATTTCTAATTTCATTCAACTGTCTTTAGAAAAAAATACTTTGTGTGATTTCTGTCTTTTTAAATATATACAATTTAACATCTTAATAAGACTTGTTTCATGACATAACATGTGGTCTATCTTAGAAAATGTTTCATAAACACTTGAGAAAAATGTATCTTCTACTATTGTTGAGAGAAGTGTTCTGTATATGTCTATTAGGTCCAATTGGTTTATAGTGTTGTTCAAGTCCTCCATTTCCTCATTGATCTTCTGTCTGGAAGTGGGGTTGAAGTCTCCAACTATTATTGTAGAGCTGTCTATTTCTCCATTTAAGTCTGTTTGTTTTGTGTGTTTTGGAGCTATGATTTTGGGTGCATGTATGTCTATAATTGTTATGTCTTCTTGGTGAATTGACCCTTTTAACATTATACGATGTCCTTCCTGGTCTCTTGTAATCATTTTTAATGTAAACTTCATTTTGTATAATAGTATATCCATCGCTGTTCTCTTTTGGTTAATAATAATATTTACATGGAATATCTTTTTCCATTCTTTCATCTTCAACCATTTGTGTCCTTAGATATAAAGCAGAGCTTCTTGTTGAGGGCATAGAGTTAGATCATATTTTGTTTATCCATTCTACCAATCTATACCTTTTGACTAAAAAGTTTAGTCTATTTAAACTAATTATTAATAGGAAAAAATTTACTCTTGCCATCTTGTTATTTCTGTGTGCCTTACAGTTTTTTCCCTCCTCATTTCCTCCATTACTGCCTTCCTTTGGGGTGTGTGTGTGTGTGTGTGTGTGTGTGTGTGTGTGTTTTGGTCAGAGTCTTGCTATTGCCCAGGCTGGAGTCCAGTGGCAAGATCCCAGTTCACTGCAATATCCGCCCCCTGGGTTCAAGTGATTCTCCTGCCTCAGCCTCCTGAGTAGCTGGGATTACAGGCATACACCACCATGCCCAGCTAATTTTTGTAATTTTAGTAGAGACTGGTTTTACCATGTTGGCCAGGCTGGTCTCGAACTCCTGACCTCAGGGGATCCACCCATCTCAGCTTCCCAAAGTGCTGGGATTACAGGTGTGCGCCACCATGCCTGGCCAGATTTAGTTGATTTTTTTTGCAGTCACGTGTCTTGATTCTCTTCTCATTTCCATTTGTGTATATTCTATAGATATTTTATTTGTGGTTACTATGAAAATTACTTCTTAAAGTTATAACAATCTATTTTAAATTGGTAATAACTTCAATTGCATACAAAAACTCTACTCCTTTACAGCTCCACCCCCTTCAAGTTTGTTATTGTTACAAATTACATATTTATATATTGTGTACACATTAACCTACATTTATAATTATTTTTTATTTATTTGTCTTTTAAATCTCACAGAAGCTGAAAACTGTTATGAACCAAAATTACAATAATATTGGTTTTTATATTTGATTATGTATTTACCTTTACCTTTAAGGAACTTATATCTTTGTATGGCTCTGAGTTCAGCATCCTTTCATTTCAACTCGAACGACTCCATTTAGCATTTTTTTATGGGGCAGGTCTAGTGGTACAGAAATCCATTAGCTTTTGTTTACCTAGGAATGTATTAATTTCTCCCTCATTTTTGAAGTACATTTGTACTGGGTAGAGTATTCTTGGCAGACAGATTTTTTTTTTCTTTCAGCACTTCAAATATCATTTCATTCCTTTCTGGTCTCCAAGGTTTCTACTGAGAAATCAGCCTATAATTTATTGAGGATTCTTCATATTTGATGAGTCACTTCTCCCTTGCTGCTTTCAAGATTCTCTCTTTGGCTTTGACTTTCAACAGTTTAATTATAATATGTTTTGGTGTGGCTCTCTTTGGGTTTATCTCACTTAAAGTTCACTGAGCTGTTTGGATTTGTAATGTTAGGTCTCTCCTCAAACTCGAGACATTTCCAGCTTTAATTTTTCAGAAGTAATCCCTGTACACCTTTATCTCTTCTTCTTCTGGAATCTTCTTTTAATGTGCATTTTGGTCCATCTTATGGTGTCCCAGAAGTTCCTTAAGTTCTACTTGCTTTTCTTTTTTCTTTCTGTTTCTTAGACCTGTTAATTTCTAATGTCCTATCTACAAGTTTTCTGATTCTTTACTCTACCTGCTCAAATATACTGTTAAACTCTTTTTGTGAATTCATAAATTCCGTTATTGTATTTTTCAGCTCCAGAATGTCTAATACTTCCTCTTTTTTTTTTTTTTTTTTTTTTGAGACGGAGTCTTGCACTTGTCACCCAGGCTGGAGTGCAGTGGTTCAATCTTGGCTCACTGCAACCTCTGCCTCCCAGATTCAAGCAATTCTCCTGCCTCAGCCTCCTGAGTAGCTGGGATTACAAGAGTGCACCACCACACTCGGCTAATTTTATATTTTTAGTAGAGTTGGGGCTTCACCATGTTGGCCAGGCTGGTCTCGAACTCCTGACCTCAGGTAATCCACCCACCTTGGCCTCCCAAAGTGCTGGGATTACAGGCGTGAGCCACCGCACCTGGCCTACTTCCTTTTTGTAATTTACATCTCTTTGTTCATATTTTTATTTTATTCATATATCATTTTTCTTATTTCCTTGAGTTTTTGGTCCATGTTTTCCTCTAGCTTTTTTTTTTTTTTTTTTGAGAAAAGGTCTCATTTTCACCCAGGCTGGAGAGCAGTGGTGATCAGGGCTTACTGCAGTTTCAAACTCCTGAGCTCAAGCAGTCCTCCCACCTCAGCCTCCCAAGTAGCTGAGAGTATAGGCATGTGCCTTCGTGCCTGGCTCCTTTAGCTCTTTGAGTGTGTATATATATACATGTACATATACATACATACATACATATGCACACATATATTAGACCCTTATCCTCTATCTCTTTTATGTCACCTATATATTTTTTAGTCTCTTGTTTAAGTTTATGTTATTAATTTTGATGGAGGCAAATTTTTTCATCTTCTCCATTTGGCTCATGTGTGCTAAGACTTAAGAAAAGCCTTGCTGACTCCTACTGTCATAAGTATATTTCTTATATATTTCATTTTGTCATTTAGATTTTTTAAAATTTGCACTTGAGGTGTCAGTGAAAAATTCAAGTAGAATTATCTAAATGGCAGGGATTGTTTCAGAATGGAGCAGAAATCAAAACCTACACTTGACATACAGATTGGGGGCATCTCAAAATGGAGATGTTTAAAACCGTAGACATAGATAAGACTGTCCAGAGAAAACATGTAAAGTTAGAAGTGGGACAGGGATGCAGATCTGAGGTACACCCATACTAACAGAACTCGTTGAACAAAAGAATATACAGGAAACCTAAAAGGAATGTCCAGAGAGGCAGGAGGAAAGCCAGGGAATGATGGATAAAAAGAACCAAGTAAGGCAAGCTTTAACAAGGGTTGAGTAGCTACTGCCCTTGACATCAACCCGTTATGATTATGACAATGTCAACCCGTTTTTTTTTTTAGACAGGATCTCACTCTGTCACCCAGGCTGGAGTGCAGTGGTGCGATCATGGCTCAGTGCAGCCTTGACCTCCCAGGCTCAAGTGATCCTTCCACCCCAGCTTCTGAGGTAGCTGGGACTACAGGCACGTGCCACTGTGCTCAGCTAGTTTTGTTTTCTTTTTGTTTTTTGTTTGTTTTGAGACAGAGTTTCACTCTGTTGCCCAGGCTGGAGTTCAGTGGCATGATCCTGGCCCACTGCAACCTATGCCCCCTGGGTTCAAGCAATTTTTCTGCCTTGGCCTCCCAAGTAGCTGGGATTACAGGCGCCCTCCACCACACCCAGCTAATTTTCATGTTTTTAGTGGAGATGGGGTTTCACCATGTTGCCCAGGCTGGTCTCAAACTCCTGAGCTTAAGAGATCTGCCCTCCCCAGCCTCCCAAAGTGCTGGGGTTACAGGTGTGAGCCACCACATCCAGCCTCAACCTATTTTTTAAAAAGAGTTATTGGCCAGGTGTGGTGGCTCACACCTGTAATCCCAGCACTTTGGGAGGCCGAGGCAGGCGGATCACAAGGTCAGGAGATCAAGACCATCCTGGCCAACATGGTGAAACCCTGTCTCTATTAAAAGTACAAAAATTAGCTAGGTGTAGTGGCACACACAGGAGAATTGCTTGAACCCAGGAGGCAAAGGTTGCAGTGAGCCAGGATTGTGCCACTGCACTCCGGCGTAGCGACAGAGCAAGACTCCATCTAAAAAAAAAAGAATTATTTACGTTTGTCTTGTTCAAGGTGGTAATAACTTTTTCAAGCAGGTACCAGATCTTACTCACTTTCATATTCCTAGAACTGAAGATGTTTCCTGCCCATGGTGTCATCCATCCATCCAACAGAGTGAAATCTATAAATCTACCAATTAACCTATAAAGGTTTGTTGAATGAATATTTTTTAAATCTTTCTTTAAGTCAATATATCAAAGCAAATCTTACCACTAAGAACTTTGAGAAAGTACTCTGACCTTTATGCCAGCTCTATAACTAAAGCTGGAGAATTGGCTTCCAGTTCTTCCATTAGTCTTGGCCTTTAACATACTAACATGGCATCCATGAAGGTGCAACTTTAGGAGAAACGTGGGGTTTTACCTGCTGATTTGAGAAGAATTGGAAGTATGTTCGCAAACACCAACAACTCTTTAATGTACCCTTTAACTACCTTGGAGACTTTACATTGGTCCTTGTTCTCCTGACATTACTTATTTTGTGGATTTATTAAGCACCTTTTCTTGAACTGTCAATCTGTAAATTGTCTGTAAAATTTAGTCCAGAGGGTAAAGGAATGGAATTATTCATAAGATAGTTTCTACCTCAGCTCATGGCGAAATTACTCACTCAGGGTATAATTAAGTCGTAGACACACTGGCCCAAAAGTGGATAGAGGGGAAACGGAAATAATTCCTGTTCCAATTTGGGTGCTTTCTGATGTTTGACAAGTAGCTAGTGTATTCACAAAGATAGGGGACCCTAGGGTCCCCATAAAGGGAAGAGAGGTGAGTTGTGTTTTTTTGTTTTGTTTTGTGTTTTCAGAGAATTGGAGAATAACTGGCTGGGGAGGGGAGGGAAGGGATAAGCAGAGTTTAAAAACCTTAAGGTTGTAAACAGGATGACAAGAGTGAAATCTGATAGGTAAGGTGTAAAGTTGGAGCCTGAGCGAGGCAAAGGCAGCCAAAAGAAGGGCTCAGGTGAGTGGTTCTAGAGCAGCGGTCCCCAACCTTTTTGGCACCAGGGACGGGTTTCGTGGAAGACAATTTTTCCATGGACGTAGGGGTGAGGGAGATGGTTTCAGGATGATTCAAGTGCATTACACTTATTGTGCACTTCATTTCTATTGTTATTACATTGTAATATATAATGAAATCATTATATAACTCACCATATTGTAGAATCAGTGGAAGCCCTGAGCTTGTTTTCCTGCAACTAGATAGTCCCATCTGGGGGTGATGGAAGACAGTGACACATCATCAGGCATTAGATTCTCATAAGGAGCATGCAACCTATATATCTAGCATGTGCAGTTCACAATAGGGTTCTCACTCCTATGAGAATCTAATGCCACTGCTGATCTGACAGGAGGTAGAGCTCAGACGGTAATGCAAGTGATGGAGAGTGGCTGTAAATACAGATGAAGCTTCACTCACTCACCCACTGCTCACCTCCTGCTATGCAGCCAGGTTCCTAAGAGGCCACAGACCGGTATTGGTCTGTGGCCCAGGGTTTGGGGACCCCTGTTCTAGACTGAGCAGGCACAGGGCATGCATGTTCCAGGGGTGCTGCAGGTGCCAGGCCAGACCACCGGCAGGCAGACCTCCCCACCACAATCAGAAGTCCTGACAGAGCCTTATTGGCTATCCCCTTTGTCTGCTCATACTATTCTGTAGTGATTGTGTGCGGGACATGGCCTGCTGAATGTACATTCCACCCAATGAAATACAAACGCTCAGATATTGCAGACAAAGTAAAATTTATTGAGACAGACAGAAATGCACCTACTCAGGACTACAGTTAAGCATTTACTATTAACCAAAGAGTTGTGTTCACATTCCAGATAAGTCTACGTGGAAAAGCATTCAGAATTTACTAGGTTTTTGCTACATCACTATTTCATCTACAATAGGGACAACAAACTGACACTCAGGATTTGATGGGCTCTCATTACAATGCTATACATTTAACAGGAACAAACATCAGTGACTTTGAGAAAAAGTTATAAAAAGACCAAAACCACCCACTGTAGAACGGGCTCTTGGATGTTACTGTACAGCGTGGTCAAGGTAACAAGAAGAAAAAAATGTGAGTGGCATCCTGGGATGAGCAGGGGGACACACCTGGACAGACACGTTGTCATTTGCTGCTGTGGGTAAGAAAATGGGCGTAACGGAGGAGAAACAGATACAAAATCTCCAACTCAGTATTAAGGTATTCTCATGCCTAGAATATTGGTAGAAACAAGAATACATTTATATGGCAAATAACTAACCATGGTGGAACAAAATTCTGGGATTTAAGTTGGATACCAAGGAAATTGTATTAAAAGAGCTGTTCATGGAATAAGAATAAAACTGTTCATTAAGAACTTTTCAAAAGTGAATTAGTGAGGATTCAGCTTAATACCTGTATCAAATGAGGAAGTGGTTTATTACAATATTTTTATAATCAGTATTTTATGTGTACTTGGTCACTATACAAGTGACTTCTTGTCACTGGTACAAGTGGACTTTTTGGAGGACTATTTCCAAGAAGAAGAAAGCAAACATTCTACTTCTAAGGATAAGGTAACTCATTATAATCTTTAGTACTCATGGAAAGTATTAAAGATCTTTAAAAAAAAATCGAATGCTGTCATGTCAAAGTGAGGCATGAAAAGTATTATTAATGTGGCTCCATCGATTTGGGGGTTCCAATCTGAGGAGGACTTTTTATTTAATATTTTAATGAATCAAAATATCTTCTTAGAATGTCTCTGAAAATGGCATCTCATTACCTTACTGGGAACTGTCTATTGAGCACTCTTCTCCATCATTAAGTTAATGCTAAGGATCTTTAAGTGTCATCTTAATTTGATACTTGTCATAAGATAATTAGGCAAATTAAAATCAGTGGTTCACCCTGTTCCTAGAAGTTTTTCTAAGTGAAATCAATTTTTCAATTTTAATTTGTTCTCTTGTACATTTTCCTAAGCTCAAAGGAGATAGTAACAATGGTTTTCTTTGATGATCTAAAGTGAGATTTTACAATGTCGTGATTTTTAATATACTTCATAGTAATTTTATTGCAATTAAGCACCTGTTTTCTAAATTATCTCAGTTTTCTTCAAGAGAGAAAAAAAATATTGAAACAAAGGTGATGGAGTTGAGATCCCAAAACAGAGTTTGCCTATGGTCTGTCTTCCTATGGGGAAAGTAAGTACAAAACCTCAGGGTTATTTACGAAGCCAAAGGACTTTGCTATATCAAGTAGTTCATTTCTTATCTAAGACCAACTATAGGTATGATGCCACTGTATTCAGCCAATGCTGACTGGATTGGAACATGCTAATTTAAGGTGAGTTGGTACATCTAAATGGTCAATTTGGGATGGGGGATTGGTCAGCTGCCACTATGGTCATGTTTTGGCTGAACATATTTCTTGCTTGAGTTTATGTGGCTTTTGTGTGGACAGGCTGAAGTTCATGGGGAAGGCAAGAGATAGATATGTGGGCCAGAGAGGCTTGTTTGGGTGGCTGATTCTGATTAGGACACCCTGGTAGATGAAAACCAGTGGCGGACAGGAGCTTATAGACTGGTACTGAAGGAAATGGGGGAACTTCAGAGACTACTGTTTGGTACTTGTATCTGGGCCAGCTTGATAGGGAGAGAAATCCTAAGGAATGTAGAGATGATGACCCTACCAAATTTGGAACTAGACTCCAATGAGTTTAGTTAAAACAAACACTATGGTGAAGAACTTTCTTCATTAGTATCTTGTCACTTGGGGGAGTGAGAGGGGGACAGAATTTGCTCTTAAAAACCCAGGGTTTGCTTCTATGTGTTATTATGATGTTCTTTGTAGGCCTCCATTTGGGATTGAGTGGTTAAAAAAAAAATCTGTACAGCTTTTGTGCCCTTATCATGATTTGTCAGTAGAAAGGGAGTAAAAGCAAAACATTGAGTTCAGAATTAGAAATTTTCTTCTTTTAAGGAACACCATGGTACTCTCTTCTCAGAGAACAGGAGATATGTGTGCATGCCTTAGAAAAAGCCCTTGAGTAGGTAAGGAAGGAAGAAACCTATGGCAGACAGGATTGCTGCAGCCAAGGGGGCTTCAAGCAGAAATGAAAGAGATGGCTTGTGAAGCTGCCCGTGTCGTGTGGGAGTCGCATGGCTTCTGCGAGAAAAGTGATTTAGGCAGACGGAGGTTTTTTCTCAATCAGAGGCTTTCAGTAACTCTGCTGATGCACAGAGAAGAGACTTCCTCAGCCTGCAGGCTACAAGAGCCAACTGTTAGTGCAAAAAAGGACTTTAATACAAATTTCTTATTCCAGAAATTTTGTTCCAGGTCTGGACAAGCTGAGAAATTTATCATTGTTTTCCAAGTGAGTTTTTAAGATACCCAAACACTTTTTCTGAGAGGTATGGGTGTGTGTGCAAGGCACACACATACAGTCTTTCTGTACATGCATGCATATTTATGCATGTACAGGGAAGTATCCAGACACCAATTTTTAATAAAATGAATTCCCCAAAGGGAGTCTTGACTGAATTAAGGCTGTTGTTTATAGGAAGCCAGATATAATGATGTGAAAAAAACTAATTTTTAATAATAATCACCGGCAGTAACGGGGGCAGGGGGAAAAGGTACAGTGTGGTGTATTTTTTGTTTTTTTCTTTTTCACAACATCTACAGGACACAAGAGAAGCACTTAGACACTGTAAGGCTGGGAACCATGCTGTAATAACCACCAGTGTGGGTAATCAAAAAGGGTCTTTGACATTTAAGAGGGTGGGGGCTCCCTGCACTGTCAGAATTCCACGTAAATCACATGCTTGTTGGAAAAATCTCACAGAAAGGAAGGAGGCTCTAATTAAGCCAACCACTTCCCTATCCAAAAAATAAACAACAACAACAAAAAAAACACAACACCCTTTCTCCCATACAAACATATGCAAAATCAGAATCCTCTGGGAACAAGCAGTTGTCTTCCAAACCTTAGGTCGGGTATAGAGAGCAACAATGGAGAAGAGACCTTGGTGCCTTGGAGTCTTAGATACAAATGCAGGAATAGGAAGTGACTTGCAATTTTGTGCAAAACTTGTGTCCCCTTTCTTGTGGGCACTACCATATGTACCCGACCTCATCCTCTTTGTCATCATCCTCGTCCTCATCATCCTCTGTCACGGCTCGGGTGTGCACCCTCAGCTTCCCCTCTTTGTCCTTTGGTCCCAGCTCCCGTTCATATTCTAGGTCATCCAGCAGGACCACGGACCCACCACTGCCAAAATCCCCTGAGGTTTCCTGCTCCTCTTCTGAAAGATTAAAAAAAGCATTGAGGTTAGTTTCCACTTATACCTCATGACCCATGTCAGGGGTTCCTTTGCCTGAATTGTAGGGTAAAACCAAGCAGTTTACTTTCTGAAAACAGAAACATCCCTGCCCCACTGAGGTGAGTCTTCAGGGCATACATTACAAACTTTGTTCTCGTAAGAGCCCTAGAATTCTTGAAATGCTCCTACCTTCCCAGGAGGTTTACAACCCTAAATGAGAAGTGAAGGCAGCCTAAGTCACTCTTTGTCTGCAGCAGTTCTGTCTCTCTTCTCTGGTCATAGTGAGTTCCTGCCACTTGCCAAGCTAGCTACATGGGAGCTCATGTGATTTCAGGGTTACTATGCCTCTATTATAAACTTAATGTATACTGGAGTTACCTCTCAACATTCTTCTGCAGAGATCCTTATGCAGTGAGGACCCACAGGCCACCCAGGTCATTGTGGGGCTCATGCAGGAGGCCTTACTCACCACAGCTCACAGCACCCTGTTTCCTGGAGCCAGCCAACTCATTCCCATATTTGTCCACACACCAGCACTGCCCCGTGCTGCCGTGGCACTGTGTGGCTTTGTAATAGCCCTCCTCATTACACCGAGGTATGAAGACCCCTGGGGGAACAAAAGGTGCAACTTTAATCAGAGACATGCAGAGATACTCGGGGTTAATGCCTGTCAACACAGGGAAGAGGGCTCACATGTCAGAATATCTGCTGCAGGGTCAGCAGCAGAGGATGGGGATGGTTGGCTATTAGTCAAAATTACAGGGCCCTTAACCTTTAGAGGCCCAAACGCAATGAGCTCTAAGGATGTCAGTGTTTAAACGGGAATGATAATAGCTATCATGTATTGAAATTGAATACTTCTATTTTGGGCACTGACCTAAATCGTGCTTACATATGTATGTGTATATATACATACATTTGCAGAATCTCTTATTCCCACAACCCTAAGAGATACATACCATCATTACCTTTTAATATGAAACTGATGTCTAGGAAAATTAAGTAATCTTCCCAAGGCATCTGCTAGTAAATATCAAGTCCAGCATTACCAATACTTTGCCCAACCACATAAAGTGACTCTGTGAAATTGTTATAAAACTCTATACGCATTAACTACTGCACTTGGTGCTGACTAGTAACAAATGTTCTATGAACAACACCAGTCTGTGGATCATATGGTTCCAAGCTATTCCTTGTCACTGTCTTCTAGCCTCTAAGAAAGAGGTAATTAGTAATAGCTAAGTGCTTTACTTGCATTATTTCATCAAGCCATGCCAATATCACCATAAGGTGTTGCTATTACTATCTTCCTGTTTGCAGGCAAAAAAAAAAAAAGTGATAAACTGGAGTTAATTTGCCCAATGTTAAGCAAAATTCCTTCTTTGATTAGTTCTAATTTTTCACTTTAAATCTTGAATGGGTACTACTGTTATTACATTTTTAATGTGAGAAAATCATATGGTTTTTATGCTTTATATACTTTTAACAAGATGGATTACTAGTGGCACAAATTTACAAGTATGTTACTAAGTGATTGATATGGTTTGGCTGTGTCCCCACCCAAATCTCATCTTGAATTTTAGCTCTCATAATTCCCACGTGTTGTGGGAGGGACCCTGTGGGAGGTAATTGAATAGGAGGTAATTGAATCATGGGGGTGAGTTTTTCCCATGCTGTTCTCATGATAGTGAATAAGTCTCACAAGATCTGATAGTTTTGTAAAGGGCAGTTCCTCTGCACACGCTCTCTTGCCTTCTGCCATGATTGTGAGGCCTCCCCAGCCATGTGGAACTGTGAGTCTATTAAACCTCTTTTTCTTTACCCAGTCTCAGGTCTATTTCTTCATAGCAGTGTGAAAATGGACTAATACAGTGATTGAGGCATATAATTTTGTTTTGGTGTTTTCTGCATTGTTTCTTTTGAAGTTCCTAATTCATAAAATGATTCGGATATGCTCTAGAGATTTTTTATAAAATGAGAATCTCTCTTTTGAAGAATTTGCCCATAAAAATATCTTGAGCCTGGTGCCCATTTTGAGGGATGAAAGTAGCATTTTGATTAATTTCCTGGTTTTGATTTACCTGGGTCTTCTGTTATCAAAATTTGGTAACTGATAGTATCCATTTCAACTAGGTTTTCATAATTGTTATAAATTGACTTATAGCAGTGGTTCTCAAAGTGAGGTTCCAGGACAAGCAGCACTGGCACCACATGGAAAACCCTTAGAAATGCAAGTTCTTGGGCCCCACCTGAGACTTAGAGAGTGGGGCTCAGCGGTCTGTTCATTTATTTAACCCTCCAGCTAATTCTGGTATATACTAAAGTTTGAGAACTACAAGTTTACAGTATTCTTCTATAACTGAGCTTATATCCCACTTTTAAATTCATGACACTATTTGAGCCTTTTTACTTCTTCATATTGTCAAAAGTTTGTCTATTTCATTTGTTCAGAAAACTCTCTCTGATATGGTATTTTAATATTTTTACTTCACTGTGGTCTGCTTTCATCTTATTCACTTTGTGTTGTTCCTATAGTTTAAGTTACATCTAGTTAATTTTATTTTGATCTTTTTTTATAAATGCATTTGACGCTATGAAGTTTCACTTAGTTGCTGCCCATGTATTTGGTACACCATGCTTTCATTTTCTTTCATTTCTAGATATTTTGTAGATTTTACTTTCTTCATCTTTGATCAATTTTTATTCATGAAACCAAATGTATGGGGGTTTAGTAATCTCATATTTTACTTCTATTGGTATTGTGTTGTGGCCAGTAAGTTTGATCTGTGATCATTTATTTGAAATTTGTTTTCTTTTGTGGTACAGTCTGTGGCAGATGTTTGAAAGACTACATTCAATGCCTAGATTCAGGAATACATATATAAGCATGAATGCTAACAAATCTTAGTCTACTTGAACTGTAGGTTTCAGGAAGTGGTATGTCAAAGTTTCTGAAGACCAGTGTGGCTATAATTCGCCCTTACAGTTCTAGTCCATTTTAAGTTATGAGTATAGTCATGTGCCACATAATGATGTTTTCATCAACAATAGACTGTATATGTGACAATGGCTCCATAACATTATAACACCATATTTTCACTATGCCTTTTCTATGTTTAGATATAAAAATAATTCCCATTGTGTTACAATTGCCTGTAGTATTCAGTACGATAAAATGGTGTACAGGTTTATACCTAGGAGCAATAGGCTATGCCATCTAGGTCTGTGTGAGTATACTCTATGATGTTTATACAATGACAAAGTCACCTAATGACACATTTCTCAGAACCTATCCCTGTCATTAAGCAAGGCATGTCTATACAGCAACTGATGGCATAATATGGTAAAAGGGATATTTCAGCAAGATGATTGCATTATAAAAAACAGATTTGCTTTGTCAGATATTAATGTTGTTTAAAAAAGAGTATTTACCCTCATTTAATTTCAACTTTCTGTGGAATTATTTTTGTATAACTCTCCTTTAAAATACTAATCAATAATAATAAATGTGTTTGACCTGTTCACATTTATTGTGATTACAGATATTGTGATTACAGAAATGCTTACTCTTATTTCTGCCACCATATCTGTTTCCTACTTACTAAGTTTTCTTTATACCTTGTCTTTTTTCCATAGGTTTAAAACATATATTCTAATATTCTTGTGGTTACTCATATTTTCCACAGGGGAACATAGTTTTTCCTAGTAAAATCTACAGTTAATCTATACAGATTTTTTTTTTCCATGAACAAACTAGAAGCTTAACACATTCTTACCACCTTTTTCTCACTTCCCCCAATTGTCTGGAATTTTAATTCCAGGTTGCCATATAACTATTTTTATTGGTCTTAGCAGAATTGTCATTTCTTTTTCATTATTGCATCTGAATAGTTCTTTCTGGGATCATTTGTTTGGTAGAATAAATCCTTTAGTGATATTTAAGTGAGTCTGGGGTTAGTAAGCTGACTGAATCTTAGATGGTTTCAGAGTACCTCTGTCATCACACTTGAATGATCACTGGGATAAATTTAAAATTGTAGGTTCATAGTTATTTCCCCTCGGCACTTTGAAGATACTGATTCTCATTGTACTGTGGGTAATCTTTATTTATAATAGTTTTTAGTTTTGGTTTTCCTTACAGGGTAGGTGTGTTTCTTGATAGTGTGCATCTTCTATGGAAGAATTCTTCCTCTTTGTGTAACAATTCTTCCTCTTTGTGTAACCTGGGTGGTAACACCATCTACATCAGCCTCCTGAAAACAGAGGTTCCTGCCTTCCACTGTAGCTTTCTATGCCCTAATTTAATTTCTGATTTTGTGAGCGTGCTTACATTTTCAAATTTGCCTTTTAGTTAGTGGAACAATCCCAGAATAAAAGTGTGGCATGGGAGGGACATATTTCTCCTATTTTGAACCAAGACTTCAACCCAGACCCAGATGACTCTAGGGTCTAGTCTAGAACATGCTACTCACCAGGCTATACCAAGATGATCATATTCTCAGAGATTAAATGAGACCATGGAACACCATATCTGTCACTTAGGAAAGGCTGCTGATGCCACAGTTAGAGGCTTAGTGGTATCCACCCTCTCATTAAGGAGTGTACGCCATTGCATGCTATCAGTTTTCAAAGAGCAGTAGATAGAAAAGAAAATGTAGATGCTGTCAGTAGCCCAAAAAGAGATTTGTGAACAGATTCGCAATCAAGGACTGCAGAGAAAGTGAACATGTAGAGAGCTGGCTCCTCCTTGGACCAAAAAAAAAAAAAAGGGGGCTGAGGCCCTGGGTTGGTAAGAAGCAGGTGCTGCTCTAAATCTACAATGCAATAATTATAGCTGATAATAATTTGTTGATTGTTTTATTTATTTGACTCTGTATACCCCTGACTACATAAAGAATTTGTAAGCAAATGGCATTTTTTCTGAGTCAGCTGCAGTAATCTCCATATGTGGGAAATGTGATAAAGCAAGCTTTAAAACAAAATGGGGTTTATTTTAACAGAAAGGTAGGCATTTCATTCATGTGCACTGGGGTAAATGAGACATCTTATCACAGGTGACCCTTACCAATGAGGCAATGTATGTTTTAATAAACAGCAATGTACTAATTCTACAACTACCTGCGGATCATAGGTACGTCACTCAAAATAATATCCAACATGGAGAAATGAGATCAATAAACACAAGTCTTTGCACTAGAAAAACCTATGGAGGAGGGATCCAGCCACTTTTCCTTCAGACCAGAAATATATCTTTATGTCCTTTTACTCAGCAGAAGAATGTAGGCCTAAAGAGTTAAAAATCCTGACAACTTTGGGGAAGTCTACATGCATTTTGAAATAACTCAAAAAATCCTAAGAGAAGAAAATCACCGGAATTCATAGACTGCCTACATTTGACAATCTGCAAGAAAACTTGCCCATTTCCTTCTCTATTCATTTCCTTCAAATGAATAGAGAAACTTCTGAAATGGCAGGCTGCTTGGGGAATGCATCTGCCTCTGAATGCTTCACAGGAATAATTCTGTATTACTGTGTTGCAGCTGACACCTCTTTTTTTAAAAGCAAGGAAAGCAAAGCAGGCTCCTCCTTTCTTCAGCAAACCAGTGAGAATAGCCAGTGTTTCTATGACACTATGACAAATGCCAGGACTTCCTCCACGTGCTGGAGAAAGGCAGGCTTGGAGCTAAAGGGGACACTTTGAGAGGCCTGCAAGTTGTGCGTGTTAGGGGAACACACATTCACTCAACCCACTTGCTTCCGTGGTGTCCAAACAGCCTGCATACTTTCCTGGAGGGATTAGGTGAAGGTAGAAACAGGCTTAAGCACATACATGTCGTTCAACCCTGTCTGATAAATTCTGAAGAGAGTACAGCTCATCTGCCTCCTTCAACAGACAATCCTATCTGGGGAATGGAGGAAATGCTATAATTTTTAGACCTTATAGTTTGAGCACTTGAGAGCACCATTCAATGATCTTACTTAGAAAAAGCCAAGATTTGTTTTAGCCTAAGATAGATCAGGGAGGAGTTAGCAGTGGGGAAGGTGCTGGACTTCGGCCCTGGCTGACCTCTCTTCCTGCCGAAGGAACACACAGCAGTTTTCAACCAGCCAGTCCTCAGTTTATGTCCAGCTGCCTGGAAGAGCTCTGCCTGGGGTTAAAACAAGGCATTTCTTTCATGAAACACTAGCCCTAATTGAATAACCATTGCCATGCTGATCATTACAAGGGACATGGCTGGCTTAATTAGTTGTTTAAATGAGTGGCAAGAAATTGTACTTACCCAACAGGCTTTTCCCCTTACTCAGCTTCTGAATTCTGTTCATTTCATTCTGGCAAGGGAGACCTAAAAAATAATTTCTGAAAGTCAGCTTCCAGATGGTATGGAGTATAATCTCTAATGATTGACTTCACTCTTGATGTGAAATGTAGACAATGACACACCTGGGAGTGGAATTGTTCCATATGCTGTTACTATGCAACAAAACAAATTCGGGCCATTAGTGTTACTAGTTAAAAAACAAACCTCATACCACAATGCACTTAAAATAGTATTTGGGGGCCACTTGCATTGCATAGAAATTTTTCTTTCTAGTACCAACTCAAGCAAATACCAAGTATCTAATAGGTGGTGTAATGGACTTTTTCCTTTCTATCAGGAAGCAAGTAATCAGCCAAGGCTTATTAGTGGGGAAGTGTTCTGAATCCACAGACGAACTAACCAGAGGTGACAAATACTTATATAGCCTAGGTTTTCCTGTAGGAAAGGATGGATAGGAATGGTTACTTCAGACCTCACTACCCCCAGGAAAGTAAAACAGGCTTTGAGGGACAACTATGAAGATACAGAAGAGATCTGGAGAGGCAGTGATGAGACTTTGTATCTAGGCTCTGCCACCTCCTAGCTGAATTCACCTGTCCCAGCCTCTGGGTCCTCAGCGGCAAAATGCATGTCATAGAAAAGAAGTTAGTTTCATTCTAAGCAAAATGAAAAGTGACCTCATTCATTCTTCAGAGTTTTACCATGATTTGCCTTTGCAGACCTTGTGGCTCTGGGAGTTCTGCTATTTGTTCATGGTTCTCCTGTCCTTGGCAGAGGAGTTCTGGTTCTCTGAGTTCTTATCTTTGGCTGATACTGCCTCTTTCTGCAGGCCCCACACTTGCATATAAAGTATCTAAGCAACCATTTACAACTCTTATCCTGTAGACTGCACAATGCTACCTGGTCTTGCTGCTTGTTCCATGAGAGAAACTGCTTGTAAAATACATTTTGTTGACTTCTTGTTTTAAGATGCTTTCAGAGTAAAGGAGAAACAAATTTCATCTGGATTATAAAAGGTAGCATTTCCTGGATGCTGTGCCACAGGAAGGGGTTCTGGCTTTCAGCAACTGCAAGAGTAAGGGCAGTCTATCCAGAGATGTCCCATGTGGCCAGGTGACCAGCTCTGGCACTGTTACCTCCAGGCAAGCATTAACACATAGGCTCTGTGTTGTAAGGAAACCATGCTAAAAATCACATGTTACAGTACGAACTCAAACCTAAAACTATCACTAGTCTTAATGCTGAGAATCACTACAAGTATTTACATTACTAAAATTTTTAAATGGCTATTATCTTAACATTGATTTTAGGTACTAACAGATGTAATTAGAAAAATGAGGTATAAAAATTGAAAATGAAGAGAAAAATTATCACTATTTGCAGATGATATGATTGCACACCTGAAAAATCTAAGCAAACCGACCAGAATAACTTATAAACAAAGCAAGATTTTAGTAAGGTGGTTGGGAACAAAATTAATGTTGAAACCACCAGGGAGGGAATATAGTGCAAAAAAACACCTATTTCAGTTACAATGGTAGCAATAATAAATACAAGGGAAGTATAATAATTGTTAGAACAAAATTTCAAAATTAACACCATGGGTTGATAGATCCTGTTCTAAAACAAAATGATTCCATATTATACAGCTATTGATTTTTATTTGATTAATTTTTCCTGATACTTAAAAATTACCAATAGGAATTGTTTTTAATTGGATAAACTGATGCTAAAGTTCACACGGGGAAAGAAACATACTAATATCCAGGAAAATTCTAGAAAATCAGTAATGGCAGCAAAGGACAGTTCTACCAGGTAGTAAAACATATTGTAAAACAACTGTGATTTAAAAGTCTAAAACTGATTTATTTTATATATATAATTATATATATATTATATATATTTATTATATATATTATATATATTTATTATATATTATATATATTTATTATATATTATATATATTATATATATTTATTAATTTTATATATATAATATATATATATTTATTTTATATAGCAACTGGATGACCATCTCCAGGGAGGCTGGGAGCCTACTTGACTGTGTAATACACAATCTAGACTGATACAGAATTTAAGTGAACAGCAAAAAAGATAAAGTGAGAAAAAAGATAAAGTGAGAAATACCTTTCTAAGCTAAGCTTTATGGCTTCTTAGAAGCCATAAAATATAGAGAAGCTTGGCTATCTTAAAATTTCTCCCTAACAAAAATGCATGAACTGTAATTTGGGAAAAAATATTTACAATACCTATGACCAGAAAAGTTCCAATTTCCTTAAAAAACAAACACACAAGAACCTGATAGAAAAAATATACAAAGAACATATAGACATTTCCAGAATGTTTCATATGTACAGATGTTCAACCTAACTCATAAATCAAGAAGATTGGTAACGCCATAGAGAATAGGTAATCTCATATATCTTTGGTGAAAGTAAAAATTGTTACCACCTCTTTGGAGGTGAGGTCAATTGCTCAAATTTTAAAAGGCACATGCCTTTTGACTAGTAATTTTAAGAACATATCTTGAAATCCCATATACACATACTTACCTTTCACTGAATACCCATGGTTTTTGTTGTGTGTGTATTGTCTATGCATACATAACTTAAATACTTTCATATTAGCAGCCATCCTCCTTTCCTGGCGGTGGGATATACCAGCTATGCCTGTAGTTGTATGTTCTCCCAATGTGGGCCTGTCTCTTCTGGTCCCATTAACTGTGACTGCCATACTCAGGTGTACCCCCCAGACAGAGGGAGGTAAAGTCAGGGCACCTGCCACTGGCTTCCTGTCCCTACTCTGAATCCCCCAGCAGGCCAACCTGTCTGACTTTGGGTTATATGAAATATCCTGGTATCTTTTCTTCTATTCCCCAAATCTTGCCTCTTTTTTTCATTAGCTGGAGTTTATTTATAACCAAAATATTCTTGTCTAGGACACTTAGTATAAATCTGAACTTATCCTAGAGAAACTGACAAGTGACTTTCTCAATGAGAATGATTTTCATTGTCTCTTACATTTTTAAGGTATTTTTTACATTGAGAGCTCACAATGACCTTTGGATTATGTCATGAAGGTTTCTATACCCATTGTATAGATGAAAAAGTAGATAGTTGAGAGACTTCCCCAAAGGGAGGAACAGACAGAAGTAACTGACTACTTGATTTATACTCTTGGTTTTTCTAGTATACCACATTAAAAGCAAAAATAAATTGGAAGAAATGAGACTTTGGGCCTGGCATTAAATGGAATGAATTATGTATTTTCTGGCTGTGGCTCTCTGCCCACTTCATAGTCATACGCAGTTCTCCTCTGCTCCAGCAAGGCTGCCCTGGGCTAGGGACCCCAACCCTCCATCCCACCTTACCTCCAGGCTTCTGGAAGCAGTAGCACCACTCATTGTTAGAAAGCTTGCCATCCTTGAAGGAGTCACACGAGTTGAAAAGAGGCTTGATACAGGGCTCGTACTTATCCAGGTAGATGGCATTGATCTCTGAAGGGTCAAGCAGGAGGTCATAGTTCATGTCCAACTTGTTGAACATCCAGCCCAGGGAGTCCTTGCAGATGGGCAGGATGCTAGTGTCAAACCCTGCCAAACAAAAGGCATATCTCAGCTGCCACCAAGCCTGATGCTTTCCGCCCTGCTCACTCCCCAGCTTTCTGCCCCAAGAAGATGCCAAGGCCCACCTGACTCCCTTCCTGAGGCTGTTTCCTTCCCAGCATACAGATTTAGTGGTTCTCTAGAATATTTTGTGTTTTTTTGTTTTGTTTTTAAGTGAAATGGTTTAAAAGTCATCATTTGAGGAAAATATGTTCTAAAGGGGAAAAAATCCCCAATTTTGACATATCTGTGATATAAATATGTGTTTTCATTTGCTTAAAATGGGGTATGCCTGAAAGAAATAATAGAAACATTGTGAGTGAGAGGTATAGCTTATGGTACCAAAAACTATGCTTTCATATTTCAAAAAATACTGAAAAACCAAAACAAAATATTTTTAAAAGGATAGCAGTGAAATGAAACAACATAGCATAATCCAGAAGCACCGCTTGCATCCCAGAGGACCTTTAAATCCAAGCAGTCTGAACGTTAATGGCAAAACAAGCCAGGTGCCTGCCTCTGTTCCCCACTCTTCTCTTCTGCAGTCCCCTAAGGAGATCCATGAGATGGAATCCAAATCAACTCAGACAATAATTTCTTTCTTATTTCCCTGGGGGAGAAGAAGTCGTTTTCTTAAAGAATTATTTGTTTCTACATTGGAAAGTGTATGCACTAAAATAATAACACTTAGCTCAACACTCGGGATATTGAGTCTACTGTAGACATGTCCCAGATTTAAAACTCATCTTTTTTCAGAATCAAAGGTCCCGTGCAATCTCAGGTTATTCCATAAACTGGATTTCTAGGGCTAGTTGTATTTTTCTGGAATACCCCAATGATAAAAGTGAACGTCTGTTGCTATATAGAAAGCATGCTTCTAAGCACTTTGTACTTAATTTTCTCACTGAATCCTTGTAACAGTCCTATGAAATGGTGCTATATCATTTCCACTGTACAGATGAAAAAATAAGGCTCAAGGTCATACAATTGTAGAATGGAGATTCAGACCCCAGCAAGCTTAATCCAGAATCTACATATTCTCAATGACTCCTCTGCTAGCCTTCTGCCTGACTTGATCTTCCTGTCCTGAGGCCATCCAGTTGGCCTAGAGTGTCATGTTTAGGGATGGGCAGTGCAAGGGGGGCCTGATGGCATCAGTTGCCCATCATTAAGCATTAATGACAGCCTGGTCATTAAGTTTCTATGTGAATCACTAGGAACCCTTTCTTAGTGAAATGTAGAATACAGCAAAATGTACCCGCTCTTTTTTTTTTTTTTTTTGAGACGGAGTCTCACCCTGTTGCCCAAGCTGGAGTGCAGTGGCACCATCTCGGCTCACTGCAAGCTCTGCCTCCCAGGTTCGCGCCATTCTCCTGCCTAGCCTCCCAAGTGGCTGGGACTACAGGTGCCCGCCACCATGCCCGGCTAATTTTTTTGTATTTTTAGTAGAGACAGGGTTTCACCGTGTTAGCCAGGATGGTCTCGATCTCCTGACCTCATGATCCACCTGTCTTGGCCTCCCAAAGTGCTGGGATTACAGGCTTGAGCCACCGCCCTCGGCCCTGTACCCACTCTTTAAAGCAGCATCTTTGCAGAAAAGTCTTCACTGTCTAGAAGCCAGTAAAATAAGTACAGCATCTCCTCCTCCGAGCTCTCTTATAACCCTATGCTTCCCCTCATTGTCCATGCTTGTTAATCAAACTATAGGCTCCCTGAGGGAAAAGACTGTCTTGTCCCCTTCGGCAGCCTCAGGCATGACAGGCATATAGTGCTCAATTAAAAAAAAAAAAAGTTGGGAGGCATTTTCTAGCTATTGTAAACTCTATTGCTTTAAAACATAAAATCTTTCCATTTTTAAATTTATTTAATATCTTAGAACACATTTTAAAATACCCACCCCCCTCTTTTTTTTTTTCCAGAAGAGAGGCTACGGGACATAACGTGGCCCCTTCTTTGATCGAATGTCATGATTGTCAATAGTCTTTGATGATGCTGTCCTCAGGGGCTGCTGAATGAGAGGAGATAATTTACTTTGGCACTACACAGCTCTACACTTTTGTAAACAATATTTTACATACATCAATTTTATAGGATATCGATATTTTAATACATATGGCAAGAGGAGTTTACTGCTGACTGGTCGGCAAAAAGAAGTGCCAATCTGGTTGGGCAGTAGTCAAAAAGTCAAGCGCAGCCCACCCTACCACTACTAGAAAAGGAGTGCCTGCATCTTGACATCTGTGGTTGCCTGTCATGCAGGAGAAAGGAGAGCAGCCCTTCTAGTTGGCCCCAAGAGTGCAGGGACCAAGCAGGGTTCCAGGGCTTCCCCTTCAGAACTCCTAGACTCAAATGCCGCTCACTCCTCTGGCCTTCTGGGCTAACCAACATCATGCTTTAACATTCCCTTCACTCCAGTTGCTTCAGGATATCAAACCTAAAAGCCTCTTAGGGGACTCAATTTGCTTTTGGGCAAAGGCAGGTCTTCTGGAGAAATCTCCAGAGACTGGAGGCTGCAAGCAGCTGCTCTCCTCACATCAATCTGCTCTTTGTTGAAAGGTTGTTCAGAAAACCCAAGGGTCAGGCTGCTCCTAGAGGATCCAGGGGAAAAAAATCTTATTTTGCTTTTCCAACAGACCCAACCACCAAGAACCACTTTGGAGACACTTAAATGCAATTTTTTTCTTAAGGTAAAAGATCCCAACTACTAAAATAATTAATTGTCCCCTGGATTGATGTTCTCCACTGATATCTCTAGAAGGCTATGAGCAGCCAAAAATAACTAAAAATTAAGAAGATCATTTTTGTTTTGGCTGAAAACCAGATGCTAGTCAAACTCGGGATCTCAACAGTTGCTACTCTAACTTCTTACCTACTGCATTCAATCCAGGAGCATTACTTTCAGAAATTCCAGACAAGTAGGGGATCAGGTGAAATGCTGTTTTAAATGATGTGTTTTTATATTTTGACCAAATAATATCAGAATGTCTACATAGAGAAGGCTGTGGCCAAACTACATATATCAAATAATTGTGTTTAGTAATCTATTCTGTGCTCATTGGCCACAGTGTGGAGAAGCCTATCCCTAACTGCCTTTGAATTAAAGGCATCAAAGAGACTCCATTGATGTGCAAATGTGAGGACCCACTCTGAGTGTTCTCTGCAGCTTATGACAAAGCTGAGTATGGTCTCTGCCAACTCAGCACCTGATGCTGGCGGGAGGCTCCTTGAGCAATCTGCATGTTATGGATGGGGAGAGGGGACACCTGTCTGGGAGTTTCTGTGGAAGACAATATGCAGTCTGACTATTGTACAAAAAGACAGCACCAAAGATGTTTGCTACAGTGTTACTTCTATTAGCCTAACATTGGCAACAACCTCAGTGTCCCAAAATAAAGATCAAATTAAGTAAACTGTTGTCTCCATAAACTGGGATTCTGTGTAGCTATCAGAAAGCAGAATACTATTCACAACATGAAAAGATAGTCACATTTCTACATGGTAAAAGATCATAAAACAGTCTGGAAAGTATGATCCAAACTTTGTAATTATACACACACACGCTGTTTCATATATGACACCAAAAAAAACCTCAAAGTATGTACCACAGCATGCTTACGGTCATTAAAATGGTGAGATCATATATTTTTTTCAAAATGCCTATACTAAACATTTTTTAATCCAACTTTTTTTTGAGATTGGGACATATTTAAAGTCAAAGTATATATTTAATGTAGTGGGTGTTTTTCACCCCCAAATGATATTGCTAACCCTAAATCAATGCCTAATAAATTGAGGAAATATGATATTTAAAATGGTCTTACTGGCTTGGGCTGTGTTGGAGCTGGTGGGCTTGATGACTCTGTTCGCATCCTCGTGGAGAGCTCCAAACCAATCCTTCAGCCGGGAGGCAAGGTTCCGCAACTCCTTGTCTGTGCAGGCTAGAGAAAAGCAAACAGAACAGACAATGGGGCTGGGGGCTTTCTGCCTTCTGTGTGCAGGGCTACTGGCAAAGCCATGTTCAAAGCAAACCTTTCTATCCAACCACGATATAACTGTTACCTCACGTGGAAAACACCCCAAAGATGCTGTTAGTACAAACAAAGAGTGGGACAAAAAGAGAGCCTAGACCCCCAGGGCAAGCAGCCTTTGTTCAGAACTTGAATTTGGATGGCCTCTGTGCTGTGAAAGCAAGCTGCGGTGGTCTCACCGTTGTGTAGCATCCTCAGAAGACAATCACAGATCACTTTTGCTAACCGCATAAAGCTTGCTCTTGCAGTTTTGCCAGAGGAGATCACATTTTCCACTAAACTCATGCCAAGAGATTAACACCCAGGCACAGCTAATGCTCTTAGAGAGAGGCTGCCTAGGACACCAAAAGATCCTATTAATAGCAGACTCCTAATTTTGTCTTAGCCCAAGGTTTGGATTTGGGGATTGGGCCTATTTTGCTAGCCTTCCAGTGGTCTCATTCTTGACTTTCCACTGTAAACAGATGGATGCCTTCTCCATGAAACAGTCCTTTCAGCCCATCTATAACTATTTAGTCATTTCTTAGGGTAAGACAGAATCACTGGGGCAGACAGATACTCCTGAGAACAAGAAAATCCAGACAGACGGATGGGTGGGCAGGTGAGTAGGTAGGTGCAAGCTATTTGAAGGTCTTGTAGAATGCTAAAACTTGAGGAAAGAAATCCCAAAGGAATAAAAATGGTGCAGAGAAGGGAGTTGACTTTACCTAGCCCCTCCCTCTTCCCTCAGGGCATACGCTAATTCTTGGTACTGAGAAAACCTGCAAAGGGTCCAAGCAGTAGGCTGCTACCAAGACCTAGAGAACCCAGCAATGCATTTGGGCTCTTTAGTAACTGGAGAGACAGAAATTAAAGATCTGAGGAGTCAAAATTCCAATGAGTAAAATGGGGCAAAGAACAGAGCCCCACATCTGTAACTTCTCCCATATTCTAAAGCTACAGGAGCACATTGCTAAGGAGTTAAGCAGAAATGCTGTTACAAGGCACAGCCAAGTTCTGAATATCTCATGGTGCTGAAGAGACACAGATTAGGGCTCAGAACCTACCAGTGCAGAGGGAGCCTGGGGGAATCCCTGGGGTCTTCACTGGAAGCCATAGGGACAGTGATGAAAAAGAGTAGACACAGCCTCACCAAAACTCCAAGTTAGCCTTCAACCAACGCAGGACCTGATTGAATTAAGGTGATCAGCCCCCATCGGCCTGCCTTGCAAAAGACTAGGTGAAACTTCTCCAGAAGAAAATACCATGCAGATCCTCTCCTCATTTTTATCATCCACATGTGCTTATCAGGCAAGCCCATTTCTCACCCTAAGGCTTGATGGAGAACCGAGCTTCCCAGAGCTCAGGCAGAAAAGGTCTTTCCCCACCCTCCATATTAGAGGAGAGGTGACCAGGCCCTGACTGGGTCTCTGCAACCTGGGGACTCTCATTTACGACACTGCCTTCTGTCCAGGTAGGATCCAGACTCTACACTCTGCAAAGCATGGAATGAATGCGTGTCCAGTGTTTATATCCCAGTTTTTAATGACCTTAAAACACTGCCTTGCTTTTAATAACCAGGGTTTGGCTGTATTTTAAAACACCAGCCAGGAAACAACACTGAGAAATGTCTCGACAGGGAGCAAAGAATAACTTCTCAGGAGTCGCGCTGGCTGGAATGAATCCCAGCTTTGCCACTCACTGGCTGGGTGACCTGAGACAAGTCAGCCTCCAGCACCTCGGCTTCCTTATCTGTAAAACTTCGGATAATATGGTTATATAAGTATAAATCAGACAATGTATATAAAGTTCTTAGCAAAGTACATGATATATGGTAATTACTTAGTATGTGCCACCTATGATTTTGATTATTATTACTATTGCTATTTTTAAACTGAACATTTATAGGTAACATTAGGGCTGGCATCACAGCATTCAGAAAGCCAACAACAAATCCACCTACACACAACTGGCTTTAGCCACATAAAATAGTTGCTTGTGTTATCTAGTAAGCTGCAATTAGCCATATATGGCTATTTACATTAATTAAAATTTAGGCCAGGTGCGGTGGCTCACGCCTGTAATCCCAGCACTTTGAGAGGCAGTGGATCACCTGAGGTCAGAAGGTTGAGACCAGCCTGGCCAACATGGTGAAAACCTGTCTCTGCTCAAAATACAAAATTAGCCAGTCATGGTGGTGCATGCCTGTGATCCCAACTACTTGGAAGGCTGACACAGGAGAATCACTTGAACCTGGGAGGCGGAGGTTGCGGTGAGCTGAGATTGTGCCAGTACACTCCAGCCTGGGCAAAAAGAGCAGAAACTCAGTCTCAAAAATCAAAATTTTAAAAATCTAATAGATAGTTCCTCAGTTGCACCACTGCATTCAACAGCCCCACACAGCTAGTGACCTCCACACTGGACAGCACAGATGCAGAATCTTCCCACCGCAACAGGGTGTCGTGCTGGGCAGCACTGAATCAGGTTAGCGATCATTTTGGGCTAACTTTCTGGAGCATCATCATGATATTCTGCCATCCAAGTTTGTTCCCGTACTTCTCCCCTTCAACTGTTTAAGATGAGCTGAGAAAGAAGATAAGCCCCCACAAGCCAGGAACCAGCATCTCTTGCTAAGCCATGCTCCCAAATAGCAGGGAAGGTAGTTGTTTAGTTGTTATGAAGGTGGAGAATCCTGGCTTAGCCCAGGTGCCAAGGCAGATCCTCAGGAGCAGGCCCAGGCCCTCCCGACACATTTATTGGATCCAACTCAGAACCTCGGGGCCCTAGGTTTTCACTTTTCTGACACTGCCCTGCTCTAAGCAGGAGAGAATGTGGCCTGTTTTTCTGAGGGAAATAGGTTGTGCACTCCGTAGTCAATTTTACATTTGAAAATGGGAAACTAATAGCCTCTATTTTTTCTCTATTGCCACGCGCACCATCTATTCTAAATGTTCTCTGAACAGAGAAAATTGCCAAGTCAACATGCAGAGGAAATCTCATGCTTCAAGATGAATTAGTCAGTCGTGTTTAACTAAACCCTGACAGATGTGCAGGTAATCTGTATCCTTACAAGACTGCTGGATTTTCCACAGGCTCCCCAAAGTACACAAGTCTTGGATGTCTGATGGGATCAGGCACTGAAATCCTGAAAGAATGAATCTGTCACTCAGGGACAAGTCCACTAGCAGGGAGCCACTGGTGTGGGTCGAGAGAGATCAGAAACCCGAAATGGAAAGAGGAGGCTCTCAGTTACTGGGCCCTGTTCACTCACAAGGTCTTCAACCAAATGGTCTGTATGAGAAGAAAGTCAGGCACAGGTTGCCTGGAGCTTGATACATCCCAAAGAAGGAAATAATCAAAGGCAACAGCCTGCAGAGGGCTATTTGTTCAAATTTGGTATTCTAGCCACAACACACAGGCTGGTGATGGGAGAAAAGTGCCTGCCTTTTAAGGTGCTCATCATCGCCCCCAATAAAGGTGTGAACAGGGGACTGAAGCTTTCAGAAGTGGGGACCCAGAGGATACATCCCACACACTTAGTACATTCCTAGGGAAAAGTAATGTTCGTGGGGTGAAAAATATAGTCATATATCCCCCTACTATTCTGGTGCCATTCTGGCATTCTACCCTGTGGCAATCCCGGCAATTTCTGGAGAGGGGTCCTGGCGAGAGGAGCAGGGCACTTGGGCTACCAGCATCAGACTCTTCAGAGGAAAAGACAGTGCTTTCTTGGGAGAGGATTTGGATTAATCACGAAGACCAAGACCTGCTTTCTTGTGCTCTCCTCACCCTCCTGGATGGACACGTGCCAGCTAGCCCTCTAATTCTCCCATTTTCAATTACATTCCCTCCCGCCCTCCATCCTGGTTTCAACTTGCTTTTCATTGCTCTTGTGCTCCCAGTTTTCTTCTCAGCATCTTACTGAGAGGTGAAGCCAGCTAGACTTCCTGGGTCGAGTGGGGGACTCAGAGAACTTTTCTGTCTTACAAGAGGATTATAAAATGCACCAATCAGTGCTCTGTAGCTAGCAAGGGGATTGTAAAATGCACCAATCAGTGCTCTGTAAAAATGTACCAATCAGCACTCTGTAGCTAGCAAGAGGACTGTAAAATGCACCAATTGGCAGGATCCTAAAAGTAGCCAATCACAGGGAGGATTGAAAAAAGGACACTCCGATAGGACAGAAATGGAACATGGGCGGGGACAAATAAAGGAATAAAAGCTGGCCACCCCAGCCAGCAGCGGCAACCCTCTCGGTTCCCCTTCCACACTGTGGAAACTTTGTTCTTTTGCTCTTAACAATAAACCTTGCTACCTCTTACTCTTTGGGTCTGTGCCATCTTTAAGAGCAGTAACACTCACTGCAAAGGTCCACGGCTTCATTCTTGAAGTCAGTGAGACCATGAGCCCACTGGAAAGAACCAACTCCAGACACACTACTTCTCAATGATGTTTCCCCATTTACCCTACTGTTTCTACAGGTTATGACGTATCATTTTTACACAATCTCCATCTGCTCCAATGGGCTGGTGTGTGAGCCACGTCTCTGGGATCCACTCCCCAGCCTCATATCTGCTTCTTCCCATAGTCAGAAAATGGTACCAGCAGATACTCATATATTCTCAGGGCAAACACTTGGGAATTGTCCTGGTTCACAGTGAAAAAGTTCACTGCTTCTTATCTCCACTGCCTCTATTCTAGTCTCCAATGCCACCACTACCTCCCACCAAGACAACTGGAACAGGCTCCTAATTGGTCTCCCATCTTGCCCCCTCCCTCCCCCGCCATGTTCCCTTCTCCATCCAGCAGCCAAAGTGATATTTCCAAAACGGACATTTGATCAAGTCACTCTCCTGTTTGAGACACTTCAGAGGCTCCCAGTTATTCTGTAGGTTAAGTCTAAACTCCATAATGTGAGCTAAATGGCCTGCAGGACACACTCACTGAAAAACCAAATCTCTCTTCTGTATCTGCTCCTCCTCAACCTTCATGCTCTGGCCTTACTGCCCCTCCGACATGCTCTTCTATTGGGAAACAAACACCTCTTCCCACTGCCTTGCTAATGCCAATTCCTCCATCAGATCTTGGCTTTAAAGTGACATTTTCTTAGAAGACGTCCCTAATCCTCAAACTTGAGATTTCTCTTTTCTATGCTCCCAATGCCTTGTTTCTCTGATAGCATTCATAACACCCATCTCGTTCAGTGCCCATTTCTCCCCTAGATCATAGCAACATAAAACATGCCCTGACTCTGCCCAGCACTGGGGACCCAGCATCTAACCCAGTCAGTTCCTGGCATGAAGAAAGTTCTCAATACACACCTATTGACTGAATAGAATCACCCTTTTACTGCCTTTTGTAAACTTCAATTTTTCCATCTGCAAAATGGTGTAATAAAGCTTAGCTCATAGCATCACTACATGGAATAAGATGAGACAATATTAGTAAAACATAGCTCACAGCTACTGGCATATAGCAGGAACTCAATAAATTTATGTTCCCCTTCTCATATCCCAACTGTCTGCATAATATGTTAGAATTGTATTGTTGTGCGTTTTTTAAGCCTGAGGAGATGCTTGTGATATAAAGAATAACATCTCTCCTTATTTTATACATGGGTCAGTAGAAGTCCAAGAAATACAGGTTGCAATATCTGTCTGCTGTGGATAAGTTCCAGGATTGGGAGATTGGTCTGACTTCCCCACACCCGTATTCTTAGCACTTGCTCTAAGGTACTATGTAGTCGTTGTTCAAAAATATATTTATCACTAAGTATATTTTAAATGAATGAACAATAGATCACAGACTCCCAATGTCAAACAGCTATTAAGTGGAAGAGACAGGATTTGAATCAGGCTGTCATCTTGCTGGGCCATCCCCACGTGCAGGACTTACTTCCTGGATATATTGGTCTTGTGGGCAGCCAATACTAACCTAACAATTAATATACTTGGTCCATACTCTGGGTTGAAAAAAATCAAAATATCAGGCCTTGCCTTGTGTAGGAAACTCTGCCAATGATGCAGGTGAGGTAGCTAGCTGAGCAATATAGGATGGAGGGAGAGCAAGTAGGCTCTCGCCTTTGTTAGCTTTGGTGTGAGAACAATGGTCTTTTGGAAGAACTGCGAACAGCCTGCTGCCTGTGTCACATGTGTGGCCACTGGGGCTTCATTAGAGAAAGGTATAGTGCCATTGCACATTACTCCAAAATGTGGAAAAAGACAGCTCTCTCCCCCAGGAAAGCACAGCACTCAGGCAGAGAAGGGCCCAGGTAATTTGGTGCTCTCCCAGTGGACTTTTCCTGTCTGTTTGGAAAATATGAACAAAATGCAAAGAGCAAGTGTAAATAAGGCACGTTCAGTCTCCATGGAAAGTACATAGCCCTGGGAAGAAAACGTGATCGCTCTCCACCTGGCCACCTTTGCCCCCTCCACCCAAGGCATGGAGCTTTATAGGGCTTTAAGCTAGACTGGATTTGAATGCAGACAGTGTTCAAACATAGCTTGGAGTGCAGCATGAGGAACGCAGCTGATGGGAGGGAGAAGGAGGCATTGTTGTCAATACTGTAGGACAGAGAAGCTGCTCCAGGGTTACCGTAGCCTTGGTGGGGTTGTAAGGGGGAAGGGGAGCTCTAAGTTATTAGTATTTGCTTATGTGGCAGTTAGACTCCCCAGGCAGTAGTCTTTGGAGGAAAGAAGGGTTGCTTCTTACCTAGATGAGTGTCAGTAGTCTGGCTCTGCCTGTACCCTGGGACCCCATTGTCCCCTTCTCTCTGGCCCCTGTGTCCTCCCTCAGACAAAACCAGGGACTAGTGAAGAGCTGGTGAGGAAGTTTCAAAATAGGTAATGGTTTTGAAAGTGGAGAGGTAGGAGCTAGGAAATCCAAGCGTCTTTGAAAAATGCTCCCAAAGGCTATAACTGGCGTTCCACGCTGGTCTCAGCTCATTGATGACTTCAAGGGCTGAATGACAGTCTGAAAAGCCCTTTCTGAGGATTTGACAAAAAAGGGGAAGACAAGGAAACAATCAGTGGGATAAAAAACATTTGGGAGATGAGATAAAAAATGGAAAGGGAGACAGAGGATAGAAATCCTTTATCCAAAGCTATAGTGTTACTATCTAATAGAGTAAGAAGTGGCGAGCAAGTGTGAGTGAGCGTGTCTCTGTTAGAAATCCTAACTGAAGCCACATTTGAACACCCAATTGGGGATGTCCGAAAATGGCAAATCTGACACACAGGCATCACAGGATAGCTGTAAACCTCTGTTGGGGAACCAATTACTGGTATATTCTTGTAATGCATGAAATCTTTCAGCTAAAGAACCAAAGGATAAAAATAACCCTACCCCACTCCTCCCCTTCTGTCACAGGACCAGCCCCCCTCTCTCAGGCCAACCTCACCAATGCGATCTCAGGGCTCTAGCAGAAGCAAATATGAAGACAATCAGAATTTAATTTAAACTTTAGCGCCTCCAAAGGTGATTAAGGAGTTGGGCGAGACTCAAGTTCTCTTTGGGAGCAGGCTGGGAGGCCTCTCAGAAATGGAGACCTGATGCTGATTCTTTCAAACTAATCTCCTTCAGCCCTCCTAGGTGCTGTTGTGAATAATTACTTAATCAGAGCAGCCCTGGATCAATGTGCTCAGAGTGTTTGCAATTAGTAGCTCCTGTAGAAGGTCCAGCTGAGCCTTCCTTAGAGCAGTGATGAGTTGAGATGAAATAACACTTTCCAGAGTCTGGGCTCAAGCAAACACAAGGGTGCCTTCCTGAACTGCCTTGCCTGGGTTGGGTCTCTTCCCTCCATCATGGCATTCTCAGGCTGCTGGAAGCCTTCAGCAGCAAGTGTCTGTCTCCCAGTACAGCATGGTAGGCTCCTCCTCACCAACAGGGACCATGTCCCTCCTGTCATTCAATATCTAAGCAAACAGAACGTGCCCCAGTGCTGGAAAAATGTGTAGGAACACCAAGGAGAGGATGCTGCATGCCATGGGAGCATGAATGTGGAGAAGGAGTGAGTCTACAATTCCCTTAGGAATGTGGACCCCAATAAACTTGAATGCAAACAGGTGAAGATTGATTCTGCTTAGCACAGTCATTCTGCCTTAAAAGCTTAAAAACAGGAGAGAGAAAGTAGGCTCTGGGCTGGGCATGGTGGCTCATGCCTGTAATCCCAGCATTTTGGGAGGCCAACTCACCTGAGGTCAGGAGTTTGAGACTAACCTGGCCAACATGGTGAAACCCCGTCTCTACTAAAAATACAAAAATTATCTGGGCTTGGTGGCAGGCGCCTGTAATCCCAGCTACTCTGGAGGCTGAGGTTCCAGTGAGCCGAGATCACGCCACTGCACTCTAGCCTAGAAGACAGAGTGAAACTCCGCCTCAAAAAATAAATAAATGAAACATAAAAACAAAAAGTAGGCTCTGGAGTCAGGGCTGAACGCAGATCCCAGTGGTGCCATCCTCGCTGAGACTACGGACAGGTTACTTTTTAATCTTCAGTTTCCTCATCTCTAGAATGAAGGTGATAACAGAACTAGTATTAGGACCACGAGGAGAATGAAACTATAATAGAATGCACTTAAGCACTCAGCTCCAGGCTTGCCATGTGGTAGCACCAGGCCACACTCAGTAGCTGTCGGCTGTGATCTGATTTGTGTTTGTCGACACAGAGCAGCATGGTGATCCACCAAATAGAAAAGTATAGGAATCAAGATCATGCATGTGATGTTTTCACAGGAAATGACCACAGGAAGCCATCCAGCAAGATAGGAATCTCTTCTATTGCTTTTCAGAGAAGGTGGCTGATATCTCCCAGGTCCTACGGATGGTAAACGGCAAAACTGAATTCAAGCCCAGCTCTCTCAACTAGAGTTTCACTCATCTGCTCATCTATGACAACCCCATTCTCCCCAAGAAAATACCTCCTCCACAAGATACAGACCATGCACTTGAGTGCAAGGTTGGGACCGACACTCCCTCAGACTTCCAGTTCTCACAACCCTCAGTGTACAAGTTGTTGCTCTTCACGCAAGCCCTTGCTCTTCTCTGATCCCCTGCTTTTTCATCTGTAAAATGGGAATAATGTTTGTGGTGAGGATTTTGCTTTCAAATACTGACAGGCAGCCACTATTTCTTCTCTTCAAAGGAGCTTCAGGGGCTGGGAGCACTTACCCTTGAGAGGCTGATAGATAATAAGCTCCTTGCCATAAGCAGTTTTGTAATAGAAAACACAATAGGAGCTTACTGAAGGGATTTAAAAAATATATACAAGGTGAATTGCCTTTCTAATTGGAGATCATCTAACAGAGATCTTTGAGCCAGGTTATGCCTGCTCAAATTAAATTGCATTATATGTAATTCCAGCTTTTACTTTTCACTGCCTAAAACATCAATATATATGCGTGTTCTCTTATCCTTAGAGAATGCGTCATTTTATGTAAAAACAGGCATGAGCAAAGGAATTAGGTGCCATTATTCAGGAACTTGCTAATAAAGTCTTTAAAAAGCAATCTTTGGAAGAGTTTAAAATACTGACATTAAACTTGGAATAAGATGAGTTATACTAATTAATGGTACAATCTACAAGCAAAGATGGATAAATTTTCCTATTAAACCCATTAAGACTATTCTAGGTAAGCTGATTTGAGGAGACTTTAATGTTTCCCTTGATTCTAATGATAATCTTTCATCTGGAAAAAGAAACACATTTAGAACTTGCATAATAACATCTGTAAATGTGCATTAGTGGAGTAACGCTTATTTTTTTTTTCTCCCTGAATAATCTAGATCAGGGAAGTTAGCTAGATGAAATAAGCTTTTAAAGCTTCTGATAAAATCCACAGCCACTTTCACACTCTGGGGCAAAAAAAAAAAAAGTTATTGGATATGCAAAATATTGGTTTAAAATGCCAAGTCTGGCTTTAGCTGTGCTCCCTAGCCAGTGGGTCAGCATTTCCCTACATGGGAGACTTGAAATCGATTAGCAGCATCATACCCAGCAGTTTTACTGAAGGATTTCATGGCCAACCAGACTTTTTAGGCCCTCAACTAATAAAGACTAAGCTGCAGAAATGACAACTGCTGTTCTCACCTAAAATCAGCAATGGCAAATGCTCTGAGATGAGGGTGTAAAACAGGCTCAACCTGGACTACTGAGAGAGCCATGGGGGAAGGGGAAGGACAGAGTCCTGGGAAAGGGGCTAGGTGATAATGCCTAATTCCTTCATGGGCCATCCCACTGTGGAGAGCCAGACTGAGTGTCTGAGAGTCATTTTGCCTTTTGTTAATGTATGAGCTCAACTGGCCAACAGCAGTCAGTGAAGGCTTCCTGGAGGAGGCAAGAATTGAACTGAGGCTCATACGCAGGGAGGACTTAGAGACATTCTAGGCAGGCCTTAGAAATAATGAGGAGCCCACTTTGAATAAAGTGATTTATTTTTAATGCTCTGCTCAAATTATATATACCATTTCTAAATCATAAATGTATATAAAATCATAAGTTGGGGCCAGGTGCAGTGGCTCATGCCTGTAGTCCCAGCACTTCAGAAGGCCCAGGAGGGTGGATCACCTGAGGCCAGGAATTCATATTAGCCTGGTCAACACGGTGAAACTGTCTCAAAATACAAAAAATTAGCCGGGCATGGTGGCACATGCCTGTAATCCCAGCTACTCAGGAGGCTGAGGCAGGAGAATCACTTGAACCTGGGAGGTGGAGGTTGCAGTGAGCCAAGATGGCACCACTGCACTCCAGCCTGGGTGACAGAATGAGACTCCGTCTCATAAATAAATAAGTCATAAGTTGTATAAATATGTATATTTGTTCTGCATATCTGTTTAAGCTATTCCACTATATTACATAATATATATGCATATATACATCTCAAGGGATGACTTCTGACAAAGGTAGCACTGCTTGTTCCAGGGCCAATATATGAACTTTTATATCTGTAAGAGGTTGTTGACAGAAGATGTCTTTTTAGGGTATATACAAGTCTCTATTTCTAATGAGCAATTTGTGTCCAGTTTGACCTGCTCAAATTCAACATCCAAATCTAGGTATTATTGAACAATTTTAATTTCTATATTTTTTCAATCCCAGAAGCATCAAAATATGCATGTATGTTTTTACACTTAAACATGAGGTAAACTTAAATTGTTATTTAATGGAGCAGAAAGCCACAAAGAATTGGTGGAGGACCAAGCCTGGGATTTGAGATCAGATCCTGAAGGTGATAGGAAGCTTAGGAGGTGTCTGGAACCTGGGAATGGCTCTTTTATTTGGGAGTGGGAGGAGAACACTGGTACACTTTCATTCACAGATTACATGGGGAGGATCAGGCATAGACTTAAAATGAATGCAGAGAACCATGAGCTCCTTTTAATTCCCCCCACTACTCCACCATTGCCCTGGTTTAGAGTGGATGGTGCCATGGGGATATGGGCTGATGGAAGGGTGGTAGCATTGACTCTTTCTTGCAACAAAGGTCCAGCAGCATCTCCAGGGGTGCCAGAGTCTAAGGTAAGATGGTGGACATTGAGCTGGAGTTGAAAATTCCCACTTGGAATTGAGGCCAGAACAGAATAATCCTGGAGATGCCTGGACCAGATGCAGCAGGACACCTGCATTAGCATGCTTCCAGTGAACAAGCTGATGAAGGAGGAAGATAGATAAATGAGGGTCTAGAGACAAACTGCCTCCTGAAACCATAAAGGTGTTTTAGGCTATTCCAAATCCTGCTTGCTTGGGTGTACGACTTACTACTCTTCTCACTCTTCAGGTCATGCAAGTCTCTCAATCATCTCCCCTTCTCCTGAGGGCATGATTAGGTATAGTGACTTGGCATGAAAAGTAGCTGGCATTCAAGCCTCAAGTGACCTCCTCTGGGCTCAGAGAGGATCGTGTGACTGGCACAGTGATGAAATGTTTGCTATTATTATTATCTCTATTTCTAGTAAAACTGCTATATTTGATCTACATTTCCTATTTAGAGATCCGTATCTAACAACACAGCATGACATAGCTAGTAATTTCTCTCTTCCCCTCCTGAATGTCATATATAAGCAACAATGTACCCAGGAAAAAAAACCTAAATTTTATTTTCAGTAAAACTAGGAGATATATCCCCAGGCTTGAACAGTACAACAGAAGCCACCCAGATGGAAGTTAAAAGGTCCAGGTGGACCAATAAAAACACAATGACCCAGCAAAAATAGACTTCCTACAGGCAAAGAGCTCCTTCTGAAGTGATAGACTTCTTGTTCAGCAAGAACTAAGGGATCTGGAAGAAGGGAGAGTGCACAGATTAAGCAGAAGCTGCACAGGAAAGTAAAATAAGGGAAGGAAGAAAAGAGCAAAATGGCCTAGAGGCAGCAGATCTGAGAGAGCGTCTACAAAATTATTCTTCTTGTAGGCAAGAGGCTTGCCATAAAGTACAACTTGGGTCTGGCAAGAAAATTAGAGACAGAGTGAGCACAGCTGATAAGAGAAACCCTCTTAGACCTGATCTGTTTCATAGAAACAGAAAAGATAGGACCATACAGAGGAGCCATTTTTATAGGGGGCCATCTGTCACTGGTAAATCCCTGAAGCAAGTGCCTTTGGAGTGTGAATCTATAAAGATAGCCTGGTTCTTCCCCTTCCAGCCACAAGGCTTCCTTTTGAATAGGTAGGCCAGTAACATCTAACTTATTCCAATAATAGCTTTTTTTTTAAAAGGGGCTGGCAAGTTGATTTTTAAAGTGAGTTACAAAAGAGCAGCATTGCATCTATGTTCTAGGTTTTGAAAAAAAAGAAAAAGAGCAAAACTTACCACAGAACACTTAGCACAAAGATGGAAAAGATGAACATGTAGATCAAGTATAAAACCATGGATTAAAATGAAACAATCACCTTTGTAAAGAAAGACAACAAAGCAGTATTCAAGAACTCAGGGGAGAGATAAGGAGTCAATGAGGAAATGGCATGGAAGCATTTAGAACCTAGGTGAAAATGAAGCCAAAGTGGAGAAGCACAAGGGAGAACAGACACTGTGGAAAAATACAAGAGAGAAGGCTGCCAGAAATGAGAAGAGTGAACAACATGAAGAGGAAATAAAGAAGGAATTACAGAAGGTTACAGAGTAACATATAGCTATAGAGAAGAGACAAAGGAAACCCTATATATGGATAACTGAAGCCTCTGAAGAAACAAAAGACAACAATGGAACACGACATAATTTAAAATACAATTCATTAAACCACTCCAGAAATAAGGGTGGAATTTACATGTTTAAAAGGCACAGCATAAGCTAGGAAAAAGGGACCGAGAACGGTCAATACTAAGATCTACCTAAATAGAGTTACTGGGTTTTAAAAGCAAAGAAATATCTGGTTTGTCAAAGATCAGATGGTTGTAGATGTGTGGTGTTATTTCTGAAGCCTCTGTTCTGTTCCATTGGTCTACATGTCTGTTTTGGTACCAGTAACATGCTGTTTTGGTTACTGAAGCCTTGTAGTATAGTTTGAAGTCAGGTAGCATGATGCTCCCAGCTTCGTTCTTTTTGCTTAGGATTGTCTTGGCTATACGGGCTCTTTTTTGGTTCCATATGAAATTAAAGTAGTTTTTTCTAATTCTGTGAAGAAAGTCAATGATAGCTTGATGGGAATAGCATTGAATCTATAAATTACTTTGGGCGGTATGGCCATTTTCACCATATTGATTCTTCCTATCCATGAGCATGGAATGTTTTTCCATTTGTTTGTGTCCTCTCTTATTTCCTTGAGCAGTGGTTTATAGTTCTCCTTGAAGAGATCCTTCACATCCCTTATAAGTTGTATTCCTAGGTATTTTATTCTCTTTGTAGCAATTGTGAATGGGAGTTTGCTCATGATTTGGCTCTCTATTATTGGTGTATATGAATGCTAGTGATTTTTGCACATTGATTTTGTATCCTGAGACTTTGCTGAAGTTGCTTATCAGCTTAAGGAGTTTTGGAGCTGAGATGATGGGGTTTTCTAAATATGCAATCATGTCATCTACAAACAGAGATAATTTGACTTCTTCTCTTCCTATTTGAATACCTTTTATTTCTTTCTCTTGCCTAATTGCCCTGGCCAGAATTTCCAATACTATGTTGAATAGTAGTGGTGAGATAGGGCATCCTTGTCTTGTGCCAGTTTTCAAAGGGAATGCTTCCAGCTTTTGCCCATTCAGTATGATATTGGCTGTGGGTTTGTCATAAATACCTCTTATTATTTTGAGATATGTTCCATCAATACCTAGTTTATTGAGTGTTTTTAGCATGAAGCATTGTTGAATTTTGCCGAAGGCCTTTTTGGCATCTATTGAGAAATCGTGGTTTTTGTCACTGGTTCTGTTTATGTGATGGATTATGTTTATTGATTTGCATATGTTGAACCACCAAAAACAAGCAGTGGGGAAAGGATTCCCTATTATTTAATAAATGGTGTTGGGAAAACTGGCTAGCCATATGCAGAAAACTGAAACTGGACCCCTTCCTTACACCTCATACAAAAATTAACTCGAAATGAATTAAAGATTTAAACATAAGACCTAAAACCATAAAAACCCTAGAAGAAAACCTAGGCAATACCATTCAGGACATAGGCATAGGCAAAGACTTCATGACTAAAACACCAAAAGCAATTGCAACAAAAGCCAAAATTGACAAATGGGATGTAATTAAACTAAAGAGCTTCTGCTCAGCAAAGAAAAAAAAAACCGATCATCAGAGTGAACAGGAAATCTACAGAATGGGAGAAAATTTTTGCAATCATCAATCTGACAAAGGGCTAATATCCAGCAACTACAAGAAACTTAAATTTATGAGAAAAAAACAACCCCATTAAAAAGTTGGCAAAGGATATGAACAGACAGTTTTCAAAGGAAGACATTTATGTCGCCAAGCAACATATGAAAAAAGCTCATCATCACTGGTCGTTAGAGAAATGCAAATCAAAACCACAATGAGATACCATCTCAGGCCAGTTAGAATGGCGCTCATTAAAAAGTCAGGAAACAAAAGATGCTGGAGAGGATGTGGAGAAATAGGAACACTTTTACACTGTGGGTGGGAGTATAAATTAATTCAATGATTGTGGAAGACAATGTGGCGATTCCTCAAGGATTTAGAACTAGAAATACCATTTGACCCAGCAATCTCATTACTGAGTATATACTCAAAGGATTATAAATCATTCTACTATGAAGACACAGGCACACGTATGTTTATTGTGGCACTATTCACAATAGCAAAGACTTGGAACCAACCCAGATGCCCATCAATGATAGACTGGAAAAGAAAATGTGGCTCATATACACCACAGAATACTATGCAGCCATAAAAAAGGATGAGTTCACGTCCTTTGCAGGGACATGGATGAAGCTGGAAACCATCATTCTCAGCAAACTAACACAGGAACAGAAAATCAAACACCGTATGTTCTCACTCATAAGTGGGAGTTGAAAAACGGGAACGTATGGGCACAGGGAGGGCAACATCACACACTTCGGCCTGTCGTGGGGTGGGGGGCAAGAGGAAGAATAGCATTAGGAGAAATACCTAATGTAGATGACAGGTTGATGGGTGCAGCAAACCACCATGGCACATGTATACCTGTGTAACAAACCTGCATGTTCTGCACATGTATCCCAGAACTTAAAGTATAATAATAAATATACACACACATCAACACAGTAGCAGAAAAGATATCCAAGTAACTTAGGAGAGGAAAAAGGAATAAGTCTGCCCTCAGATTTCAGCACGGCAATATTCAAAAAAGGAAGTCAATACAACAATATCCTTAAAACAGCCAAGAAAAGAAAGTTGAACCAAGGATTTTACATCGAACTGTGCTCTCTATCAATAATAAATACTTCAGGAAACCAGTTCTATACAGTTAACCAGGAACTACTGTTCTCATGAGCCCTTCCAAAGGAAATACTAGAGAATTGTAGACAACTGTGGTGACTGGAGTGACAGATAAGAAGGCAAATGCTACATGCCCTGTCAATGAAGAAATGATACAAACAACAACAACAAAGAGGGGAAGGGAAGAAGAAGATGCAAAGTACAACAAGTTTACTGATGGCCTTAAACATAATAGTTGGAGTCAGATGACAGAATTAAAAGCTGAGTAATATAATATTGAACATATTTCACTGAACAAAGATTAAACCCTAAGAGGATAATTGTATCAACTATGATCAAGTGTCAGGAGAAATGAAGGGGAGGCTAAACTGGGGGAGAAGGGAAGAGAGAGAAGAATCATATTAATTTTATCACTGTTTTAAGTGAGAACATTCCTGAATATCAGAAGAATGATACACACACATGCCCTGCCACACAATATTAAAAAATGTAAAGGAAAATATGGAAAAATAACAGAGATGATAGTACTAAACATAACTTTTTACTTCGATAAGTCTAAATGAGTTAAAATTCACCTCTCAAAAGAATAAGATTTTATTTTCAGACCAGGTCACAAAGAGAAGCCTAACTCCATATTGATTTTTACAAGAAATATAACAATGGCAAAGTGATTCAGAGAGGTTGCTAGATATTTTGACCCCAAAATTTCACTTTGGGACTAACATCTACAGATAAGCATATAAATACATTTGAAGTAGCACGTATAAGGCTATCTATAACAGCATTATTTGAAATAGCAAAAGGCTGGAAACATTCAAATGTCCATCGTTAAATCAATTATAGTATATCCACCAATGGAAAAACTATAAAGCTACTCATATGAGATGCAAAGATCTCCAAGAGAGGTCAACTGAAAGTGCAGAATAGTGTATATTCTATACTATATATGTGTTAAAAGGGAGAGAGATAATCTGTATTTGCATTTGTTTCTATGTGCATCAAGAGCCTCTTCAAGCATACACAGAATATAAATACATATAAATGAGTGAGCAAAGGCAGTGCAGGGTAGTAGCCCTGAGGTGGGAGAAAGCTTGAGTGATATGAACATAAGAGACTTGTTAGCTATAACCCAAGACAGTTTGCACCAATCCATCTGTTCTCATGCTACACACTAACATTTTTCTTTTAAACCAAAAGGGAGAAAATAATTCCTAAATGCAGGATTTTTTAATCAACACAATCTGTGTGCTGTTCTCCATTCTGCCCTGTGACCTTGGGCAGGTCTAAATTCAATTCCAGCACTCCCTAAATCAGACACTCTGGGGGATACAAAGATGATTAAGACATAGCCCTTGTCTGGTGCTTGGTCTCCCCTCTCCTAATTTGTAAAAGGAGAATGCTTTCCCTCCACTGAGTTGGTGGAATTTTAACAAGGAAGACACAGACCCTCTCTCTCTCAGAATCCTCCTTCCTGGAGAATCAAGGTTTGCTTCAAATATGTGTTCACCTGGGGAATCTTCTCCCAACACCCATCCAAGAAGAGTCTACCTCCCCCTCCTTGGGGTGTCCCCAGGGCCCTATTCATGCAGTTCTACTTTTCCATGCTATATCACAACCTGCTGTCTCTTTTGGATTCTGAGGTCAGACGCAGTAAGAATTCTGCAGTAGTCACATCTATACTCACCCGAGTTCCCAGCAGAGTGCCTGGCCAAAAATCGGCATCAATATATGTTTACAGGAGGTGCAAAGGGAAGAATGTGAATACTTAAGTGAAAACGCTGCTCCAATTACCATAAGAGCACCAAGAATAAACATGCCAAACAGGTCATGGCCAGCATGTACCTTTGAGGATGTTGTGGAGAGATAGAGCCACCATGGAGAGGGATAACTTCCAGCCAAACAGAAAATGGACTTGCGAGGAAGGGAGGGGCAGGGAAATGCATGTGTGTGGGACACTTTGATGTAGCATAGATAAAAAGACACATATTGTCTCAGTGAAGCCTCGGGATGTCCTGGGAGGATGACACTATCATCTCTACTACATACCTGAGAATACCAAGGTCCCTAAACAGGCTAGGGGGCTTGCTCACTCCAGCCTCCAGCTCCCTCACCAGCACACACATAAAGGCCAAAGTGAACATTTGACACCAGGACAAAATAACTCAAATCTGTGCTCTTAATTTCACCCATGCTGACTAATTTATGAAAAATATGACCTAATTCTTCTACCACAGATATCACGCCAACATCCCTTGCCTGAGAACAGGAATTACCAGGTACCACATGCCGAAATTGGGTCTCTGGGTTTATAGATTGTTGCTATCCCACCTGATAACACCTCAGACCTTAGCTTAGCCTGGTAGCAGCCTGAGGTCCCTGGAATGTCATTTTCATGTTCCTTCACATATTGTATTGAGGGATGCTAGAACGATTGTACACCTAGCTTGTTTTGCACTGGCTTCTCATTCCTGTCTGGATAGTTACCACTAAGTAATTTAGTTTATCTGTGTCTCCACAAGCTTATTTGAAAACCATAGAATGCTGCTTACAGAAAATTAAGCTTCATTTTCTTTAAGCATCCAGCCAATAGCGCAGGCAGGAGATGGTGATTTGGAGGTAACTGGCTTATGCATATGTAAACATGATGCATTTAGCAAATTATATAGACTTCACACTTCAGAGCATTGAAGAAAACAAAGGTACCTTCCAAAGAAACTTTAGTGCAATCGAGTCATTCTGAAAGGAATACAGAATTACTGGTTTGTGAGAATAGTTGAGCTCAGATACGAATGGAAAATAGTGGTGTGGAGCACAGGCATAGACAAGAATTTGAACAGGGTTAATTTTAGGTGGTATTACAGCATCTCTAAGGACTCCCAGGAATTATACCCCATAACGTGCCTTGAGATTGAATTCATGGTGTAATGAGGTTGTATGTTTCAGACTCAATTCCACTGTGACTCTTCATGCTTTCCACAATTTCCCAGCATGTTTTTCTCCCTAAGCCCAGAGACAGAATTCTAGACATGCCTTGTGTTCACAAAGGATTGCAATGGTTAAAACATCCCTGAAATTTATTACATACCTTTTCCATTCTCCACCAGGTCCTTTTGCCTCAGTCCCATCTACCACATCAGCAATAAATTGCACTGATAATGTAATTAAAAATATCACCCCAGAAGAGCAACCTTATAAGCCACTGTTATGGACTTTAGAACTCCTGGACAAGTCAAATTAGAGTACTTGGGTGTAAGTAGTTTCCAATTTGTAGCCCAAAGTCAAGATGGTTCATTTGTCTGCAGGTGCTGCACCTAAGGGGTCCACTAGCTTGCAGTGTTCAAACTGCCAACAGTTGACTGCAAGGGTCCAAGTGGCACCAGTGCAGTTCAACTTGTCATGTTCATCAACATCAACACCAGGAGTCCTGAGAGTTGCCATATATTAAACACCTACTCTTGCCAATACCCATGTTAGCACTTTGCCTTCATTTATTTCTTTTTTCATTTAATCCTGGAGAAAATCCACTGAAATTGTTATTTCAAGTGACTTTTATCCAGCTGCCACTGACTGCTTGTTGTAGGACAGGCACTCTACACCCAAATGTGATCTCATTGACTCAGCACACGAACGCTCTGTGAGGCGAGGATTTTAATTCATATCCTTTTTCCAGACTGTGAACCTGAAGAAGTTACAAAACATGTCTAAGTCAAGGAGCTAATAAGTGGCAGAACTGGGAGTCACATTCAGGTCATGGCCACAGTCATGTCTGTCCTGTTGTATCCTGCATTCTCACCATTTAAAAAGAGGTTCTAATTGCCAGAAAATGAGGACGAGCTGGAGAAAGAAGCACTTTGGGCATGCAGAGGTTATGTTGGTCTCTGGTACATAATTCTTCCCTTTCTTCTCCCTGCCATCCATCCTCCCACACACACACACATGCAATTCCAAGTGATAGATTCATTAATTCTCACAACTCTTTGAGGCAGGCACTATTTATCATTCCCATTTTACAGCTGTGGAGACTGAGGCTTGGGGAAGTGACATAACCAACTCAAATTCAGTGAAATATATAATAGGGTCAAAGTTTGCACCAAGGCTGTCTGATTCCAGGTCCCAAACTCTCAGCCAGAAGGTTCTATAATAGTTAATCTAATAATTAGAGGCATGTTTCTGATGGTCCAAGAGCTAATTCTAATTAGGGTTCTGCCTCAAGATGAGGGACAAACACTGAAAATTATGACCCGTTAGATTTTCTGTAATACTTAAGTCGAAAAAGCACAGGTGGGTGCAAAGATGATGTTGTACTCTTACAACTGTAAAGCTTATCATAGAAAAAAATAACCTAGAAATAATGTCTAATATTAGGGGTTAAGTTGTGGTTCACAAATACGTTGGAAAACTACGAAGGCATTAAAACTTTGCCAAAGAAGAATATTATGACATGGAAAATGTTTATGATACATTAAGTGAACAAAAGCAGCTTACAAAAGCATCTATGATTTGACCCCACTTTTGTAACATGAAATGAATAATGTGGATGTGTGGAGTGAGTTGGAGGGAGAAAGAGAGACACAGAGAGAGAGACAGGGGAAGGTATATAATAAAAGGTTAACAATGGTCTCTGACATGAGAAGAGCATGGTTCTTTTTCTCCTATTGCCTATAGATGTTTTCTAATTTTCTACAATTAACACTGTATCCATCATTTTGTGGTTTCTTTTTAGGTTTTGTTTTGTTTTGTTTTTTGGCCTAAGAACTTGAATGTACGTGGTATAAGACAAAAACACTCCGATGAGACTCAGAAAAGATTGCTGGAGATCAGAACAGACTATCTCAGAGTCTTGAGTTTGTGGATATTTCCTGAAAAGTCTTTCATGATAACATTCACTTGGCAAACTTTCTTTGTTGACTTGGACTGCAGCCTCGTGTTAAAGAGAGTTTATTTAAATTTGCTTAACCTGGAGGTTCCCCAATTTATATGACCACACAACATTTTTTATGTGCAGTACATAATTGGTATCTTGCAGCTCTGAGGAACCCAGTCTGGGAATCATTTGCCTAGAGAACATTTTTTATTCATATCTATGATCTATGTTTAGTCCGAATGCCAACCTCTCCCTCCAGAAATTCTCATTCTCTAACACCTGTAAAACTAATGAATTTTTCCTCTCTGCATCCCCCATAAATACTTTCAGAATTTAACTAAATGAAGCAGAAATATTTGTACTCCCTCTAGACATGGGATACCTGGATCTGTAGACATAAATTCCAGTCAAAATACTTTGTGAAATATGAGACACTTCTCTTTTTCACTGCATCTACTGCTAATATTGCTAAGAGTGTTATCACCAGGAGTTACAGTTTTTTTAAGAGCTTGCCTTGGGAGCCGGGTCAGCAGAGATCTGCAGGTAGTGGAGACAGTGTGGGCGCATCGGGGTAGTAGAGATGGCTCTGACTATCTCCTTCCTTGTTGATATAGTTTGGATATTTGTCCTTGCCCAAATCTATGTTGAATTGCAATCCCCAGTGCTGACAATGGGGTCTGCTGGGAGGTGTTTGGATCATGGAGGTGGATCCCTCATGGCTTGGTGCTGTCTTCATGATATTGACTTCTTGCAAGATCTGGTCATTTAAAAGTGTGTGGCACCTCTCTTCTCCCTCCCCCTGCGCCCCCACTTCTCTTGCTTTGTTCTGTTTTTGCCATGGGATATGCTTGATCCCACTTCACCTTCCTTCATGAGTAAAATGCTTTCTGAGGTCTCCCCAGAAGCACTTGCCAGCACTATGCTTCCTGTTCAGCCTGCAGAATCGTGAGCCAACTCAACCTCTTTCCTTATAAATTACCCAGTCTCAGAGGTATTTCTTTACAGCAATGCAAAAATGGCCTAAGACACTCACTGAGTCCATTTTCCTTGGCCATGTGGTCTCAAGTAGGGGTGTGGTCTAAAGACATTCAGGTTCACACATATATCCTTGCTAGTCCAAGAGTGGAAATCTTTCGGCATCAAGATTTGGGGTTTTATTCAAAAAGTGCCCTTAGACATAATTTACAAGCTAGTTAAGCCTGCTATGCCCAGATTGTAAGTATCCAGGATAGAGGAAGAAGAGAGAGACCCTCTTGGGTCTCTCAGATCTATCCAAAAGAGGGACTTTCTGTGTCAATATACCTGAGCTTATCACCCATAATGGAATATGTACATAGCTAAGACTCATTAATCCAATTTTCTATCTCAAGGGATATTAGAATCCTCACAAGAACAAATTCCTGAGAGGGTCAGAATATATCATCTTTTATTTAGTTTGTTTTGCTTTTTTAATCTTGTGTAATGATGTGAAAACCGCCAAGGACTCCAGCAGAAACCACCCATTTATCTGACAGTTATTCTGTACACAGTGGGGGTCTTGCTGAGAAAACTTGGCAGGGTGAACAGACAAAGGTCAAGCCCATTTGGAGGTGACTTCTCCAGAACAGATAGATTCTCTCCTGTGAAATTAAGCTGGAGCTAATTCAAAAAGTGTCTTTGGGTAAAAGCGAATTCTGAAACTTCATTTTTCTACTTTTGCCAAGAGGTGGCTTAAGTAGCTGTGGAGAAGAATTTGTAGCATGGTTATCACAGTAGCCTTGGGAAAGTAAAATTGGTCTGCTTTTTAAAGAACAGAGCAGGCCAGGCACGGTGGCCCATGCCTGTAATCCCAGGACTTTGGGAGGCCGAGGTGGGCAGATCACGAGGTCAGGAGATCGAGACCATCCTGGCTAACACAGTGAAACCCCATCTCTACTAAAAATACAAAAAAAAAAAAAAAATTAGCCAGGCATGGTAGTGGGCACCTGTAGTCCCAGCTACTTGGGAGGCTGAGGCAGGAGAATGGCATGAACCTGGGAGGCGGAGCTTGCAGTGAGAAGAGATTGCGCCACTGCACTCTAGCCTGGACGACAGAGCAAGACTCTGTCTCAGAGAGATAGATAGATAGCAAAGCAGAGATTCAGACACTAGTGCTGGTACCATTCACATTCACACTCACATTCAGGGCACATTTACCCACAAGGTTCTCCTTCCCCAAATAGGAGCCTGAAGGAATCTGGGAAGCACAGTCAGAGCCCTAAAAGGTCCTGCTTCGGATGTTGTCACCCTTTGACAGTTCTCAGCATGGGAGAAAATGGGGTCTGTTTGTGGGCACACATGCACATGTAATAGACTGTAATAGACTACAGAGGGGGAAATCCCATCCTGCCCTTCTGCATGCAAATCCTCTCAAGGTGACAGATTTGTTCTGAGACATGTCTGTGGCCTGCCCCTCTGGAGGCATGGAGCAGATCCCAGGGAGTGGCCACAGAATGGGACTGCTTTTAACATCCCCCAAGTCAGGATACCATTTTAAAAGGCTCTAGCACCTAAGCACGTGACAATGAGCCCAGTGACAGATGGCTTTTAAGGGAACCTAGCCAGCGTAGAGAAGTGTGGAGGAAAGGAGGAGAGAAATCATTCCATATTGTGGTTCCAAGATTTGGAGTCTGAAGGATACTCCTACTGAAATGGCTAGAGTTAGGCAGGTCAACTTCACTGCAGAAGAAGGAGAAGGCCTAGGGGAGATAAGGGTGATGGAATCAGGGTGTCAATACCCCACTGGAAAAAAGGCCGCTTTTCATCGCAAAATCAGACCACTAACAAACCCCCGCACGTTCCTACCTCTGGACCTTTACAAACATGAACATCCCTCCCAAACTGCTATGCTCTCCTTGTGAGCTCTGAGATTTCACTCATGTGAATACTGGTAAAAATAATATTCCCACCTCACACATTGTCATGCAGAATAAATGAAGGTCATGCAATACCGCAAGCATGAGCACAGCAGGAAGTGGGTATTTAACGAGCCGGACATCCATAGAACACTCATTCTCTGGCTTACGTACTTAGAACTCTTTGCAAGTGAGGAGCTGAATAGATAATACGTTCATAAGTTGAAATTCAAATGGCATTTCCCAAATAAGAAGACCTAGAAAATAAATCCTATACCAAACAATAAATTTTCTGTGGGAAACAGGCTTGTACTAAAAAACCCAGATTATAAGAACTTGGAAAAATCAAACAGGTCATCTTAACACCAACTGGTGTCTAACAGTGAAAACATGAAGAAGTCATCTAGTTCTTGCACAATTTTTATCACAGGGACGGGGTATATTTTTCTAGACTTCCAGAAGGAAACAAACAACCCAACTTAGAGTTTGAGTTAGGGTAGAGAAAGGCTGCCCAGGCATCAAATGAGGCTGTCTAGGACCAAAACTATTTGCTGTATTTTAAGAGAGCAAAACAATCAAAAACAGCAGCCTACTATGGCCTCACGTTCACAATGCTGTGAGATGGCCCTGCAGGTGGTCCAAGAAGTGGAACCTGGTGGGGAGTAAAGGAGAAACCAGGAACGATGGGGCTTTGTTTTGGGTACAGGTGTTGGGCCACTCCTATGTGCTCAAGCACATGTGGAGGCTGGAGCACTGAGGCTCCTCCTTCTGACTGGGAAGTACTCGAGGCCCTGCAGCATGCTGTGGCCCCCACGGTTCTCCTCCCCTGTTCTTCTAGCTGGCCTCACATGACCTGCTGAGGCAGGAGCTCTCAAGGCTGCCTGCTGCTTATGTGAAGGGAGGACCTCAGCTACCACAGAGCAGGGAATTAAATAGTCAACTCAGCCACAGGAGGCAGCACATGTGGCTTCTGGATTTGAATCTGCCTCCCTACCAGATCACAAGGCTTTGGCAACTACAGACAGCATTACATTTCTGTCTCTCTTATGGCAGTACCTTGATGTGGTAGGAACTTCATACACAGTTGCTATTGGCTACCAATTAAGAAGCTGAGGCTGGTGTTCTTGCTTCTTTTCTGAGCCAAATTCCAAGGGGAAATTTAAATGACTTAAAAAGTCATAAAAGAAAACAAGAATAATAATTTTGGAATTACATTATTCTCAACACCTAGCTATGTATATATGTAAACAAATAATATGTAAGTAGGGTCTTTGCTCTAATAATTAAAAACTATAATATTGCAAGATTCTTTAGACAGAACCACAAAACAATATATGACGCTGAAAAGGTAATAACACAATGAATGTCTTAAAGGACATTATAATAGAATTATCCAACCAGTGGCATCATTATATTTGTTATTTTAAAAGAAAAAAGTTGCAAAAAGTTAAAACTCCACCTCACAAAACACATCATTGTAAGTTTTACGGGGATTAAAGGATTAGGCTAAAAACAATTAACAGTACCAATTATTAAAAGATGAATAAAGAGGGGGTCTGTATATATCAAAGCCATAAAGGAAAAATTTTTAAAAATTCTAAAATCGAGTATAAAAATGAAAGGTTTATGTTCATTAAAAGACTCACTATAGCCCCACACCGTGGAAGACAGCCTATGGGCAACCAGCCACAATTCCATCCAAGCAAATCAAGCCAGAAAATTCTCCAAATTACAATTCAATCTAAAAGTCCCCAAAGCTTAGAAGGAAACATCTAGCATTAATTGCCCTGTGTCAGCTTTAGCCTGGAACAGTGGTTCTCAACCAGGGCTAGTTTTGCCCCCGAGGGGACATTTGGTAATGTGTGGAGACACTTTTGTCCTTCATAACTGGAACAGTGCTACCAGCATCTTGTGGGTAGAGGCCAGGGATGTTGTTAACATCTTATAATGCACAGATCAGCCCCCACCACAGAAAAATCATCCCACCCAAAATGGCAACAGTGCCCAGGTTGAAAAACCCTAGTGTAGAAGAGAAAAGGGGTTTATTCTGTGGAAGATATGACTAAGTGGGGACCAGTCAGGTGACCTGGAGGAAGAAGTGGACACAGGTCTAAACCTCAGGACTCTGGTCAACGTGGAACCATCACTGGGTTAATTCCTACTATAATACGTATAAATCATTACCCTGCATATATTAATAGTTGTAATTTGCTGAAGCCTTCCTTTCCCCTCACCTTGTCCCCTCCCTCAGGTATCTCATATAGTGACAATGAAGTGTTATAACCCTCAGGAGGTACATGATAACCATTGAAGATATTGATACGAAAGTATGGATATGTACATCCACAGAGGAATGACTGATGAGGCAAATCACCCCTTCCCCCCATTAGTTAAAAACTCTAGAGGAATGCTCTGCCCCTCTCCTTCTTAGAGGCATATTTTATTTGCTTTTTCTCTCCTTATTATACAAATGCATATTAGGATTTTTTTGAGTATATATTTTACCTTGCCTGTAATTATTCCTCTCTCTTTTTTCAAAATGTATACCTGAATCATTTTTAAAATTTTAAAAAAAGAAACAACTAAGTTACTATAAATGATGTTACAAGACAAGCTGGAAAACAGTTTGGAAAAAGGCAGAGTCAATATTCTTCATATATAAAAAGTTCTTTCAAATCAATAGCAAGACCATTAAGAATGTAATTGAAAAATCAACAAAGGCAACGAGCAAATGCTCTAGAGTGAGAAGAAATACAAATAGCCAATAAATACACACACATACACAAAAGTGTTTCACTTCAATAGTAATAAAAAAGTAAATGGAAATAATAAAATACTATAGTATGCTTATAAAATTGGCAGACATTAAAAATATAACTGCTACTCATACACTGCTGGGGTCAGATGTGAATGTAAATAATCCAATCTTCCTTAAAATCATTTTGATTATGGGACATTTACAAAATAAATTACTGGTTTCTAATTATAAATGCTATACTTGCTTGTGCAGAAAGTTTATAAAATATCAAAAAGTATAAAAATGAAAATCAAATCACCTATCACTTCAACACCTGAGAAATAATTTTAACGTTTTGCTATACTTTTCCTAGTTTTTTCTCAAGGTGTTTATGGGTATGTGTGTATCATGTTATACATACAGTTTAGTGCCTTGCTCTTTTTCACTTAGGATTGTATTGTGAGTGTATTCCTATACTATCACATTACCTTTTAAAACATAATTTATGGTTGTAAAATATGATGTCATATTTGTATAGCTAACCACTCCCCTATTGTCAAATATGTAGGTTTTTCAGTGTACTTTTGTTTTTGTCTTTCATAAACAAACAATGCAGTAAAGATCATCGTTGTGCCTCAATCTTTTCTGAATTTTCAATGATTGCTATTTGCCAAGATTTTACTTAGAATGACAGGAAAATGAAGACAGTGTGAGACAAACAAAAAATAGATATTTTGCAACAAACAGACCCTCATTATAGGAATTTCCATTAAAATATACTGTACTTCAGACAGAAGAAAAGTGCCCACAGACAGGACTTCTGAAGTGCAAAAAGGAATGATAGACAAAGGAAAAGGAAAATATGTAGGTAAAACCAAGCAAAACATAAACTATATAAAATAATAATATCTTGGAAGTTAGAAAATGTAACACACAAACCCATATCAATAATGCCATATAAGTTAGAGCTAAAGTATCCTAAACTTCTTCCTTGTATTGTCTGGGAGGAACACAGAGATACCGATTAAGTTTAGGCTCTGACAAGTAAAGTATGCATGCCAAAATCTCTGGATTACAAACTAAGAGAATAGAATAGGGTGGTTATCTTTAAGACTAATGAGCATAAAAAAATAGGAAAAAGAATCCAAAATTAGAAAAAAAGGAGAGATAAAAAGCAGAAAATATTAATAAGAGAGTAGAATTTCCATAACTCTATGTAGGTTAAATTATAACAGAATGAAAAAAAAAAACCCCATCTGATTGCTGTTACCAGACAACCAAGACAAAAAGGATAAAGAAATATTTAATATAAAAGGATAAAATTTTAAAAAGATATTCTAGGCACATACTAAGAGAGTGGCAGTAGCTATATTATCAGACTTTTAATATCAGAATTCTTACTTATCAAAATTCAAAAAAGACTACTGAAAACAGAATCAAAACACAATAAGAGGTTCACATCACCAGAAATGCAGTCTCCCTAAAATGTATGCACTTAATAATATAAAAGATATTCAGAAGAAAATAGAATATGTTTATGACTTCAAGGTCGGGAAGGATTTTCAAGTAAGGTAGGAAAGGATTTTTAAAGAAGGACCCGAAAGATTGCAAAATTGGATGGTATAAAATGAACAATTTCTTTGTATTAAAAGACACTACAAAGAGTAAAAAGAAGCAGCCCACAAACTGGGAGAGGATATTTGGAACACACAACTGAAAAAAGATTAGTATCCAGAATAGAAGAATAATTCTATAAATAAATTTTTTAAAAGACAACCCAATACAAAAATCAAGAAGAGACATGAACAGGAACTTAATAAATGAGAAAGCCAGAATGACCAATAAATATAAGAAAAGATGCCCATAAATGCCAAAGAAAACCACGAAGATCCTATTTCATACACACCAGGTTGGCAAAAGTTAAAAACAACCTAAAAAAATAGAAAAGAAGTTTTGGTGAGGATGTGAAATAACCAGAACTTTCATGCACTCATGGTAGAAGCATCAGTGGAACAATGACTGTGGAATACTATTTGCCATTTCTTATAAAGTTGAAAATAAGCATTTATTATTCCTCAATAATTTCATTCCTAGGTATATGCCCTGCATAAAATCATTTGTACACATACACCCAGAGAAGTGTAAGAATGTTAATATCAGCATTGTTTATGATAGGGAAAACTGGAAAAAAGAAATGCCCATCAAAAGTATATGTTCTTGTTTACAATGTTGAATGCTATATAACAGCAAATGTGATGGAAATTTAGCTACATGCAGCAGCATAGATAAATTTTGGGAATGCAGCATTGAGTGAAGAATACGATATGATTCCATCTACAAAAATATTCTAAAGCAAGCAAAACTGAACAAAATATCATTAAGGGATGCAAATATGTGCCAAACTATAAAGAAAATTAATGTAGCAATAAACGCAGAAGTCAATATGATAGTTAGCACGAAATAGGGAGGAGAGAGGATGGGGTTAGGAGGTGACACAAGGTAACTTGGAAATTAATGGCAATAATCAAAGTTACTGGTGTTCTTTCTTTGTATTGTTACCGTTTATCCCTTACACACATTTCATAGATTTAAAAAATTACCTATTTTATATTAAATAAAATTCTAACAAATTAAAAATGAATATACTAGCTGTGTTTCATTAAGGTAGTTCTGAGCCTAACTGTATTCACAATAATCTGGCAGCCATGAGAGAACATCTTTCTGTGAACTAGAAAACTCCAAAATGGAATGCAGTTATTCTACAAATTATTCTGGTTGTTCAACATCCTTGGAACTACTCTAAATTATGCTTTGCTTGGGAAGAAGATGACAATATTTTCCATTGATTGGTACTGCTCAAGATGCAGTTGATTTTTTTAATACCCATATGTTTCACTGAGAAAAGAGATGATATCAATAATGAGTTTAAAGAGAAAGATCTATGCTGACAAAAATGTTTGCTTGATGCAGAAGTTTTAGCTCTAAAAGAAAACAAATTTTTGGGAAAAAACTGTGGCAGTTTATATTTTCAAAATATGCTCTTCTTTATAATGCGACCTTGGCACACTTGCTTAGAGAGATGGCATCTCTCTGTCCCCTCCTTTCACTTGGACAGAGCTTTGTGACCGACATACAGAGTATGGAAGGACTGATGCATGATGACTTGCCAGTCTAGGTCATTAAAGGTGACAGCTTCCCCTCAACCCCACCTTCTCCCTTCCATATCACATTGCTAGCTCTGCCTGTCTCTGGACACTTGCCCTGGGAATCTAGCTGCCAAGTTCTGAGGAAGCCCAAGAGACCGCAAGTGGGTGTTCCAGCCAACAGCCCCAATTCATATACTAGCTGACAGCCAGTTTCAATGCCAAACATGGAAGAATGCTTTTAATACGACTCCAGTCCCAGGCACTATCTGCCTGCAACCACATAAGAGACCCCAAGTGCAAACCACCCCAGTTGACCTGAAGAACCACCATAGATACTGACGATCAGTAATTTGTTATTATCTTGTCACCAAGATCGGGGCAGTTTGTTACAGGGCAAGAGATAACTGAAACAAACTATGATTTTAAGCTCCTTTAAGGCAAGTAGAGGAAAGAGGATATAGAATATTACACTCATGCAAGACGCCCAGGATGTACAATGAAGCCCTGCTACTAAGTAGCTGCGTGCCTGGTTAAGCTCTGTGAGCTTCAATTTCCCTAAGTGAAAAAAAGTGTCGATTTATATCAATTTACATGTCTCAAGGTTTTTCAAGCATAGGATATATTGCATGAAAGTCAGATCATATACAGTAAACAACAAAGGGCAGCTATTGACATTAGTATTACTGTTGTTAGGGCTGGTATTTGGGTGGCCAGCGTTCTCTTCCAGACCTCTTCCATTCCTATATGGGCCATAGATAGAATTCTCCACTGCTCATTGGCTGAGAACACATCAATTGTGTCTGCAGCTCACACGAGGGACCACTTAGTTTCACTTTTCTCTGAGTTTGCTCTTTCTTTCCTATTCCTTAATCTTGGTTCTGATTCCCAGGCAGCAAAGCCTAGCAAATAAGAGAGGCAGCACAGTGTAGTGGATACAGGCATAAATGCTGGAGCTGACTGCCTGAGTTTGGATCCTGGCTCTGCTTCTTGCTGTCTTTGTTACCTGGGACAACTTGTATGCTTTCTTTGCCTCAATGTCTTCATCTTAAGAATGGGACTAAGAATACTATCTATCTTACAGGGCTTTTAAGAGGATTCAAATAAATGAATTAACATATATAGTTCTTAGAACTTTGATATATAGTAAATTTCTTAGTAAGCATTGAGAGCACTTGGTCACTAAGTTGGATAAAGTGACTTATTTTGGTAATGTGAAAAATAGACCTCAATAGAAACAGAAGGGCTGGCTTCACTTCCAACCAGCTCCCCAGTAGAGAGTAGGGACTGGGTTTTGACTAGGGGATTGGGTACCCCTACAGTGACATCTTGAAGACACATTCTGGTAGCCATTGCTTGACAGGCACTAGGGACAGATTTGAAGGCAGGGTGTGATAGGCTAACTATTGCTGTACTTCTAAAATCTGAAACACATAAAACATGCTCCGAGAAAAGTGACATGAAAAGTGTGACTTATATACCAGACTGGGGCTAGAAGAATAGATGAGGAAATGAGAATCAAATTGTGCTACCGATGGACAGAAGGTGCCATGAGAAAGGCATCCTTTCATCTGCAATGCGATGCCCAGACATGTTCGATACCCTAATTATCACGAGAGGAAATGCCAATTCTTTGTCAGCCTAAGTGATTTTCTTCCTCTGTCTCTTCCTTTATGCTCTCACAGAAATGAAGGAGAACCAAGCTGATTTGTCTCTTTCAAAAGACTGCTCCCACCAAAGACATTGAGTATCATTAGCAAGAACTGCTTCTATAGCACAATGCAAATAAAGGTAGTAAAATTCACATAACCATAGCAGACTACATGGTGAAATTGGATCTAATTAGCAAGTGTCAATATAGTATATATATATATATATTTTTTTTTTGCTAACTTTAACACTTGCATCCTTTGCTATTTCAGGAAGTCTGCAGAAGATCTTCTTAGGCATGCAACCTAGAAGCTTGTACTTCCTGTTGTTACTTTATATTAATAAGGTAGCTTCTCTCTGAAATTCTAGTGCTAGGCAGTTCCTTAAATGACACGGAAGAAAACTTTGGCTTTTGAACAGCAAACCCAGCAGCACAGGTACTGCTACTCTGATAAGGTTAGCACAGAATGAGAGAGTGCGGCCGAGGGTGACGGGTGTAATTAAAATTATGTTCGGCTGCTGATCTGCCAGACAGATAAATTCCATAAGCACTAAATTGCACCAGTTTGAGGGGGGGTGGTAGTTACAACTGACTGCTTATGTTTTGTTAAATACAACACTGATGTAAAGCTGGGATCCTTAAACTTTGCTGTGATTAATAACATCTCACCAGGTTTTCAGAATAAAAGGAGCACCAACCTTTGACCTATTGAAATATTTAAAGTAATAATGCAGAACATGGGAGAAAATGCCCTGCTTACTGCTATCTACCCCTCTGTGGCTCTAACATTTGAACATCTCAATCATTAAAAATAATTTCCTGCTGTACAGAGCAATTACTAGGAAGGGAGCCATCTGACATGTAAAAAAAAAAAAAAAAAAAGTAGAAGAACCCCAAAGCTAGACAGGGAAAATAAAAAAAATTGAATATCCACTGATCTCATGATATGTCAGTCATCTCTACCATGTAGTTAAGACTGGAGGCATCCACTACATGCTCCAGCAATTCCACTTTTGGGTATTTATCCAAAGGAACAGAAATCAGGATCTCAAAGAGACAACACTCCCATGTTCACTGCAGCACTGTTCACAAGATCCAAGATGTGGAAATAACCTAAATGCCCATGAACAGATGAATGGAAAAATAAAATGTGGTATGTACATATAATGGATTATTATTCAGCCTTAAAATGAAGGAAATCTCATAATGCAGCAATGTGGATGAATCTTGAGGACATTATGCGAAGGGATGTAAACCAGTCACAGAAGGATACATACTGCATGATTCCACTTATATGAGGTATCAAAAACTGTCAGTCAAATGGATATCATCAAAGAGTGGAACAGCAGTTGCCAGGGGGAAGAGAAAATGGGGCATTACTAATCAAAGGGCATGAAGTTTCAATTAAGTTAAGATGAATAAGCACTGGAGATCCGTTGTACAACATTGTAACTATAGTCAACCATAATGTATTGAATACTTAAAAAGAAGGTAGACCTCATGTTAAGGTAGATCCCTTTTCCAGGACTTATCTCACCTGTGATGCTGCCAGAGCACAATGAAATTTTTTCAAAAAAGACTGGCAGCATCACAGGTGAGATAAGGCCTGGAAATGGGACATTAACAGCAAGCCAGCAACAGTGGGAAATAATCCTACACTTGAAGCACCTGCTACATACATTACCTCTGCCCATATCACTCCCTTCTAATAAATTCATTTAACATTTAATAGACAGATATTTCATGAGCATCCACTGTATTCTAGCTATTCTATTTACACAATGGTAAATAAAACATAATTCCTGTCCTCAAAAACAAAGAAGCAGCTGGGTGTAGTGGCTCATGCCTGTAGTCCTAGGTACCGGGGAGCTGAAGTGGTTGAGGTGGGAGGATCACTTGATCTAGCTAACACAGCAGAACCTGTTTCTAAAAGCAAAACAAAACAAGGAAGGACAAAGAGATCAGGAGAAAAATCTAAAACTGAATGAAAAGTGATACAAAGGGTACCATGAAATAAACTAGCATACCATTTTACAGATGAGATAGGTGAGATTCTGAGAGGTCAGCCAGCAATAAAACCGAGGTTAAAATCTAAATCTGAGTCCAAACCTGTGATATTTCCAGTCCATCATGAGCCTCCTTCTAGCTGCAGGAAGGAGAAGAAACTAGTCAAGGCAGCTAGGGAGGTATTAACCCCACTCAGGAATACATTGCGAAGGAAAATTGGGCTTAAGGACTCATACAAACAAGTGAGGAGGCTGGCTTTGAGGAATGATGAAAACTATCATTAAATAGAAGGAAGGCATACAGAGAAACATGTCTGCAAGAGGCGAAATTCTATATACCTGAGGTCATCTAGCTCTCCATAGGGATGGAGCAGGACCAGGCTAGAGAAAGAACCAGACAAATAAAAACATCGGCTCAGTGTGGTCAGGAAATGGGTCTCCTTCAGTTGCAACTCATCGCCACCAAGGGTAGGTAAAACAAGAATACCAGAGCAGTTAATTTTATGAGTCAATGTGGCTAGGCCACAATATCCAGATGGTAGGTCAAACATTATTCTAGATGTTTCTCTGAAGGTATTTTTGTAGATGAGATTAACATTTAAGTCAGTAGACTCAGTAAAGCAGGTGACTCTCCATAATGTCACTGGGCCTCATCCAATTATTTGAAGGCTTTAAAAGACTGACCTCCCCTGAAAAAGAGGGGGAATTCTGCCAGCAGATTGTCTTTGGGCTTGAAGTGCAGCATCAATTCTTCCCTGGGTCTCCAGCCTGCCAGCTCACCCTGCAGATGTTGGACTTTCCAGCTGCTATAACTGCATCAGCCAATTCCTTCAATACAATTTCCCTCTCCCTCTCCCTCTCCCTTTTTCTGTCCACACACACCCTCTATTGGTTCTGTTTCTCTGGAGAACACTAACACAACCACATTAAAATACAGAACCGGCTTCAATATCCAGAAGAATCCAACCAAGCCTGGAGCACGGTCAATCCAAAGCTGCCTCCCAGGTGCTGGTCTGAGTTGCTGGGCCAAGGACCTCCACAACATTCACAGGAAACAAAAAGGAACAGCAGGCTGGACGGCTTGGTGGACTTGTTCTAGGGTGAGTAATTTATTCATTCGTTTGATAAATATTTATTGAATATCTATTATGTTCCAGGCCCTGTGTCAGGTGCTGGTGAATCTGGGCTCTGATTCACCTGAATCCTGGCACAGAGTAGTCATTCAGTAAATATCCTTTAAATGAATGAATAAAATCTTCATTCTAAAATAATTAAACTCATGTATTTTTATGACTGTTTTATTTTCTGAAAAACTCCACTGCTGATGACTAAATCAGGAACTTGGGTCAAAATACCTAGAGGACAAACATCACCTAAAGGACCAGATGACAGTGGCAAGAATTCCTGTGAGAGACTGAGAGTTCTGGGACCCTGCTTCACAGGCCTGAGACTTTCTCAAGCTCTTTCTATGTTTTGAACTTGATTTTTTGTTAGGGGGAAGGAGAGATGACACACAGATAGTGCCTTCAGAGAAAAGCAGGCCCCAATTTATACAAATAATATAGCCATCATAAGGTATTAGGTCAGTTTTATATGAATTCAATGCTTATAAAAATCTTCTAGTGTTAATGGAATCCCAAAGTGGCTTCTTTTGTAGAGCCAGTAATCCCCTGCCCTGTCCCAGAGCAGTGCTATCCAATATAACTTTGGTGATGATAGAAATGCCCTATATCATAGTGTCTGATGTGGCAGCCATTAATCATGTGTGGGCTATTGAGTACTTGAAATGTGGCTAGTGTGACCAAGGAATTGAGCTTTTAGTTTTATTTAATTTTAATTCATTTTAATAGCCATAAACACTCAATATCCATATGTGGCTAGTAGCAGATACAGACTAACTGAAGGGTGTGGTAAGAGGGTGTTTTAACAGAGTAGGTCTCTCCAGGCATGGGGAGGCTTCTTCTGTCAACCCCCTTGCAGAGCTTATCAGCAGTCAGTATGGCTGTAGTCCACCCTCCTGCCCCCATACTCACCACCCCTTTTGCACCCCTCATTCTCTCTTGCACAAAAGCAGGCAGGAAGCCAAATCTCAGTAGAGACCTTGTAGCTGCACTGCTGAAAAGCCTGCTGGGCAAGGAACTGATGAGAACCACGGGGTGAACCATAAGGTGGGCAGCAGGGAGAGTGAGTGTCTATGAAGCTCTGTGGTCAGAATAAACTTACCACCCCCAAACTGCTGTGCCCTTCAGATTTCAGGAAGCCAACCTCTCCCATCCCCCCTCCAAAATGGTATAACTAAGAGGGAGGGCATTTTCCACCTTGGGGTACCCACACCTCTTGTGCTCCACTCTTTAAGTCAGGTGACTCTGACACACCAAAGCATCCAGCTGTCAGAGTGGTGAATCTCCTCTGTGGGATGCAAGCTGCTTCCCCAGGGACACAGGTGAAGGGCTGAAGGAGTAGAAATTACAGTATGAGGACACATGCTCTCTGGCCACATGAAACAGAGTAGAAAAGTCACCTCAGCCAGACTCTTACTGGGCTAAATGCTGTGTCCCAGAGGAAATGTAATTCATAGGACTACCACTTACAGACTCTAAATGACAGAATACAGGATCTGGCAGAGAAGGTTCACTGGAAAAAGGTATTATCTAGCACAGCAACACAGGGCCGGTGGCTTTGAGCATGTTTACCAATATGTTCAGTGGCCTCTTGGAGCAGCAGGAGTTCCTTGAGCTTGCTGCCAGCTCCCCAGAGACACTGAGAGAGAATGTATGTGTTGTTGGGGATGTTATCCCTGGGGGTGGGCTTCATATTCCAGATCACTGCTTAAGGTAGGAAGTTTACAGATGGGTCCTGGGGTAGAGAGATCAGTGAGGTCCAAACCTCCTACCTACCTACTCTAGGACTCTCTGGAAATGAGACTGCCTCAGAGAAGTGAATGACAGAACCAATGGGCAAGTGAACACATGTGAAATCTCTCCCCGAGACTCGACCCCAGAATGAGAGTGAGGCTTGGTGGGAACTAAGCCAGTTTCAAGACATTGACACATCCAGACAATGTGTCAAATAGGAAAAAAGAAAAAAGTGGTCATTATAGAATCAAGAAGAAAATGAGAGCTTGAGAGGCAAGCACTGGAAGCGCCCTTTGAAGACCTCTCCCAAGGGGCTGGGACCTCAGTCCATGGATGGTCATGTAAGCAAGACTAAACCTAAAAGCAGCCAAGGTCATCAAGCTATTTTAGCCAGGGTGGTGGTGGGGGGCTGCCTGCTTATGGTCAACTGAGTCCCCTTGCTCTAATTCCCAGCTCACCTAACAAGCATGAATTATAATCTGGCTCTCAGAGAGCCATACCCAGAGAGTAAAACTGGCCCAGGATGTGAGTATTTTGGTCTCCATCTATTTAACAACTGTCCAGACTTGATAAGCTATCTTGGTTTTGGTTTATAGAACAGTCTTTTGAGAACTTGCTTCATGTGACCTCATCCCTGAGAGACTGAGCCACTCTCAATGTAAAACTAAAATCAAGTTTCAGATCTGTAAAACTAAGATCCAGACAGATCCAGGCTATAATAAATATGTCAAAGAAAAGGCCACCTTCTACAATCTTTTGTCATAACCAGCTAGACTTCCTTAATGATAAACTTATATGACTTGGTTAATAACAATAATTTAAATAATCATCTTGACTGATCCTTACAAAAACCCTTGTGCGGCAATTTATTTATCCATTTTAAATAATAGGGAGCTGAGACCTAGAGAAGTTAAGTAAGGCACCTAAGACGTTTAAGTGGAAGAGCTGGGATTAGGCCCTGGGTCGGCTTGGCCTCAAAGTCCTCACACGTGCAACTCCAACAGTGATTATCAAACTTGGTTTGGCAAGGAAGCCAGAGATCATGCTAGGGTCATGGCAAAAGCCAAGAGGAAACCAAATTTATTAGCTTCTACAGAAAGGGTACTAGAGGGCTAGGGATGGTGGCTCACGCCTATAATCCCAGCCCTTTGTGGGGCTGAGGCAGAAGGATAGTTTAAGGCCAAGAGTTCATGACCAGCCTGGGTAACATAGTGAGATCCCTTCTCTATTTAATAATAATATGAAGAAGAAAGGGTACTAGAGGAGGTTCCGTTTTGTTTACTACAAACTGGATTTGATCATCTGTTTGTTGCTCAAATTTGCCTCCCCAAGGAAGCATGCAAGGAGAAAAAAGACACATGCCTTAGAAATCATGTGGGCTGGGAGGCTTCTGCTATTTCATGAAAGCATGAGCACTTTCTGTGGGTCAAAAATGTCCCCTCTTGGACTACTGTTCAAAAGGATTTCCTTTCATGAGTTCACACACTGTATTATAAACTCTTCTTTAGACCAGCATTCTTGAGAGCAGGAACTAAAGCCTAATACACAGCCTGGCACACTTAAAAATACATACCGGGTAGAGTGATGGATGAAGTGATGTCCCGCCACTCCTGGGGATAACAGCCATTAGCTCTTGGCCCTACGGCCATCCAAGTTACTGCATTATGATTCATTTAGCATTTATCCAACAAACATTTATTTTTGGACAAATGAGCAGTTTAAAGGTCTGATCCAAGAGGACATAACACAGCTTAATGAACCATTAGTGACTACGCCGTGGCAATTCAATGCAAGAGCAGAGGTGTTAAACAAGGCCTCTAAGTACAAAGGACGCAAATGGCAATTTACAAAGGAATGACTGCAGCTTGCCAAACAAAAAAGAAAAAATGTTCAACCTCACAAGTAATCAAAGCAATACAAATTAAAATAGGAATCGATTCTGGGGGGAGGTCTAGCAACTAAGAAACAAAAAATTCTGTGTCTTTTTAACTAGCAACTCAGGATTAGAAAAGATGTTGGCAAATGACCAGACCATGGGAGTATGAGTGAGTTGGTAGGGCATTTTGGGGCAGATATGTTGGTAGCATGGATGGATTAAAACACCTAAAGTTATCTGTACTTTTGATGTGTAATTTCATTTTAGCCATTTATCCTATCAAAGATGTGGACAAAAGCCTATCTGTAATAATGCTAACAAAATATTTTGAATAGCAAAAAAAAGTCAACTTAAACCTGGAAACTAGTTAAACACATCCTATGACAGAATGCTATGCAGCCCTTTAAAATCAATTCCTCAAAAAACTGATTCCAGGGGAGTTTGTGATATATCTTAAAGTCAGAAAAGTAGGTTCCAAGGCACTACCTATAAAATCATTCCTGTTTTGTTTTAAAAAGCCATAGTTTCTGTATTTTTCTTTTCTCTACATTAAAATAATTAATATTTCCCACATGTTCAATAATACATATTTTGTAATTTTTTTAAATAGCATTTAAGTCTCACAAATAAAACTAACAATAACCACTCAAATTTGCGTGGGACTCTGTACCATTTCCTAACTCTTTTTATTCCCCACATTATCCCTGACTTGGAAAGAGAAGAAACAATACATCCGATGCTTTCTACTTATTAAATACCACCTCACACCCAGGTCCCTCATTTCATTTCAAAGGCAGAATTCTTTCCATTAAACTAAAGTTAGGTCTGCCCTGAACCAGTGTCAATTTCCAAAATTCACCGGCTCTCATGTTGAATTTCTCTGAGTTAACATAATCCAGTGGACTTCAAAAACAGCAAATGTAATTATGCCATTTCTCTAGATGTAAATATCCCCCAATGGGAAAACCTAGCAGCTACTATATGTTTGTAATTCTAATTCTTCCCAAAGAGTTTTAAAAATTATAATATGTACAGTAATGATGAGTTTTGTAAGTGTTTTCCCCCAGAATTATGAAAGCACATTCTTCCTTATAAATTATACATGGCATAACTACAGCAAGATGGGCCATGTTTTGGGTCTTGTTTCAAAGATATTCCATTTTAACACATTCCTTCTAACAAATACAAAACACTCACAGCCTGCACTGTGCAACTAACAGGAATTAGCAGACCCTATTTTTTAATGGTAGACACCATCCAGGGAATTAATACCAAGTCCTCAAAGCCTAAGCTTTATCTCAGAAAAACTCTTTTTATCATAATCAAGAATTAAGTGGGTAGTGAAAATGACAGTGGCAAGAATGATTAACAAATGTATGGTGTACATACAGTTCTAGCTTGTGGGTGAACTATCAAAGAGGAGTTTACAATATACATACATACACACACATACATACATATGTGTGTGTATATTATATATATGCGTGTGTGTGTATATATACACACACACGCATATATATAATATATAATAAAAAGAAATATATATATATTCCCCATATATATATAATATATAATAAAAATAAATATATAATATATACATATTCCCCAGCCAGGAATGCCATTTCTTTTTTGGCATTCTCTACATCTGTCCATCTCCTCAAACTCACTAGAAACTTCTGAACAGCAAGCTACATGTTAGGAGCTCAGTACACGTTTGCTGACTCACTGGGAGTACCAATGAGAAAGATCCTCCCCACAAACAAACAGATAAACATGTCTCATCCCAGAGGAGGAATCCCAGTAGGTTAGCGTGGCTTCATGAGTTGACAAAGAAAAGAGGATTCTCAGGTTTGGGAACAGCATAGGCAAAAGTCTAATCATTTTCACAGGACAATGAGAATGAGCCTGGTTATACCAAAAGGGAAGAATGACTATTCCATTAATCTTTTAAAAGATTAATTTGGGGCTGGGGAACAGGGGAGTGGGAAGGAGAAAAGAACAGGCAAGAAAGCTTGTGAGCAGGCAGTGCAGCAGGGAAGCTGAGAGATGATGGTGCCAGAAAAAGGCACGAGGTAGCGTAAGTGAATAGAAGTGTGGGCTCCTGCAATGTGGGAAATGACGGTACTCACGAGAAAACCAAGGGTGAGGAAGCCCAGCAATCAGCTAAGGCAAAAGGAGAAGAGTTTGCAGAAGGAAGGAGGTGGTCAACATCCCCAAAATCTATGGAGAGAAAGTAGCTGAGGATTTAGCCATCAGGGTTGCTGTGGTGGGGGCAGGTGATGAGAAAAGGGAGGCAGTCGGTATGTTCTGCACGATGAACTCAGAAGCATGGTGGTAACGAGGTGTTCAAGATAGGAGAGACCCTAATGGATTTGAAGGCTGAGGATGGAACAGGCAGAGAAGGAGGGGCAACAGGAAAAAGGAAGGTGGTTCACCAGATGTAAAGGGATTCTTCTTCCTGTTCCTGAGAAGAAGAGATGCACAAGAACTCGGCCCTCACAGCCTCAGTGCAGCTAAGTCAGGAAGAAGTGGGCCCGCTAAATGGCTGGGGATGGGCAGAGAGGCAGGTCTAGGTCTGGACTTGGCAGGGCTGCTTCAGGGTCAGGAAGTGAGCTCAGCTCGGCTATGATGCAGCTGAATGAGAGCCCAGTGGGGGTCAGGGGAGATGAACTCTCTCGTGGCAGCCGAAGGCCTGGGTGAGGCAGGAGGATGGAGCAGCTGGCGATCTGCAAGAGGAGCCTGGAGTCCTGGTGTGCTGCAGCCTGCAGTGTGGGAAGCATGGAAGCCTGGATGCTATGGAGCCACAGTGTCAGTAAGGGCTGAACTCCACAGGAGAGGACACTGGTCTCTGAACATGCTACATGCCTTCGAATTTGCATGCCTTTGAATTTGCTGACAAGCCTGCCTCCCTACCAAACCCCTATTCCTTTTTTCCTTTCTATTGAAATGCCTCACGTCTGTGAAGCCCAGCCCCCAAGGAAATGCAGGGCTGTTTCCTCCCTGCTCTTCCTGCATGTTGACGCCATCTTTCCCTTGTCCCCGGGACTCACCTTGCAAGCTATCTGAAAGCCACTCAAATGCATGAAGGGGTCTCCCCACTGGTAGCTCTGTCTACCCCTCTCCCTCACCTCATTCACACTTACAAATCCTTCCAGCCTCAGATCAGGTGTCATTTCCTAATGGAAGCCCTTCTTCCCTGCTCTCACCCAAATGAGGTCAACTTCAACCGCTCTTCTCTTTCATGGTACCTTGTACTTGTTCTTCAGGGCTTCTCTATGTTGTTATTAATTTTCATTTATTTTTTATTTTTTGTAGAGATGAGGGTCTCACTTTGTTGCCCAGGCTGGTCTTGAACTCCTGGCTTCAAGTGATCCTCTTGCCTTGGCCTCCCAAAGTGCTGAGATTACAGGCATGAGCCACTGCTCCCCACCAGGGCTACTCCTAACACACTTAGCATATTCCTAATCACACACTGTGTTTTATAATAGTATCATCACAGTCCATGTCTCCCACTAAACTGTAAGCTCCATGAGAGCAGAACCCTTTTCTTTTTTACCATTACACTCTACCTTGTAGCACAGTGGCTGACCTCGAGTAGGCACTCAGGAAGTCCCTGTCAAATAACCAGCAGGTGAATGACTTGGACTCCAATAGCCATGTGCTGCATTCTCTCCTGCCCTGGAGGACAGGCTGCTCAAGGTCTACCATGCAGTAAGTCCCTGCCCTCAAGGAGCCCTTGACCTAGGGAGAGAGACAAATGAAACCAAACTTTTCAACAGAGAGTGAAGAATGCTGTGCGAGTACCGTGTACCGTGCTGAGGGTGAAATCTCCACCCACTTATTGGTGGGGTCTTACCAGGTGCCAAAGTTGCTGGAGACACTTCACCAAGATGACCTCATGCAGCTCCTCATAATACCCCTACAGTGAGCCAAGGGATGGCATTCTCTGAGGCAGAGCTGTAAATCCCTACAGGCAGCTGTTGGTGGTGAGAGCCCCTTGCACCCATTGCTGTGATGATGGCAGATGGCATGATGGTGCACTCGCTGTATTCCAAGCCCTATATAAAATATTTCACAGACATCATCTCCCGGCTTTGTCACACTCCATGGGCTCAGCATTATCAATAAGCCTGTTTTATGGCACAGAAAACTCGGGTTGTCTCAGAGAGGTTAAATGATTTGTCCATCCTGAGGCTAGGAGGTAGCAGAACTAGGAATGAAACCTAGGTCTGCGGGGTTCCAGAGTGAACTACAAGGCTGTGGTTAAGGAAATATTCGGTCCAAACAGGAGCCATGTGGTGATGACAGATCCACAGTTGAGAAAGGGCACGAGGATGTGGCACTGGGGCCAGGCTGGTGTGGACAGTGGCACGGATTACAGCAGCTGCATTTTCCAACTGACAAAGCGTGTCTAGGAGGAAAATTGGAGAACACAAAAGGGCACATGCGGGCGGCCCAGAAGGGTCCAGGTGTAGGCCTGCCTAGCCTTGGTGGGGGTGGGAAGGGGCATTGGCTGCCTCCAGAGTGGGTTCTACTGCTGGGGTTGGCTGTGGCTGAGTTCTTCCATCAGATGCACGCCTTCCCTGTGAGTAAGACCACAAGCAACTCCTCAGGCCCTGAGCCTGGCATTCACAGGACTGCCACAAGTTAGCACCTGAATTTAAATCAGGCCAAATTAGTGCTATTTCCGCAGGTGTCTGTGCTGCAACTTCTTTTTTCTCTCCCTCTGCCTGAAGGAGGAGAGGGAGAAGGAAGGCAGCCGAGGAGCACAGCCAGCCGTATCAGGACCAGAGTGGTGGCTGTCAGCCCCTGCGGCTCCCCCAGCGGATGGCAGCTGTCAGTCTGAATCACAGAACCCCTGGGGAAGATACAGGGTCTTCACTGCTTTCAGGAAGCCATTTCTGGGCAGAGACTCCTATTTGCAAGGCAAAGGCACAGACAATGTACCTCTATGCAAGGTAGCTGTTTTTCCAAAGGAAAGGTAGATGGAAAGAAGGACGGCAAAGCTGGAAGAGGGTGAATTAGGAAGGGAGAGGAGGAGATGCAAGCTATAACCAGGGGGAATGCTCACCTGGGGCTGCTGGCTGCTGCCCTTCAAGGATGGCCTGTCTGCCAGACCATCCCTCAAGGTGGGGCTTCCAGTCTGAGACTCCCTGGAGAAGAAGCATGATCCTGAGGTCACTGTGTGCTCATGCCCTCCCCCTTGTCACAAGAATGAATCATAGCCAGCCTTTGCTGGGACTGTGCCTAACCCAAGCTGGAGCTGTGGTGGGGAGCATGTGTCTGCTAGCAAGTCCTCACCCCACGGTGCCCAGGAGACTATTCAACTTGCCTTCTCTCTTGGCTAAACTGAACAAAGGCAGTGGGGAAAGGAGAGACCAATGCCAAGATAGGAGCAGGGTGGCATTGTCTCTCTGTTCAGACTCCTTCTATGTGTCAGCCCAGTGCTCCATGCTGGGGATTAACCAGGGATTGAGGCAGAGATGGAGCTGCCCTCATGGAGCTCCCCACAAGGATGAGAGTGAGGAGAGGGAGAGTAGCAGAAAAGGGGAGATGTCCTCAGAACAACTGCAGGGGAGGCAGGAGAGAGCTGGGCTTGCATAGGAAATCATATGTCCCTGACAGCAAAAAAGAACTAAGCAACACTCAAGGGTGGTGGGTTAAAGGGTAGTGCATCTGTTTTCTTGAAGAGGAAAGAAGCTAATACCTGCTGGGTACCAGCTCTGGCAAATATTAATTATTTTTCTAATTAACCCTTATTCATCTAGTAACTCTGAGCAGGGAGGTTGATCACATAGTTCTGGATTTCTCTGCCTTGCCCATTTTTTTTTTTTTCTTTAACAATCAGCAGCTCTTGGAGAAGGTTTGCAGCTAAGGAATAGTCAATGGCAAGACATATGAAGACTTCTCTTCCATCCAGGAAGCCCTCTCTGATGATCCCATCTGCCCCTGTGTCCTCCTCCCTAAGCTCTCTCTACTTTCCTTCCTTCTTGTTGTACAATATAAAACTATAAACCTGTTTGTTTATCTGCCCTGCAAACAGGAAGCTGAGGGCAGGGATGGCATATCCAGCACTGAACACAGGGCTCAGAATTTGTGTCATGGAATAAACGAGTAAATCAATGAATGAATGAGTGATTGCCATTCTCTCAGACCCTCACAAGCATGCCAACTAATTTCCAGTTCAAAGAGCCCAGGCACTGAGGCAGTCATTTTACAAGACAGCAAGGCCGGAATGTGATGGGAGGGAGGCCCCTCCACCTCTGAGGCTTTTCCTGCTCCAGGCAGTTCCTGCTGCCCTGAGCACTGCCCCCAGGCTAAGCCCTTGGGAACCTGCTTCATAAACACTTACTTAGCAAGACATTTAAAATGCTATTGATTTCTCTCCTCAGAAGGAGAGGTGAGACAGTGATAGACACGGTGAGCAGTTAGCAACAATGAGTCCCATTCACCCCGCAACCAGAAATCATTTCCCTCTCAGATTACCAGCCCGGCAGCCCTGGGAGAGAGAGAGAGTGGCTGCACGCTAATGTAGGCAGTGCTAGAACCAGCAGGTGCTCTCGCTCCGATAGTGGCAATTAGAGGTTAAGCTCCTTTTTCTATGAGACAATGAAAAATAAAGCTAATTTCAGATGGCATATTCTGTATACCTGAATCAAGGCACCCTTCTCCCCTACTTAGGAAGAAAGACAGGAGCCCATGCCTCCCCAAGAACCAGAAGGAGATGCCTCTGATCCAAGTCATGGTATCATCAACAATATTTTCAAGCACTTACTAGATGCTAGACAGAGATCTTACTAGACGGGAATAGGTACTGGGAAATGGAGGCACATAACAATGTAGCCCTCATCCCCTGTGCCTAGCCTATGATGGACAGAACACATGTGTACCACACATACTAGATAGATGGATTAAGTGCTGCCCTGCAATTCTAGCTCCATGAGAGCAAACCTTCCTCTGTAGTCCACCTTGTTAGGCTCCCAAATTTCAGAACACTTGTCTCATAGCAGGTGCTCAACAAACACTCTTTGAATTCATTTTGTATTTTGTTAAGGTCACAGCAGCTGCTATAATAAATGCCTAACATCTAAGTGGTTTAGGATAAGAAAGTGTATAATCACCACTGTCCTCTCCAACTAAGATCAGGGAGGAACAAGATCAGCATACATATACTCCCTTAGCCTCACTTGCAGATTTCTCTGGGGTGAGCTGTATTCCTTGAACTCATGGGAGTCGCTAACCTAAAAAAAAGTTTCCTGATACATAAATATGCGTTGGGAATAACAGACCTAGAAATGAAGTTTCAGAAACTCCAGTTGCTTACCCCTGATGTTTGAGGCTGTGGCACAGCTGAGCAGGGAGAGGTGACCCAGGGGTGCTGGTCTCATTCACATGGGTGGAATGCAGCCAGTAGCTGCATTTACATACTTTAATGATCACATAAATGGGAGTTGGTGGCAGAGGCCATATCAGATTTGTCATAGAATAGAAAAATCCCTTTGGGAAACTAGGTATTAGGGAAAAACAGACCTTTCTACCTAACTGCAAGAGGGGTTGAGATGTATGCCCTTGCCTGAGGGTGGAGCTGTCTCTCCTGTAAGTCTGTTGTGGGGGAACATGAAGCAAAAGCCTCATGGATTGAAGAGAGAAATGCCACTGAATGATTCCTCTCCTCTGCTGACATAGAGGACAAGACAGTTTAAGAAGCTATGTAGATCCATGCTTTTGTCACCAAAGTCTGAGACTCATGAAATACCTTACTGGATGTCAAATTACTCTGTCTTAGGGGAAACCAGACCTCTGAGCACTCCCTCTACCCCTTCACCCCAGTGAAGCTTCCCTGCATACAGGATGCTGGTATCTGGCAGGTAAGGAGCAGGTACCTGACAATGCCCAGAACCAGGCCTGGGAAGGGATGAAGATCCCAGTAGACATCTTCTGCCCCTTTCCTCTTCCTCCTGCAGAAATATTTTAAGTGCCAAGGTTTCAACTGACTGAGTGGTTTGAAAGTGAAGAAGAGAGGTATGGAATGGAGGGATTTAAGAGAGAAAAGGAAGAAGGCAGGGAAGGGCAAAGGGAATAACTACTTAATGCCAGAACAACAACAAAAAATTGGTGAGGAGCTTTGCAGTGGCTTTAATTTACTTTCCTGTCCTCTCTGGCTCTCATTACTTTTTATAGAAATATATTTTTTGTGTCACAGATTGACAATGACATGAGCCAAGGAAAGAACTTATGGGTCAGGGCTGTTTGAAATCAGATGGATGCCATTACTTTGGTTTTCTAAGCAATTAATAATCACAAATTGCATTGCTTTTTATATTTATTAACGAAATTTAATAAATTTATCAAGTTTCACCCCTAGAAGGTATAAGCTCTATGAGAGCAGAAACTGTGTATGCATGTCTGTATCCATCAGTATGTCCTACTATATGTCCGGCATATAGTAGGAAACAAAAAGGGTTTTCTGATTTTTATTTAATGCAGAGAGCTGATGACAGAGGGTGGAAAGAATGTTGTTACACGGACCTTCCTATTGCTAATAACAGTGTAGATGATGATGGTGGTGGTGGTGGTAATAATGTCACTTATTATAAGCTGGATCCCATTTCAAGTGCTTTATTTTGATCATTTCATTAAAACCTCAAAACAACTCCATGAGGAGGTATTGTTATTCTTATTTCCATTCTTCCAATGAAGGCATGAATTCAACAGGTAAAGGATTTGTTAAAAGTGATTTAACTAGTAGATGCTGAATCTAGAAAGAAGACTTTATCACTCTGCCTTTCTGCCTGCCACACTTTTTTATTTTATTTATTTATTTATTTATTTATTTATTTGCAACAGGGACATTCTGCCTATACCTGGAGCCCTAGGAGAACAGAGGTGAACTTGAGACATGTAGACAAAACAAATTATGGATCTTGATCCTTGAGGACCTCAATGCCTATGTTCATGCTAATGATCCATTGAGTACTTGAATTTCAGTTACTACTTTTCCTGAATATTATTCCACCCCTGTATGCTGACCTTTGCAGAAGACTCAAGTTGGAAGATGCAAATTCAGATTACAAGCTACCTCACCTGCTACCTGCCACCTCTCTGGCTCTCCTACAAACCAGATCATCCATGCAACAGGTCCCACACCCCCATGGGCAGGGCCCACACCATCAGTAGGAAAGGCTTTGCTAATGATGGCCTAGAGGGAGGACTAGCCCTGGCATCAGAGCCCTGTGTATGATTTAGCCTATAAACCCAAAGCTGCTATTAGCTTCTACTAAGCCACCACATTGGGCAGGTCCTGAAAGAGAAGAACAGAGCAGCCCCATCAAAGGGAACCTTCTATGCACCCAGGGCAATGCTGGGTATTCACAGGTATACAGGTGCCTGGCTCTTCACCTGAACAACAGCTTCCCTCCATGGTAGCTTTCCTAAGGTTAGGTTATGACCAAATATCCCTGCAGGCAACCCATTCATTGCTCCTATACTTTGAATAATAATAGAACCGGCTGCTGGCTGGAGTCTGCCAAGGTTACCTCCCAGGAGAGCTTCTCTGAAGGTTAATGCGGAGCTGTCATGCACAGCCAGATTTTCACTTAGGCCTTTGTTGTTCCTCCTGCACTTGCTTCCCTAATCTGGCTGTGTCCAGCAGCTTCCCAGTGCCCACTAGGTGGTGATGCCCGCAGAGACTGGGCTCTGAGCCTGGAGCAAAAGGACCATCAGTATGAACTGGCTTCCAGCTGAAGTGGGCCCACCCAGCAATCCGAAGAGGTGGGAAGGATGGTGTTAACAGCAAGCTAGCACTTCATGAGGGCTTGGATTACTGTTCAGTGCATTCTGATGAGCACCATCTGCTGCCAATCCACACTGGGCATATGTCTTTTTGCCCAAGCACTGCACTGTGGCTACAAATTCATCACAAAGCATGCATAGGCCTTGCAGAGAGGAGACAAGTGCTGGAGACAATCTCCAAGCATATCTGGGAGCAAGGGAAGACAGGTGGAAAAACACTGTAAATACAGGCCCACAAAATACATAAGGGACAAATACTGCCTGAGACATTTAGCAATACCCAATTTGCCATATGACAGACCATAAAAGTGACCAGAGAAGTTTCTGCACCAGCTGAAGCCTTAGCTAAATCTGTTGCTTAAACTGCTTCTTTTGTTTCTGTATGGTATGTTTGATGTTCTAATTCCCATTCAACTATGAGATCCAGTTCATCCCAAAACTTTTTTGTTGTTGTTGTTAAGAACAATCAATTTCACATCTCTCTGTATTAATCATCAGCACTAGAAATCAGTTTTCTTTTGGGAACCATAAGTGTCTGTCACCCCATGAGAGATGATGAGGCATAATGGCCCACCAAGATGGTCATGCCCAACCATCTGCTGAACTCACTGGCCAAGGAAATTGTTCCTACTGTCCTTCTAAGCAGTCAGCAAGTGATAAAGGAGGGCCTACTGTGTACTTGGCCAGCACTAGATTGCCCAGACAATGTACATGTATCAGGCAAAAAGGCTGGGAACTATACATATTTCTTTAAAAAAAATTTTAATTACATTTTTTAAAAAGAGCATTGTAATACTGAAGAAGAAAAACAAAGTGTGAGGTCTCATATTACTAGATTTCACGACTTACTATAAGGTTACAATAATAAAGGCAGCATGGTTGTGGTAAAAAAAAATAAACAGATTAATGGAACAGAATAGAGGAATGAGATATAGCCAACCGATTTTTTTTAAAGGCACAAAAGCAAGGAAAGGATAGTCATTTCAATAAATGGTGCTGGAATAATTAGATATTCAAATGCAAAAGAATGAACCTAGTCAGAGATCTTCTACCTTACACAAAAATTAACTCAAAATGGATGATAGGTCTAACTGTAAATTACTAAACTATAAAACATCTAGAAGAAAACATGGGGAAAAAAATCTATGTGATCTTGAGTTTGGTGCTGAACCAAAATCACAACCTATAAAAGAAAAAATAGATAAGTTGGACTTTATTAAAATTAAAAACTTATACTCTGTGAATGACACTGTTAAGAGAACCAAAAAGCAAGCCACAGCCTCAATAAAAATATTTGCAAAACACATAGCTGATAAAAGACTTGTATCCAAAATACAAATGCTCTTAAAATTCAACAAGAACATAAACAACCCAACTTTAAAAGTGTACAAAACATAGGAACAAACACTTTGCCATATGTGATAGAAAATAACCATATGAAAAGCTTATGAACATCATTTTTCATAGGGAAATACAAATTCAAACAATAATGCCATATCACCATGTACCTAATATAGTGTCTAAAATCCAAAACAACTGACAATACCAATTGCTGGCAATGATGCAAAGCAACAGAAACTTTCCTTTATTGCTGCTGGAAATGCAAAATGATACAGTCACTTTGCAAGACAGTTTTTCCATTTCTTATAAAACTAAATATCTTATAAACAAGTTAGTAATAGCACTCCTAAATATTTACCCAACTGATTTGAAAAATTATGGTAACACAAAAAGTTGAACTCAAATGTTTATATCACCTTTATTCATAATCACCAAAACTGGAAGCAACCAAGATGCCCTTCAATATGTGAATGGATAAACAAACTATGAAACATCCATACAATGGACTACTATTTAGTGATAAAAAATAAATGAGCTATCAAACTACAAAAAGACCTAGATGAATCTTAAATGAATATTGTCAAGTGAAAGAAGCCAGCTTAAAAAGGCTATGTAATGCACAGTTCCATTTATATGACATTCTGGAAAAGGCAAAACTGTAGAGCAGGTAAACAGATCAGTGGTTCCCAGGGTTTTGAGGCAGGGAAAAAGGAGTAGTTGAAAAGATGAAGCACAGAGAATATTTTTAGAGTAATAAAACTATTTGTTATGATACAATAAGGGCAGATACATGACATTAGGAATTAGTGAGAACCTACAGAACTTTACAGCGTAGAGTGAACCTTAATGTATGCAAATTTTTTAAAAATCATTTAGGAGGCCAGGGGATCCTAGGATGTAATGCAGAATGTGACACAGTCATCTGAATGTATTATAAAGGTGCTGACCTGTGTAGCTTTGGAAATGAGTGGAGATTATAAGCAAACAGCCTATACATAAGCACTGTACTCTAGTTGATAAAGTTGTTTCCCATGGAAATAGGGGCTAATAATTTTGATACTGGGATTAAAGAATTAAGTAAATGGATGGTGGATGGTGGGAGCCAAGTTTCCTACTGCTGGAGTGGAGAATTACAGATAAGCAAGGGGAGGAAGCTATAATGATATGGTAATGAGTTGGATACATTAGCATAAACTTGTATTTAGCTTAATATACATACATATAGAATAATTTATAAATGTATGTACATACATTTATATACACACACATGCACACACACATATGGATTAGTATACACATATATATTCCCTTGCTGTCAAATGAGAGTGCAGAACAACAACATTCCCGAAGTAGTGAGCACAATGAGTGCTAGGATCTTGGTTTCTAATTCCATTCTACAATAAAAAGAACCAGGTCTGTTTGTGGAAGTTGCTGATTCTATGGCTGGGATACTAAATACACAAGATGAGCCTGGATATTTTATTTCTGCCAGAAATTACAGAAGTGTTCAAGAGTAGGTAAATAAAATACACCACAGTGGGGATATGTCAAAGGGACACAAGACCAACAGAAAGAGTGCCAAATGACCAAAGCTGGAAAAATTTGAAATGTAAAATCTTAGTATTGGATTAATAGTTAGTATTGGATTATAACCTCAAGCACAAAATATATATCCATGAGTCCACATTATATAAATATTAATACATGCTTTAAGAAACAAATAAATGGGGTAAAAGAGATAAATCTCTCATGTAAAATATTTCAAATAATTTATGTAGACACTCTACCCTGAAGCATCTACATAAGGAGATGGAACATTAAATACCTACTCCTTAAGTGTAGGCTATGCATAGTAACTTCTTCCAAAGAGTATGGTGTAGAAATGGGGTAAAATGAGTACCTTTGCAGTAGAGAAGCCTGACAAACACTACCTCAGCCAGGTGATCAAGGTTTGCATCAATGGTGATAAGTCATATAGATAAGCATGTAATTATGACTTCATAGGATGACAATGACACTTGTGCTGATTCCTCTGTGGATCTTGGGGAACCCCAAAACTCATAACCCTACTCTAATCATTAGACCAACATGGAACAAATCCTAATTGAGGGACATTTTAGAAAATACCTGACCAGTACTCAGAACTTTCAAGGTCATCCAAAATGAGGAAAATGTTAGCAAAGCCTAAGAAGACCTGATGACTAAATGCAATGTGGTATCCTGGATGAGATCCTGGAACAGAAAAACGAAATTAGGTAAAAGCTAAGGAAATATGAATTAAAACATGGACTTTAGCTGATTATAATGTATTGATATTTGTTAATTGTGACAAATGTACCATGCCAATGTAAGACAATAATAGAGAAACATGGGTGCAGGGTATCTGGGAACTCTCTACTATCTTTGCAATATTTCTATAAATCTAAAAATTTTCTAAAATAAAGAGTTTATGTGAAAAAATTAACATTAAATTAATGACTTTGGGATATAGTAGAGCTTTATTGGACACCAGTTGCTGAACAGAAGGGGAACACAGTGTTCTAAGCATAAAGAATGACCAAGAATTGATCAAGCCAAGAAAGTGAGGAGAGTTGTCTCTAAGTGACGCATCAGGAGTTCACCAGACCAATCTTAGAAGGATGGTGTGTGCAAAGGCCTTCACAGCCTTGATTCCCATTTGTGCCCCAGCAACATCGGAAATTACCATAGCAGGGACTTCTTAGCAAAGTATTATTCACTTTATTGTGAAAGTTTTAACCAAAGCATTAAGACACACACACAAAAGAAATGTAACATACATATAGAAAATAAAATTAAGTACTTAAAAGCCCAGGTGGAAGAGTAAGAATAATCTGAGTTCAAATCTTGGCTCTGCCATTTGCCAGATGGAAGAATTTGAATTTTAAAAGGCGTATTTTTTTGTGTTTAAGATGGAGATCATAGTCCCTCCCAACACTGGGCTTTCAGGACTATTACATGGAAACATACATAAGGTACAGAGTGTTTAGCAACAGTGAGACATAAATAAATGACTATTTCTTAAAATTTACTTTGGAGAGGAAGATAAAAATGCCCATTATCTGCAGATGATATCATTTTCTAAAGAAAATCCAAAATGATAAACTAAAAACTGTCAGAATCAAGATTTCCTATTTGAGAGAAATAGTCATTTTAACAAAAATGGAAAACAGATTTCATTCACAAAAAGCAATCTCAAACATTGACTCTCTAGTCATAAATGTAATGAGAAATACTCTCATATTCTGAAAGAAAACTGCAGACGTTTTCCAAGGAGGCTTGGAGAGATGTGTGCCACATTTCCAGATGGAACAACAACTTAACTCTAAAGTTACCAATTCTTCTCCAATTACTTTGTAAATCCAATCTAAATATCATTTCTTTAAAGTTTTCAAAATGATTTTGAATATCGTCGGAGAGAATCGGTAAGAATACCCATGAAAAAATATGAAAAAGCGGATAACTTGTTAGATGAAAGATGAATTATTGAGTAAAAGTCATTTTTTGAACTGGCTATTTAAAACACACACACAAAATACAGTTTCAGTTTTCCTATTATACCCCAAAAAGTATTAGACTGATTATTAGTAGTACTTTTCCAACTACGAGTTGCAATCTACGAATGGGTCCTCAAAAAATCTTTCTCAAACATGAGGTATGATAGCAGAGAAAAGAAAACAGGGCATGTCTTACAGAGTAAGGGCGCTGCCTGGTGAAAGCTTTGAGTATTGGCTTACTGTAGAAATGATTTCTTCCTGTTTGAATGCCACTGGCCTTATGCATCAAACATGAAAAATTCAAGCCATGACAGAACAAAATAGAAACATAGGTGAAATTTTATCTGGTCTCAGAGTAAGACAGAGATTTATAAACACATATCAATGCCAGAAATTCTAAACAAAAAGAACGATGGACCTGACTGGATAAAAACCACAAAATCTTAGTTCATCAGAAAGCACTGTTAAAGACAAATGACATATTGGGGGAAAAGTGAACTATATATGAAGAATTCATATCAAATTAAGGATATAAAAGAATAACCTGAGAAACTATTGAGAAAAAAATCAGCATCCTAAAAGGGAAATCATAAAGGATATAGGGCATTTTAAAAATAATTACAAATAGCATACATACACACATACACACCTTTAACCTCCAGTATGATCAAAGAAGTAAGAAATCAAAATGTGTAGGAGTCAGATAATTGTCTCCCAAGACCCATTCTTCTGCCTAGTAATGAGAACCTTGATTTTCTGCTGGCTTACTGCTTTTGACCTGAAAACTCTGTACTCCCCAGCATCTAGGTAGGACCATGCGTGACTGTACTCAGACTAAATTCAGACTGAGATGGCCATTGAGATGTAAGCAGAACTGTATCCAAATTCACAGAGGTCTGCTCGAAAGAAAGGGGTGCCCTTCTTTGCTCTTCAATTTTTCCCTCTGACTGGACTAAAGCTGGAATGGCTGGAGCTCTAGCAGACATCTTGGACCATGAGGCAGACTTGTTTGAGCAACAAGAGTGGAGCCTGGTTCCCTTATGATTGAGGTTGCCTCATACAAGCCCTGGACTTCCTACCACTTGACTCATTTTATGTGAAAATGAAATACACTCTCTTTTGTTTAAACCACTGTTATTTAGGTTCAGGAGTGTCAGTCACATACCATTAAACTAAATCCCTGCTAAGAAAGCTACCTTTTTCTTAACCCACAAAGTGGAAAAATTCTTTTAAAAATTACAGTATCCAAAAATGACAGTGGTCCTCTGACTAGGCATTCCTACACATCACTTGTGGCACATCTTTTCTGAAAGAATTTCTGCTAGTATGTAACAGAAGACTTACAGTATACAAGCCATTTTACCCAGAAATTCTACTTCTAAAAATGCATCCTATGAAAATAATTAAGGTGTGTGCAAAATTAATATACATTGTTGTTCATAAAAGCAGTATTTATAACTAAAAATTAGAGAAGCTAAATGTTCAATAATAAAGGACTAGTTACAATAATTATAGTGCTTTTATAGAATTGAACACCATGCAGCCATTAAAAATCAGTTTTTAAAAGAATAATTGATGATATGGGAATATAATTAAGTATTATTAAGCTAATAGTAAAGATTAGTAAATAGTATTTTATTATATTCAGTTTGGGAGGCTGGGTAATTTTAAAAATTTATTCTTTGTATTTTGCAGTATTTTTAAGTGTTCTATAATAAATATGTGTAACTCCTATGTTTTTTTTAATGCTCATTTTAAATGAGCCTATGTCTCCTGTCTTCCATCACATAACTGTCTTCTCCAGTTGGGTGGTTTCTTCTGCCCAACTGCAGGCACAGGGTGTTCTGGTCCAGCATGCCTTGCTGGCTGGTACCATGGGACAATTTTTCTGCTCCCTTGTCTGTCTTTCCAAGGCATGAGGAACACATGATTTATAACCATAGGTCAAATATTCCCTCTCCAGGACATTCTAAGCCCTTTAGCTAATTCTAGGAACTACATGCTCCTGAGACAAGAAGCATGACCTCTGAGCCACACTGTGATGTCCCTTAGCTGCTGCTCAGGGACAAGGAGGCAACAAACCAAGGTGCACAGGGCACCAGAGGGCAAAGTAGTCAGTTGTGGTTATCACAGAAAGCCAATAAGGAAAGCCACCCAGAGAGTGTAGAGGCCAACTTGAATCAGAAGTCTTGGAGTAAACCAGAGATGGCTCCTGAGGCCATCTCTGGTCTCCTCCTCCCCTAGATACCAAGTTGCCATTGTTCCTGGCACCTTGACAACTTCTGACCTTGCACCAATATTGCCTGTAAAAAGGATGTGCTCTATCTCCATTAGAAAATGTGTTTAGCTGCAAATAAGAAAGCTTAGTTAACAGTGGCATAAATTCATGGGGATTTACTTTGTGGCACAAGAAATCAGAAGAAAGGCAGTCACAATGTTGCTTCAGCTACTCCATAGTGCCACTGGGGACCCAGGTTCTTTCTGGGCTTCGGCTCAGTCATCCTTAATGGGTGGGGGGTAGGTCTGAAGCCTTAGGCTTGGCATCTTGTGGCTACAAAAGGGCTGCTGCAGCTCCACTCACACCTCTGCAAGGATAAAACACAGCACAAGCTCTGCCTGTCCCTGTTTGTTGTAAAAGCAAAAGCTTTCTTAGAAATCTCTAGAAGACTTTACTTGCATTTCACGGGCCAGGACTGAATCACAGGGCCACATCCTCAGCTGGAAGAGACTGGGAAAATAAGAATGCAGGTAAGCTTATTCTTCCTCAAAGAAAACCAGAATCAAATGGCTATGGGCTAGACAACTAACAGTGTCTCTGCTACATGTCTACAAGACTAATTCTAGAATTCCAAGGTCTTTTGGAAGGCTGGTATTGTCAAATTGTACAAAGAGCAGATCCATGTCTGTGTGTATGTGTGTGTGCATGCGCACGCACACACATGAAAAAAGGAAGGAAAATGGTATACATTGAGCACCTTTTAGAACCAGCCACTTTCGTAATTATCTCAATTAATTTGTTTCATTCTAATAACCTCACAAGATAGGCCTATCTATCTGTTTTTACAGATGAGAAAACTGAGACTCAGAGAAGTTAAGTAGCTTGCCCAAAGCCACATAGCTAGCAAGTTCTGGGGCTAGAATTCAACTTTACAATTGCCTGGTTCCACAGGCAACGCATTTTCTAGTGTATAAGACTCCCTCTCAACAAGTCTTATCATATATAATTGAAGGCAAATAATAGACAAGTGCAAACAAGTTTGCCTAAACCTTGAAGATACAGAGTTAGGCTCATGGAAGGTCAGGGGGACAGGAGTCTTCCTGTAGAAGACAGAAAGCAAAGGCAGCACATGTGGCAGAGGCCACACTGTGATGTCCCTTAGCTGCTGCTCATGGGACAAGGAGGCAACAAACCAGGTGCACAGGGCCCCAGAGGACAAAGGAGTCAGTGTGGTTATCACAGAACGCCAACAAGGAAAGCCACCCAGAGAATTTAGAGGCCAACTTGAATCAGAAGTCTTGGAGTAAACCAAGAAGGAGGTCAGTCTCTGCCATATGGAGAATAAACAACTCATAATAGGAAGCAGAAATGCACTAATTTAATCTAGATATTTATTAAGTATTGCTCTAATTAAATTTGTAACAGACATATTACAAATTAATATTTACACTTAGTGGTGACCATACATTCGACAGATCCTATGCTGGGGATATAAAGATAAATTAGACATAATCCCTGCTTTCTAGAAGGTCACAATCTAATGAGTTTACAGTGCCAGTACATAAGGTCCAAAATGTAATAGAATCACTTGTATTTTTAAGTAGGTTTCCTTGTTTCAACCACATGAAATGAAACCTAGTTCTTCTGACCACAGAGACCACGATGGTAGTATGTCAAAATTATAGAAACGTACTCAGCAATAAAAATTATTGGAGTCCTGGACTTATAAACTCTGCTCTATAAAGACATGGAAAACAGCTCAGCTTGACACAATTATTACCCTGAGACATAAGTGAGCTCCATATGCAGACCCATGAGCAACACACTGTGGTTGTATCTAGTCCTAAGAGTTCTTGTTATCCCACTTAAGGGAGAAAGAGCATAGGACCTGGGCACAGAACAGGCACTTAATAAATGCCAGCTGGCTGGATGGACAGCTGAATGGATGAAGATACATTACTCATTACCAACAGACCCAGTCACTGTCCTCAATTTTAGGGCAAAAAAACCCTCTGGGGGTATTGTTTTAAGCTTTAAATTTTAAATATAGCTCAGAGGCCTTGAGAAGCAAGGTACACGAAGTAACAGATCTGTGTTATTTTAACTCACTATGCTTTCCCCAAGTAGGTAAGTTTCCTCTTGGGCACAATGGTAATCAGATATTAAGCCAACTATTTCACAACACAGAACTATGTATAATTCTTATAACAGAAACTCTTCACTCAAAAGAGAACAAATGGCTTGTAATCTCCAGATACTCCCTCCTCTGGCTATAAATGTTCTGTGTTCTCACAAGGGCACAAGGAAACACTAAACAGAATGTTCTATACCACAGGATGCTACACCTCTGTCATCAAGGCAAAAATATTTGCTTCTTGAGACACCTTGAGCCCTTCTCTCTAGTCAGGGAGGTAGGCTGTAGGGAAAGAACAGACTGCCTGAGCTTGCTTCTGATGATGGCATCTTCCCAGTGCAAAGGAGCCAGAAACGCACAGCAGTTACCTGTTAGCCTGAGGTCGTGCCCCAGAATGACCCATGTAGGGAAGTACATAGACAAGTACCTTCAGGTGGAGGAACCTGCCTCTTTGACTTCGGGACCTAAGTCACCTACAAAACCCAACTTTTCCAAGGGCTGGGACCACCAAAATCTCAAGTACATAAATGTGCCTGGAAAACAGTAAGACCCTATACATTTCCTCAGTTACTTCATTCCACAAATGATTGAAGTCAGTCTAATCTGTGCCATGCACTGTCCTGGGCATGGTACACACAGCAGCCAACAGGCTGTAGGAAAAGCTGGAGCTGAAGACCCTGGTGGACAAGACAGGCTGGCAGGTGTGAATCACAGACAGAAGTCTGGCAGGTGAGGGGACGCTGTTGCAGCTACACAACCATGTGGGGGTGGGGGACAGGGGGTCTATGGGAAGTACAGATGCCAGATCCTGGAGGCTGGGGAGAACCAGCAGTATCCTACCCTAAAGGAACCAGGTCATAGACTGAGATCTGGATTTAGATGAGGTCAAGGGAGTAAGGGGACATGATGCCGTCCACTCCAAGCTACTGTCCTGGAGTGCAAAAACTCCCTGGTGACTAGCCTGGCTTAGGATATAATATCCTAAATTCTAAGATTTTTGGGAGATACAGGCAGAGAGATTTAGGCCTCTTCAGCCTCTGTAATACTTCTCAGGGGTAGTTCCATAGGATTAGTAGCCCTCATAAAAAAGGACTTTTATTTTTTTTTTAACTTAGTTTTTTTGCAAGTCATTTTCAGGAGTATTTCTTGGCTGCGGCTATGATCACATCTGTTTTTGAGTGAAGCCCAGGGGATCTACTTGGTTGTCAGCCTCACTCCACTTCCACACGACTTGGTGGCAACAGCCATTTAGCAGACTCAAGCTTGGACCAAACATAGTAAGGCCAAGGAGTCCAGAGTAAATTGGTGCTCTCTTGGCTAGGATGAGAGGAGACAGGCACATGTAACTACCTTCTTGAGACCCTCCCCCTACCAACAACTGCTATGCAACAGGTGGGCTAGGTTTGTTCATTCAAGATCCTTCTACATGGTAAAATTTACGCAAGTATGAAGGACCTGCCTCCAGGAAGACCTGCTACTACATCACTGGGAAACTTGAAAGCAGGGCTTCACACATTATGCAGACCCTATGGTCTCCTCTCTACTAATATCACTGTTCCTCACCCTCCCAGTACTTCCCCTAAATTGTTCTGAAGTTATTGCTGCTTTAAGCTCATTCTAAGCCTTGAAATAATAAGATTCATAACCAGATCTCCTACTGTGTCAGCAGGTCTTTTCTCTTGCCATAGAGCGCTGCTCACTCTTTTCAAGCAGGAGGGCCTTAGAGGTGACCTTTCTGGGACTAGGAGAGGAACACAAGGTTTTACTCTAATTACTTCTTTGTGATTTGAACACATCTCTCAGTTCCCTCTTTTACTTCAGTCTCTTCAGAATAAGGAGAGAGCTGGATGGTTGTTTGTGTTTTGGTTGCAGCTCTAACCAATCTGAACATCTATCACTATACATTCAACCAACTATTGATTCTGAGCTTTATCTGGCATCATTATATATTCTTCAAGTTAAATTATCAAAGTGACATTCCTGCTTTATATGTAATTGCCACTTTGGGTTTTCAAACAGAGAATCATCATCATTGATATAACAATGATGATAAAAGTTATATTTTGTGAACTGTAACTCTACTTTTATAGCTAAAATTGAGCTCATTTGATTCTTACTACATCTGTTGGACTGGGGCCACACCTTTCTTTGCTCTCTGCCCTGTCAAAGGCCTAGCTCCCAATACACCACTTGGATCTAGGAAAGAGGCCTACCAGCATTTCACTAAGCAGCCTGCTTTGTGAGGTGGAAGCCACTTACTTTCATCTGGTGATAATTTCAATTTATTTTTTATTGTAATGCTGTCTTTTCTTTTCACAGTAATGGATAGCAGGGCAATGGAAGAACAGTCAACCTCAGGACAGATTACAAATGAATTTTTATCTTTAAGAGCTAGGTTGGAAACTTGTAGCTATCAGAAAAGCATAATATGGTGATGAACAATGAGCCCATGCCAGTGTTTTGATAAACTTCAGAGAGCTAAGCCTGCTTGAGAAAAAGACAGGAGAAAATGTGTGAGGACATTAATTCTTTCACTTTGGAAAAATCCCATCAGTGAAGGCTGTGATCTCGTAAAGGGCTATATTCTCTGAGTACCGAAAGCATGGGAAAATTTAGCTTAAAGTGTGTGGATGGACACATGTGTGGAAGAGTGGGGTGTGCACTTTTTCTTTTTTCAAAGGAAGCCCGACCTTTCAGTGGACATTGAATTTAGGTTAAGAACAGTATAATGTAAGGGTAAGAGCACAAGTTCCAGAAAAGGCTTCAGATCCCTGTTCTGTCATCTATTATCTGTGTGGCCTTAGGCAAGGTACTGAACAGATCCAAATCTCAAATTTTCTCACCAGCAAAGGAGATAACATTATTTGGCTGTTAGAGGGATTAAACATATGTATAAAGTGCTTAGCACAATTCACAAATTAAGCACTTTATACAGACTATCTTGTGCCATAAATCATCTGTTTACTATTTTAAACATTGTATATTATGGTACATATGTACAATGGACAACATTTTAAAAAGAATGAAGTAGATTCATTTGACATTTGTCAGTCATTGAAAATCTAGACAAAAAGACTTCCTGTAACTTCCATTCTACTTGGGCAAGATAGACAATAAAGAAAAAAGGTAAGCAAACGAATATATTAGAAGGTGATAAATGATACAGAGAAAAATAAATAGGAGAAGGTAGGTAGGAAGTTCAGGGGAAGGTTTCCTGAGAAGGTGACATTTGTGCAAAGATTTAAAGAGGTGGTTGACGGAGTGGCCCCATGGATGTCCGGGGAAGAGGGTCCTGGCCTAGGAGATGGTCAGTGCCAAGCCCTGAGGCAGTGGTGTGAAGGGCACATTTGAGGAGCTCCAGGGAGACCTGTGTGCCTGGAGCTGAGCACACAAGGATCACAGCAGCAAAAGATGGGGACAGACACGTAACAGAGGACCAGAGCATGTTGCCTTGCAGGTCACTGAAAGGACTTTAACTTTTCCTCTTAATCTTAACAAGATGGAGTGTCTTGAACAGGGGACTACATAATCTGATTTACATTTTACAGAATCAGTTGGACTACCATGTGCAAAAAAAAAGAAGGTAAGGACCAGGAGATCAATTAGGAAGCTATTACAATACAAGACAAGGATGTCTTAAACCTCTGGGGTGGTTCCTCTGTGGAGATAGTAAGAAGTGGTTATGTTTGAAACTATATTTGAAAGTGGAGCCAATATGATTTGCTGATAAGTTATATGTGGCATGTAAGAGAAAAAGAAGGTTGGTATATTTTTGGGTTTTGGCTTCTTATTCAGCAAATGGAAGTATAGAGTTGCAGTTAATTAAAATAGCAAACACTGCAGGACGAAGGAGCAGATTTCGGGGAAAGAGCAGGAGCTTGATTTTAGACATTAAGCTTGATATGCCTAGGGGCATCCAAGTGGAAATGCTAAGTAGTCATTACATATTTAAGTCTGGAGTTCAAGGAAGCAGGTAGGCAGGTTAGCTGGTGATAGACAGGCAAATACACACATATCTAGATAGGTCTACATGTACTTACGTGAAAATATATGTATGATATATAAAAGGCAGGATGCAAAACATTATGTAGAATATAATCCCAATTATGGATGAGTAAAGTTAAAAAATTATTATATGCATATAAAAATAATTGAAGGTAAATGCAAAATAAATAAATAACCAAACTGGGATGATGGATTAAAGACTTAAATGTAAAACCTAAAACTATAAAACCTCTTCAGAAAAACCTAGGAAATGCCATTCTAGACATAGACCTTGGCAAAGATTTTATGACAAAGATGCCAAAAGCAATTGCAACAAAAACAAAAATTGACAAATGGGACCTCATTAAACTAAAGAGCTTCTGCACAGCAAAAGAGAGTAAATAGACATCAACAGAGTAAATACACAACCCACAGAATGGGAGAAAATATTTGCAAATTATGCATCTGACAAAGGTCTGATAGCCAGAATCTATAAGGAACTTAAATTAACAAGTAAAAAACAAACAACTCCCTTAAAAAGTGGGCAAGGGACATGAACATTTTTCAAAAGAAAACATATACATGGCCAATAAGCATATGAAAAAATGCTCAACATCACTAGTCATTAGAGAAACATATCAAAACGACAATGAAATACCATCTCACATGATTCAGAATGGCTATTATTAAAAAGTCAAAAAATAACAGATGCTGGCAAGGCTGCAGAGAAAAGGGAACACTTATATACTGCTGATGGGACTGTAAATTAGTTCAGCCACTGTGGAAAGCTATTTGGCAATTTCTCAAAGGATTTAAGAGAACTACCATTTGACCCAACAGTCCCATTATTGGGTATTTACCCAAAGGAATATAAATTGTTCTACCATAAAGACACCTGCATGCGTCTGTTCATCACAGCACTATTCACAATAGCAAAGACATGCAATCAACCTAAAAGCCCATCAGTGGTAAACTGCATAAATAAAATGTGGTACACATGTACCATAGAATACTACAAAGCCATAAAAAAGAGTGAGATCAAATCCTTTGCAGCAACATGGATGGAGCTGGAGGCCATTATCCTAAGCAAACTCGTGCAAGAACAGAAAACCAAACACTGCATCATCCTACTTATAAATGGGAGCTAAACACTGAGTATACATGGACACAAAGAAGGGAACACTAGATACCAGGGCCTACCTGAGGGTTGAGTGTGGGAGGAGGGTGAGGATCAAAAAATTACCGATTGGGTATGCTTATTATCTGGGAAATGAAATAATCTGTACACCAAACCCTCATGACATGCAATTTATCTATAGAACCAACCTGCACTTATACCCCTAAAACTAAAAGTTAAAAAAAAAGAATGTATGTTAATTTTGTACATAAAAAAAAAACAGTAAGTGCAGGATAAGGCAAACTATCAAAGCCATTAATTTCTAGCACAAACCTCTATCCCATTCACTGAACTCTGGTTCCGACCGCAGCTACCCTTTGCCTCAGCTTATCCTTCTTTCTCTGTTCACCTTTAGCTTTCCCCAATCACTTGCTATCAAATAGACTTCAGAGGACCAGGAAAATCTGTGGTGCACTTTCCCAGAGTTGAACTCACAGAAGAGGAAGAATCTGAGATCAAAGTCAAAGTCAGTAGTTACCTCAGAGTCCTGACAAATGAGTTTTTCTTCTTTGATGCAGTTGCCAATTTAATTCTCAAGCATTTTTTTAAGGTCATGATATTTAGAATAACAAGGCCCTAAAAATTAAATATTCCTTTATGTGCTTAATTTCTGACCCAAATGTAGTACTGAATGACAAGTGAATGAAGCTGAATATGTATAGAAAGGTTAGTATAAACTGCTTTTAAATTCCAAGTTTGCAAGCCCAAGGCTTTCACTCTCTTACACAATGGGCATTAAACAAAAATGTTCTTTCCTGGATGCAAAGATAAATCTCTATTTTTCTAGGAGCCTCTGCAGCAGGATTCTTTCAGGAATTTTCCATTGAGACATTACAGCTAGGAGGAACTCCTTACCCCATTCCCTTTTGCACCGCCTCCTGTTCCCTTTTATCCACGTTTCCAACTCCACTTGTGATAAGTAATGGAATTGGACAACCGTCTGTCAACCCAAGACGGTTTCCCCCAGAATCTAGCCCTCAGGTTGAAAACACCGTTTGAGAAAAGAAAATCACTGTAGACTATTTTTCTACTGTTCTAAATAGCTCAGCTGGAGGGAAGTTGTTATTTCCTCTTTAGCACGCCCTGTTGGAAAAACTTGCAGTTCTCTTTCCTTCCCTCCTGCACCAAACCTGCCCCCATCCTGCTCCTACCTCCCAGCTCATGTCAGGCCAGGAAGTGGGTAACAGTTCCACAGCCTTCTCCATAATTTCTTAGGCTGGAGCCACATCCCTTCTGATCTAATCTGTGCCAACAGAAGAAAAGAAGGAGCTGTCCTTGGAGAATGTTCTGTTTCCTCTTCTAGAGATAGAGTGGAGGGGGCGGGTGGGAGAGCGTCTGTAGGATGCCATTCTAAACCTTGCTGGTTTGGGAGTGTGCTGACATCCTCTGCCTGATGGTTAATACTGTAAGATGTGGGCAAGTGACTTCAGACCCAGGAGAAATTAAATTTAACTCCCATCATATAGACCTGCCACCATCTTCAGGCTAAAGATGCTGCTGACTGTGACTGAGGATGTACCCACACGTGATAGGAACAAACTCACTAGACCCAGGGTCAGGTGAGCTGTCAGCTGATGGCACGCAAGGATCTTTTCTCAGTGAGCCTCCACGGTTCTCTTCTGGTGAATGTGGACTCAATAAAGACCAGTGGTGGTCAAACTCTTCCCACAGGTGTAATCTAAGTGGTAACGTGTAAGAATGGAGTCACTCTGGAGGAGATCTGAGGCCCCACCCATTTGGCCTTCCCCTGGTCTGTATGGGGAAAGCTGTGGCACCTTGGAGGAACAGAGAAGACTCCTCAACATGGTGTGGATAAGTGAGACTCTTCTTGATCCAAAATCCTACAACCCTGCCAAGTCCTCACCTCGGGGAAGAGGAAGCTCCAAATCCCTCCTCAGATGAGGTGCAGGGAATGGGGCTGCTATGCTCAGGCCAGAAGGGAGTGGTTTATGTCCCTGAAACAGGGGAAGTAGGGCAGAGCAGGCAGATGCTCAGGTTCAGAAGGGGTGGAGTATGGGCTAGCTGAAAAATCTACCTTAAAGCCTCCACTTTTGAGAGACCTCTATTTCCTCTTGAGATTTTCAAGCATTACAAATAATAATAATAATAATAATAATAAAGACAGCACCTCAGACTTTCCTCATGGTTTTCACCGAGTACTGAAGAAAAAGCATCAGCAATGCCCTGGAGCTGAAGAATTTAGGTCAGAGCTAAAAAGTGACTTTGCTGATGGGGCTGACTGTTGGGTCCTAAAAAATACCAAGAGAAACTGGGAGAGACCTTTCCTGAAAAAACTCAAAAAAATGCACAGAACCTCAGCCCAACGCAGAGATTTCAATTTCATCTCCCTCTTTTTAACTGTGTTTTCCTTTATTTGTTTTTTGTTTTTGTGGATAACCATTGCTTCATACTCTTGAGGCTGGACTGGCTTTATGGAGATGAGAGAGATAAGGCAATGAAGTCACCTGCCCTTGTCAGGAGGTAATTTAGAGGTGTAGTAAGAAATATTCAGAAATTTTAAAGGATGGTCCCACCTTCCACCATCTCTTCAGGGGACATGCCAAAGGAGAGATGCCAGATAAACAAAGAGAACAACAACAACAAAAAAATCAGCCACTTGGCTTTGACTTCTGAAAAAAAAAAAAAAAAAAAAAAAAACAGATGAAACTTAAAGGTGAGACAAGAGAGTTCTGATTTGCCAGAGCTGAAGATGTTATAACTCAAAAGACCAAAGGCTGGAAGAGGCAGAGAAGCAGAGCACACTAGGAGATTGGAAGAGAGTGAGTTAGACCTGCCTCATACATCCTCCACACTGACATCCAGTGTTGACCAAAGTGGGGCTATAAGAAGTAAACCTCTGAAAAGGAGAAGACCATGCAGGTGAGTGTTGGATTCTCCTCTCCATAATTCTCCCCATCTCTCACCCAGTTCTGGACCCTAGGTTGGGAAGAGGTGATTCTGAAACCTGAGACAGGTGGGGAGCCCTGGCAGTAAAGAGGACCTGTGTTTGGCTACAAGCTTGAAAGCCAGTTTGAGGCAAGCCTCATAAAACTGTACTCTGCATTGAATAGAAACGGTTGCCAGGCACCTCTAAAAGAACCTAATGCATATCTTGGTCTAACAGAACAGATCCATGAAGAGAAGGCTTGAGATAGCAACCTCACTACAGTCTTTTTTGATGCCAGAAAACCACAGAAGGGCCTCCTCAAGTTTTCTGTGCCCCTGAACAGGGCCAAGAAGAAGCTGAGAGGGCTAGTAAACCCAGAGAAATCTAACAGAGAAGAAAGAGGATTCACCACGACCTTAGTGGACAAGGTGAGTACAGGTCTCTCGGTAGATGCAGTGAGAATGAACACCACTGGCCTAACTGAAGATGTTAAGAACTCCATCTAAGTGGATGGATCCCAAAGAAAAAGAAAACACCAGGAAAAGCCTCCCACCAATACTGTAGCTCATAAGCCCTCAGCCCACTTCTACTTCCTGGAATTCAGGTACAGCCCTGCATTAACAGAATTGACCTGGGAGTGACTTTATGTTTCACCTCAGAAATGAGGTTCAGAATAGAGGTAAGGTTGAAAATAAAATATCAACACAACAGTTTGTGTGTGTGTGTGTGCGTGTGCGCATGTGTGTATTGCCACAGTTTTTACAGACCTGCATTTATAAGACTGTAAACTCTCATTTCTGCAATAGGCACAGAAATAAGACAGCTCCTCCTATGGTCCAGAGCCACAATGTGTCTCAGAGGCCAGGACTGCCTGTGGACACCATGCCCACTGCCTGCAGCTTCTGGAAGGGGCTGCTGACAGGTAAGAGGAGGTGGACTGCATGCTCAGCTCTTCTTCCTCCCTCTGTCCACGGCTAAGTTGCCAACTCAAAGTTTCCTTTTATTTCACCTCTGACCTCTCCCTTGTACCCATGCCCTCCTCTTCATTTGAACTGCCACCACCTCAGGTCAGCCCTGTTGCCTGTCATAAATTATTGTGAGAGCTGCATGGAAAGAGGTGTCAAATCAAAGGAAAAGGTCAGCCTTCCCTTGCTCAATTTTGTCCAGGTAAAGCATTATTACTTAAATGTTTCATTTCAAAGAATGACTCTGGGGATTTATCAATGCCCTCACTCCCCCAAATGTGTTCTTATCCTGTAGGAAAACACTGATCAAATCCATATTAGATAGTTTGGCCAGGCCTAGTAGCTCACATCTGTAATCCCAGCACTTTGGGAGGCCGAGGCAGGAGGACTGCTTGAGGCCAGGAGTTCAAGACCAGCCTAAGCAACATGGCGAAACCTTGTCTCTACTAAAAATACAAAAATTAGCTAGGCGTGGTGGTGCACGCCTCTACTCCCAGTTACTAGGGAGGATGAGGCAGGAGAATTGCTTGAACCCAGGAGGCAGAGGTTGCAGTGAGCTGAGATCGCACCACTGCACTCCAGCTCGGGTGACAGAGCGAGATTTCATCTCAAAAAAAAAAAAAAAAAGAATCCATATTAGATAGTTAAACATGTACCCTAATAGGTGATTATTTTCTCCTGCATTAGGATACTGTTGGTACTGTCATAAATTAACTACCACCAACAGGTAGCTTCTGCTTCCCCTCATGATTACGTGAAAACTTTGCTGTAAGTCAGAGCCTAGAAATGAGGTCTTTAACAATGAAGGACAGTCTTAGAACCTCATGGAAAGAATCGTACCAAGTTTGAACTACTGACACTTCAATTAACAGACTCATTGGTGCAGGCTTCCAAGGTGGTATTTCTTAGATAATTTCCAAAGGGTGTTCATAAAAGCAAACTGTTGACCCAAGATCTGGTGGAGCAAAAATAATTATATTGGACTAAAGGAACTGATGAGGAAATAGAATTTTAGTTGTTTTATAATATTGTTGGTATTATTTTTAATGTTCTATTTTCTGATATCACAGAGTGTTTTCTGTTTTTTCCTGATCTCTCACCATTAACTTAGTAGTCTGTGCTTTTGTAAACATTTTGAAATGAAAGATTTTTAAATGGTAATCTTGTTCTCACTGGCCTTTCAGAATTCAGGAACAACACTTTGTCTGAGTCTCTTTACTTTTAATGGCAATGGGGTTACTTGTATAGATTCAGTAAGAATCTGTTCTCATTTTTACTCGTAAATAATTGAACAAATAGATGGCACAGTCAAGGCCACACCTGGAGTGTCAGTCTCATCTGCTTAAATATGAAGCCCATCATTAAGAAACAAGGGTTGTTTTTTATTTGCAAAATCATGAGGCCCTCCCAGAAACCTGGACTGTTACCTTATAATGGCAGACTTGGAGGCCATCTCTCTTAAGGAGAGATGCATTCACCCTCATTTGTAGATGCTACAGGCAAAATAGTGGCAATGACTTTATTTTATTTTTTATTTTTGAGATGGAGTCTCACTCTATTGCTCAGGTTGAAGTACAGTGGCGCAATCTTGACTCACTGCAACCTCCACCTCCCGAGTTCAAGCAATTCTCCTGCCTCAGCCCCCTGAGTAGCTGGGATTACAGGCACCAGCCACCACACCTGACTGATTTTTGTATTTTTGGTAGAGATGGGGTTTCGTCATGTTGGCCAGGCTGGCCTTGAACTCCTGACCTCCAGCTATCCACTCACCTTGGTCTCCCAAAGTGCTGGGATTACAGGTGTGAGCCACCACACCCGGCTGGCAACATGGCATTGTCTAGCCTCAGAATAAAAGCAATAAACAATATACCTAGAATAAGAGAGGCTTCTGAAATTTCCTAAGATTTTTAAGAAATCTCCAGACAGAAGTTAATTTTCTGGGCTACGTAGTTGCTTAACACCACATGGCTTTAGATTTTCTGACCAGACTACAAAGAGGCTTATATATATTAGTTAACTTTTCTTACTGCATTTATAACTAAATGAATCAGGCCTAACTGCAATGAGATTAGCTTTTTAGAAATCAAGAATAATAATTGGAGATTATTTGTAATCACAGTGTTTCATGGTTTACAACGTCCTTCCACATCCTGACTTAAACCTCCTAAAGAGCCTTTAAACACAATATTCCTGAAGTCACCATGATCACATTTAGATTTGAAATCTTCATCATTTATTTGCCCTGGAAAAGACAACATAGCTTATAAAGAGCCAGATAGATAAACGCTCATACCCCATTCATTCCACTCCATTACAAATCACTCCTAGATTTTAAAACATAAGCATACACACACACACAAACACACACAGAGAGAGAGAGAGAGAAATGCAACAATTTCCAAGAAAAGCCAACTACAGCTGAGAAAGCTGAATTCCACAGAAGGCAAATTCAAACGTCTATCTTGGGTCTCACCAAGGAAGGCTCAAAAAGAGGCTGAGACCAGTGGGACAACATTACTTTCTCCATCATGAAAACATCCAAATGAGCCCAAGCTTTCCTGCCCCTCTCAGCCACGTAAGAGAAACAGTTACCCCTAGGGAGGTATTCTCTTTCATCTGTCCCCTGGCTCTGTGCTGCCTTACAAGCAGAATATATTAATAAAGAAATACTTTAGGGGAGAACTCTCTCCACTGTTGTGACATCTCTGCAGTCTCTGTTTTGATATTTGGCCTTGAGAAGTTCAAAGGATTCGAAAGATTAGAGTTCAAGAAAGACTAAGATGTACCCCAGGGCAGGTCCTGGTCTTAGATGCTGAAAAACATGCTCCTCCCACACCATAGCGAATATGACCTCTAAAAGAACCTAGTGGATATCCTGGTCTAACAGGATTATTTTCAAAGGCTCTTGTTCATCTTTTTAATGGTAGTTGAAGGCAATTCGGTTTAGGGTCCCTAAATCTGGAGTACTTACCTGTCATGTCTGCTCATTTCTCCAGTTTGTTCCTAGTGCCTGGGACAGAGCTCGGCCACATCAACCCTCTGTGACCCCCCATTCCTGCCCACGAATTCTCTGAAGGAAACCCTCACTCACCACTCCTTTCTGCCTTGTGCTTTGGTGGCTCAGGCTCTGGGAGACAGGGACAGGGCCCATCACAGAGGGTGGTGAGGCTTTTGCCAGTAGAACAAGCATGGAACTCCAATTTGCACTGCAAAAGAGAGACACAACAGGTCTTAAGAATGCAGCCATAACAGACCCCTACCCCGCCTCCTAAGAAACAGCAGTGCCCTTTGCTTCACAAAAGCAAAGACAAAGCAGGGAGAGGTCGACCTCAGGTAGAGGTCTCAATTACAGAATACTAAATAAGAAATGGCCTTTTATATTTTACCAAATGCAGAGGATAACTTCTAAAAACACTGTGGAAGCCCTAGAAGACTTCCTTTAATGATGGTAAACCCTACTGTCACTATTTCTAAAATAAAATTATTAATATGAAACTTAACATCTGTAGAGTCCTATCTGGTCCAGGAACCCCCTCCATTCACTTTGAGGCATCTTCTCCACACTCCTCCCATGTGGAGGTAACACCGCTGGAATACCACTCCTGGTCCCTCTCAGCCTGCTCACATGCTCTTCCTGGGAGGGAAGAGTAACAATCCCTTTAGTAAGTCTGTATGGTAATCTGAGGCTCAGCCCCTTCCCCTTGGGAGCAATGAAGAATGAATGCTCTTGCTTCCGTTGTCCAAAACCTAAGTTTACATGGGTCTTCCCCCATCAGAGGATGCCTGTGGTCTAACTAGCTTGTGACTCCGTGGAAATGTTTACCTAATTCTAGGATTAAATATTAGAAGCCCATAATCCATATCCTCTTGTCAACCCTTTATCAGTAGCAATGGTAATATTTTAGTCATTTTTCTGTCAGCTCTTTAAAGTCTCAATGAATTCTCAGAACACAGGCAGGAGAGAGGAATGTTATTAATAGGTGCAAAAGACCGCAACAATTATCAGCATTTGTATTATTCTTGCATTATGGAAGAGGAAATTAAGACTCAGGTTAAGTAACTTGCAAAAGATCACAAAGCTCAGGGCCAAGCACTTAATGCATTCCACAACACTGTGTATATGGGGCTTCGGAATACAGACATCCCATACTGAACTGTGTGTGGCTAACTATGCGACTTTGCTATTGGCCTGGATCTGTGTTGTCTGAGAGTTTACTCCTTTTTTGTCTGTAAATTTCTCAAGATCAAGACCGGTGTGTAATCAGTCCTCTGCAAAGACCCACAGGCCCAGGACCACATACATATCTGGTGGAGGTTCAAAGGAAGAAGAGATAGGTGAAATTTAACGAGCACCCACTGTGCGTGCAGCTCTTATCAGGTGCCATGGGGAATCTTTAAAATGAAAGAAAAGAGGAGATACAGTCCTTGCCCTTGGAAAACACAAATGCATACCTTTGAAAAAAGTCCACTAGCACTTGCAAAGCCACACACATGAGTGCAGATAAATACTGGCTCATTGTAAGAGGACAAGCTATTCAGTCCCTATACCGATTAGAAACGGAGGGAAAGAATACTTTAAACCTGGTTCTAATGTACTGAAGTCACTCCTGTGTCACTCCAATGATCACCCATACAGTCACCAGCTGCCCATTCAGGGAGAGGGCAACAGAGCAAACCTACAGAATGCTGGCTCCCTCTTGATACAAAACTTCCTCTTGTGCATATTTGTTCAGTGCCTAGTATGTGCCCAGCATGGCAGCAGGCATTGTGGGGGCTACACAAAAATAAGCCATTGCCCACGTCTCACACATCAACTGAGCTGATGAAGCAAAAAAGAGTGTGTCCTTGTAAAGCCATGTGGATGTGACTATGAGGTGAGGCAGGACATATGTCTCCGTAGGGATGGGGCATGAAAGAGGACCTCAGGTATGGGATGTGCTACAGAGAGCACGTGGACTGAAGGTGAGCCAAGTGGAACGCCGGGAAGGCAGCAGGCAGGTCACTAGCACGAGGAGCTTCCTTTCATTCAGCACAGCGTGTGTGCACATGCCCAGAGCCGGACACAGCTGCCATGACCGGGCTGCCTCCTCCGCCTCTTCTGGGCTAGTTCTCTGGAACAATCCTCTGTTTCAGACTAGTGGTTCTCTGGCTTATTAAAAGAATCCTTAAAGCTAATTTAGGGGAAAAAATATATTTTTATGTGTCCATTTGTTTCATAAAGTCAAAATTATTACCTTTATTTATCATAAAGCCTTATCATGCTATTGCTGTTACTGCCCGATTGTATCTGTGACAGACTGTGAGACTCCCCCTCTCCACCCCATTCTCTTCTCTCTCTGAGAGAGGAATCCACACTTCTGCTCCAGGCCCCATGTCTTGCAGCAGCACCTCCCTGTAGGAGGGTCAACTTTCCCACCAGGTCTAGCCACATGCTCATTCCAACCAGTGGTGGTTAGTAGGTGGGATGCAAGCCAGGTTTGAGCAGACATGTCAAGAATCACTGGTTTCATCACCTCTGTTGCTCTTCTCTACCATGAAAATGATGTGCCAGATAAGGGCTGTTCCCTTCTGCCCAGGACACAGAAGGCAGAGAACATGGAACAGAGCTGAAGTGTTCTGAACAGAGCCACAGCTAACGCACAATGTGAACACGGAAATAGGGTTTATCATAATAAGCCAATGATGTTTGGGGATTATTTGCTATTACAGCATAACTTAGCAAAAGCTGACCAACAGAATGACTTCCTTCCTGCTAGACCATGAAGGCCTTAACAGCATGAAAAGGTTTTAGTTACTGTTTTATCCCTGGCATGATATGACATACACAGAGCCCTGGCATAGAGTAGGTGTTCAATAAACAGCTGCTGAATGACAAAGGCAGAAAGAAGGGAGCCACAATTCACTTTGCTGCTCTGGACCTCTGTTCCAGTCCCTGGGTGCTTACCAATCTGCCTGCACAAGGAAGGAAGTGCTGGAGCTCAGTACTCACCACATTCATCCTAAACCATCCTTTACCCATGTCTACTCCCTGAGACGCCTCTTTGAGCTCCACATTGAGTACTCTGCCCCTCAGCCTGCCTGCTCACCCCAGCCTATCATTGGATTATGAGCCTCTCTGGGTGGCCTTGCCATGACTGTGGGCCCTGTGGACTGTAATTCCTGGAATCCACTTTCTCGGCTGGCCTGCAGCATCCCCTCTCCTGTCCAGCCCTGGTGGCCATCTCTGCAGGCAGCCCAGTCTCCTCCCTAGCTACAGAAAGACACCACCAGAGAAAACAGTACTTATCTCTTATCTGTATCAGTGAAAATCCAAGTTCAAGGGCACAGATCTGTTTTTTTACCTTTCAGGACAATATGTGGCATTTCACATATGTAGCTCAAAAGGCTAATTTCTTTTCTTTTTTTTTTTTTTTTTTTAAAAGAGACAGGGTCTCACTCTGTCACCCTGGCTAGAGTGCAGTGGCATAATCATAGCTCACTGCAGTCTTGAACTCCTGAGATCAAGCAATTCTCCTGCCTCAGCCTCATGAGTAGCTGGGACTACAGACATGTTTTGTAGAGATAGGGTCTCACTACATTGCCCAGGCTGGTCTCAAACTCCTGGGCTCAAGCCATCCTCCCACCCCAGCCTCCCAAAATGCTAGAATTACAGGCAAGAGCCATCATATCCAGCCATAATTCCATTTTTTATAAAGCTTAAAACAGGCTATTTAGAGATACAGATACATGTGGTAAAAGCTCCTTTAAAAACTGGCAGGGGAGGGGACCATGACAAATACCAGGAAGATAGGGGTCACCTCCCCAGGGAAGGCAGCAGGATTGGTCAGACAGGAGCCCAAAGGAAGCGTCACAAACATTGATGATGTTTTATTTTATAAAGTAAGCATTAGATTCTGAGGCTTTTGTTCTGTTACTAAGCTTGACAACTTCTATAAATAATATATACATTTTTATGTATCAAAGACTTTATGATAAAATATAAAACAATGTTTATAGGCTCCTATGCAGGTGACAACGAAGCTAGAACCACACCTCCCAGAAAACTCCATGAGCAAGCGCGGGGAGAGCCCTCCAGGAAGGGTTGAGAGTGTGAAGCTCTGCTCCTGAGCCCACGGCCTCCCACACATGTTCTCTTCCCACAACACTTCTCTAATTCTCACCCTTGAAGTTACTCTCCCAATCACTTTCCCTCATCCTCCCTCCTCCCTTCTCCCAGGTTCTTTCTAGGGAAGAACAGATACAGAAGCCAAAACCTGATCACCATTCCAGCTTTACACTAAGGACTCTATGTAAAGACTATAAATCTCTGTTGTTGAAGCACCCAGTTAGTGGTGCTTTGTTACAGTAGCACTAACAAATTAATATTCTTTCCATCCAGATTTTTTAAAAAGAGAGAGACTCTAAGGAATGAAGACACTTTGTCTTAGGTTTATAAAGCACAGATCTTTGTGCCAAGATGGCTCAGCTCTGCTGGAAAGAAACAAAACAAAAACTATGAAACAGCAGCCTCAGGATATGAGCAGTTGGACCTAAAGAACTTGGCCAAGTTGTATCAGTTGTGACGCATGCCCAGAAAAGAGGAAATATTAAAAATTCAAATCTTTATATTGATTTTATGATGAAGCAGTCAAATAAATAATTAACTCTAACTCTCTAAAGGAGGAGAGTTGAGAAACTAGGAAATAAGTTAAGGACTTTTAAACATTATACTAGAACCCATACTCATACACAACATATTATTATAAATACAAACCCCTGGGGATTCTAGACCCTCGACCTGCTAAAACAGAGATGCCTGCCTGCCCTTATCACTGCAGACAGAAAAAGAAGCAAGAGCCAATGACAACATGAACAGGCAGATACACTGAAAATGTTGACCTACTTAAAAATAAATGTGCTAGCATATTTCCCAACCAATCTTTCCTTCCATTTTGCATAACACTCTAATACATTGGTTGGAATGAGTGAATATTTTCCGTAAATGGTCAGTAAATCTTTCTCTTTTATGATTTGTAAAGCACAGCTAACAACCTCTTTCTGGTTCATTGCTCACACAGGTCTCAACCAAGTACATTTCTCTACCACACCACACTCTGCTTTGCCTCTCATGCTTTGGGTATTATTTTTAACATTTTATTCAAATTGCTTTCTCCACTGTATTTCATCAACCTATCATCCATTTTTTAAGCCAGACTGTTGACAGTTCACAGTTGACAATTTTGTTCACAGTTGATGAATTCTGATTTGTTTTTATTCACCCAAAATCATGTCACAGTAGGTGGGGGGGAGCAATCCTGAGGCTTTGCCGGCTTTAATAATTGGGCGGGAAGTGAGCGGCTGCTGACTGCACCAGTCAGATGCCAACATGCTGTTCCTGGCTGACGGGAGAATAACCACCCATTTCTGCACAGAGCTTGAGTGGCTCAGTGTTCATCTGGAAGAAGCTATGCACAGAAACAAGGGAAGGTCTTCGGTCTCATTTAGAACCTTATTGAACATCCATAAATATATGTGTTCCTTTCTGCATTTAACACATATTCACTGAGCATCTACTATGGGCCAGACCCTGGTCTAGGTGTAGAACCAATGGGACAAAGGCCTGTTTCCATGAAGTTCACATGGCAGGCATTGATGGGAGTCAGGGAATTAAGCAAGAGGGAGAAAGAGGGAATAAAGGAGAGGGAATGATGTATGGTGTGATCAGTAAATCTTCTGGAAAGATGACATCTGAGCAGAGAACAGAATAAAGTGAGTCATGCAGCTCTCTGGGGAAGGAGGGTCTGGGAAAAAGGAAGCACAAAGGCCCAGGGTAGAAGATTTTGACTACACTTGAGAAACAGTGAGGAAGCTAGAGAGGGATGAGGAGAGTGGGAAGGACCATGTTAGTGGAACAGATGGTTGGCCTGTGTGTGACCCAGGGCACAGTCTTTTATTCTCTCTCTCTCCTTCTGTGTGGTACACACACATGTCTATGAGTTAAGGCTTCCAAATAAGTCAGAGCCTTAAACTTCTTGAAGACCAAGCTGTTAAAAATATAAAAGAGGAAAATGCTTTTTTTTTTTTTTACAAGAGAATAGCAGCTACAAAATTTAAAAGAAAGGCTAGAGTTAGAAAGTCACCATTTTGAAACTCCTCATGTAATTAATTGAGTCAGAAAAGGACCATTTAATATTTGCTAAAAATTTTGGGTGAAAGTTATTAGAGAATGAAACATTCCCACAGTCTTAAAATGTCTCCTTATAGTGTTATTATTATACAAAGAAGAAAATGCACACTTTCAATAAAACAAATGGCAGTCACCCCTTAACAAAGGGACCAAGGGTCCAAGCTAATACCACTGGCGGCAGGACAGGCTGGCATGTGCCTCCTAATATGCAACAAAAGAAAATACACAGTAGCACCTGTGAGGCACTGGTATTAAAAAGGTTGAACCCGAGTCTATGCATTAGGAAACAGACAAATCCAAAATTGAGGACATTTTATAACAGTCTGAACTCTAAAAGCAAACAAAACAAACCTGGGGCGGGTGGATTATCATACTAGAGTAATCATTTCTAATTAAAATAAATTAAAAATCGGAAACAAATGAAATGAGTGAAAGTTAACTGAACCTTGACTAATAATTATTATACAAAACACATTATTATACAAACATTTGGGGAAGAATTTCTGTGATGTTAATGTGAACTATATGCTAGGTGATATTATGGAATGTTCTTACAGGCATAATACCTACTAAGGTTAAGGTGGTTATATAAGAGAACACCCCTTTTCTTAGGGGTGAGGTGTCACAATGCTGCAAATTACTTCTAACTAGTTCAGGGGAAAGTACGTATGTATATACAGAAAGCAAGAGTACACAAATGTGCCAAAATACTAACGACTGCCAAATCTTTTTGTTTCGTTTGTGTTTTGAGACTGAGTTTCGCTCTTGTTGCCCAGGCTGGAGTGCAGTGACATGATTTCAGCTCACTGCAACCTCCGCCTCCCAGGTTCAAGCAATTCTCCTGCCTCAGCCTCCCTAGTAGCTGGGATTACAGGCACCTGCCACCATGCCCTGCTAATTTTTGTATTTTGTTGTTGTTGTTGTTGTTGTTGAGATGGAGTCTCGCTCTGTCGCCCAGGCTGGAGTGCAGTGGCGCAAACTCGGCTCACTGCAAGGTCCACCTCCCAGGTTCAAGCCATTCTCCTTTCTCAGCCTCCCGAGTAGCTGGGACTACAGGCGCCCGCCACCACGCCCGACTAATTTTTGTATTTTTAGTAGAGACGGGGTTTCACCGTGTTAGCCAGGATGGTCTCAATCTCCTGACCTTGTGATCAGCCCACCTCGGCCTCCCAAAGTGCTGGGATTACAGGCGTGAGTCACCGCGCCCGACCTAATTTTTGTATTTTTAGTACAGACGGGGTTTCACCATGTTGGCCAGGCTGTTCTCGAACTCCTGACCTCAATAGATCTGCCCACGTCATCCTCCCAAAGTGCTGGGATTACAGGTGTGAGCCACTGCAACAACTGTCAAATCTTAATGATGGGTATACAGCATTCATTGCATTATTCTTTAAATGCTCTGTACATTGAATAATTATTAAACTAATAGCCAGGGGAAGAAAATTTAACTTGCTTTGCCCAGTGGTGCTAGGAGAACTCTTCCCAGAAACCACTCCTCTTTTCCCTCCCTAAGCTCCTCCCTCCCCAGTGGCTTGCCACTCTCAGGTGTTGCAGTTACTGTCCCTCCTGCAGCTCCCCCTAGAGGGTGGCTCTCGGGGCAGGGACTGGATCCTATTTCCTGCTGTATCCAGGCTGGCTTACACCTGGTAAAGAGCTGACCTTCAGTAAGGATTTGTTAAAGGGCCAAGTGATTGAGGTTTTCCAGAAGCACAAAATTCTCTTGATTGATATCAGCAATTAGCTTTGCTCATTTTCTTACCTTGTTTATCTTGTCAGTGATTTAGCACACCCTTTTCTAGTGAGTGAGGAGGTAAGTTTCAGTCCAGTTCATGTACAGATTGTCACAGGCTTGGTTTTAGAGGCAAGGCTGAATAGTTTCTCTAAACTGTGTAACAAAACCAGTGGAGAGTCTTGCTGTCCTCCAGGCAATGCAACCAAGAGTGGCCGGCACCATGGAGAGGAGTGCAGCCCTGCCCTGCACGTGCAGGCCCACCCCCGGCAGGCTCCTGGCCCCTGCTTTAAGCTCCCAAACTGCACACAAGGGGAACTGCCTTGGCTCACCTCCACTGTTCTCACTTCTGGGCATTTTCCCTGTTATCTCCTCTGCCTGGGATTTTGTTAGGACTGGACACTATTTTGACATTTTAAATGTCTGTGGGATTTTTTACTTAACTGGGATTTCGGAGAATAGTGCAGATGAGGAAGGACTTGAAGTTCCCGGGCCTGTCATCCTCTCTAGGAGATGGCTGGCCCCATGGAGGGAGGACAACCTGCTGTACATCAGAGAGGTGGGACCATGCACAGCCTCACCAGGCAAGGCCTGGATGCAGCAGAGAGCCCAGACCCGAAGGGCTCTCAGTGAAGGCCCACAGTCGGGCCAGCTGCAGCCCTCCCCTCTTCCGAACCGGGCTCCAGTGCCTTTCCTCCAGGAAAGCTTTTCTGAGGCTCCTGCCTCTGTGCCCCAGGACAATTCTCTCATTGCACTCACCACTGGACAGTGCTTATCTGTTTACATATCTACTTCTTGAAGGAAATAGTATCTTTGACTAGAGCCTAGCATATCACAAGTACAGGTGCTCCTCAACTTACTATGGGGTTACATTTCAATAAACCCATCTTAAGGTAAAAATAATCAGAAATTGAAAGTGCATTTAATATGTCTAACCATCAAACATCATAGCTTAGCCTAGCCTACTTTCGGTGTACTCAGAACACTCACGTTAGTCTACAGTGGGGCAAAATTATCTAAGATAAAGCCTATTTAATAATAAAAAGTAGGATATCTCATGTAATTTATTGAATACTGCACTGAAAGTAAAAAAAAAAAAAAAAAAAAAAGAATGGTTGATGGGTAGCCAAAGTATAGTTTCTACTAAATTCGTATCTCCTTTGCACCATCTTAAAGTCATACCATTTTCAGTTGAACCATTGTAAGTCAGGGACCATCTGTGTCTTATACATTTTTTGTTTATTTATGGGATATACCTTATGTAACCCTATGTGAGAGCAGGTGTTAATACATTCATTCTATAGATTAAGAGCAGGTGTTAATACATTCATTCTATAGATGAAGAAACTGAAACTAGAGAAAGCAAATAACTGCCTCGGGGACACAAGGTGAGTAAGTAGCAGATTTAAAAATTTTTTTTTTTTGAGACAGAGTCTCACTCTGTTGCCCAGGCTGGAGTGCAGTGGCATGATCTCAGCTCACTGCAAGCTCCGCCTCCTGGGTTCACGCCATTCTCCTGCCTCACCCTCCTGAGTAGCTGGGACTACAGGCGCCCACCACCACGCCTGGCTAATTTTTTTGTATTTTTAGTAGAGACGGGGTTTCACCGTGTTAGCCAGGATGGTCTCGATCTCCTGACCTCGTGATCCACCCGCCTCATCCTCCCAAAGTGCTGGGATTACAGGCATGAGCCACCGCGCCTGGCCCCCGCAGATTTAATTTTTAATTCAACCCCTTCACTTCTCCCTAGTCCAGTGCTATGTGTAATGACTCACAGACTTCTACAACAGTGAGGGGTTTGGCAAAGCCTTTACAGGAATCCTAGGAGGACAGAGAGGAGACAGAAATTATGCCAGAGCTCGGGAAAGGGAGAGAGAACAGGAGGTGCCCTGCTGGCGGCTGTGTGGTGCTGACCGGCAGGGAAGAAATGGAGTCAGCCAAATACAACCCTTGCTTGTCAACTGTGACTTGTCACTAGTGATAGTGATGTTAGTCAAAGCCACTTTAACATGTTGCAATTAGCTAAGCCAACTTACAGAAGTGAAGCTGATCAGCTCACAGACCTGAATCAGGTGATGTGGCCACCTTCTGTGTTCCAGAAGCTGACAGCAGCCAGACTTAGCCTCTCCTGGAGGCATAAAGGCCTGCAGCTATTCCTAGCTAACAGATTAACTGTGAAGTGTGATCATCAGAGCTCTCCCAAGCAGTCCAGAGCGGCCCAGCCAGGGCCTCAGAAGACAGTTCTGTTCATAGGATCTGGTCTCCGAACTTGACTCCCACCTGATGCAAGCTCCTAGAGAGAGCTGTCCATGCTCATACACCCTAGGGCCACATATAAGCTGTACCTTGAAAGTGGACAGGAAGAGGTTGCTGAAATAGATTCATCATCTTCCCAGAAACTCTAGGAAGTTGGAGACTATCACTTTCATTTTACAGATGAGAAGGAAAAGGGTAAGAAAGGAAAGAACACAAATAAGAATGAAAGAAGGAGAGAGCAAGAAAAGAAAGCTGTAGAGGAGGCATGGCAGAGGAGAGGAGGGAAGAAAAGAGAGAAGAAATACAAGGAGGAGAACAGAGGAGATGCTTCAAGTATAGAAAAAAAGCACAAAACATCCCAGAGAGACTTGGGAGATGCAAGAGGCAATGTGGGAGCAGAGACCTTGTTCACATGTCTCTCGCCCAGCCTGGATATGTGGGCTCAGGCAGCGCTAGGAGAAAGGAAGAGGATGTTCTGAGGTGCTGGCACCTGCTTAAAATTAAAATGTCTCTGCAGCTATAAATGCCCTCGAGATGCCTGTCTCTCCAGCTGTCCTGGTTTCCTTGCAGGGGACCCAGCCCACACTAAGCCTCCTCTCCATGCTGCCTGTTCCCCACTGGCTCGGGCAGTTTACTCCACAGACAGAATTCACCGGAGGTGGAGGGCAAGTTGAGGTGGCACCTGATTCTATCATGACTCACACCTCTCCAGCTGTGATGGTGGGTAGGGAGAAACTCTCTGCCCAGGATCTGTCTGCATCTCTCATTACAAACCTAGTAGGGAATCTGACACCCAGGGCGCCACTGCTTACTGGGGTTAAAGGCAGGTCAATTTACATAACCTGTCCAAATCTTCATTTCCTTGTCACTAAAGATAATCCCTACTTCCTGCAGCCATCCTGGAAGTAGAAAGGATAACTAATGATCTCTAGATCTCTAGTGCCTGGCAGCATTCCTGGCACATGGTAGACAATTAATCTTTGCTCCTTCCTCCATACCCCAAAGCCCACATTCATTCTCTTCTTCCTCCAATAGCTTCTCCATGCTGGACTGATCTCTGTAAAATGAAAATGTGCTTGTGACACCCTACCCCAGCTTACAACCATTCCTTGTATCCTGCTATCCTCAGACAAAAAGTAAAGACTTTTAGCCCAGCAGAAAAGGTCCCCAGAGATCTGTACCCCACATATCTCTCCACTCACATCTCTTATGTCTCTCCAAACACATGCTTACTGTGACCCAGCTTGCAGACCACGCTTACTCCCCCTTAGTCTCCTCGGCCATGTCCCTTGAGGCTTCCTCTTAGATGCTTTGCTTTGTCTACAGCAACCCCAGGAGCCTGCAGTAGGCATCCCTAGGTACTTCTAGCACCTTCCCACCTCTAACACTCTGTCTCTTGCCCTGTACTTCAATGACAGCTTTCTTGCCTGTCTCTCTTATGAGTTCCATGAGGACTAGGTTTTAATTCACTTGGTTAGCCCCAGTGCCTGGAAAAGAATCTAAAAAAGAGTATGTACTAAATAAATGTTGGACAGCTATATAGATGCATGGGCAGGAGGATGGAGGGACAGCCCCACCCATCTAACCACCTGCTGAACAATCGACACAGCTCTGTCGTCATCTCCAATGCACTTGGCCAAATGAAGTCATCTCTCACTATCCATCTCCAGGCTTTGATACTCCTTAGATCCATGAATGGTATCTGGACTGTCACAGTCCAACAGATGGAAAGCTTTGACTGTCTCTCCTACCATCCCATCTGATTCCCCCCCACTTAGTGAAATGTCGTACCAAAGATCCCAAACTAACATTTTGCCCTCAAGCCCTGATCAAAACTCAAGTCCTCCCTTTTGATGCTGGTCACCATCTGGTACTGATGCTGCTTCTTCAACAACACTGCTCTGACTCTTCAACAACATGCAACAATTCCTTAATAGCTGTCTTCTTCCTCCTCCCCGTCCCTGCTTCACTCTGATGTTGCCTCATCTGAATACCTCTTTCTTTTCCCATCCCAAACCTTCCCCACCCAGGCGTGTCCTCCTCTGGACATGACCCTGACCACTCCTACTCCTGCAGACCCCCCTTGGCTCCAGTGACATTTCCAGCCCACCCCACTCAACCACACACAGTCCCATGCCTGCTCTTCTGGTTTCCTCTTACCCTCTAATATTTTCTTCCCAATTATAATTTAGCTGCTAGACTTCAGGATATTTGTGTCATATGTCTATGTATTCTTCATAATACAGATACGAGCACTAAGTATATTTCTATTCTTCACAGTGCTGGTAGAAATGGCTTCTAATTCTTCATAATGTATACAAGGTTTAATATAACTAATCATGAACCCGGCATTGTGCTAAAAGTTTTACCTATATTTTCTCCTTTAATTTTCACCCCAGCCCCTATATGATAAAAATGATAACAACATACATGTTACACATGAAGAAATGGAGGCTCACAGATGTCATTTGGCCAATGAAAGCCAGCTCTAAGTTGCGAAGCCTGAGTCCAAATCCAGGCTATCTGATTCTAAAGTCTGTGCTCTTAAGAAATTAATTATGTGGTCTCAAGTCAAAATGTTTTCTGATGTTTGCTCAGGTCACATGTTTTCACAGTGTTCAGGGCTGTGCTGACAATGGTCTTCTCTGTCAGTTCATGGTACCTGCAGGAACCATTATCTTCCAAACAAAGCCAAGTCACACAAATGGTAAGGAATTATCTGAGAACTGTACCAAGGTAGTGCACACTCAGAGTTACAGTGTCCCTCCCGGATGTCTCTATAGAACCCCTGCCATGATCTCACTGAAACAAGGGCTCCCACCAGGGGGTGGAGATCTTGGTCTTTTCATTCCCAGATGTATCCCAGGCACACAGAACACAGCCAGCACACAGTAGGTGTCCTTTAATTATTCCTTGAATAAAAGAATGAATGAATGAATGAGATAGAAAGCAAGCCCCACAAAGCCGTGTCACAACTATCACCGAAGAAAGAACAAGTTTCTTGGTGAAATGAGTGAAGAAAACTACAGAAAATCTAAGTAGCTGTATCAGAGAGAGCACTTCACAGCCACCAGAAGGCACGGGTGAGATGACCACGTCACTAATAAAAAGGAAGGTCAGAGCGAACAGAGGTCTACATCAGATCTATAACTGCTACAAAGCAGCCCAGTAATGGCCTCTTTTGCAACTTCAAACCAATTCTGAACTGATTCTGAACTCCCGAGGGTGCAGGCTTCATAAGTACTTTATCATTCAGAGTTCAGACAATCAACAGCTCCTCTGTTCTGATCCCTCAGCAGGGGGGCTGTGCCTCCTGTCCCTGGACATCTCTGCAGATCAGCCTTCTGAGGGGCATTCCAGGCCTGGGGTCTGCCCTCCTCATGCTGTCTGTGTTTCTTTGTCATAACTAACACACTGTAGAGGGCAGGCTCCTGAGCCTTAGTTTCTGAGGCAGTGACCTCTCTTAGACTCTCTGCGTAAAAACACCTCTCCTCGCTTACCTACAGAGACTTCACAGATCAGGGAGAAGAAATGCAGATGGAGAAAGAATAACAGCAGATTTTTAAAGTGATAGAGAGGCAGTATTCCATCCCTGGTTGCCCCCAGTGTACTCTGAAAATGGAAAAACAGATACTAGCTAAGCACATCCACCAACTTCTGTCCAAAGCTGACACTGTCCAAGGTCAAAAAAAGCCATTAAGATCTCACCTTGGGCTGACATAAGACACCCATCACCAACCATTCAGCCTGCTTTACTTCTGCACTTCAGCCCAATTTCTTCCTTTCTCCCCTATCACTTGCTCTAGAAAATAAACCCCAAATATCTTTCTGAATAAAGCCTGCGTATGTCCATAAGAGCCAACAGAAACGAAACCACAGATAAAGGTGACCAAAAATGCCAAAGCAGACTTTTAACCAAATGCAACAAGATTAAGGTGATATTTTTTAAATGAAACAGTAACTTAAACTTTGAATTACTGCCTGATTTTACTGCTTAGAGATGAAAGATGCTGTAGTGCTGAACGAAAAAGCCATATAACTCAAAGAGGATTTTCTTTGCTTGGCATCACCTCTGTGAAAAATACGTTTAAGTAATAAAATGCCCTTGCAAGAGTCGATTCTCTGATGATGGAGCTGAGGTGTGAAAATGGTCGAGGGCTGGACAAAGACTGTCATTTTTCCTTTCTTTTGATTACACAGTTTTTCTGGAACATGTCTGATCTCATTTCTCCCAGAGCCTGATGAAAGGAGAGCTGGCTAGGCCAGGTGCCCCAACAGGCCTGCCTTGGTGACCATTCTGCCCTGCGAGGCAAGTTGTGTGCTGATTGTTCCCACCACTTGCTCCATGGCCAGAAACGCCCAAGTCACATGGTCCCTGCAGACCTCACTCTCCTTTTCTATTTACTTTTGAGGCCAGAACTACAGCCCCAGTGATCCTGAGATGGTCATGATTTGAGCAGACAAACTCACAAGGCTAAGTGGGATGCAGACATCTGATGTGGGAAGGCAAATATCTGGGTAACTTCTTGGTGTGCACAGAAAGAAGCAGATCTAGAGCCAGGAGGCCAGCCCAGGGGGACAAAGGGAGGAGAGACATGCCAGCTACTTGCAACAAGCTATTGGGATAAGATGCCACAAGCCTAACCAGGTGGGTGGGGATGCTTATGGAGAAAGATCCACAGAGAAGCAGTTGGCATGGGTGCAGTCAAGAGGGGTGAGAACACAAACCCTGTGATACAGACGCAGGCATTCAGCGACAAGACACCTCTGGAAGTCCTTGTGAAGATTTCAGGGAATGGTGACATCGGATGAGGATGCATAACAAGCATCCAGGTTTTTAGGAAAAGAGATACAAGAGAAGCAGTTGGCACAGCTTTTGAGGGTCAATCAGCCTTAGATTTCCATCCTGGCTGTATGCTTGGGCATGGAACAGAGCCAAGAAAGCCCCAGAGTCTGAGCTGGGCCTCGGTCCACAGAGGCCTAAGCAAAGTGGGGCAGCTTCAAAGACCCAAGAGCTCATTACATATTCAGTCCTCAGTTCCAAGCTTTGTACGAGCCTTCTCTTCCGCTGATTTCAAAGTTAGAAAGTTCAAACTAGTCTCCTCCCCCTCCTACTAAGTTTCCACTTGCATATTTCGATGTCAGTCCGAATCCTGTGTTAATCAGGCCAAAATTCATTAACGAAGGCCAACTGTGATCTCCAGGAAGCTAGCTGCTCTCCATCTAACATAATCTGTGTTTCATAAAGCTAAGTGGTTTCTCAAACACTCTAACACCAAGCTCTGAGGGGGGACCCTGTGAACAAAATAGAACAGCTCCTGTCTCATGGTGCCTGTTGCAATATGTGTGCTCCCGTTTTGGGGAATTCTGCACTGCAAAGTAATAACGAGCAGTCACGTTGTGGCGCCCTCATCATGTCATTGCCACAGATAATTAAGCTCATCAATTATCTCCTTTCCTTCGCTGCCTTAAGAGGATGTCACTGTGAGCTCACAGGGAAGCCAATACATCAGCTACTCAAATCCTCGGGAGCCACATTGCTGACTCCCCAGAGCAGCAGAGTGGCGGAAGCAGAGGCTCTAAATAAATGAACCTGGGTTCAAATCTTCCCTGGCTCCAGCCTTACAAGCTCTGAGGAACTTAATTAACCCTCCTGTGCCTTAGCTTTCTGATTTGTAAAACGGGGGAAACCATGATGCCTCCCTCAATGGGCAGCGGCACTCCGTTTATTCAACTGATATTTGTTGACCACCTATTATGGGCTAGGCAGTGCTCTGGTTGCTAGGGATACAATGGTAAACAAAACAGGCAAGGCTGCTGTCAGCTTGGGGCTTACATTCTAGTGATGAAAGCCAGGTATTAGAAAAAAATTAAATAAAACAATGTGTGTGAAGTACTTAACACAATGCCAGACACTGAATACTTGCTATGTGAGAGCCGAAAACTGAATACTTGCTATGTGAGAGCTATGTTACATTTGGGACACACATCGCCCCCAATACCCAGCCTATGGAGGGAATGGGCATTCTTAAAGCCTTGAGCTTGGGGAAGTTTGCCAGGCTCCTGTCCCTCCAGTGTGACAGGAGTGAGCTACAATGCAGTAAGAATCCTCCTGGGCTCTGGAGCAAGACAATATCACCGAGAGGAAAGAATCTGGAGGCAGACAAACCTGCTCTCAAATCCCAGCTCTTGCTTGCCCACTCCATGACCTTCAGCCTGTCACTTACAGCTTTGAGACTTAGTTTTTACATCTGTAAAATGGGGATAATAAAGGCGCCTGCCTCTTTGTGTTACCAGGATTAGCCAGGATTATGACAAGAGTTCAGCTCAGTGCCCAGTGCAGAGTAAGTGCTCATCCCCCTCTGCCAGCCCCACCTCCACCCCATGCAGACTCAGGAAGCTATGGCTGTTATGGTGCCTCCATCCCACTTCTGAAACTGTTCCCAGAGTACCTAAGTCATTTCACTTATTGCCCACAAAGATGCAGTAAATTCCATCCCCACAAGCTGGCCCTGCCTCCTTCTGCTTGCTAAGGGTATCCCTGAGCAGCAGGACACACCTCAGAAGCTGCAGAGTGGTGTGGGAATTGCAAGGCCAGGGCAGTGCACTGCCTATAACTTCCCATTCAACCTGGGGCCATGGCATGGATAACGTCTTTCTTCTCCCCTGCCAGACTGAGCTCCAGGAGGGCAGAGACTCGAGCACCAGTGCCAGCCAGGGGCATTTCTAGGGCACAGGAAACACACAAGGGATGGAAATGAGGCCAAGTAGAATCAGTGTGGCAGGGGCACTGGGAAACCCCTATTAGAGAGGGATGCATCTAATACTCTTTGATTCCCTCACCAAAAGTCCTAAGGCACATTAGTGAAAAAGGAATGCTCTGTTAAAGATTTCATAGAGCCACAGAGGAGAAGGTTAAACCACAGCGCCTTACCAAGCCTAAAAAAACCCAAAAAACAAAAAACAGAAAAGAAAAGAAAAGATAAGAGAAAAGAAACTCTATTAGATCCTTTAATCTCCACTGAAAGTCCTCTCAGCTGCCACTGACCCAGGGCTGCCTTTACCTTTCCATGCCAACCCCACTACACCACTCCAAATGCTTTTCCTCGGGGTCCTTACACCCATATCCCTCTAAGGAAGCAAAGCACTTGCTTTGGGATCCATCCTCATCAGAAGGCAAGAGATTTATACAAAGCAAAAAAAAAGAAAAAAAAAATTGCACCATCACACACATTGTTTGGATTTATAATCAGAACAAAGCAATAAAACATGTTAAAATTGAAAAGAAAAATGTCCCATGTATCTACAAGACAACTAAATATGTGATTCTAAAGGAAAGAACCTTCAGTGCTGAGAGTAACAAGCCACATGAGGAGGTGGCAAGGCACCTCAGGGTCGGAGGGTTCCCTAAGTGGCACTACTGGGGCTGTCTGGAGATGCCCCACCTGGCCCACCCTACGCTCACAGGGCCAGTGACAAGGACAGCACAGCATGAAGCAGGCATGAGGGTAGCGGTCAGAAAGGACCTCTATGTTACTAGAAAGGAAAAGCCATGATTTAAATTTAGGGCCATCACCAACCACAGCTCTGAGGCATTTGTGAGGCAAGAGCAGAAAGTGACATTTCCCCAAGCAGCAGCTCAGCCCCAGTGAGATGATCCCACTCACCATCTGCACAGAGAGCTTCTGGCCATGCCTCTTCCAGAAGGAAGCGGGGACTGATAGAGAGGCCTGTGGGGAGACGGCTTTAGAGAAAGAGACCAGTGTCCTGGAAAACACAGAACAGTTTGGGTCTCCACACTGGGGAGGAAGAACACTCACCTTTTGCAAGGGAATGAAGGAAGATCAAGCCAGATCTACACCCATAACAAAGGAAAAGCCCAGCTCCACTCCCGGTCAGTCATTCCTGAAGTGAATGCCTAACGGTGATGACGATGACAGAAACTGAGTAATAAGTACTAAAGTTGAGCTTTGCATCCATTAGCTCATCTGATCTTCTTGATAAACCTCTAAGGTAAGCATGCTTGGTTCTTAAACTACTTGCCAGTTTGATGGGTGGAAAACTGTATCTCACCATTGTTTCTGTTTACCTCCTCACCCAAGGCAAAAAGCCCTTCCTCCCTGCCCCAATAGTGTTATTCCAGGCTGGAGTCATGGGCTCTGCAGTGACAGACTGACAGACCTACAGTGTTTTCTGCAACATCATAGTTGAGTCCTCGTTCTCCCATCTATAGACTAGAGGTAATAGTACCTATTTCAAATGCTGTTTTAAGGCAAATGAAATTTAAAATGCTCATAGAGTATTTAGCACAGGGACTCCCCATCTGACCCATCTCCCTTTTCTCACTGGGTTAATTTGATGCTTGGAGGCAAAGCACACCTGACCCTCACTAAGGAGCCAGACCTTCTGCCTGAGCTCTGGGGCTCCTTCCTTCTACCCCTTCCTGCATCTCTCACTGCATCTCACACTGCTCAGTTACCAAATTTCACTTAGGGACAAAGTTAGCCACCCCACAGGCTACAAGATATAAAGGGCTTACCTTCCATGTTCCAGTTCCCAGCTAGATGGGGCTAGAAACTGGACAAGGACAGTAGCAGCATCTCTGCTGGGAAGACACCGCACCCAGGCCACAAAGGCAGCCCAGGGCTGAGCAGCACTCAGCAGCCCTCAGGGAGGAGGTCACAAAAGAAAGTCTCAAACCTGAGGGCACAGGCTCTTTGTTTACTCTGAGTGTGGGCAAAATCATCCTCTAGGAGGCAGAGCATTGTGTACAGAACCCAAATTGAATAAAGGCCTTCTCGGGAGGTGGCTGGCTGGGGTTCTGTATGCCGGGTTGGAATGACCATGCGTAAGGCATTCACTCCCTCCACCATTCCTGCATCCACTGAGTAGGTCATGCAAGCAATGTCTATGCAGCCCCTGTCACGTGCCTGATGTCACTAGTCACCGAAGCTACCAGCTGAGCAGGATTATGGCAGACCTAATTCCTGATCCCAGAAAGTTTAAATTTTAATGGGCATGTTTCGAGTTAATAATAGGGAAAAGAAACGCTTAGCTTTCTACTACACCTTATTCTTAGTAAAGTGCCCTCCCTTCTACTAAGTTTTTTACTGTGCAGCAAGCTTTTAAGGGACCTAGGAAGCCAGCTGCGTCTGATGGATGGAGAAACTGAGACTCACAGAAGTCACAGGATTTGCCCAAGGTCACTGGGATAATACAAGATAGAGCTGAGACTTGACTAATGTTTTCTGAGTTCCAATCAACTGCTCTTGTTATGTAACAAGCTGTCATTTCCCCAGCAACTAGAGAAATCCTTGTAGATATTTGCTGAAATTAATCAAATCGATACAACAAAAAGCCACCAGAAAAGCTTCCTATCGGGAATGGTGAAGGGAGCCAGGCACAGTCTTTTTTTCTTTCCCTCCCATCTGATGAACTGCAGCAGGGAGGTGTCACTAGGTGGGCTCCCTTCCTCTCTCAAGGTGAAAGCCACATGTGCAGCTGCATCTGGAAGGGCTGACTGCTGGAAGAATAGGTCTGGGCATGGGCTAAGCTGCATGAACTCAAACAAGGCAGTATATCTCTCTGCGCTTCAACGTCTTGCTCTAAAAAGAGAACTAGTACCACTGACATCTTTGGGGTTGTACTAAGTGAGATCACAGAAGTAAAGCGCTTAGCACTGGGCAGCACTCAATATACAGAAGCCATTTTATTGCTATTATCACCATCATTAATACTATTATTCTTGTCATCAAGTTCTTCACTAAAAGAGCTACCTCCACGAGGTCTCTCACTCTCAAAAATCCTGCAACTTGGGGCCTCTGCATGGCAGGAAGGGCTGGAGACTCGGCCTCTCTGTGAAGCAGCCGCTGGCAGCACCTCTTCCAGTGAATACTGCCATGTGTGTCCCAGGGCAGGGCCCTGGAGAGCACCAGGACCTTGGTGTGCGGGAGACACTGAGGTAAGGGGCCCAGCCTCCGCTGGATCTTTCAGAGGTTTTAGGGAAGGTTTTCCAAGCCCCACGAGAGGGAGAACATTGAGAAGGTTCAGAAAGGAGGTCAAGAAGCAGGGAGGAAGAAACAGAAAAAAGTGTGTAAACCAAGGGAAACACAGGGGTGGCTGTATCTAGGAGCCTCCCACCCAGGATTTCGCAACAAAGAGCTGACGACACTACATGCTTTCTCTAAGCCTGTTGGTGCCCAGAAGCATCTACCACTTTCTCGTGTAAAGCTCTTAGGTGGAAGTGGGGAGACTTTGGTTGCAGTCTGTGCTTAGACAATAACCCAGCTTCTCAGGTCTAGATTCCATGTGTGTGAAGATTGCTGGGGGTCAGGGAGTAGGGACCACAGGAGGCTGAACTAGATGAACTCTAGGCTTCCCTCCAGGCCTTCATCAGCCACCAGAACATCCTGCCTCAAGGACTAATCTGGGTCCCTCTCCAGGGAGAGGTTACAGCTTCTGTTCCTACAAACCTCTCACGGAATGTGACTGAAGTCTCAGAGCAGTGTCATGGACTTGAAGTCACATCCTTCCCCTGCATATTTGTTGGGTAAACCTGAGCTTCGTAACCGCATTGGTTTTATCAATGTGAGCTGGTTGTATGTTTTCCTTTGCTCAGCAATTTCTCACATACTTGAAAGATGAACGATGTCTATCTCCCATATGGGTTTGTTTCTACTTTTGGATACAAATCACCTGATCGGCTTGCTTCCAGGCACTTGTAAAGAAAGATAAAAAAGAACATTATCAGGATGCCAAATCTATCAATCTCTGAGAGAAAGTTTGCTAATCCTCCTGCCCCTCGTCTCACCCACCATCACCCCCAGTCCTCCAGATATCATTAGCTTTTCATGTCAGTCATCTTTGTGTTGCAGGAGTAGGTATTTTGAGAAATACACAAAAAAGTTAGCAAGGTCAGAGTCCCTGCCCTTAAAGAGATTTCAGGTAGATCAACAAATGGATCAATTAGCATATGATACCACATTGGTCACAATCCCATGGTGAACCATGGCAAGGGAACTTAAGTACCGTGGGGGTTGAAAGATGGAAAGCCATTGTAGGGAGAATCTTCCAGGTGGATGTGCAACTTGGTGCAAGGTTCTGAAAAATTTGGAAAGAATGATGTATGGGGGAGATCAGGAGCAAAAAGGTTAAGAAACAGGTTTAGAATCTAATTTGGTGTCTGGTCTTGTGAGAAGCAAGAAGCTTCTACTGTGGGTTCTCAAGCAAAGGAGAAGCATAGTCGACATGCCGAGAGAGGAGGCCAGGAGAGCACTGGGACTATTGCAAGGGGGCTGAGCAGGAGAACGGAGGAGGGACTAGAACAGGGAGCTAGCACAGACATGCAGGTGCAAGGGGAGGAGGAGGGGGCTTGTGCCTGGTGGGGCCTACACAGTGCCACCTTCCTGGCTTCCCATCCCCCTCTTTGTCCCTGCTCATGAGTGTCAAAGTCTTTGACACTGCCTGTGAATTAAACTGAAACAAAACAAAACGACAACAACAACAAAACTTCAGAAGCCACTGTGTCTCAACAGCATTTTCTAATTTTCTGGTTAGTCCTTCTAGGGAAGGTGCTCCCAGACTCAAAATTGTGGTGACAGCTCCCATCTCATATGGAATATAGCAGCTGTCATGGCCAACATACTAACTCACAGGAAGTGGCCACCCTCCTCCTCCTCCCACACCAGCTACAACATGATAGCAGAGGGCCTTGGAGCCAGTGACCTGAGGGCAGTGGGGCACCAGCAAGCTCTTCTCTGTACCTAGGACCTGGGGAACTGTGCTGCTGCCCCTCAGCATCTCCTCAGTGACCTAGTGCAGCCACACCTGCCAGTGCCTGAAGTCATCAAGAGGCTGATGTTCAGAAGCCACATAAAGCAGATGAAACTTTAATAAACTTTAATGTCTCTACTAAAATCATAGGTCCCCTCAACTCCAAAGTCCCATCAGATGCATCATCTCATGATGAAACAGAAACACCAAATCTACACTGATTTTGAGTAACAAAATTGGAAATGTATTCTCAATTGAGAATACATTTTTAGAAATTCACATTTCTAAACACATTTTGTGAAGCCCTAGGTTAGAGGCCTTTATAACTATCAAAGATAACTGCACAGTTTGACCTGGAATAAAGAAAAGGGCCTCTTCTGAAATACACCAGGAGATGAGCCAGGAAGGCCACAGAGGCCACTGGCAGGCTACAGCATTTCCCTCCTCAAATAACCACGCCAGGTGTAAGCACTAGGATCTAACACTAGATACTTGGCATTTTTGCTTGCTGATTTGGTTGGGACTACATGGAGATACGGAATCAACTTGGAGATGGCCCATCACTTAGAACAACAGAAATGGAAGCAATACTTTCTCTAACAAAAAGCAAATCCCACGCAAGGCAAGCTGCTAGTTTAAGGTTGTATTTCAATGAAGAAGGGTTGAGCCTGCCTCAGGAACAAACAAGTAATTTTTAGCAAAACAGCAACTTGGAGTTCATCCTTTTGTCAACAAAACTGCTACGTAATTTCTAAACTTCCCACCAAGAGGCAATCAGCCAACAGACACATCTGTGAATACAAGAACACCTCTCTTTTCTTGTTGTGTAAGACAGAATTTTACCCTGGGCTCTGCCTCTGGCCATATCCAGGCCTTCCTCCCTCTACAGATCACAGGCATCTGGCACACAAGCATAGACTGTTCAGGGAACAACCAACCTTCCACTGGAGTGGTGCTCACTGCCCAGCCAGCATAAGGTAAGAGATAGCTAGGATTGTCAACTCCTTGAGGACAAGGCTATGTCCAGCCATCTCCACACCCCTCACCTCACAGCCAGGCATGGGGACCCAGCAGGCACCTTTGCTGGCTGAAGTTAATGGAAGAGCAGAATTCGGTCAAGCTTGATTGTGATGTAAAGTTGTATCCCTAAAGTATGAAATACCTCTCAAATATCCCACAATCCCAAGCTTCAGGAGGAAAAAGGGTCATGGCACAAACAGAATGGGCAGATTCTGTAAAAGGAAAATCTCTTTGTTCCCCTGGGCTTTTCAAGCAAGGGGCTTTGACAAGATGCAACTTGATTCTCCTGAGACGCTCAGGCATCTGCAGTCATGAAGTGTTTTCTCTTTCTTTCAGTATTCTCTGGCTCAGTTTCAAATTCCAGTTTAAAGCCCTCTCCTCCCCACCCCCATCTCTTTACATACTAATTCAGCCATGGAACTGAGCCAGGACCCAGGAAAAAAAGGTAGCACAAGAGAAATGAAAATGGGGCCACAGGATCCTCTGTGTTCAATGGCCAGGAGGCAAAGGGGAGCTGAGGCGGATGAAGACACGAGCATAGGAGAGTTGGCTAAAGAGGGTGCAAAGACGTGTGTCACAAATCAGCCAGTTTCTGCACAAGCATGGGGACTCTGCTTTCAATCTGGGCAGCCAGTAGGTCATTTCTCCTATCCTCCCAAGGACTATCTCTTCCCTGCTCCATCCCACCCTTCCACCAACATTTACTGAGCACCTACTAGCTGCTAAGCACAGTAGTAGGTGCTGTGAATATAAAGTAAAGGCTCTAGCAAAACACACCCAAGCCAGGATAAGAAGACAACCCCAAGGGTTATGCTAGCCAAATAAAACCCTCGCTGTAGATGAAGCTGAGACACTATCCTTCATCATGATATCAATGCCAGGCAGCATTCCCTGGGATGTATTTGGAGAAGGCCTGTGTTCATGTCTACTGAGAGTGGTGCCCACTGGCAGCCTTTACATTTATGTTTTGGTTTCTAGGTAAGGACAAATAAAAATAACAGTTCCCTTGACAGCCACATTTAATTTAATTGCCACTCCCCTTGGCTTTCAGGCTCTCAGAGCCTCCCACAGCTTCAGCAGTTCAAATTTCCTCACTGTCAGTCTGTTGGAGGATCACAGACTGGCCCTCCCCTTCAAATAGAGAGCGCCTCCAGACAGGGGAGCTTGAATTATTCATCTCAGGCATTCCCAGAGCTGGGCACAAAGCCTGGAACCAAGGTACACAGAGGACACTGGATGGTGAATTGAAGTTTATTAGCCCCTCTTTCCAGGACTGAAAACTCTTTGCATATGGGAGCTCATCTGCTCTTACAGATTCTTTATAATATTTACTCATGAAGCTATTTCATCCACCAAGACTAGAAAGAATCCCCAAAGTGCTCAATTATGTCAGTTCCTTATAAACACAATAAACTCACATTTCCATTATTTTCCCGTCAAGTCCCTCAGTGGGCGACAGAGACCTTCCTGATCTGGCCCCTGCTCACCTCTCCAGCCCTATCTACCCCCATACTCCCTGCCACTCCATCCACCTTCCAATACCCAAGTGTCCATTAAGTAATTTCTCTGTGTCAGGCATTGTACAAGATTCTGAGGATAAAGCAGTAAGCCACAAACAAACATGGTTTGTATTCCATGTTCATAGTTTACTGGAGTATAGAGACATTAAATAATCTTACAAATACAAAATTAATCTATAACTATGGCAAATGCTAAGAAAAAAAAAAGATACATGGTGCTGTTGAGATGTGTAACAAGAGGCCCTGAGCTGGTTCGCCCTCAGGGAAGGCATTCCTGAGGAAGCGACCAAGCGGCTGAGATTTACAGGAGGAAGAGTGTGCCACAAGTGTGTGAAGGGGAGGGCAGGGTGTCCAAGGCTGGCCCCACTTGGCGCTTCTGCCAGAGGCCCTTCTTGACACTTCTCTTATGCAGCTCTGTCATTACCTCCGCAAGAGGCCCTCCCTGATACCCAGGTGAGGTCAGACGTTCTCTTACTGTGTGCTCACCTGATACACACCCACTTTTCTCAAACCATTCAATACATCTCCCCTTCTGAACTGGGAATTCCATGAGGACAGAGACGTTGCCTAGTACATTTTTGTATATCCTGTGCCTAGAGAGGAACAAGCACCCAGTCCTTTCCTGACGAATAGGAGAAAAGATCAATCAATGAATGGATGGGTGGATGAGCACAGTGCCTCTTTCCAGCACTCACACTTGCACACATCAGTGTTTGGGCAATTGTAGTAGTCCATTTTCTGTTGCTGAAACTGGGTAATTTATAAAGGAAAGGAATTTACTTTTCACAGTCACGGAGGCTGAGAAGTCCTGGGTTGAGGGGGCTTATCTGCTGTAAGCCTTTTTGCTGATGGGGGCTGTCTAGGGTATCGCATGGCCAAGGGCCTGAGCACATTAATGGGTCAGCTCAAGTCTCTCTTCCTCTTCTTATAAAGCCACTAGTTCCCCTCCCATGATAACTCATTAATCCATTAACCCATTAAAACATTAACCCATTAAAATATTCATTAGGGCAGAGTCTTGATGATCCAGTCACCTCTTAAAGGCCCCACCTCTCAATATCTGCCACATTGGGGATTAAGTTTCAATATGTGTTTTAGAGGGGACATTCAAATCACAGCAGCAGTTATCAGCATTTCTGTATTAACCATCATGATCCTGTGCTCTCTTTGTCTCCCTGAGATCCTGAAAGAGCAATTAGAAGAGGCTAGCATCCTCACTGGGGGCTGAAGAAGGGCAGGGTCTCTCTCAGCCCTGGAGAGATTCTGGACTAAAATAAATCCAATGGTCCATCCAGCAGCTTTCCTGGCACATTGTGAGAACTATAGCACTTTAATCATTTAATTTTTTTATTCACAGTGTTTACTGAGAATCTACCATATGCTAGGCCCCATTCTAGAAATTCAGACAGAAATAAGATAGACATGGACTCTGCCTTTATGGAGCATACAGTCTTGAGTAGCAAGTGAAATAAGAGATTTCAGATGCAAGTAATTGGTATGAAGAAAGCAGAGCAATAGGCCAGAAAGTAATGAGGGGAAGACAGCTCTGTTGTGTGGTGGTCAGAGAGGGTCTCTCTGAGGAGATAACCTTCCAGCTAAGATGGGGATGAGGAGAAGGAGCCAGTCCCATGACAGTCTAGGGAAACAGCATGCAGGCAGAGGGAACGGGATGTTCAAAACGCTGATATGAAACTAGCTCAGCACATTGGAGGCAGAAAAGCCACCCAAGTGACTGGAGCAGAGTCATGATGAGAAAAACATGGTAAGACAGAGGTCAGATCATAGAGAACCTGGGGGAGCAGGGTGAGGACACCACTTGTAAGTGAGGGGAAAGGAATAGGCTGTTTCAATGATCACTCAGCTGCTCTGTGAAGAACAGACTACAGGCAAACACTGATGGAAACAGAGACCAGTAATGAGAGCATGCAATGTCCCTGGGGCTCTCACCAGTGTTTAAGGAGTAGCAATAGGGATAAGTGGTCAAAATCAGGATATAGTTTAGAGTGAAGAAGACAAGGCTTGCTAAGGATTGGTTGAAGAAAATGAGAGAAAATCAACAAAGATGACTCCAGAGATTTGGCCTGAGTCACTGGACACAGAATAGAGTCATTAGCAGATTGGGGGAAACACTGGGGACCAAGGAAAATCAGGAGCTCTGTTTTGGACACATTGAATGTGAGATGCCAATCAGACATCAGGGTGGATGGTTCAAGTAGGCCACTCAAAAGCTACTCTACATATGCACCATGCTATTCCTATTCACCACTATTAAACCAGGAGAGTTTAGTACTTTATAAAATTCAAGTACAGGCAAACTTCAGAAGTATTGTGGGTTCATTCCCAGACAACCACAATAAAGCAAATATTACAATAAAGTGAGTTACTCAAATTTTTTGGCTTCCTGGTACATATAAAAGTTATGTTTATACTATAGTATAGTCTATTAAGTATGCAATAGCACTAGCTCTAAAAATAATGTACATGCCTTGATTTAAAAATATTTTACTACTAAAAAATGCTAACCATCACCTGAGCCTTCAGAAAGTCATGACCTTTTTGCTGGTGGAGGGTCTTGCCCTGATATTGATGACTGCTGACTGATAAGGGTGGTGGCTGCTGAAGATTAAGGTGGCTGTAATTCCTGAAAATAAGACAATAAAGTTTGCTGCATTGATGGATTCTTCCTTTCACAAAAATTTCTCAGTAGCAATGTGATGCTACTTGATAGCATTTTAATTTCCTCCAATAACTTTTCATTTGCACTTACAACTTGGCTTGGCACAAGAGGCCTGGCTTTGGCCTATCTCATCTTTCAATATGCCTTTGTCGCTAAGCACGATCATTTCTAACTTTTGATTTAAAGTGACAGACATGTCACTCTTCCTTTCACCTGAACACTTAGAGGCCACTACAGTGTTATTAATTAGCTTAATTTCAATATTGTTGTGTCATAAGGAACAGGGATGCCCATGGAGAGGGAGAGAGACAAGGGAAAGGCTGGTTAGTGGAGCAGTCAGAACACATACCACATTTATCAATTAATTTCATCATCTTATGTTGGAGTGGTTTATGATGCCCCAGAACAATTTCAATAACAACATAAAAAATCAGTAATCCCAGATCACCATAACAAATATAATAATAATTCGTAAAGTTTGAAATATTGCGAGAATTACCAAAATGTGACACAGGGACATGAAGTGAACACACATTGTTGAATAATTGGTACCAACAGACTTGTTTAATGTGGGTCTGCCACAAACCTCCAATTTGTAAAAAAAAACCTCAGTATCTGCAAAGCACAATAAAAGAACATTCATTAAAATGACGTATGCCTTTATTAACCAAAGACCAAAACTGTTTGGCTTCAGCTAAGTCTAGGTTCAGATTCCACTTCTGTCATTTATGGTTGTGTTATCTTAGGCAAGGAACAACCTTTTTGTGAGTGTTGGTTACCTCTTCTGTAAAAATGAAAACAGAATTGTGCATCCCAAGGTGGCTGTGAGGACCTGATATAATGGTGAGCAGCAAACTCCCGGAGTAGCACCTGGCACAGAGTACACACTGCACACAGGCCCACCAGCACTACTCCTATGACAGCCAGGCTGGCAAGCAGCTCAGTAAAGCCAGCTGTGGTTCTCCATTCTTATCATTAGCCAGTATTATCCCTAGGTTGATGGAAACCTTAGGAAGGAAAAAAGTCTTAGAAATTCCAAAGCAATAAAGTAATACTGTTTTGAGTGACTGAAATAGCAGGTCAAAAATATGACAGCTACAGGGATAAAAATGTGGATCTACAAAACATGCAATCAAGAAAACCTGTGAGCTGTGAAAAGCAAGTAACCTCAGGAACCCTCATTCCCTCCCCACAGCACCAGCTTCTAATAGCACAGAATAATCTGGGTAGATGGGTGGGTGGGCAGGGGGAAGGAGGGAGCCTCCCTCATTGATGGGGTGGGGTCATCAAGGAGAATAGATTTTGGGAGACTGACAGCACTGAAGGCGAGTGACAGAAGCACTTTGTTTGTAGGATATGATAATGGGGTGGTATACACAGTGGCCTCCCTGAGAGATGCCATGTGGTTCACCCCATCCTCAGCCCCCCAAGTATAGCATACTGCTGGAGCCATCTCTGAAATTGCTCAGCAGTATGCTATACTCATCTGCCATAGCTGGGCACTCCACTCTTTCCAGGTAGTTGTAATAAAACAGTGACCCTTCCCAAGACAAAAAAGAAAAAAAAAAGAACCCAAATAGGTTTCCATGACAACCACTTCTGAGTGAGGTACTTGGGAGATGGTACCATGCAGAGAAGCAGCACCAATGGGGTCAGTTATGGTCTATGGAGCCCAGCCCTCCACCTCATCCCACCAACACTTAGACCCCTCTGCTCAGTGAAATGCCATCCTGGGCTGGGCTTGGGATCATAAAATCAGGAGTTTGGGAAAGAAACGGTCCACTCAAAGGGAGAAATTAATGCAGGCATAACTGCAATAGGAACATCTCAACTACTCAGGAAAAGAGGCTGCTTGTGATACTTGAAAATGGATCATCACAGCACATAGTTGTATCCAAGAAATTGATGAGCCAACCCAAGCCATCGTTTGCACTCATTTGCCAAGGCAGTATTAACAGACCCTCAGTCTGTAGTCATAGTATCTTTTTAAAAAAATTTTTTAAAGAATTATGTAAACGTATTTAAAATCCAGTCTTCTTACCATTGTTAACTGAACCCAACCCCTCCCAGGTTAGTGTGAATTGGTGTAGTTCTGTCATAGTGGCTTTTGCAGTGTGGAGGACGCTTGGCTGTCTGGACTCTATGAGTCAGGGTGATGTGTTGAAGCCTGGCTCCTCCACCTATGGGCCAAGGGAGCACAGGAGCATTAATAATAACTGAGTCCCTCTCTGCATTATCTGAAGAAGAGGTTTTTCAGTAGCACCCATCTTTTGAGACTGGCATGAGAATTATGTAATGTCATGTTATGTGCATAGTATGGCAGGTGGCACACAGCAGACAGTAATGTAGTACTAGTACTAGTGTTCATGCAAATCACACCTACTTACACACAGGGAGGAGCTGGAGTATGATGCCCAGGTCAAGGGAGGTGAAGCTGGCCACTGGGGGGTAGACTCTGGTCTCCGGCCTTGTGAATAGAGGGGCTGCTTTTGCTTAATTTATTAGGGAGGGGGCCTTGCCCAGCAAAAGCAGTTCTAAGCCCAGTTTTCTGACTCCCTTGCACATTTGGCAGACCTGAGAAGGTTCCAGTACAGTCATCCCAGCAACCAAAGTTGCTGCTCGCTTAGTCTTCCGACATAACCCTGTCTCAGAGAGATGTGAGCCGTGGCTTAGAAATTCGAGCAAAGCCTGACAACTATTCCCAAGCTCTAGCAAATGCAGCCAGCTCAATTCACCTGCCTCAGCATCCTGTACACAGACTGAGCATGTCAGAGGAGCTGAGCAAGCATTGGACAAATGGATATATGGTGGAATGGGGATAAGCAGATGTCATAGAGAGCCAGGAGAACAACTGAGTGTGCAAAAACATTCCCCCTTGCAATGCTGGGCAGGCTTTTATTCACTTCCTATTGGAGCCTCACAGTCTATGTAAGATTCTTCTGATTCCACTAACAAAAACTAACCCGAACCTGCTGTGGCCTAATGCTCACTACATGTTGGCAAAATGAATGAAAACGGACCCAAATACCACTGCATCTGCCACATTGGGTGCTGCCACGGGATCAATAATGAGTAAGAAAAGCCAGGCCCCAGCCAGTGCCTGCTAAAGAGTCTGCCCTCAACCAGAGGTGCCTGCTGCCATTACCACCACCATCGGGCAGAACATGGTGCAATCCCACCTACCCGAGAGCAGAAGGCAGAGAAGGCTTTCTGAAGCAAATGGAAGGTGTAATGTAAAAGCTGGGCCAATGGAGCTAGGGGGAGCACTGGTGTGCTACAAAAGATCCTTCAGACTTCCTTGGGGAGGGGGTAATTAGTAATAAATGAGTACTGATAGATGGCTTATCAATGTGACACATACTGTTCGATGAATTTAATATGTAATAACTCAATTCTCACAAAAACTCTTCCAGACAAGTGTTATTATGTCCATTTCATGGACAAGGAAACTGGAGCATAGGAAGATTAGGTAATTTGCTCAAGGTCACATACCTAACAAGCCAAGGACAAGCTCTTAACTCGGACACTGCTGCACCCAGCCCTCCTCTTCCCCACAGTACCTCACCCTGGCTCTACTTCCAGCACTCCCCTCACCTGGCTGACCTGTGAAACTATCTACATTTACATATGTGTCTTCCTCAGAACCAGGCAGCAACCTGAGCACAGGACCAGTGGCCCAGCAGGGGCCTGGCAAAGGGTGGGTGTGTTAGATGACTTTAAAGAGACCACCCTGGAAGAGGATCCCAAAGCAGGTGCCAGAAAAGTCTGTGACCTCATCCAACTCTATGGACTAAAGGTCTGAGCATGGAATTAGTGGATGGAGCCTGAACACCTGCAGTCAGAAGACAAAGTGGCCCCTCCCAACACATAACTTTCACAGGTACAACCTCTCTTGTTCCCATCACCTACATGGCTGAAAGCTTTGTCACATCAGTCTCAGAGGCCATGTCAAGAACACATTGCTCTTCCCTCACCTGCACTGACCATCAATTTTTGTCTCCCAGATACTTAGAGACTTTGCATAGTTTATTCTTGCCATACCATGAGCCTTAACTCTCCCTCCCACCAAAGCAGATTTTCTCTGAAATGCCACCGGGTCCACAGGCTCCATGGGCCACCTCAGGAGACCTGCTCTGCAACCTCAGCCACCTCCTGGTTGGCTCCTCCGGCTGCTGCTCAGTCCCCCAAGACCTCTTCTCAAAGAGGGGGAAGAAGGGCAACACCAACAAATGAGAGCCAGGCTTTGTTCCCAAAGGGATGTCAAAATCCAGGACATGCTTCAAGTACAGACTTTCTTCAGGAAAGGAGAGTCCAGAGTGATTGAGTGTTCGGGGTGCCCACACCTTTTTTATCTTTCAATTTTTCACGGGAAAAACATTTGAAAAGTGTCACCTCCATTTTCTGACATTCCTCAGCCTAGATGAGAGAGCAAAGCAGGATCTTTCTCAGTGAGGGACAATACCAGCATCAAAAATGAGAAACACAGAAACAAACGTGGGTGACTGGAAGAATGTGCTGATCTCTGGACACTCTCCACAGGTCTCATTTTTAATATACATACTTTTTAAACGGCTCTATTGAGGTATAATGGGTTGGGGCAAAAGTAATTGTGGTTTTTGCCACTACTTTTTCTGATTGGTTTATGTCTGTGTCCTATATATGTCTTTAAATATTTTGTGTAAAACCTTTGCCCTGAATGAATGCAAGTTCTCTGTTATAAAAGTTTCACCAGGGATCTTTTCTCTCTCTAACCAGAGTCCAAGCTGAAACTGGCAAGTGTTCTTTTGCCCTGTTTTACTAACAGATTTAAAAATATATATATGTGTGTGTATATATAAATATATATATACACATAAATATATACACACACATATGTATATATGTATATGTATATGTACATGTGTATATATATATATCTCTCCCACCCTTTAACTCAGGGTGAACCCACTGAAGGTCTTGGATTTATGTTTGTGGTTTCAGCTCCAACTTCTCACTATGTTAGGACTTAAGGCATTGTATCCAGTCAACAGAAAGGAGCCAGTCAAGCTAATCAAGAGGTTTTGGGGCAACAGCTGCATATTATTGCACTGGAGCATGCAGCTGTTACCTTAAAATCTCTTGAGCTTCCCTACCTCCCCACCCCCCAGAGTCATGGTCAGGATTCTGTCTGGATTTCAGTGCTCCTCTCTCCCTACAACCAGGGATTTCCCTTACATCTTGCAAGCTCAACTATTAAAATAATGTCTGCATTATAACTAGGAGTTCGGTATCAGAGAGTTTTCAGGGACTCTAGTCTATCATACGGCTGGATTTCCACGTGTACAACAACATTTCCAATGTGATGGAATCAGTGCTCCAAAAGGGGAGTTTACAGGAAAGAAATGGGCTAATTTGGCACAAAGAGCTCAGGAGGGTTCACTGAGGAGATGGTGCTTATGATAAGCCTTACAGTTAAAATCCCAGGAAAATGGTTCCTCCTTTTTTGTAGGGCTAGATGTGGGTGAGGGATCATCACAGTGCATTAAATTGCCAAAAACAATTGATGCATTCTCTCCATTCCACCTCTCCTTGTCCCTTGTTTGGTGCCAGGGAGTTGGGTTGTGCATTGGTTTATTATAAAGAGAAGCCAGGTGGCTGGACTAGATAGCTTCCAGCAGAAAATGGTAGAAGACAACATGCATGATGTAGTGAATCTTGATTAGAGACACCTTTGGGGCATCCCACCCTCACTGATACATATCATCTTTTGGCCTCTCCACTGGAGAAGAGAAAGCAAAGAAATACTTCTAATGAGCTCAATCTGACCAAACTGTTTGGGGTCACCAGTTTCCTATAGCATCCAAGTTTCTTACCTGCCTGCCATTGTACAGCCTGACTTTGGGGAGGTTTGGATTCAAAAGCTGTCCTTACTGCTTTTGGATGAGAACTTGGGAAAACTCGCTTATTTGGACACAGGGCCTTTCCTGCTACTGGAGTTTTGCTGTTCTGAGCACCTTCCTGGACAGAACCTAGCAGCTCAAGAAGGACACCCTTGTTCAGAGGAAGAAGCATTTCTGTTCTGTTCATGGTATACAAAGATTCCCAAAGGTTTCATTTGTTTCTGAAAGGGGAAAAAAAAAAAAGAAAACTTGCTTTGGTAAAAATAAGAGCATCATTAAAGCCCATTTCCTTCAATACACAATTATGGCAACAACTCATGGTAAGTCCCAACCCAGTTAATATTCCTTAATTTCTTCATATAACACACAGGTCTCAGGCTAGGGCTTATAAAGTAAGATCAGCTTCACTGAGCACTACCTACATCTTGGCGCTGAAATGTTCTCTTGAAAAATGTGAAGAAGTCTGACCATACTTATTTGAGCAGAATGTCAGCAAGGGAATATTCTGTTTGTCTCCTTTAAAGAAAAACAAAAGCGACATGATCATGAACTTAATTAAAGTTGTTTGCAGTGATTTAATTAGGCTTATAGCACTGCGTCTATTCATTCTGGCCAGGGACCTTTCTGTCTTTTAAAGGATTGGTAGGCAGAGATATCATGTGCTGTGCAATTTTACCTAATCCTTAATTTCATCTCCTGATGAAGTGAGGCCAAGCATCTTCCTGTTCAGGTAATTGCTTTATCAAATGGCTTAATTGTGCATTCAACAGAACTAACAACAAGAAGGTATTCTTCTTAATGTGTTTTTAACAAAAGCACTAACTAATTACATGGCATTCTACTCAGGGCATTTGAGAAGAAGAAATGAAAACCTATTCTTCAAATCTTGGTTAAATGCATGTTTGCATACAGAACATAGAAATAAGTGGTAAAATAATTAGTTGAATTGCTTCCTTCTGCTCTAACTTCATGACTAATCTGCATGCTTAAGTAGTCTGTGTAAATTCTGTGGATGTATTTTCACAATGGATGATGTCTGAACATCTGTGCTTTCTGAAAATGTCACAATAACCATTTTGCCTGAAAGTTTATCTTCAGGAGCCAAAAATACTGTGTTATCTTGGCATGTTCTAAGAAGAAATAAATGCTGGGAGAACTAAGGACAGATGTGTCCCATGATCAGAAGAAAGTATTAAAGCATTAAGCCAAATGGTTTAAAAACATCCTGAATTAAAATGACACTAGATCACATTCCCATAGATGAACTTCCTCTTCAGCTAAACAACATGTCTGGGATAAAAACTTGCCTTGCATGCCCCTCTATGCCCATCATTCCTAGAAACACAGTATGCCTTAATACATTCTTACCAGCTCAAACCAGGCTCATGCGGCCATAGCATTTAATGAGGCTAACATAGTTAATATTTAAAAACGTGATTGGGTGGTATACTACTTATTAAATTTTATTCATGCAGTATAAACTCTTTTCCTCCCACTTCTTGTGCTGAAAAAAAATCTTAACTCTTATTCATAGCGAAGGTTGGGATGAAGAGGTTCATGTGACCAGAGTAGGCCAACCATAGGGCCATATCAGCCTGGATATAAGATTTCATTAAGGGAAGGGCACATGATTCAAAATGAGCTAGTTGGAATCTTTTGCCAGGGTTAAAACATGAGTAAATTTGTTTGGTGTTTCTAGGCTGGGAGCAAGTGAATCTGGGGCTATTAAAATCCCTATTCTCTGCTGAGGGAAGAAAGCCTCTTTGCAGAATAAATACGAGTAGAAGCAAACAAAGACGAGAGATGGAAAGAAACGGAGTGGTGGCAACACTGAAGGTTTCCTTCTTTCTCTAAGGCCTGGCTACCCCAATATGCTTTCTAGTCTTTTATGCCAGTAACTGTCCTTTTTTGGGTTGGGTCATGTTTCTGTCATTAAAATCAAAAGCATTCTGATATTACAACTAGTATTTTACATTACTTTTCAGATGGTTTTTCACTTGTGGAAGTAAAAATTGCAGCTCTTGAGTCAGACAGACCAGGGTTCAAATATCTACTCTGCTACTTACCAGCAATATTGACCTGAAAAAAGTTGTATAGCTTCAGTTTTCTCATTTTCAATTTAGGACTGACAATAGTACCTACCTTATAGGTTTACTGTGAGAGCTAGATGAAATAATACAGAAAATAAAATAAAGAATACTGCAGCACTTAGCACAATGTGATAGTGCTTAATATGCTCAATAATTACTGTTTTTGTGTCGTTATTATTATTTATTATTTAAATATCACTGTGGTAGTGATTGCTGGATAACCCCAATATCTACTCTGCTTTTTGTTTTATTTTGTAAGATAGAATCTTGCTCTGTTGCCCAGGCTAGAGTGCAATGGTGTGATCTCCACTCACTGCAACCTCTGCCTCCCAGGTTCAAGAGATTCTCCTGCCTCAGCCTCCAGAGTAGCTGAGATTACAGGTGCCTACCACCACGCCCGGCTGACTTTTGTATTTTTAGTAGAGACAGAGTTGCACCATGTTGAGCAGACTCAAATTCCTGACCTCAGGTTATCCACCCACCTTGGCCTCCCAAAGTGCTGGGATTACAAGTATGAGCCACCACGCTGGCTTTGTCCTTCTTTTAATAATGTAACTTTCCTATTTTGGCTGGATACATTGCTGCCTGTAATAAAAACGACATTCCCCAGCCTCCCTTGAAGCTTGCAGTGTGGCCTTATGATTAAGTTCTGGCAAGTGGGATGTAAACAGAAGTAACACTAGTGGCTTCGCAATTGTGCCCCCTTCCTTTTCCTCTATCCTACTGGCTGGATGTAGCAGCCATCCTGGACCCAGAGACAGAAGCTTAGCAATTCCAATCACTGAGAATGACAGCAGGCTAAAAGGATCCTGGTCATTGCCAGTCTGGAGGCTGCACATCAGCCTTGGGCTGCTTACCTTGGTAAATGTTTACAGGAGCAAGAGCTAAAATGTAATCCCGTTATAAGCCTCTGTTTAATTTGGGTTTTTGTTATAGCAGCTACAACCTATATCCTAACTAACGCACAATTAATATTTTAAATATTATTCTGACTTTCTCCTTCCAAAAGCCCTGAAAATCAGAAAAGAGGATAATTCTAACAAAACTAGCACATGAACTCTATTTAAACTAATAGTTGAGGATTTTCACATAATGTAAACTAGCTCTTTTTATTAAATGATATTTGGCTAAGGAAAGAAGGTTGAAAATGAGCAAGGACTGGGTGGAAAAGGCAAAATTCAGTCATCTGACACTGAGTGTTTGTCCCCAACCCTCAAACTGTTGAATGTATAAAGCAAAATCACGTGAAGTTGGTTAGATGCCACTGAGTACTTCTCCAAACACATACAACTTCATTTGTTGGCTTTTTCTAAGCAGCAGTGATATGGTTTGGATCTGTGTCCCCACCCAAATCTCCTGTTGAATTGTAATCCCCAGTGTTGGAGGTGGGGCTGGTGGGAGGTAATTGGACCACAGGGGCTGATCCCCACTTTGGTGCCATTTTCGTGATAAGAGTTCTCAGGAGATCTGTTTGTTCAAAAGTGTGTGGCATCTTCCTCATCTCTCTCTCTTCCTCCTGCTCCTGCCATGTAAGATGGGCCTGCTTCCACTTCACCTTCCACCATGATTATAAATTTCCTGAGGCCTCCCCAGAAGCAGAAGCTTGTACAGCCTACAGAACCATAAGTCAATTAAACCTCTTTTTTAAAAATAAATTACCCAGTCTCAGGTATTTCTTTATAGCAGTGAGATAATGGACTAATACAAACAAAACCAAAATAATAAAATCTACCACTCAAATGCCTTATCGCAGGGTCCCCATCCCCAAGGCCATGGACTGCTACTGGTCTGTGGTCTGTTAGGAACTGGCCCGCAGCAGGAAATAAGCAGTGGGCAAGCGAGCATTACTGCCTGAGCTCCGCTTCGTGTCACATCAGCGGTGGCATTAGATTCTCATAGGAGTGCGAACCCTACTGTGAACTACACATGCAAGGGATCTAGGTTGCATGCTCTTTATGAGAATCTAATGCCTGATGATCTGTCACTATCTCCCACCATCCCCATCTAGTTGTAGGAAAACAAGCTCGGGGCTCCCGCTGATGCTACACTATGGTGAGTTGTATAATTATTTCATTACGACAAAATAATTATACAACATTGTGTATTATTATGTAATAATAATAGAAATAAAGTGCACAATAAATGTGATGTGTTTGAATCATCCAAAAACTATCCCTGACATGGCCCAGGGAAAAAATGTCTTCCACGAAACTGGTCCCTGTGCCAAAAAGGTTGGGGACCGCTGCCTTATTGGACTGTTGATGTCCACTGTGGTCTATCTGCACAAGACTCTTTTCCCCACTACCATCCAAGAGTAGGCATGGATGAAATCAGAATTTTAACTTCTCATCTCCCCTCAGTGCTGCACAGATGCGAACATCCAGTGACTTGCCTAATTGCTGCTGCTGCTGCTCTCATCCTTAACGCCATTGCTATTGGCATTGTGTTCCAGCCTGTGGATGCACAACATGCGCAAGTGCAATCTTCTGCCTTCAGTTTCCAATAATTTTATTTTCTGCTTAGTCAGAAGCAAGGCCCTCACCAATAAGCCATTTGCAAGTAAAGCCAATTTTCAACCCACAGGTCTGGTGGGAGCAGGACTATCCAAAAAATACTCCTGAAAACACCAACAGTCTCGACTCTGCTTAAAAGAAAAGTAGCCACACATAAAAACCTCCTATGCCTGACATGGTCACAAGGTCATAAAAGCCTTGGGAGACAGAGAAGTCATGCTGAGCTTAAAGCCATCTTGAGAAGTCTTACACATCCACAACCCTGATTTGCTCCGACCCTGAGAATAGCCTGTTGTTAGGCAATGTCGGCCAATACAGACTCTACTTGCCAAGAACTTCAAACATGACCTTTACAAGGTAGCAATTGTTGGAAACTATTAAGATGCCTCTGAAAAAATAATATAATCTGCAGCGACAATATGCTGAAAGAAATGCCAACCCTGTAAAGCAAGTGCTCTCTCGCCTCCCTCACACGTGCTCAGGCAGAAGGGAAGAGAAACATTTTCCTCCACAGCAGTTCTTAACTCTGCATCTCTCTTCTGTGTCGAGACATAATTGAGCCATTTGCTAATTGTTTAACAGCAATTAAGGAAGAGAATGTCAGGGGGAGGGGAGTGACAGCAGACGGGTGTTTGCCTGCTTGGTCGCCGATTACCAACAGCCAAGCTGATGCCAGTGAACGGTGCTGGCTCTCAAGACTCACAGTGGTGGCGCTTGGTGGGCCCTCTCCTCAAAGACAAGGCCCAGTGCTGGGAAGTGAGAAGTCAGCCCTGACATCTGAGCTTCAGTCAGGTGGGCCCAGATGACTGAAGTCCATAAAGTCCTATCAAAGGAGGCCTGGCAATTAGACACCCCCACCCCCCACCACAACCAGAGCCAGGACCTGGAGCAGTAGCAACCTCCTCCTCTGCTCCTTTCTGAGCTCCCAGGAGCCCAGTTCCTCACCAGATCTCCTCCCATTTTCTAAAGCAGCTCTCTCCTCCAGAGTGAGAAAGCCTGAGACTGCCCACTTGGGTGAAGCCTGGGCTGCCCAGGGTCCAGTCAGCAGCATCAGTGCTTCTCTTCCAGCGGACAGAATTAAAAGCGGGCAATCAGGCCCCCAGCAAGCTTTACTCTTTCTATACTGATAACAGAAAAGAAAGGAAAGGATTCCAGAAGTGCTGGGCTCTCAGATGGTCCAGGACAAAACCACAAAGCTGCAGGCAGGAGGACTTGCAAGTCCCGCCAAGCTGAAGACGGTGAAGAAGTCCTCCTGGGCTCGGAGCTGTAATGACTATATCTGAAATTCAAATCATTGCTAAGACCAGCTGTAGCTTCCCAAATAACTTTTTAGATGGTTTTCTATCCATCCCTGCACCCTCTCTGCAAATCCAGGCCTCTCTCACACCAGGCCCAGATGATTCCAGGAGGCTTCTCACAGTCACCCTGCCTCCAATCCTGCCCCAACCATGCCCACCCTGCAGCCAGTGTAAGCATACTCAAAAATATAAACCTTTGGTAGGTTCCCCAATACTCTTCAGGTAAAGTCCAAACCCCTTCATGTGGCCCCTGCAAAATGTGGCCCTTGGTGACTTTTCTAGCCTCATTTCTACAGCTAGTGAACCCCTTTCTCTACCTCACATGTGACCCAGCCACACTGACAGTCACCAGTTCCTTCAAGGTGCCATGCTTTCTCTCACCTCTTTGACCCCCTCCTCCCTGACTGAATGAGCTCCTGTGCCCCCAGCTCTTACTCCGGTTGACTCTTTCCAGCCTTAAGATCTCACCTGAACCATCGCTTCCCCAAAGAAGACTGCTTACACCTCCAAACTGGTTGAGGTGGCCTTGCTCTGTGTTCCTGCAGCTTCCCAAATGTCCCTTACCTAAACACCTATTCTAATGAAAGGAGACTGCTTTTCAATTTGTCTACCTTCCTTGTAAGTTCCATGAAAACTGGGGCTTTGTCTATTTTGTCTTTTGCCATATCCCTAGTATTTAACACAGTGTATGGTACAGAGGAGGAAATAACTCAATACATATTTATTGAATTTCTGAATTCAATAAAGTCAGAAATTTACTTCAGTCTTCCTTGCCATAAAAATGCAGTATCAAGAGTAATTAAGAAATTACTAGGGCGATCCTTACTGCCTGGAAGCCAAGCGAAGGGTCAGAGTCTATATCACACTCTCAAACCAGCTGCACTGTTGGCCTTCCATTTGTCAATTCCCTGTAGTACCCTTCTGTTCCTTATCTTTTATGGATTATGCTTTATAGTGTCTGAATAAACATTTATTGCCATGTAACATCTTACATCCTTTCATCTCAAGACTCTGTGCCTTCCTGTGCACTTTATCTTTGATCCTGAGGGAGTCACACAGCTCTGAGTGGCGTCCCTGGTATCAGGGCATTAGAAGAGGCCTGCTGTAGAAAAAGACTCCACAATGCATCCACCACTTCTAGGAACCTCTGACTATTGGGGGCCCGGAAGCAGAAGGAAAGCTTGTTTGATGAAACCCAAGGACAGATACCAGCATCAAGAACAGGAAGATGCTCAGGTTTCTTCTTCCAGCTGCCCTGGTGATGCTCACACAGCCATGGAACCCATCTTGAAGGAGTAAACAATTCACCTGGAGAAATGTGATTACGTATTATGGAGTGTGGGTTTCCCTGATGATGATGGGACGGGGACAGTAACATATTTTTGCCAAAACTAATTTTTATGATTTTGACTTAATGACATTGAATCACCTCCAACTACACATGCGTCATGGTCTCATCTGTCCTTTGTTTCCTGACACCGATGATCCAAAAAAGGTTCTAACTCCATGGGATGGGAAGTCATTTGCTCCTTTACAGTTAACTAATTCACTCTTACTAATTGAGCATCTACTGGTGGTCTCCAACAGGTTTGTCTCTGAGACTAAATCATCTTTTTGAACCTCAATAAATAAGTGGCCAGGTATTTAGGAGCAATGTCTAAAACACTCCAGTAGTAAATCCAACCAGACTGAAATAGCCCCCTTGGAAGGAAGCCTCATAGAATGCCACAGGGGTCTAGAATTGTCCTCTGCTTCAGAAGTCTTCAGCAATCAAAACACAGCTTCAGATTAAGTAATATTTGCCCCACTATGTTAAGAAAGAGAAAACACAAACTTCTAGATGTTCACATAAGACAGAAGACTAGCACACTAATGCCAAGAACCAACACCCATGCCATTTCCCACTGCAGCAGTGCCCCTCCCACCACTCTTTTCCCTTTATCTTCCAATAGAAGTGAACAGATCACAGATACCCAGGCAGGAGACCATGGGTGTAAAACTCCCACTATCCTTGTCTTTTGGGGCTTCGGCATATCCTACATGGAATATGGGAGAAGAATATTACAACCTTTGGTAAGATGGCTTTAGACATCTTCTTCTGCCCCAGGAAAAGGGTTAAGCAAGTCTGGGAAACTGAGAAGCTGGTCAGGCTGGTGTAGGAATTCAAAGACACTAAAGGAACATCAGGATGCTGTTTGGGAAGGTCTGAGGGCCAGGCCCAGCAGTATGTATATGCCACTCCTCTTATGAAGAATCAGAAGTCATTGCAAAGGGGTCTTCCCAATCCTTCTCAAACCAGCTATTAAGTACTTGTAAGCAGGCAACCTTCCCATATCCAAAAAGCCAACTTTCCTGCCCAAACTACCAAGAGGCTTTGACCAGCGAACATTTCCAGAGCTATTCCCCGGGCAACTGACAGCATTTCAGCCATGTCTGACAGGTTACCACTGCTCTTTGCAGCTCAAGGTTCACAGGGAGCTGGCATTTTAAGCTCCTCCTGCGAATGAGAGGCAGAGGTGAGTGAGCAGGTTTTTGCTGGGGTTTGATGTACAATACGCCACTTGCCCAAACAGTCCTGAGTACTCAGACATCTCATGGCTCATCTCCAGTCTCAGGCTGAGGATCAGACAGTTTGCTCCAGAGCTGGAAGGAATAATTAGAACAGCACAAACAGGATCTTCACAAAGAGAGAAACATTGCAAGGAGCTGCTAAGTCTCTGCCAGAGCCCCAGTTTGAGTGTTCAGCTAAGCAGCTTGGCCCAGGATAGGGATGGCTTGTTTTTTTCTATTGCAAAGCTCTCTGCACTCCATTGACTCAAATCCAAGTTGAGTTATGCGGACTGGAATCTCCCCACTCCTTCTCAGCTAGACTCTTTTTTGGCTCCTCTCTTGGTAATGATGTTTTCTGAGCAGCCACTATCTACTATGCCCCATGCCTGAGCAACCACTATAAACGGTCTCTGCCTCTGGGATCTCACATTCTTAAGGCAATTACAATACCGAGTATCCCTCCAGCCTGGAATTGCCAGATCATCTTCTCACCTTCCAGGCTGGCTAAGTGTCCCTGCTTAGATGGTTTCAATATCCTCCCTCTCCTTCTTATCTCATGTTTCTCCACAGGGGCATCCTCATGGTTCTTCAAACACCTCACACTGACTTACTGCATTGGCCCATGCTATTTTCTCTATCTGGAACATTCTACTCCTCCACTCTCAGTTTAAAGGACACCCCCTCAGAGACATCTTCCCGGATCACCATCCCCTATAAAACAAGTCTCTTTCCAACCCTCTCTTTCAGAACTATGCTTCATAGCACTTACTAAAATTTGAAATTACATATTTATATGCTTGGTTACCTGTTTATTTCTGTGTTCCCTACCAGATGGTAACTTCCAAGTGAGTAGGAATGGTGCCTGTCTTATTTGCCACTGCCCTCACCCCATGTTTTGCACAGTGCATACAACAACTGCAAGTGTTCAATAAGAGCTGCTGAACAAATGAATGAAAGATTCTTTCTACAGTGAGTGACCTGGAGCAAAAGGGGGCAGGCTCTGGAGGGCCCCATTAGTAATGATAGTGGCAAGGGAGAGCTAGCTGAGCATTTTTAGCAGAGGAGACACACAGACTTTTATTACAAAAATTCTCCTTCTTCGGATATGTGGAAATTGACTTTGGGGTAGCAGAAGGGGCAGACTGGAGGCAGGGAGACCTATTAGAAGGGTTCTATAAACACTGATATCCTTGCTACTAAAAGTGTGGTCTGTGGACCAGCAGCTTGGTCATCACCTGGGAAACTGCTAGAAGTGCAGAATGTCAGACCTGTCATCTCAGAATCTGCATTTTAACAGCATCTCCAGATGATTGTTTACACACCTAGGATCTGGGCCTTAAGTGAAAGACAATGATGGCCTGATCTGCCTTTGGGAATGGGGGATAGAAATGACTCATCAGTGTCCCCTTTAAATCCACCATTCCAGACATGGCTAGGGTGTCAAAAGCAAGTCCTGTTACTATAAACTATCAAAAATGTTGAATCTATTAGGGGCTAAAAAGAGTAAGGGGATGGGGAAGTGTGGGTTTAGTTGAGCTGAGATGGGCTATGGCTATTGAGAAAGGCTATAATCTTGGACAAAGAATTTCTAACTCACAGAACAGGTCTGGAGTTAGAGTTAAGGATTCCTGAGTCTGGCCATGAAGAAGAGCCAACTCTTTTATTCCCATTATGTTATAAATTTCCCCAGCACCTACCACAGTGCCTGGCACTAGAAATGGATCAAATGATACCTGTTGAATGAACCAAGGAACCAATCAAGCAATGATATGCTATTGAATCCTAAAGCAGATCCCATGGGTCTGAGTACAAGCCAGACATATGTACCTGTCCACTTTCCTGTTTGAAAGAAACACATTTTTCTTCTCCTTTGTTAGAAAAATGTGAACATCTGGGAGGATAAAACTCAACTATTAGTGGACAAAATCATAAAGATATATGACCCATGCATCACAAAATCGATAGGGAAAAGTGGTCACAGCCTCTAAATAACCCTGATAAGTCTCTGAGGACAGCAAGCAGTGAGGATCATCATGAGCCTGTGACATCTCCATGGTGTGAGGGTCAAGGTGGTGAGGGGATCACAGAGAACAGAAGTCGCCAATTGTCTGTGCAGTGGGAGCATGACAAGAAGGAGGTCCCAGCAGAAAGGCCCAAGAACCATGCAGCAGTGTGGCCAGGAGTCACCACGATGTCCCCTACAGCAACTCTTTAGTCACGGGCTCCACTCTGCAAGTTAAACCTTACACAGAAAAACAGGAAGACAGATGAAAATGGTGTAGCTCTGGCTGGAGGAGATGGGGAGGGCAAGAGCTCTACTCCCACCCACCATGTCTTACAGAAAACCCTGACACATGTACCCATACACTGGCTCCTTTGTGTCTAGCAATGTTAGATCCTCAGGGGATGGTTGTCAGATATGAAAATGAAGAAGCAAACTCATCAATTCTGTGATTTCCCTTTAGTTCATTATCCTGGCGAAATGTACCCATTCTAAATCACAAATGGCCATACTTCACCCAAGGAGAGTTCCAAGAACAAATTATCACCTCCTTTCTTTACTTCCATAACCCCTGCCTCCCTGCCTGTAAATCCTATTATTAGAGCTTAGGTGAAATGCCCCTCTAGAAGAGGCTTTTCCTCATCTTTCCAATAGAAATAAAGCCTTTCCTCATCCCTCCAATAAATATAAATAGACATATTTTATCCCAGCCCCTTTTTCTGTGAAACAATTTTCTTTTTGTTGGTTTGAGTTAAAATGACCTGTCACACACTTGTCCCTACCCCCATTCATCTGTGAATCCCTGAGGCACCCCCAGAAAAGAACAGTGCCTTATTTGGGGCCTGTGCAGGAACAGATGCATTCTAGATGTGCAGTAAATGTGAATAATTAGGTGTGCACTGACGTCACACCCCTTCCTTCCACTGCACTGGCACAAGGCAGCATCCCGACCCCCCCTTACTGGTTTGCTCCCCATCAGTTGAGCTATATGACTTGCCTCTTTTGAACAGCTGGCTATCCCACCTTCTCCAGGAAGCTTGTCTAGATTAACTTCAGGATCACACGCCACTCTCAGAACCATCGCTTCTTCTTACCCTCCAACCAGCCCAGTTACACGGGATAGAATATTTTTATTTTGCTTGTCTCCATGGCCAGAGAACATCTCTGAGTCTGCTAATGCAGCAGCTTCTCAAGGGCAAGGCCTGGAGCCCACCACGCTTCCCAAGCCCCAGTTTTGGCATAGAGAAGTGTTAGAACAAGCCGACATGAAGTATTTTTGATAACATAAAAAGACAAGAAAACCAACCTTGGATGTGTAGGAGTGGCCATCTGAGCCGCAGACCATGGCTGACTGTGCCACGGGACAGGGCTTGCACTTGACCAAATTCGAAGGTCCAACCCAGTGTTTGTGGGCCATGTTCCCCTTCTTTTGCCTAAAGATGAGAAAAAAGGGGATAAATTAGTTGAAGCTCCAGACCCTATGAGTCTTTCCTCTAAGTTCCCAGAATAAAAGGCCAAATAAATAAAGGACTATCCAACCAGGCCAAGGGATCCTGAGGGCCTTAGCCAGTACTTCCATTTGCTCCAACTCATTGATAGGAAGCAGAGGATTTTGTCCCAGAAGCATAGATTCAACAAACCAGATGGACTGAGGAAAACAATGTAGCCATTGAAAACATGACTACTGACATGGGAAGATTTTTACAACACACAGAAAAAAAAAAAAAAACGGTGAGGGAATATGGCTTAATCAGCCCCAATACCGTATGTGGCATATCATGGGTGCCCAGAGAACAGCACCCCAAAGTCTGAGACTCTCCTGGGGCTCACAGGCAGCCTTTTGTGTGGAGGACGCACAGGCAACTCAATGAGCGCTTTAGACAAAAGCACACCTCTGAACACAACTGAAAGACTTTATCACAGCTGTAGAAAACTATCTCTGGATATATTTTAAAGTAATTTCAGTCCAGCTTCCAATCTGCCATTTGATAGAGGCTCTGAGGTGATGTCACTTTCAACTGTTAAAATAATCAGAATTCTACTCTTTCATTCCAGCTCAAGTTTTCCCCCATTCTAACCTTTGTCATAATGATAAATGTCGCTATTAGGATGACTTATGTCCACGGAAGGAACCCCATCACTATATCATAAACCACTGAAATAAAGGCCTGCAGTTACTGCCACCCTTCCTCTCTTAGCCAAAGCTGTTCTCCAAGCAAACCACTTGGAGCGACTCCCAGGGCCCTGGGGCTGAGTTCTGGTTGAAGGCTACCCGTCTCTGGATAGCCCATCAATCAGGCAATTACTGTGCCTTTGAAATGTTTGGCACTGGCCTTCCTGCATGATGATTAGTGCTTGGGCTCTGGAGTCAGAAAGTACAAGTTCAAATCTCAGCTCTGTCATTCACTCACAGTGCGACCTTGGCAAGGTATTTAATGGTACAAATCTCAGTTTCTTCATTAGTAAAATGGAGGAAAATAGAATTGACTTCAAGTGGATATTATGAAGATTAAATGAGCGGATGTATCTGAAGTACTCAGCAGAGTGCCTGCAAAATAGGAAGCAGTAAAAATGGTAGCCATTATTACAATTATTACTTGCCCCCACAGGTGGGGGTATGGAGGATGAAATTACCATAACCATAGAAATGTGATTAATCCTCAGTCCCCAGGCTTGGAATGGCATTTAATTTTCAAAATAATTCATGGAAGCAGAAGACGGAAATATTTTCTACCAGGTGTGGAATGAATCTCCAGTCCTCAGGAATTCAGGTTTGGTATCTAGGGTAACCTACCCTCTTCCAAATGAAGGAAAGTGAGCAAGAAAGGAAGATGCATAAAGCCAAGAGCACCATTAATTTGGTTCTTATTCTACCTCAAACCTACTCTAGCAATTTGGGGGAGGTGGTAGGAGGAAAAAGGTCTGTTTGGGGAACAACCTTTGAGGGTGACATCAGAGAGGATCAACAGGTACCCACAGCACAGCACATGGGGCCCTCAGAGATCCTAGGCTGGGAAGGCCACAGGACTGAGCCTGTCTAACCACAGAACCAGGGAAGAAAGTCTTATGAGTGTCCCCTGAAATCACCTTGCTTGTTCAACTTGCTTGTCTTACTAGCGGGGAAAACTGAAACTCAATGAGAGCCACAGTCTTGCCTAAAGTCGTGGAGCTGATCAGTAACTAGATTTCGGATGGCATGCACGCAGCTGTAGAGAGTGTCCAGGGATGTGTCTCTCTTCTTTAGCCCATCTCAGCCCAACCTAGATTACCCGCTTGAAAATTCTTTGAGGGCACCCATATGTGTGTCATTTGGGGTCTTCTCTCCAACACTTCACTGCTTTCACAGCTGCTGCTCACCTTGGCTTTGCCCTCTGGATTTTTTAAAGTCTATTATTTGCATTTATAAATTACATGGGCATGAGGCCTCCTATTATCCTTCATCAAACATACGGTACTCTTTCAGGATTTTTTCTAGGATACTGATAAAGGGATGGTGGGTGGGACTCCTTGTGGTGAAAGAGGGGGCTGTCAGCATGGGGTTAATCTTAGGGTACGTGATTCCTTCAGCAGAACACTAGACTTAATCATCATTCACACAGCAGATTGTCTGACACTGATAATGAATCAGCAAATGCAGGAAGTAGTTCTGGCATCTAGCAGCCCTGCTCCTGGGTCAGTCCCCAGTGTGCATATCTACAGCTGAAGCAATTCTTGTTATGAGTTCCCAGAAAGGGGCTATAAAGTCCAAAGAGTGGGCAGCTTTGCTGGAGCAGACATAACCATGTATAATGATGCCCCAGAGGACAAAAGCCTGAGGGAGCTTAGCCAAAGTCAAGGGAGGGAGACGTAAGCACTGAACCAATGGCTTTGAAGAAAAGATGGAATCAGCTATCAATAACCAGTTAATGACAAATCATCTCTATCACTGGACCTGAACTTCACCATTAAAGTAAGTTCATTAAAGGGAAGCAACGAGGTGAGGCTGACTGGTGCCTATCAGAGGGCCTGGTGCATTCTGGACGCTAAAGATATCCCTGTAGGGTGGCGGGGTCGGTGGGGGGGTCCCTATGTGCTGACCACTGCAGTGGCATCTCAGCAGTTAATCACAAAATCACAGAATGTCAGAACGAGAAAACACCTTAAAACTACTCTACTTCAATAACTTTATTTTCTAGGTGAGAAACTAGAGACACAGAGAGGAAGTGACTTTCCCAGTGTCACTGAGAAATATGGCGAAGTTACATCATGTAAAATTGTTGAACGCAAGTTGTTCAGGAAACCAGCATCAATCTGGGACTATTTTCATCCCCTGTTTTGGCATCTGTACTTTCATTACCAACCTTCAGTTTTATAAATAATAGTCTTTTGAAACATTGTTCCTGGCTCTATACCTGCAGAGCAGCAAGCTGGACATACTTGATATCAGGTGGTTATGAATTATGCCCAGGTAAAACCACCTTTGACTTCTCCTAGGACACCTTGGGGGCTCTGGGTACAAAGGGCAAGCCATTCTGAATGCTCTCAATTCTAATGAAACAAGAATACCTGTTAGATGGCTGTGAACTCAGCTGTTGCTTACCTCCACAAGGTAGGACTCTAGTGGAGATGGCACATGATTCTGAAGTCTCTTTCCAGAAGCCAAGTATGTAAAGTTATGTACAAGTATATGTGAGCTCAAGGAAGCATAACTTCCCTGGCTATTGTATATTTTAATCCCCACAATTCAGTGCAAATCATAAAAAATAACTAACCCAGTCAAGGCAAGGGACTAAGATTTTTAATCAAGATATTTCTTCATTTCTCTTGAGTCAATGAAGAGTGAAATCCAGTGAAGGTATCTTGATGGGATTGTTATGCCCAATGTCACAGATATTTGTCAACTGGGGTGACACAACAATTTAGTCTGAGAGCAGGTTCTGTCAGCCTTCTCTCATTGGCCAGCGAGCCCTAAATCCACCCCAGCCCAGCTGGTGCCAAGGGGCAGCCACATCTCCTGCAGGCTGATGGCACCACACACAAAATCCCAACCCTCAAGCCATCCACGATGGCAAGAAGACAGATAATCAACAGATCACTGGCATTTCTTATTCCTTTTTGTTCAACTGTATATTCTCCATCTTTTTTAAAAAAGTATAATCAAATTCCCAGCATTATGTTTGTGAAGCAGAGGAATGATTTTTAGGTGCAAATCTGATCATGTGATTCTCCTGCTTAAAACCTCTATCTTCAGCTGGGTGCTGTGGCTCAATGCCTAAAATCCCAGCACTTTGGGAGGCTGAGGCGGGTGGATCACCTGAGGTCAGGAGTTCGAGACCAGCCTGGCCAACATGGCGAAACCCCGTCTCTACTAAAAATACAAAAAATTAGCTGGGTGTGGTGGCGGGCACCTGTAATCCCAGCTACTTGGGAGGCTGAGGCAGGAGAATCACTTGAACCCGGCAGGCGGAGGTTGCAGTGAGCCGAGATCATACCACTGCACTCCAGCCTAGGCAACAAGAACGAAACTCTGTCTAAAAAAAAACAAAAACAAACAAACCAAAAAAAAAAACCTTCTATCTTCTCCCTACCTCCTAGGGCATAGTCTACACTCCAAGCTTGAGAATTAAACTGTCCCAGCCTACCTTCACAGGCTCCCTGTCTACCTGCTCCCCTCCCCAACACACACATGCACACTGACCACGACCAACACCAATTTTTGCTCCAGCCACTCTCATCCGTTTCCCAGAGCCAGCTCTTTCCCATGTGCCATCATGTGGGTTTTCCTTGACCCACATTTCTCCCCTCCATCCACCTTTCTCTGTGGCCTGGCTAAAATATCAGTTCCCCAGGAAGCCTCCTAGGTCCCTCCAAAGGCAGTCAGGCTGCACTCCCACTCCACCATAGCCTAGTGACCACTTCTGGTTGGGTTCTCTGACTAATTTCCAAGCAAGCACCTTGATTTAACTTGACAAAAGGTTAAGAGGTTATTATTCCAACAGGACATGGGGCACACCCAGGCTAAAAGCCTGGGAAGCCCATGCTGGACACCTCCCTCTTCCTGCTCATACCAGTTTTCCCTGCCGTGCAGTCCTATTAAGTTCTATCTCCAACCAGCCATATCTACCACTTAAGTGTCTCTTCCACGTGTCATGCAAATTCAAGTCTATAGGACTGGACAATTATTTTCCGTCTGCATAACAATGTCTATTCCTTGTTCAAGTTTCAAATCCATTGCTTTCTGTGAAGTCTTGCTGACCCTGTAAACGTCATCCCAAGTAGTTAACCATGACATTGTTTATTCCAACATTATAACCTGTTCAGTCCCAACTGTGGCATTCACTACAATGTGAAAGTTCTTTTTGTGTCTATCTTCCTCAATATACTATGTACTCCTTAAGAGAGGTGACTGGGCCTTAATCATGTTTGTGCTTCTGGTACTTAGAAATAGGGGAACACTTGGCACATGATCCTACTCAGTCAATAAGTGAACATATTAATTTGGACCTTTAGAATTTTCTCCTTTTATTTCTGGAAAATGTTAGCACTATGGCGAAGACAAAAATGGTGTGTTGTTTTAAGCAACAAGAATGCAACAGGCTCTTGTTTCCAGAAATCCTAATTCAGACTATGAAAAAAAAAAAACCATTTAGCAAAAAATCCCACAAAACTCTAGAAACAACTGAGAAGTGGGTGGAGGGAGCTCCCCTGTGCATCAGCGGGCTAAGGATTCCCATACTCTAGAAGTCAGACAGTTTCCAAAGCTGCATGAGGGCCTCTGATGATGTGGTTCCAAACTGTCAGCAGATATTAATCTTCAGGATTCAGGAATGATAAATCAGAATGCTGAAATAATGTTTTTCTATATTTCTCACAATATTTTATGTGTTTTTTTAGATAAGCAAGAGATATTAAGTTTAGTAGTATTTATAAAGACATGCAGCCTAGAGCAAAAATTCAAACACTGTGAACTGTCATCCAACATTATTGGGTAGTACTCAATTAACATAACATTTGGATCTTCTAACAAGTTAACAGTACTGCCCAGAATCACATGTTGATATTATCACATTGAAGACTTACTTTGCTATAAAACAATTCTTTGGAACCCCACTCAGAGGATTTTTATAAAATATAGTATTGAAACAAATCTATTCAAATTCATCTTATTTACAAGAACAACTCTCCATGAGTGGCTGACAGGACTATAAGCACAATCTTTTAAGATGGCAACAGCTACAAGCAAGATGGACTGCCCAGGTCATAACCCCTCTTTTCAAGGTGCTCCTGTCCTGGTTCCTGGGAATGTCAACCTTAACCTTCAACTCCGCACGTCAGTGTTTCCCACTCTTGTTTTAGACAGGACCCCACTAAGATATCCCCACCCTCACCAACCCATACCCTGTTACCTCCCCCACAGGGGACACCAAGGGAGTCCTTGAAGACATCAATGTGACCCAGCATTTCACTTGACCATGGCATAATGGGGCCCTAGCCAGGGCCGACAGCAAGCAGGTGGCAAGACAGAGTAATTTTTTTTAGCAATAAATACATGTACAGGTGTAAATTTCCTGACATAATCCTGCTGAATGAAATTCAACAATCTGTGTCAAAAATATTTTAATAACGGGGAAAGTAGCTGCTAAAAACGTGTAGAATTGCTGACTTTTTCTTTCAGTCACTGAAGGAAGGCCATTCATTTTACTCAGTACACTCTGCCATCTACCATGTTTGTATAACTTTAGATAAAACTGTTTCCACTCTGCATATGAACAGCTGCTGAAGGAGTAAAGCAATTCCAGATAATGAAGACCAGCAGCAGCACTCAACTTGTTTCGTGTGGCTACTACATGCCAGTCTAATTGCCCTGAACGCATCTCCCTGATTCCTCACACATAGCAACTACTCTGAGGGTAAATGCTATTAATAACCCCATTTTACAGATGGAAAAAATGAGGCATATATAACCAGTCCTAGTAACTGGATCTTCTTTTCTGTCCTGTCTTTGTTCTCTTATCACATCTCTAAGACAGAGACCTGTCAGCGCAAAGGGATGAAGAATCCACCAGAGAATGATCCCTCTCCAATAATAAGAGTGTTTGTTTCCTGGCACAGAAGGATTACATGCATTTTACTTTCATGTTACTATCAAATCGCCTATTCAAAAATAATGAATTTGTTTGCCAAATCAAAACTAATTGCTTCTAAAGCAGATAGTTAACATAGTGGCTATTTTGAACCAGAGACAAAATAATGAATGTTAATTGAAATGAAAAACATGTTAACCATTGAAATAATCTGTCATGTAAAATGATACTATAATTCCTCTGTTGTTAGGGTTATTTGAGTCATTATACTAAGTCATAAAATTACACAGGAAGAGCATAATGGCCTGTGTCATTTACAAAAGCAGCTCTGATGAAAGAGACTCCCACGAGAGAGATTTTCCATCGTGGGGTATGTGGGCTCACGTGTCTCCCTCCTGTTCCAAATGAAGAAGATCCCAGACGTGAAAGCATGTCCAAAGAGTCCAGTTTTCCTAACAAGGCAAAGAGAACTGAAGAGAGTGACTCCTATGTGCCTGAGGGTGTCCCAAGCGCTACTGGACACGCAATGGTGCAAAAGACTTGCTGTTTACAGAAGCTGAAATTTAAAAGGACAAATATGTAATAATAACAATAACAGCAGCTAAACATTTACTGAGGCCTTATTATGCCGCTGCTGCTACTACTGCTGTTACTACTACCCATAATAGCTCACATGTGTCCAGCTCCTATAACATACCAGGCATTGTTTCAAGCCCTTTATTTGATCTGTCCATCTCCTCCTCTCAACATTCCCAAGAGGGAGAAAAGTCAAGGAAGAGCAAGAGAATCTGTTAGGGAGGGGGTGAGTTGGGGAGATTTCATGGGAAAGCAGACCTGGGGCAATGGAAAGGACCCATACCCACAAGATAAGCCCTCAGCATCAGGGTGGAGGGCATCCATTGATTCAAGCTGGGAGGTCAACCACAGGAATACCAGCACCTTTATGTGCTTCACCCCGTCTTGCTTGGCCCAGATAACGAGAGCCAGGGTCACCACACATCCAGGTCAAGACTTGCTCGTATCAGGAGAGACAAGCAGGCCCCAGAAGAAGTAGAGAGCCATCATCCCAGGGCATGCTTTCCAACCCAGCCCCAAGCCAGGTTTCTCAAGCACCTTCAAAACTCCTAGGAAAAGCGCATATTTAAAAAGTCTTAGAGCAGAATCAGGCCCACCAGAAGGATATGTGTCTGGTATGCATGCAATTCCAAAAGCATGAACATCTCTCTGGTGTACCCGAATGTCGAACTCTAGACTGTGGTTCATTTCAACTTGGGACTCCACGATGTACCTCTCACCTGGACTGCATAATGGCCAAGGCAGCTGAGGAGAATCTATTCTTCATAGATGAGAGGATTGAACAGCCTCAAATGAGAATTTCCAAAAACACTGTATGAGTAGGTGCAAATAAATTGAAAATGAGTAAAGAGGCACACACCAAATGTGTAACACACCCTCAAGAAAAGTGGGATTGAGGACATGAAACAGAACTGCTGCTTTGTTACTCTATATGCCTTTCTATTGCTCAATTCTCTTACGACCATGTATCGCTGATCTAAATTGTTCAAAATCTAAAAAGGAAATGCATTTTCAAAATTTCTAAAGAAATACATGCTGCTGGACTCACACCTGCCCGCCAGTCTCGCATTTCTACAGCAATGCTTAAAGAAACCAAAGTTGTCACAGTCAGAGAAAGATCTCCCAAGTGCAGGAAGGAGGCTGAAGAAAGGAGTTACCTAGATAAAATCTTCCTGACCAGTCCTCAAAAGTTCAGTGGAGATGAAGAGGTGAGATCAATCCTATCTGAATTAAATTTCCACCTTAATATTTTGAGGGCCTGTTTAAGCTAAGCTATCAAAGCTGAAGGTATAAACATTCCAAATGTGTTAGGATTCTACAGTCTTTACTTTTTCAACAAACACTTATTAATTACCTAGAATGTGCCAGAAATTGAGCAACAAATTCAAAGATACTGCTAGCACTGCATTAAATGTACATCCCATAACATACATTAAATGGGATGATTATTAAACATAATAATCATATTTAATTTCTCTGAACAGCTAAATTTATTCAGAAAAGATGTTACCTTAACTATTTTTGCTCTTATTCTTATTTTGAGACATTAAAGATCCACAGACTGATAACTTTTCCAACAAAATATTTATGTGGCAAGACATTTGTTATTAATTTCAGGAATCCCATGAGCCAGGCTATATTTAAATATGCCAGGAGCAAATTATGTGGCCAATGGGAAAACAGTAAGAAGAAAATGAACTTGCCAGATCACAATCCATATCTCTGGTGGTTCACACACTTTGGAACATTACTTGAATCAACGTTTCCCTATAAGTGAAACCAAATTTATATATAATATATTTAAATATATAATATGTATTATTATATATTACATATAATATATTCTATATTACATAGAACATTATTCTTTATTACATATAGTGACATTAATTATATATAATATATAAAATTATATATTATATATTTGGTTTCTATATATATTTATAAAACAGGGATACCAGTATTCCTGGACATCATATAAGTGTGTGTGTATGTATTTTATATACATATATAAAATAGGGATACTAATATCCTTATTATCCCTATTAGTAGTATCCTTATTATCCCTATTATTATATTTTATAAATATTTGGTTTCAAATATATAATATATAATTATATATAATTATTAGTATATGTTATTATATGTCATATATAATACTATTATATAACAGTATTATATATATGATTATATATATATATATGATGTCCAAGGATACTAGTCAAACCTACTTCCAGCATTAAACTCACAATATCCTCCATGTTTCCTGACCAGATCATGAAGACTAACAGGATGACGTGACCACGTAAAGTCTACTAACTGGTATGAGACTGCAGTCTGCACTTTCCATTAAGAGAGTGACAGAGCACAGCCAGTAACACTAAGGGTATCTGTGAGGCAGACACCAGTGGGGTTTTACCTCAAAGTTCAGGTGTTGAACAAGCAAGGCCCCTGGGGCCTGCATGCAAAAGCAGTTACACACACACACACACACACACACACACACACAGAGGCACTCTCAGGCTCTGACTAAAATTCTGCTTTGCTAAGGAAAAGTGCCAAGCAGCAGTGTAATTGCAAGCTATTAGGGAAATGTAAACGAACAGTTGAGCTTTTTTTATTCCCTTAGGATAATAGTTAGTGATGCACTCTGTTTTAAAAATCCATTTCTTACTAACAAGGGTCAGAAAAGAAATTGTTCCTTTTGTCCACTGACCTTTGGCATTTTGGTTTGATTTATTGTTTTGCTACTTTACTTTCTTCATTGGCCCAGTAAAGAGAGGTCCATCTCTATCCCTGAGACCTTAGAGGAAATCTTTAGCAATGGACACACTAATTGGAAAAAAGCAAATACTCATCAAGCAAACCCAGGGCTGAGAACTTCATTTGGTATCTCCTGCCTGAGCATTCATAATCCTGCTTCTTCACAGGAGGGGCCAGAGCAGCTGGGAAAGCACAGATTCCAGCTAATTATAGGCTCAGGTGTGCATACAAAGGCTGGCACAAGCACATGTCATTCCACCATCAGCTTCGCTGTTCTAATCTTGGAAAACACTTGCTTACATTCCTTGAGGGCAATTAATTATCATGGGATGTGCCCATGGGAGAGAAAACACCTGTAATTGTTTTCTGGTCACCAGCAGCAAAGCCCCCTGTTCTGGGAGGGCTGGGTGTGATCGCCATTAAGAAGGAGCAAGTCAGTAAAATGAAGCAGAAGTGGCTTTGGGGACATGATGCCAGGACAGACACAGAGACAGGCTAGATCCTGATTGAGACATGGCATTTGAGGAGCTTAGGCTGAACACCATTCCCCATAAGACATTAGTGGTGGGTCATTCACGAAAGCGCTACAGGAGGCTGGTACGGCCAGATCCGCATCATTACTTATCCCGTGCTCGAGAAGTTTCTTCACAGTCAGTGTTGGAGGAGAGAAGATGGAGCCCCAGAGAAGCTCCTTCTCTCCTATGTGGCCCTGACTGGTAGGACATTTTCTGGATTGGTAGTCAAGAACCCTGGCTAGCTCCCCAGGCCTTGTGTTTTCTCCAGCACTTGTCTTCTGCCGGTATGCCCCATCCGTTCCCAAAGGTGAGCTCAAGTAGCAGCCCTCTCTGAGAAGATCTCAGATAGCCTCCACCTCCACACACATTTGCCCCGTGTTCCCAGCCACTCATACATAGCTGTTTATCACTGGCCACTTTGGGCAATACAGTTGGTACTCAACTGCCCCTCTTGTACAGACAAGATGCTCAAAATTGTGTCAGCACAGGGAGTAGTAAGCCAATGTGTCCCAATGCTATTCCACAGCAGAACCAGACAGAACCTATTCTACCTAGACCGTGTTGAAGTTATCAAGAAAAAGCCTTTTGACTCAACCTAAGGAAGATAACTCAAACATCACATAAGAGCTGTCCACACAGGAAAGCTACCTCAGAAGGTTGGTAGGCAGGCTCTCAATACTGCAAGAGTTCAAGCAGAAATCACCTAGAGGAAGGGGATGTTTCCATTTATTTAACCTTGTCATCACTGAACATCCTGAATCACACTGAACATCCCTGTATATAAACCTGTATGTGAATGTCTATTTACTTCCATGAGATGGAGCCACAAAAATGGAATCAAAGAATCAAGGGGGTCAAAATACCCACCAGAAATGTTGCACCAATTTGTACCCCCAATGCCAGCACCCTGAAGGAGCACAACTTCATCACCCCAAGCCTCTGCTCTGCCTATTTCTACCAGGTATTGCTCTGAGAACCACTCTGATGCAAAGGATTTGGAACCACCACCGAAGAACTGTAGGTAATCACAGAGCCATAAAGAACAACAAGCCAACTTTTCCACGTACCACAAGACGAAGAAAATGGTGCAAGGAGAAACTGCTCAAGTTGGAGACCAGGTAGACTAGCAGGAAATCACATATTTCAATTAGTTTGCAGCATATTTCAATTAGTTTGCAGGTGTATCCTGGGCTCCCACATGGCAGAGAGCAGCAGCTGCAGGCCTGAGCTGAGGTGAGCCTCTCAGGGTTGAGCAGCTCACCACCCAGCCCCTCTTCTCTGTGCTTCTCCCTAGGACATAAAGTGAACCCCTGAGGATGCCGCCTGCTGCCTCCCCAGGCTTATTTCTGGCTGAGTGCGCAACACAGGCCTCAGGCAGCCCTGTTGCCTCCTATTCTGAAGGGCAACATGGGTGAATCCTGTGGACCAAGGGGAGAGGAATCAGACCTTAGAGAGAAGAGATTCTGGAGCCTACAAGCCTCATGGCTGAGGCAGTCCTTAAGGATAAACCTAGGCCAGGCATGGAAGAGCCTCAGGGCTCAGGACCAGTGAAGAGCCATGCAGGCCCTCATCGAGACAGTCAGCACTGTGCACACTCAATACCTGTCTCTCTCCTTTTTTACTTCCTTAAGGCAGATCCAAGGCCATTCTGCAGCACTCTGAAGAACACAGAACTGCAGGTCTGAGAGACTCCTGGGGCCACTGGGATGGATGACATCCTCTCACCACCAAGGCCAAGCCTGCAGCTGCAGAGGAGAGCTGACTTTAGATGTGTGTAGTCACTTTGCACAAAGAGAGGAAGGCAAAGAGAGAAGGCCCTAAATAAGCAGGCTACCAGGTCGGGCAGGGTGCAGAGTCTAGTTATGTTGCTCTTTCTCAAGAACAGGGCCACTTTCACAGCAGATTGACACATTACCTCCAGTTTCCCTGGGGAGTTTCATAGACACATTCTGAGTATTTTCTGTGTATCCAGGAATGTGGTAGGTTCTATGCAGCAAACAAAAGGAAATGGAATATACTCACTTCCCTCATGGTATTAACAGCACTAACTCTTACTGTAAGCATCACTTTGCAACTCGGCTGACCTAACACAGCTTCCATTAAGTGCACCAGCTTGGCCCTGTACCCCCAGCTCCTTTCTTGATTTAACTGATTCATTCATCCATTAAACATGCCATGAACACCTGCAGTGTGCCAAGGCCTGAGCTAGGCACAAGGGATACAAGAGTGAACTAGTCATGCCCGCCTATGGCTGACACTCCAGAGGGAATCTGGGCATTGCAAGTGAGTGGTAAGAGCAAAACAAGCAGTGGAGTGTTCATTCAACCAGTAGAGAAAGCAACAACTGCTGTAGATCAAATGTTTGTGTCCCCCCAAAAATCCATATATCAAAATCTTAACCTCTAAGATGATGGTATTAGGAGGTGGGGCCTTTGGCAGGGGTAATTAGGTCATTAACTCACCTCTCAAAGGGATTAGTGCCCTTATAAAAGAGACCACAGAGAGCTGGCTAGCTGTTCCCACAATGTGAGGACACAGTGAAAAAATGTCCTAGTGAAAAGGGACTCTCACCAGACACAGAGTCTGCCAGTGCCTTGACCTGGAACTTCCTAGCCTTCAGAACTATGAGAAATACATTTCTGTTGTTTATCAGCCAGTTTATGGTATTTTTGCATAGCAGCCCCAAACATGATAAGATGGAAAATTGGTACTGAGAAGTGGGGTGCTGCAGTGACAAGTACCTAAAAATGTAAAAGCAGCTTTGAAACAGGGCAATGGACAGAGGCTGGAAGAGTCTGAATGTGCATGCTGGAAAGAGCCTAGATTGTCATGAAAGGATCTTTATGGCTATTCTGGTGAGCACCCAGAAAGAAAAGGAGAGAGCTGTAGAGAAAGCTTTGATCACCTTAGAGAATACCTAAGTAATCCTGAACACAATATTGGTAGAAATTGGATAGTAATATAGTTGGAATATCTGTCCCCTCCAAATCTCAAGTTTGATGCCCAGTGTTGCAGGTGGAGCCTAATGTAAGGTGTTTGGGTCATGGAGCAAATCCCTCATGAATGGCTGGCTGGGTGCCATTCTCACTGTAATGATTGAGTGTTGAGTTCTTGCTCTTTTCGTGTCCATGAGAAATAATTGTTAAAAAGAGCCCGGGACCTCCCTCCTCTTTCTCTCTTGCTTTCACCCTTGCCATGTGATGCTGCTCCTCTTTGCCTTCCACCATGAGTGGATGTTTCCTGAAGTCCTCATCAGAAGCAGATGCTGCACCATGCTTCTTGTACAGCCTGCAGAACCATGAGCCAAATATATATCTTTTCTTTATAAATTACCCAGCCTCAGGTGTTCCTTTATAGCAACACAAACATATTAAGATAGCAAAGGCTATTCTGATGAGGACTCAGACATAAATGAGGAATATATTATTAGAAACTACAGGAGATCAGGCACAGTTGCTCACACCTATAATCCCAGCACTTTGGGAGGCCAAAGCGGGTGGATCACCTGAGGTCAGGAGTTCGAGACCAGCCTGTACAACATGGAGAAACTCCATCTCTACTAAACATACAAAATTAGCCAGGCATGGTGGTGCATGCCTGTAATCCAAGCTACTCGGGAGGCTGAGGCAGGAGAATCACTTGAACCCAGGAGGCGGAGGCTGCAGTGAGCTGAGATCACACCAGCCTGGGCAACAAGAACGAAACTCCATCTCAAAAAATAAAGAAACTAGAGGAAAGGCCACTTTTGTTAGAAAGTTGTAAGAAACTTGGCTGAATTGTGTTCATGTCCTAGTGTCTGTGGAAGGTAGAACTTGCAAATAACTAAACTGGATATTTGGCTGAGGAAATATCAAAGCACAGTGTTCAAGAAGTGGCCTGGCTCCTCCTGATTGCTTACAGTAAAATGACTCAAAAATGAGATTGTTCATCAACAGGGAGGCAGAACTTAAGGATTTAGAAAGTTCTCAGCCTATTCATATTGTAAAGAGTGAGAAAACATGATCTAGAGAGAATGCCAAGGGTATGGTAAAGTGACAATGTATAAAGGAGATTAGTATGGGTCAGCCATCGCAACAGAAGCCAGGTGCTATTCAAGACAATGGTGAGATTAGTCAGTGACCTAAACAAAAGCCAAGAGCTATCATCAAAGACAAGGAAAGAGCAATTCAGAAATCATCAGGGCTGCTCTACCCATCACAGGCCCAGAGTACAAGAGCCACAGTGAGTACTATGAGGCCACCACAGAAAGACCACATTAGGGCAATGTCCACCTACTCCAGCAGCTCCATACCAGCAGAGCTACCAGTGTATGATTCCAGCCCAAGAGAGCTATGGTTGCAAGAGACACTGCAGGGGGACAGGGCTGCCTGGAGCCATCAGGGGCCCAAACCCTGCTAGGCAAAGCCGTGGGGGCAACACAGCCATCTCAATGGGTCCAGAAGGTGAGACTCTCACTCCAGTGGGTCTGGCAGGCAGTACCCCTACCCCAGTGGGTCTGGAAAGGAGTAGCTCTGCCCAGTGGGCCTGAAGGGCAGAATATCAAGTCACAAAAGATTATTCTTGAATGTTAAGGTTTACTACTATTTGCCCTTTTGAAGTTTTGACTTACTTGGGGCCTGTTATCCCTTTCTTCTTTCCTATTTCTCTCTTTTGGGATGGGAATCATATACCTATCCCACAATTATATTTTGGAACCACATAACATGTTGGTTTCACAGGTTCACAGCTGGAGAGCAATTTGCCTCAGGATGAACAGTATCTTGAATCTCATTCCTGCCGGATTTAGATGATATTTAGATGAGAGTTTGGACTTAAGACTTTAAAGTTGATGTTGGAATGAATTAAGACGTTTATGGCTATTGAGATAGAATGAGTGTATTTTGCATATGAAAAGGACATGAATTTAATGGGGGTCAGAGGAAGAATGCTATGGACAATGTTTGTGTCTCCCCAAAATTACTATGTTGAAACCTAATCCCCAATGTGAGGGTATTTGGAGGTGAAGCCTTTGGAAAGTAATTAGGTCATGAAAGTGGAGACCTCATGAATGGAATTGGTGACCTCATAAAAGAGGCCCCATAGATATTCCTGGCTGCTTCTGCCATGTGAAAACACAGCAAAAAGACAGCTGTCTATGAAACAGGAAGTAGGTCCTCACCAGACACAGAATCTGCCAGTACCCTGACCTTGGATTTTCGAGCCTCCAGAACTGTAAGAAATAAATTTGTTTATAAGCTGCCCAGTCTATAGTATCGTCTTATAGCAACCCAAATGGTGTCAGATAACAACTGACACCACCCAGAACATTAAAAATAGCAGGACCCTTTGCACATATGATCCTGAAAACCTCTGTGAGATTAGCAAGGATTGTTCCCCCATCTGATTGTTCCCTGAGGAACTAGAGGCTCAGATGAAAGACTAAATTTATTGAGTGCCTACTATGTACTGGTACTAAGCTCACTGCTTTCCTTATAAAAATACCACAATGTGGGGTTTAAAGTAATCATTTTAGAAGGAAATGGAGATTCGGTGCAGGAAGCAGCTTGAGGGCAGAGTGGCTCTTACACAGAAGATGGGTTTGGGGCAGCACTGCCCTGGTCCCCCAGCTGTGCCATTTAACAGGTGTCAACATTAAGCATGTCCCAGTGGGTCTGAGCCAGTGTCCTCATATGCTCTTAAACACTAGTAAATACTAATAAACACTACTAAGTAATGCTCCTTATCTGAGTTCAACCCTCCCCCAACCCCAGCTGCAGCTGGAAGTGCTTTCTTCCTTCTTAGAGCTTCCACTTTATTTCATGGGATTTTCTATCTTCTAGATTAGATTATACACATTCACATTCTTAACCTCCTCTACTAGTCTACAAGCTCAATGAGGATATCGTTAGGATTTCTAATGCACACAGAACCCTCTAGATTCTCTCATGTGGTACAAAAGTCTGCTTTAAAGAACAAGAATTTAAGGAAATACAGTCCACCCTAAACCACACAATTCTATCACTCTCCAACTGAAAGTCACACAAAACATCCCGTTATACCTGGTCTGAGAGCTGCGCATGTCCTCATGGTCTTCAAGGTGTTGAAGAATCTAGCCCTGCCTTTCTTTCCAGCCTCATGTATCCATACTCCCTCTTTCCTGAAGCACAGGCCTCCCCTTTCTCACTTTCTTTCGGACACCGAGCTCCTTCTCTTCTTCCCTGACATAGGGCCTTTGCAGAGGCTGTTCCCTCCACTGAGAACACTTCCTCTCCTCTCTGCCTTGCTGGTACCTACACCTTTGTAATTGCCTGATAGGTTCTTCTTGCCCACTACACAGAGAAAACCAATTCACCAAGACTGTGATATTATAGTAGAAAAAGAGTTTAATGCGGAGCTAGCCAAGTGGTCAGACAGGAGTTTTCTTGCTCAGATCAGCCTCCCTGAGAATTCAGAGGCTAGGGATTTTATGGATAATTGGGTGGTCAGGGGCCTAAGGAATGGGTGCCACTGATTGGTGGGGGATAAAATCATAGGGCTGTGAAAAAGGGTCCTCATGTACTCAGTCCTCCTCTGGGTAGGGGCCACAGGACTGGTTGAGTTGTGAGTCCCAGGTCCAAGTGGAGTCAGTCAGGCGCTTAATGTGCAGGTCTGAAGATATCTCAAAAGATCAATCTTAGGTTCTACAATAGTGATGTTATCTATAGGAGCAATAGATAGAATAGGGAAAGTCACAAATCTTGTTACCTCTGGTCACATGACTCCTGAGCAGCAAGGGATCAGAGAAAGGCAAGCTGGTAGACAATGGCTGGTTATTGTTTAGCTACACCTACATTTTAGCCGAATTCAGACCCCTCCCATAATCCTAATCTTGTGGCTTTTCATTAGACTCACAAAGGTGGTTTTGGTCCCTGAGCAAGGAAAGGGATCATTTTAAAGAGGGAACTTCCCCTCCTTTCTTCCCCCCTCATCCTTCTTTCAAAGTTTAACTATAAGCTAAGTTCTTCCCGTAGTTGGTTTGACCTGGGTCCAGGAATGAGTGAAGACAGCCAGCCTGTGAAGCTAGAGGCAAGATGGAGTCACCCATGCTAGACTTCCCTCGCTGTCATAACCTTTACAAAGGTGGTTTTACCTTTGCCCCCTGCAGAGGCCTTCACTGTTCAACCAATCTAAAGTGATTCTTAAACCACTCCACTCTTAACCTTCTTAATCTTACCACAGTTTATTAGATACTTATTTTTTTTTCATCTGTCTCTTTCAATAGACTTTAATCTCCACATGGGTAGACTATGCCCACTCATCACAAAACTCCAAACATATAACACAGTGTCTGGCAAATGGAAGGCACCCATAAGTATTTGTTGAATAAAGAAATTATCACAAACTCCAACTTAGTGGGATCTGAATTAATGATCCATAACCCACGATCACCAAAGCATGCACATGAGCAGTTTTCTGAGCTAGTCCTGCTGAAGCAACTACAGGAAGGACTCAAGCTCTAAAGCATTTCATCACTGTCACCATATTCAGAGATGGCCTCCCCGGTGCCTGCCAAGAGAAGGTATCTAGCTCCAGGCTACAGGGCCCCTTGTCACTTTGCTGTCTACTTGGGAATTCCTCACAGTGATGGAAAGTTTGAGCCGGGTCTCCTCCTTTCCTTCAGGTCAATGTCACTGTTCCGAAGCTAGACTTGCAGTTCACTGGGAAGCATGACACCACAGCACCTCCAGCTGTGGACGCATCATGGACAAGGCAGGCTGAGAGGAGAACTTCTCATTACTTGCAGCACAGCAACATTGGGTTCAATGTATGCCCATGAAAAACCTCATTTAAGAGAATGCCTTGGAAAGGTGCCAAGGTCCCCAAACTAATTAACTTTCATCTCTCCTGGCCCTCTGCACCCTCTCTCCATGAGGAACATTAAACATAGAACATCAGCTTGAGAACACTCTATTTAAAGCAAAAGTCCTTCTAAAGATAGCCTTGAATGTCCATCTAAATCATCCTAAGTCCATTTTCTGGCCCAGAATCCACAAGGCCAGCGCCCCAGATGGGCCCTACTATGGTGGCTTATATCCATAAAGAATGTCTTTCACGGTTCATTGGTTGGATTAATCTGATATAAAATGTCTAAACTGAAAACCTCTGGGTTTGGATCTTGATGAGTTTTGGCAGAACAGCAAGTAAGTGACAGTAGATTTATTAAATAACAAAGGAAAAGGAAAGTGATTAAAGAAAAATTAAAATGAAGTAAAAGTGGGAAAGTTCAATCTCATAACTTTTATAAAAGAAGATTATATCAGCCAGGCGTGGCGGCTCACGCCTGTAATCCCAGCACTGTGGGAGGCTGAGATGGGCAGATCACAAGGTCAGGAGATTGAGACCATCCTGGCTAACATGGTGAAACCTTGCTTCTACTAAGAATACAAAAATTAGCCAGGCATGGTGGCACATGCCTGTAGTTCCAGCTACTCAGGAGGCTGAGGCAGGAGAATCGCTTGAACCCGGGAGGTGGAAGTTGCAGTGAGCAGAGATCATGCCACTGCACTCCAGCCTGGGCAACAGAGTGAGACTCCATCTCAAAAAAATTAAAAAAAGATGACAACATCTTTGTGAGGAGGCCACACAGGCTCTGGTCTACCTGAATACTAAAAAATATCTCCCCCCGGGTGTGGTAGCTCACGCCTGTAATCCCAGTACTTTGGGAGGCCAAGATGGGCGGATCACGAGGTCAAGAGATCGAGACCATCCTGGCTAACACGGTGAAACCCAGTCTCTACCAAAAAATATAAAAAATTAGCTGGGCGTGGTGGCAAGTGCCTGTAGTCCCAGCTACTCAGGAGGCTGAGGCAGGAGAATGGCGTGAACCAGGGAGGCGGAGCTTGCAGTGAGCAGAGATCGTGCCATTGCACTCCAGCCTGGGCAACAGAACAAGACTCTGTCTCAAAAAAAAAAAAAAAAAAAAAAAAAAAAAAAAATTCTCCAGAACTTGCTAGGAATTTTGTACTCAAGATGGGCAATTTAACATCTTCAGTGAATTGCAGGGGGGCTCAGGTTTGTCATTTTCTCAATGTTTAGGGAGAGATGTGCTCTAGCAATTCACACCTGAGTGCTGCCCAGCAAGATCTGATCCCTAATGGAAATCACACCTAGTAATTATCTATTCAAAATAGGCACACCTACCTCAACCTCCTCTTTCTAATCCACTGAAATCCGATGTAGGAAATATACCAATATGTACATTCCTTAATAAGCAAGGACACCAATAAATACAGCAACTGCAGCCCCATTATTCTGGGCAGAACTGCAGAGAAGGGCAGTGCACTTAATGCCATTTTACTGGAAATGGAAGCAGGAAATCGGAGGGCATTGCTAATCAATCCCTGGCTCTACCATTCCCAGCTTCGCAGACGCTTGACTTATTAGCATCTGAGCATGTGCACATCCTGGGAATTCAACCATAAAACATTCTCCATCTCCTACAGATAAAACATGGCTCAAAAAAAAGATGGTGATCCAGTGCTTTGGGGTCAATGGAAAATATGAACTGCCCCCTCTGGAAGCGCTTTTTTTGTTGTTTGTTGTTGTTGTTGTTGTTTTTCTTCAGCAAGTGCAGCCTGGAGGGGAGATGCCAAGCTCCCAGGGCAGAGGCTCTGGTTCTTGAGGGCACATCTAGAAACTACCAGGCCAGGCAGGAGGTAGGAGTCTCACTGGTTGACCTTGCCAGGTAAACCTGCCCCACTCACCCCCATCTTCAGATGGCACTGAAAGCAAGGCTTAAATGAAAAATGGGAAAACAAGGCAGAACAAGATGAGTGTGACACATTTTACTGGCAGTCTTCTTTTGTTATTTTTAAAAATGTATTCGTAGGCCAGGTGTGGTGGCTCACACTTGTAATCCCAGCACTTTAGGAGGCTGAGGCAGGCAGATCACAAGGTCAGGTGATAGAGACCATCCTGGCTAACACAGTGAAACCCCACCTCTACTAAAAATACAAAAAAATTAGCTGGGCGTGGTGGCATGCACCTGTAGTCCCAGCTACTCGGGAGGCTGAGGCAGAAAAATTGCTCAAACCCAGGAGGCAGAGGTTGCAGTGAGCCAAGATTGCACCACTGCACTCCAGCCTGGGTGACAGAGTGAGACTCCATCTCAAAATAAAAAAAAATTGTATTTGTAAAGGGGGACCCCCAGCCTAGCGAATTTGCCTGACAATATGCAATATCTGCCTCTCATTCTGTTCCTTAATCCAAGGGACTAAAAATTCCACATAATTATTCACATCTCCATTATGAATTGCTTTTTACTCTCTGCTGCTTGTCATCAAGGTCATCTAATCAATAGTCTTCGTTTCAGAGAGAAAAACAAAGGAACAGAGGAGTTAAGTGGCTTGAGAGTTATAAAATCTCGCTCAGTGAAGGCTCCACAAACAGCTAGGTCCTTAACCTGAGCACAGCCATAAAGTGCTTCTGCTGTTTAAAAAAAAGAGAGAGGCGATTGTGGGTTTAAAGTAATTAAATATCTCTATGTTTAAGTGACATGTGGTTTGAATGATTACTTTCAGAAAAGCGAAGAAGGGGAAAAATGAACTCAGAATTATTGCTTTGGGCACAGAAAGAAGAAATAGGTTTAATACCAGGGCATGGACTAGTTGCTTTGCGAGGGGCAAGGATTAGGAGAAAAGGTCCCAGGCATCTGTACAGCAGCACCTCTAGGGCCAGGAGCAGATGGGCTGGGGGTGGGGGGGGTAGCGGGGGGGTGGCGGTTATCACTAAGGGAAATGTACATCAGGCTCCTGGGAGCTTGCCCCATGACTCCACAGCAGAGGAGGCTGTGCAGCATAGGCAACAGGCATGGACTCTGGAAGTGCAGTGACCTCCACTGTGGTTCTAATCTTCCCCTTACTGGCAGTGTCCAATTAGGACAGTTATTTACACAACCTCAACAATTCCATCTGTAAAATGGGTATTATAATACTGACCTAGCAGACTGTTGTGAGAAGTCAGTAAGATTCCTCCTGCAAAGTGTGCCTAACACAAGATAGGTGGTCAGTAAGCAGCAACCTTGAGCCAGCCACTTTCCTTCTCATCTTCTTTACTGTCCAGTGGTATTTATTTGCAGAACAATAGACCACAGTGATGATGTTTCTGTTTACAAAGATGACTACTCTGAAGAGGGAAACCCAAAACTCCATGCATTAATTCCACAATCAGTGTAGGAATATAGCACCAAGATCTCACTGGCACCCTATCCAGACCCAGAACACAGTAAATGAAGATCCTCTGAGCTTAAAGGAGAACCCCAAAGCAATGCATGAGCCACTTGGAGAAGGGGCATAAGCTACATAAATATAAAATCATAGTAATGAATGTGGGCACAATCACTCTTTGGTCACTGGCAATGCCTTGATTTGTGAAGTGCCAGAAAGCCAACCAGACACCCAGGAATTACCCACCTCCTGCATGGCCACGTGTCTTCCAAACCTCGACAGCTATGTGTATGTATAATCAACCAGTTCAAAGCCCCTGTAGCAGGAGGCAGTGCTTTGTTGTAAAACAAAACTGAGATGAAATAACCGTCATCCTTTCAAATCTCCTCTGAGAGTTTGGTATTTGAGGCACATTCTGTGATGTACTTCTCTCTGACCTCGAACACTTTGATTCTTTTTTTCAAGTTCACATAAAAGACTGAAAACTCTCAGATCGGTCTACTGTATCGAGAGCCTCGACTGGATCTGAATTCTTTGCTGGTGTGGAGAATTAGTTGTTATTCCAGATAGTTAAGAAGTGGAGATAAAGGGCCATTACATTAGAGAGGCCCAGCCCATTGGGAAATCGGGCCATGTCTGCTCCTTATTTAAAAACAGATTAGTTCCCACTGCTCCCCAGAGGCTTCAAAGGGTACACTTAGATATTGTAAGTTCCATCCTGACATCCCTCCCTCCCATTCACAATACACTTGCAGAATTTGAGAATGTGGCTTGTCTGGAAGGCTTAAAACAAATGCTTCAATTTTCCATTCTCCAAATGAAAATCAATGGCAACAGAGAGGTAAAATCAATGTTCAGCACTCTGTAGGGAAACCTCCACCCTCTGCCCCACGATCTCCCACCCCACAGAACAATAAATCAGAACCAGCCATGCAGACTAGCAGAAAATCCCTGAGGGCAGAGCCCTCTGCAGGCTTAAAGACTTTCTGTTTGTCCCCCTGTCCCCTAAGAGAACATTTTTCTTAAGAATGCCTATGAGAATGTTGCTAAAACCTAAGTCAGGAAGAATAGCACAAGGTTGTAATAAAAACCCTTCTTCCACAAACAAACCCATTTACCAATGGGATCCTCGGCATCTAAGACCAGAGTGTGACTTAACTGTCTCCCAAAGGGTCTACTTTATGATCGAGGCTTACAGAATGCTTAGGCACTCAATGATCACTACTCTGAGGACAAATAACCTGCTTTCTGTCATCACAGATTGGTCTGTATTCTCTACAGTTTCAAGTAAATGGAAATTGTACAGTATCTCCCCCTTTTTGTGGGAGGTTTGTCTTCTTTCACCCTGCCTAATTATTACCAGATTCATCCATTATGTTGGATGTATCAATAGCCTATTTCTTTTTATTGCTGAATAGTAATCCATTATGAGATAGACCACAATCTGTCTACTCATTCATCTCTTGTTGACATTTGGGTTGTTTCACAGTTTTTATCCATCACACATAAAGCTGATATGAACATGCAGGAGGGAGTCTTTAAATGCACATATGCTTTCATTATATTTTACAATCAAATCTTTTGTTGTACATGTTTTGCAAATATTTTAACTCAGAGTGACTTGTCTTTTTCGTTTTTGTAAAAGTGCCTTTAGAAGACCAGTGATGAAGTCTAATTTGTTGCTTTTCTTTTTGTATTACAGTTCAGGCTTTTTGTGTCCTACTTAAGAAATCTTAGTCAAACTCAAGGTCATAACTCCTATGTTTTCTTCGAAGCATTCTTCCAAGACTTCTAAAAAAGCCTAAGCTCTTATATTTAGGTCTATGACTCATTTCAAGTTATTTTTTGTATAGTATGTTATATAATGATTAAAATATATAACTATATTGCTTGAGCCCAGGAGTTTAAGGTTACAGTGAGCTATGATCGCTCCACTGCCCTTCACCCAGATGATGGAGACTGTCTCAAAAAAAAATTATATCTATAAATAATTTGTAGTATCATTAAAATACTCACTTATAAAAATTAACTAAAGAGGATGTAATAGAAATTTTTATATGCAATATAGGAACCACTTGATCAGTTTTGACAAAAACACACCAATAGACAAAACCCATGATTTGAAAAAAGAATGGAAGAAAATATTCCACAATATTTTGGTTACTGTTTTTAGATAGTGTGACCATTGCCTATTTCTTGTTTCTTTTTTTTCTACTTTTAATGTTTTCTATAACAAGCATCAACTAGCATTACACCAAACTAAATTAAAAATTATTTTAAAGTAGCTTAAGAGAAGGCTTCCTGACTCCCAGCTGTCTTCACACTGCTCTTTTGTGCATAACTGGCCCTTTTAGAGAACTTGAAAGATGAACATACTACAAAAATCTGTCCCTTGCAACCCCACTCTATATCGCTTAACAGCAGGAAGGTGTGAAACAAAGAATTTCCAAAGAGAATTCTCCAAAGAGAATATGAGTTTACCTGAAACCAAATACAAATGCCACCCTAATCAAGGAGAAGAATTCCAGCAGGGGAGGGCTGGCTGCCTTGCTTGGCCCCCCAATGAAATTGCTTGCCTGCCGGCCCTGACACACTGCAGTCACAGATGTGTGTGTCAAACAGCTTCTCTGCTCACTCAATCTCCACAGACAAGGAAAGCTAATGACATTCTCTCACTGATGTGCTCACTGTCCTTCTGTCTTGATCTGCTTGCAAAGATAGCCTAAGTCTGGAGCCTCATAATCAGCTAAAGCCTGGCCTGGCTAACTCTCTGTGTGCACTCATGACTGTCTGGCAGGTGAGATTTGCCTCTTAAGCTGCTGCAGAGGCCAACTTGGCTGGCAAGAGTGCCTACAGATGTTTCACAGAGAGAAAGATTACTTCCCTGATTGATGAATAAATAGAGTTGTCAACATGGTCTCCCTGGTCAGAGGGGACTCCTGGAGTATAATGTGGAAGGACAGATGTTTCTTCTGGGAAGGTGTCCAAGACCCTTCAAAGAGGTATGCACTCAACTGATATTGTGGACTGAGTAATTCAGCCTCTAAGAGGAAGAGAAGGAAGGCTGGACATAACAACCACAACAAACACACTCAGGGACTTCCTGGGCCAGGCCACCTCCCAGATCTTGATAAAGGAGTGGGCACACCATCTCAGCCAGCGCCTCCTCCTTGGGCTTTTTCCAATGAACCAATGGGCCCAATTATCAGAAATCCCATCATCTTCTTAGTCTACACCTGCTGTGAATTGCAAAGGGGGCAGCAGAAATGACACTGTCATCCTCACGCTAAACCTCAAAGGCTTCCTCTTGCAGAAACTGCAGACACAGGCGCAATCGAACTGGGTAGGGACCAAGGCACCTGCAGTGAATTACTTTTTAGTCAGTAACTTGCAACTTTGGAGATTTCTGGCTGACCTTCCGAAATGAAGTAGATAATAATAACTATTATCATAATTGTCTCAGTAATTGTACGAACAGCTGCTATTATTTGACAATAGACTATGTACTTTACACACCATCATTTTATTGAACACTCAAACACACACACACACACACAAAATACTCTGCAAGGATTCATAAAATTTATCACCCATAAACCCTCCCTGTAAGAATTACTAGAGGATGTGTTCCAGCAAATGAAAAAGAGGAATGGTAGAAGCACTGTCATTAAACCTATTTAACAGATAAGGAAGCACAAATTCAGAAAGATAAAATAACTTGCCAAGGCCACTTGGAAAAGGAAATAGCCAACCTGGGAATTGAGCCCAGATGGGTCTCCTTCCCAAATCCATGCTCTCAGCCACTGTAATTTTATGGTCACCAGGAGATGTGGGAGATGAGGATTACAATTTTCAACACAAGCAAAAGTGTTGGTGCTTCCAACACAGAAACATGGCATGCCCAGAAAAACACCACTTACACCTGGATATGCCTGAATATCAATGAGGCTGCTGAATAGGTCTCAAACCGATTTGAGTTTAAAACCAAAAATGTCTTGTCTAACACTTCCAGAAAGGGCTATATCCTGCATTGTAGGAGGAAACATGCAATGGACTCTCCATCTTACACACACACATACACACACACACACACACACACACACACACCACACACACATGGCTAAACAACCTAGAGCACCATCCCAAAGGGTATTTGGGTATTTTTAATTCATATGGCCACATCTTCCCTCCATCTGAGAAGAAAGACATTGCATATAGCAGGAGATTCTAGGCTAGTTTTCTCAGATAATATATACCTTAAAAGGAACTTCAAATAATAACCCCCCCCCCAAAAAAAAGTGGTATTTTTTTACATACCACTCCCCAGTGAACTTGACTTTCCTTGAGGGTAGGAATAGGGTCTCTTGTTTACCTCTGTAGCCTTAGTGCCTAAGGCCTCAATACCTTTTCGTTGAATGTCAATGAATGGATGAGCAGACAATAACAGGTAGAATAAAGACATCAACATATTGTAGTAGTGAAAACCATAAGCTTTGGAGGCAGACAATCCTGGGTTTGAATCATGCTGCTGCTTGCAAACAAATTACTAATGCCTCACTAGCTTCAGTCCTCTCATTTGTAAAGCAGAGACAAAATAAATACCAAATTTACAAAATGGCTGAAAGAACTCAAGGAAACAGGTGCTGAGCACAATGCTAGCACAGGCTGAAGTATTCCAGGGATGCAATCTAGCTTTACTACCAGGAAAACAGTTCAGTCTGGGGACAGAGAAAAGCACATTATGATACCTTGCATCTTGCTCTTGTAGAGACAAAGTCTGATTATTTTAAAAATAACCTTGACAGTGACCTCAGAGCAAGATGACCCTGGAAGCTAGGTCTATTGTTGCAGGTGCCAGGCTTAGAGAGGCCAGAGGGGTATGGGGTGGGGGCTGCTCTAGATGCTCACCTCATGCCAGGAGCACCATTTCTCTGCCAGACCATGATTTCAGAGGGCAGGAGCTCCCTAGGCACATTCAGAGGAAACCATTTACAGGATTGAGGGAAATTAAAACATACCCCCAGAGGAACAGCCAAGGGGACCAGCATTGCTTGGACTTCAGGAACAGAGGGAAGGGATAGGACCCATTCTGCATGGTCCCAGCTCAAGCTGGAGATATAAAGCAAAAGTTCTCGGTGGGGAGCAGATTTAAGTGGGAATCTTTATTTATCTAAATTCAGAAAGGTTGCTTTATTTGTCTGAGGTCATGGTACAGTGCCGGTGAGCAGCAAAGCATACTACCCACTTGGGAACTGGACATGGGTAACTCCAAAGCCCCATTGTGACACCTCTCAATTGTACAGGCAGCACAGGGAGAAGTGCAGAATATGCACTGAAATTGCCTTCCTCTCATCCCTGCCCCATCTGACTCCCTTCTTAAAGAAAGCCCGTTTGCATGTGTATGTTTGTTTGCTTTCATGCTTCAGGTATTTTTGCAGGACCAAAGGCAGAAGCAGTCTGAATCGAAAGCCTGCATCCATCATTTGTGAAAGCCTAAATCCACTGGATAGATGATGCTGGGAGTGGAGTTAGGGGTAAAAGCAATGGCTTTAAGGACCCTGAAGAAGATGGGGGATACTTCCCCCTGGGCTGGGGAAAAGAGGATATCAGGGGCTGTATCCTGAGGAAATAGCATGTTCCCAGAAGGAATGGTGGTGTGGTGGTCCTGAGAAAGCAGGACCCAAAAACCAAGGATGGCAAAGATGCTACATCCAATGGGGACATGGAAGCAGAGAGCCCTTGGGCCTCAATGGACCTTGAAGAATCATCACAGTGAGGTTGTTAGTGCAACCAGGAGACTAAACACTTGGCCCCTGCTTTCTTAGTTGTAAGTTTCCTGGGTCGTGGCATCACTCTGGGAGGAGAAAGTTCTCAATCATGACCAAGAAGGAATTTTCTGCTCATCTGTTCAGATCAGGACTCAGAGTCAAAATGAAGTAGATTTAAAGGAAATAAAGATGGACATTCTTTGTAAACCTGTGTTTGAGAACTGAGATTCCTATCATAGTCAGAGTACAGGCACCAAACACCATACAAATGGCGACCCTAACACTATGCTCTCCCCTCCCCATATCCCCACGTCAAAGACTGGAAACCCTCAGATCTGCCAGCTGCAGAATGCCTCCCAGCCCCAGCCCCCGGCCTTCCTGCCTTACCTGGGGAGCAGGTGCTTGCGGCTGACACACAGGGCGGTCTGGTAGTCCTGGGTCACACACACTTTGTGAGGGCTGCATTTTACCTTCAGGCAGGGGTCCTTGGATGGGTCCAGGGCTGAGGCAAAAACAAGAAGGAGGGCAGGGTTTAGGACCTCCAGGGAAATTTAATTTTTCTTTTTTTTTTTTTTTTTTTTGTTGAGACGGACTCTCGCTGTGTTGCCCAGACTGGTGTGGGTGGCGCGATCTCAGCTCACTGCAACCTCCCCATCCTGGGTTCAAGTGATTTTCCTGCCTCAGCCTCCCAAAGTAGCTGGGACTAAAGGTGCACGCCACCATACCTGGCTAATTTTTGTATTTTTAATAGAGATGGGGTTTCACCATGTTGGCCAGGCTGGTCTCAAACTCCCGACTTCAGGTGATCCACCTGCCTCGACCTCCCAAAGTGCTGGGATTACAGGCCTGAGCCACTGCACCGGGCCTTAATTTCTATTTCTACTTAAATAAACAGATAGGAAGTAAACCAACCATGTGTTTGCCCTCGGTGCTGTTCTCTGAGGCTGGAGGGGAACAGAATGAAAGCCCAAGCCAGGGGAAATTCTGTGTCTATCACACATTCTTCCTCAACATCAGGGGAGCAATTCCTTTGTGCTTTGGGAGTTTCAGCATCTTCAGCTCAGGCAGGAATTACTTTTAAAAAATCCTTTAGAATCTCACATGATCCAAGAAACAAGAGCTACTTTTCCCTCTTTGGTTATGAATCTGGTGTTGCTTTTTATGACTTTATTCATGCCTAAGTTTACTTATTTCCTATGAAAAGTCCTTGAGGACAGAGTTTTTTGCTTCCATTCAATAAACACTAACTATGTGCATAAACAACCTATTTTAAGTTTTTGAAGAACTTCAGGATATATAAGACAGTTTTGTGCCGCACAAAGTTACACTGTAACAGGGAGGGGGAAAAGCTTACACATAAATATTTATTGTGCAAGGCAGAATTAGATAAGGACCATGACGGGCATATAAAATGATAACAGAGCCCAAGAGAAAAATGGAGATCAATTTCTAGGGCAAGGATTGATGAAGCATTAATATGTGAATTGGATCTTGAAGGATGGGCAGGATTTTGAAAAGCAAAGATAGAAAAGGCAATCCAGTCAGAGTGAACCGGCACAGCGAGTGTAGGGAGGCATGTTCGGGCAATCATAAGATACTCAATCTGACTATTAAGTGTGGTTTGTGGGGAGGCAGTAATGAGACAAGAGGGGGTGAGGGGAGTTGATTCAAACAAAGTAACTCCAGAAAGGGTCTCCAAAGACAGCAGTTCATATATTGCAACATTTCCTGGAATAGGCTGAGCAGCAGGCCCTCGGCTAATCAGCACTCTGCATGCTGAGGTGCACATGCTCATCATTGCCACAGAAGAGGCCTCGGGGAATTCTCTGCAAAACCAAAGCAATTGTGCCATCTTCAAGCTCTGGGGCCTAAAGCCTATTAAGCAGTAAATCTTTCATAACTGCTCTCCACAGTCAGGGGAGGTGATGTCTCCCCATGTCCTCCCCATGCAAACATTTGGTTAAACAAATTGGCATCCTGAGCAGGTACAGCAAAACTTCTACAAGAAATGACATGGTCAAAAAACCAAACCAAAACAAACACAAAGACATGTCACAGTGCCCTCAACCACTGGACTCTTAGCCATCCTGACTCCTCAGCATGTAGAGGACATCGCTGTTCCTCTCCTCCTGCCCAGGCCTAGAATCTGCACACTACTTTCTTCAAATGCCTGCTGAGAATTTCTCAAGGGTCCTGAACACACAACATCCAAAGGCATTTCTGCTACTTGAACAGCTTAGCTGGCTCCCTCCACTGCCGCAGCTTCAGCAGCTATAAACAGAAGCCAGGCTGCATTCTCAGGCCCATCTGGAAAGTAATAAGACCCAGGGCCCGGTCCTAGGGGAGTCACCTGGTAGAGTCTACTCCCCAAGGGATGTGGCTCTGACACTCGGAGCTTAGCAGAAAGAAACAGACTGTGAGATAAAAGAGAGGCTGGTTTGAGCCCCAGGGACAGAGTGTTCATTCACTCAGAGCTCTTAAGCTGAAGGCAACCTCTGCAAGGCAGGTGGCAGGGCCCTGTGTCTGCCTTCAGAGTCTTCCAAGGCTGGGGCTTCCAGAAACTTGCAGCAAGAGCTTCCTGGTCCTAAGTGGAACTCTTTTGGTTCCTGGGGATGTCTGCATAAGAAGCCAGGAGACTGGTGCAGTCTCAGCCCAGTGCACTGCCCCCCACGCCAACCCTGGGGCTGCAGCTCAGCCAACTTTGACTCACTCTCCAAGAATCATTCAAAATTGAGTCAACAATTAAGAATGATTACCAGATGACCACTAATGATGAAAGTTTCTCAAGGGTTCTGAACACACAACATCCAATGGCGTTTCTGCTGCTTGAACAGCTTAACAGGACATGTCAGTCCTTCATTTCCCCTTCTCACACTTCCACACACCACAGGATGAAGACATTTATAGATCTCAAGAAACTTGGGGACTAGACCACTGGCAGCCCCAGTCATAGTTACCAGCTGAGGCATTTTCCCCAACAGATGCCAAGTGCTGCAGCAGAGAACTTGAGATTTTCACTTGAGTGGATGTCAGAGACAGAGAAAAACAGGTTGGCCTAGGGTGATGGGTGTCAAAATCTGCAGTACTACATGACAAGCTTTGTGGCAGAATTTGAGCTTATTTTTGCCTCTGTATCCAACTTTGTTAACATGCCACACTGTCCTCCGGGTGGTCTCAACGGACAGTGCAATCACAAGGATCATGAATCAGCTGAGCAGATCCGGGAACAGCACAGACTCCAAGGCAGAGTAGCTTCTGGAACAGCACAGACTCCAAGGCAGAGTAGCTTCTGGGACTGAACCCTGCCTCTGCTGCTTGCTAACCTTGCTATACCTCACTTTCCTCTCCTGTAAAAATGGGGATAATAACAGCACCTGCTATTGCTTGGTGGTTGTCATGAACATTTAATGAGTTAATATCTGTAAGTACTTAGACCTGGAACATGCTAATCACCTCATATGTGTTTATTAAGTTTTTTGTGTTTGTCTTTTTTCCCAGAGTAAATAATCAGTTTTCATAATAACAAAGAACCATAGTTAACACTCACTGAGTGCTTTTGACATACAGGCAGTGAACTCTGATTGGATCACCACATTTAATTTTCATAGCCACCAAAGGAGATAGCTGCTATTAATGTGCAAGTCTTAAAAATAAATTGCTAATGAGAGATGCAGGACAAACCTGGTCTGTGACTCCAGAACCCAAATTCTTCACCAGTGTATGCTTGAAGCATGAGAATCTCCTACTATCTTCTTTAAAAAGCGGATTGCAGGGCTCACCTCACGCCAAGGGCCCAAGTGCACCATATTCTTAAGAGGCTTTGGGGGCAGAATGAGGCTTACTGGGTAAAAGGAGGGGGCGGCCAGATTACCCAGTGCTGCAGAGGATGGTCCACGATTCCCTCTCAGTACACCCCACAGGATGAGGTCACCAGCCCTGATCTTTCCCTAGAGGCTAGGGTGCCCAGCTCTGGACACCTGAGCCCTCAGCCTACCCCCTCTGAATGCAGCCATCCCCCAACTGAGTCAAAGGAACCATGGTCTGGTCAATTTTGTTCCTGTAGTTTTGCCATCTGTCACCCTACCTTAGGCTAACTCCTGTAGACCACCCTCCACTTCTGGAAGCTAACTAACATTTCTTTAAAAACAAAAAACCTCCAACCCAAAATACTAATAAATAAAAACTGTTCGTTATTAAACTCCCTACATACTTAACAATTTGCATACAGAAATCAAGTCTGCTAAAAATCAATTACTAGGGTCTGAATACTTCAAACATGTATGCAAATTATTTAGAGTAAATGAACTTCACAGAGCAACAAAACAGTAACAAATCAAGCTGTCAGCATTTGTTTAATCACCTCGCCGCATTTTGTTTTTGAAAAACAGCAACACTGGGATTGACAGGGGATGAGGAGTGTGTCATTTCCATTTAAACTCAAGCCTCCCAAATACGTTTTACCTAGCTAGCAGCCTCAAGGCTCAGGGTGATGGATGCTCCTGAAAGGCACCCAGCACCAGTACTGGAAAGGACTGTGGCTGCACTTTGTAAAGGGAAGGATAAGAGATCCGAATAATAAGTGGCATTTGAGAGGCCTTTTAATAAGTAGGGGAAACTGTAGGTGAGAAGGTAGGAGAGGCAGCTGAGCGTGACAGCCCTGAGCAGAATTCAAAGTTTCCTTGTCATGGTGCTATTGATTTCCTGGGGACTTGCTGCAAGTTTCAGTCTCTCTCCGCATACAAGGAGTGAGAGGACTTGCTCCAAGTTTCAGTCTCTCTCCACATACAAGGAGTGAGAGGATGCAGACATCCCCAGAGGATGACAAAGCCCTGTGTCTTCTCTACCTCTTCTATCACCAAACCTGCAGGACTCCTGTGGACCCAAACAGGATAGCATCCCTAGCACAGAGCAGGCGCCCACCAAAGGTTAATTTTATCTTTCCCACCTATACGCAGAACTATTCAAGAGTCAACTGGCACCCAGCACAAATCCAATTATTTTTTTCAAAATGACTTTTTACAGAAACCTTTCTCAAGGAACAAACCAAGAATGAATTAATTTAAAGAGATTTGTTAAGCTGTAAAGCATTGAATTCAAAAGCCAGTTAATTACTGGTTCCATGTAACTTTTTTTGATTAATTTTATTTTTAAGCTCACTACTTGGTCTCAATTAAGGTGGAGATATTTTAATTATCTTAATTGTTTCTGAACTTGTTTTTCAGTTCAACGAGTTATTTTTTAATTAGCTACATTGATTTTAAAATCCTGAATCAAGCCTTTGCACTCTCCTTGAGCACATACTATAGGCTAATTGGCAAAGGGTCACAACACCTAGCACAGCAGAGCTTGATACCACCTCAGAGATGCTCAGATGAGAAGAAGGTTCCATTTTGTGGGTTGGCCCAAAGGGTTCCTCACCTGGGGGAAATCACACACATTTGTGTTTATTCAATTAATATTTACAGAGTATCATTCAGCGTGAAGCATCTTTCTGCAGGATAAAGGTGAATACAAAGAGGTGAGCAAAAAGATGTCCTTCCAGCTCTCCAGGGGTTCACCGTTGAACATAGGAGACAGGTGAGACAGGTAAGGTACCTAATTCAGCCTTTCAGGGGGTCAGGTGAGACTTCCTGGACAGACTGACATCTATGGAAAAGTAGGTTTAAACCAGATAATAGGATGAGGAAGAACGCTCCAGATAACAGGAAGTTGTCTTTCCAGGGGTAAGAAAGTTTGTGGCAGGCTTAAGGAATTCAAGTGTTTCATCAGGCTGGCAGCAGTTGGAGCAAGCCGGTGAGTAAAAAGGCTGGAGAGGAGGCTGAGCCTGGTCCTGAAGGGCCTTGGAGCCACAGGGACCATGCTGGGGAGCCAGGGCCTTTGAGTTCCACAGTGCCTTCAACCCAGCATGCAAGAACCTGTGACCAGACTAAAGTCGGGGGAGAGGGGCAGGAAGAGGGAACCCTAAATATGCATTTTATGTAGAAAGTGGCACTTAGTAAGAACAGACACACTACATATATTCTCGTCCGCCAAATGACAGAGGACCTCAGGGCTGGAAGGCCCAGTGGTCAACTCTTAGAACCCCTTTTCTCCTGCCAGGAACCTCCTTCCTCCCTCTCCCCAGGAACACCAAGCCACACAGGATTCCGGGAGGCACAAGCCTACCTGTTGAGACCAGTAAGCAAAAGATTAATCTAAAACAGCAGCTTGAACTCCTGGCCCACACTGGTGACTTCCAGAATCTTCCTCAGGCCAGAGGCCACTTGATTTGCAAAAAGTCCACCAGTTAAAGATGTCTTGTTGTCTCACTGTTGCTTTTAAGACTGCTCTCTGCCTGAGTCATGCGATCCCAAGGTTCACGTGAAGAGCAGACACTCCCAGTGATTCATTAGGAGTGACTTAACGGACGACTGACAAAGAAATTACACCAAACTGTGAAAACCTCGTCAAGCTATGAGCAGGAACATTTATTGCAGCTTGTCTGTCCCCATGGTAACCCGTGCATGCATCTTGCCTCCCGTGTCTCCAGAGAGGCTTGTTCACCAGCTGACGACAGAGCCTCTCAGAATATAAAATAGAAGATTCTGCCCATAGGATTTTTGCTGTAACCAGAGAAGAATGGCAGCTTGGAAAGCCTCCTCACAATTCTTTCCTTTCATATTCAAGGGGCTGGCCAAGTTCTCCGAGGCCAAACAAAGGGCCTATTAGACATGTGCCTGGATAGGGCAGAGAGCAGAGTGGCATAAAGGTTGGACTCCTGCATTTAAGAATTGGGGAATCGGTGGGGAGGGACACAGGACAGACAGAGACAAAGAGGCAGAGGAGAGAAAGATGAGTCTGACCAAAGATAGCCCTCCTGGGAAGAGACCTTTTCTTTCCCCTTTAAACTGAGGTCCTGGGGACTTCTTTCTGTGTCAAAGATAAAAGCATCTTCTCTGTTACATTATTTGTGTATGTGTGTGTGTGAGGTGGGGGAGAGGGTTATAAATTGATAACAGCCTTTTTTGGGGGTCAATTTTTTGGTTGTGCCCTTAAATGATAACAATTGTTAAATGTAGGTAGATGGGTGTATAGCAGTTTATAGTATCCTCTCAGCATTTTGGTATACATAAAAATTATAACAAGAGAAAAGGGAAAAAAGAAACATCCTATGACCCAGCAAGTGAACATATTAGGCAAAAATGTTCATCTTAATAATCTATAATAAGGGAAAATTATAACAATTTGAATGTCCATCTGTGTTAGTCTGCTCGGGCAGCCATAATGAAAGTACCACAGACTGGTGGCTTAAAAAACAGAAATTTATTTTCTCACAGTGCTGGGGACTAGAAGTCTGAGATCAGGGTGCCAGTAAGGTGAGGTTCTAGGAGGGCCCTCTTCCTGGCTTGCAGCCAGCCAGCTTTTTGCTACGTCCTTACATGGTCTTTCCTCGAGGCAAGCACTTAGAGAGACAGAGAGCCAGCCCTCTCTCGTGTCTCTTCTTATAGGACACTTATCCTATCAGCTCAGAGCTCCACCCTTTGGACCTCTTTTAACCTTAATTACTTTCTTAGAGGCCCCCTCTCCAAATACAGACATCCTAGGAATTGGAGCTTCAACATGGGAATTTGAGGGGGATAAAAACATTCAATCCAGAACACCAACTGTAGGGAAATGGTTTAGTTAATAACATTATACATTTTTTAAACATCATGCAACTATTTTACAGAAACTAGTAGATCTATATTTGGTAACATAGGTAGATATTTATGATAAATTAAGTGAAAAGGCAAGTTGAAGATGAGAAAACCAATTTGAAACGGTAAAGTAACTTCCCAGCACCATAAAGCCTTAATGGCAAAGCCAGTACTCAGAACCAGACCTGCCTTCTTCCAAAGGAAGCGCCTTTCCCTTCCCTACCCTTCTTCTCCTGACAGCCACAGCCTCTGCCCCACTCACAGACCAGGGCCCTCAGTTTCTCCTGATTGCCCTCTATCTCATATCCTGTCTGCAGCAAGGAGACAATGACAAGCCATGACCATGGCCAGGGTCCAGAGCAGGTGTCCAGCCCTGGGTGATCTTGGCATTTGTCTCTGAGATGAAGGAGTTAAGGACTACCCACTACTGAGAGTGTCTAGGAATTGCTTGGCCCCTCTGCTCACATGCAAAGCAAGACATTATGAGCAACCACTGATAAGCCCAACATGGTAATTTACATGTCCTCATCATTAGAAAAGAAGGCGTTAAGAGGGGTCTGCCAGAGCAGCTGTGGAAATGTGTGTCATAAAATCAACAACCACAAAATTTTATTAGCCTGGGCAGCCAAGCCTCCCTTCTCAAAGCTATCACCTCACATTTTCCCTGCTCCCCAGCTGCTCTGACAAGGACCCTCACTCAGCATTTCCATCAAGAAATTGATTTCCCTTTGAAAGTGAGATGGGAGTGGAAAGAGGAAGTAGAAGGAAAGGGGGGATTAAATAGAAAGGAAGGGGAGGGAGAACATTACATACTCTGTCACCTAATTAGGGGGCTGACATGGAGACAATGACAACGACCAACTATAGAATAATGTACTATTATCCTAATTCAACAATAAAGAAACTGATACAGAGATCAGATCATTCTTAATTTACCAACTGGTAACTGACAGAGAAATGTTAAGCCTGTTTGTGGTCACACAGCCAGTGAGCCTGGATTTTAATCTTGGCGAGTCTCACACCAAGGCTGATACTTGAAGCCACTAAGCCACTAATGAAAATAACTTCTGATGGGGATAAAGGTGATGATTAAAGTGTCAAGCAGCAATGTATCACACCCCTCTGTCCACCTTCCCCAAGATTCATGTTACCCAGAAGACCTCATAAAAAAAGACTTCCTGTGAAAAAAAAAGATTGAGCTATCAGAAATCAAAGCCAAATTGTTGGCTATCTTAATAAGCTTGTATTACTTTTATAATGAATACAAAAGTGCGAGCTGCTTTTAAAGGCAATGCTGCTGTCCTGTGAACTTAACTCCCTCTGACTTAAGAAACAATAGGGACCAGGTGAACTGACTGTGGTTCCTCCCGTGAGGGGTTTCTGTGAAGTGTGCGTATGTTCCACACTGCTAATGGGGAGATGCATGAAGCCCAGCACAGCATGGGACAGGGCAGTGCAGGCAACAGGAGCTGAGAATGGCCTTGCCTCTAAGTAGAGAAAAAGATATCATCCACAGAGAAGTCTTCACCTTCTCATCCATCGCAATGGCCAGAATTTATTAAAATGCTATAATAGTAAAGGTATTTGGGTTCTATTTCATTATAATTGACATAAATTATTCATAAGACATTTATGAACAAAGGAGAGAGATTTACTCAAAATACAAAAGAACCAATTCTATAACCTAAGAGAATAAGAGGGCATAAAAAGCATAGTAAAAATCAAATATTTCCTGGAAAAAAGTGTACTTAAAAGATCACTGTGGCTCACACAGTCTATCTTTTGTACTTGTGCTTCACTTTAATGCAATTAAAATTTCTATAAAAACATGGAGCTTTTCCCAGGCCAAAGACATCCAGAGAATTAACTCTTTTGGTGCTGATTATTCTGACATTATTCAGCAGCCATGGTTGTTGATCATGTAAGGATTGGGAAACTCAGCAACTCCAAGAATTTCTGCCAAATTTTTAGTGTACCTAGAAGATAAGAACCCAAAGCATTTGGCTCAGAGAGATGTAAGTTTGAGAGGAGAGAGGCAGCTTTGCCACTTCTTGCCTATGAGGTATCTTGATGGGTTACTCAACTCTTTAGGATTCAGTTACAGGCAAACAGATCCACTTTACTGAGATGTTGTGAGGATCTGATGGGATAACACATTGAAGGTTGTCTAGCACAGGGCCTGGCGCACAGTTCATGCTCATTTATTATCCTCATGGCTTTTACCAGCTCTTTTTAGCTTGCTCCTAAAATACAGAAAATGGATGTCCACCAAGGGCAAGGGACCCTGGACACTTCAGAAACACAAGATCCTGGAGCCATAATTCTGTTCAGTCTTTCCAATCTCAAAATGGTAAACCCTATAAGAAGAAACATTAAAGCTTTTCAACATCAAGCATGGGGTCCACTTTGTCCCGAAAACTTCTGCTGACTAACCACATCCACACCACTGATGAAGCCACCCTACAACAAACAAGTAGCTCATGCCCCTCTAGTAGAGCTGTACTCTGCCTTGTCTCTACCCACAGATAGTAAGGGCTGGGAATAAAGGATGAAAATCCTCTTCCTCTCCTAAGTTTTGGGCACTAGGTTCACACAACAGAGCCTTGTACACAAACCTACACTCATGCTCTTTTTGTTTTAGGAGAAGCTCTGTGGGCTTTGAAATGTCACTATTGAAGAGTCACAGAGCTTAATTGTTAAGGTATCTTAAGGGCCTACATTCAAGCACTGTTGGTAAGAGGCTAGAAAAAAAGAAGAGCTTGGTTAGGGAAACAGAATCTGGCAAATATTGTTGATCCAAGCAGACAAGGAGTCCAGGGAATTTGGTGGCAAGGGGTATGTTGGGGACAAATGGGCAGGCAGGGCTCAGCAAGGCAGGTGTGGTGTATAAGGTTGGGGCTTTCTGATCCTCAGCCTGTGAATGTCTTCTGCCCTCTCCTACAGAGCCTGGCAGTGACAGGTGTTAATTGAACAGGAAAGTCTGTAGGGAAAGCCTACCCCAGATTAGAAACAGGGATCTCAAATCACCTCTCAGAGCCTCAGATGAAGAGGTCACTTCTGCAGTATGGCAGCCTATGGAACACAGCTTCAGTGGAGCACTCTGGTGAGGTCATCTCTCAACAAGTCTAAAAATCAACTAAAGGAAGGGAAACAGGTAGGCCTACACCATATGCATCTAGCACAGCCTGGCCACTTCTTTCTCTTGTGTTCCCATAATCCAATCTAATCCTTGCTTCTCAGACTATATGGTAGGCCAAGGAGAATGCAAATCTATATGGAATCTCCCTGCAGCATCTATTTTACTAGATGGTAGTAGGTAATCTAAAATTTATATTTTGTATTTTGTAATTTTTTTTTTGTTGCTGTAGAGACAGGATCTGTCTATGTTGCCCAGGCTGGTCTCAAACTCCTGGCCTCAAGCAGTCCACCTATCTCAGTCTCCTGAAGTGCTGGAATTACAGGCTTGAGCCACCGAGCCTGGCTAGAACTTATTTATATTAAGGTAATCAATGATCTACTATGGAATAGAATGCAAAATGTATATAAACTTGTATAGAAGAGACTTCAAGAACGTACGTCTCACAGTGGATTCTGCCCCCGAACCTCAAAATAGGTATTTGCTCTTACTTGTCATTAGGAGCTCTTTGGTAGAAAAGTTTGAGCAGTGCTGAAAGTATGGAACAAGTCTAAAGGGTCCTAGAATGAAGTGGTAAGCTCTCCAGGGTACTGTTACGTAAGACGGAAAATCAATACCAGTAAATGTACACACAAAGAACTCTCATAAGCAAATTCCTTATTCTTGCAGGACCAGAAAGCAGCTCCCATTAAATCTGACTAATCAAAAATATATCCCATGCCCCCTGAAACAGATTTCCGTACCATCTCTTCCCTGGAATCTCAATCCCACAGGTGAAAGGTCCTAGAGTTTTTCAGAGAACTGACTCTGAAAAGTTCAAAGCTTGTTTGAGAGCCTTGTAAGTGCCAAGCACTGGGTGAGGTATTTAAATGAGCTACAAAGCATTTGCAGTTCCCCAGATATATTAAAATTAAAGCTGTTACTACTTTCATCCCTCTCACTGTTAATTTTTCAGAAACATTTGGCTGTGGGTTTATAAATGGATATTTGAAGACTATTCATTTCCAAGCCCTTTCTTTCTCCAATTAGAGCGGGTTCATTTCTGCTTCTTTAGGATGGTTCCCAAGGTTATTAAATTTCATTCCTCAACTGATAACATTGAAGCCATCATGACAAAGTTAATGTTGATTGGAGCTGAAGTTTCTTGGGGCATCTACTATTAGAAACCACCTCAAGCTGAGAGAAAAATGGTTGCATCCCCCACTATAGGATTTGGTAAGTGCCGTATAACTTAAGTCTTATGTATTCTTGCTGGTTTTTACGTTTTGTGTGTGTGTTCTGTGCTATTCAGTCATGACTAAAATACTTCATCAATGCATCTAAATAAGCTAAATAATTCGCAGTTCCTGCCTTGCTCACAACCAGCTCTTTCCCACCTATCTCTCCACCAATGTGCCACTCAATGGCTAATTACTTCCCTTACATTAGCTAAGATAAGGGCTATCATGCTAATATAAAACATAAATCAGGGCTTAACTGCACATGGAAGACAGTTGCAACAATAAATAATGGAAAAGGACCTATGGGGTTTCCTAAGACAAGCATAAAACAAACACAAGGGGCAAAATCTTTCTTTTTTTGTTCTATAGCAATAAATACTGATCGCCTAACAGGTAAGACAGAGCAGAAAGAAAGTCATCTTTGGTTACTATAATGGCAGCAAAATTCTTTCCACCGGAGGGGTCGTTGACATTCTAGTTTTTGTTAAATTTAAGGATTCTAATTTTTTTCTTTTAAAGGAACCTCATGACTCTGTCTTCTACAGTCTGGCTTGAAATTTCCCTTCCAGAATGTGGTTCCCATTTCCTGCCAATATTCTCCTTATCATCCAATATTTACCCTGCCTTAATTTATACGGACAACCCACAAACCCTCAAACATCTGAGGTGCTTTCATGTCTCTTCAGCCTTGACTGCACTGCTCAATACAAAATACCATTCCATTCTTACACCACCCTGTGAGGCCAAAAGAAAGAATTAGAATTTGCCGGAGATAATCCAACTAGTAAGTAGCCAATCTGGGATGTAACTGTAAGTCTGCTAAATCCAGTTGAAGCTCCAAGAGACTAAAGACAGTGTCTATCCTCTTCACTGCCACATGCCACCTCTCACCCAACACAGTGTCTGGAATATCTTGGGGGTTCAATAACTATTGCTGAGCCCAGGTCCATGGGCTTAACCACTACTCTAGCCTGCTCTGTGAGGCCAGGGGCCAAGTTTTGCTCACTATTTCTGAATCCCAAGTCCCCTGACATGTGTCTGCTGTAAAGGACATGTTCAGTTAATGCTGAAAAACTCTGTGCAAGGGGCATCTCCGGATGGATCTAATAACTTAAGATTTCCAGGTCACAAAAATTCAGAGCTGTGAGAATCCCTGGAGTATTTCCAGACCAACACACTCATTTTTCTTTTATTGTTTTGTTTCAGAGAATAAAAACACTCATTTTTAATGTAGGGGAGACTTCAATTTGTCAATTCAACAAACATTTATGAAACTCATTTTATATGTCAAGTACTATTATAACCATTGAGAATTTAGAGATGCTTAAGACAGAGAAAGTCCTAGCTCTTAAGGAACTTATGACCTAGTAGAGATGTGATAAGAAAGAAAAGAGGGGAAGAGAAAGAGGCCAGGCATGGTGGCTCATACCTGTAATCCCAGCACCTTGTGAGACTAAAGAGGGAAGATTGCTTGAGCCCAGGAGTTCAAGACCAGCCTGGGCAACATAGCAAAACCCTGTCTCTACAAAATTTTTTGAAAAAAATTAGCCAGGCATGGTGGCACGCACCTGTAGTCTCAGCTACTCAGGAGGCTGAGGTGGGAGGATCCCTTGAGCCCAGGAAGTCAAGGCTGCAGTGACTCATGATCACACCACTGCACTCCAGCCTGGGTGACAGAGCAAGATTTTGTCTCAAAAAAAAAAAAAAAGAAGAAGAAGAAGAAAGGAAAGAAGGCAGGGAGAGGAAAGAAGAAATAGATAAGGAAGAGAGGTAAGGGGAAAACATGAGATAATGATAAGACCTAAGCAGCACATTTTAAGAGTGATATAATAAGGCCGGGCATGGTGGCTCACGCCTGTAATCCCAGCACTTTGGGAGGCCGAGGTGGGCGGATCATCTGAGGTTGGGAGTTCAAGACCACCCTGACCAATATGGAGAAACTCCATCTCTACTAAAAATACAAAATTAGCCAGGCATGATGGCACATGCCTTTAATCCCAGCTACTCAGGAGACTGAGGCAGGAGAATCACTTGAACCCAGGAGGCGGAGGTTGCGGTGAGCCAAGATGGTGCCATTGCACTCCAGCCTGGGCAACAAGAGCAAAACTCCGTCTCAAAAAAAAAAAAAAAAAAAAAAGAGTGATATAATAGAGAAGCTCCTAGGTGGTCACTCTAGATTGAGTGGTCAGGGAAGACCTCTCTAAGGAGGTGACATTTAAGCCACAATCTGACAAGACGGAGCCAGTGTTTTGAAGATCTGCTGAGGAACGGTGCAATCCCAGGAGAGGGACTGCAAGGGCCCCAGGATGGGAAATGGCCTTGGAGTGATGGATAAAGAAAATATAGCAATAGATCTCATGACTTTTCCAAGAACACACTATTGGACCAGGACCAGGAAGTATCTTTAGAATGATGGGTTCTCACGTCAACATGTGCATCCTTGGTGCAATTAGTCTCCAGATATCTGTTGAACATGTTGAAGTCTAACTGAGGTTCATCAGCACCAATGGGCTGGCCTTGCTCCAGATCTGTACTCAGCTTTATGATCATCATAATGCCCTCACAGACCCATGGGGCTGCTTCAACACAGGGTTCTTAAGTGACCATTGCTCAGAGTGCCAAAGCTAAAGGTGAACAATCTGCACAGAAACAAGATCACCAACTTCCTGGTCACAGTCTTTGCTCCTATAAGCAAATCACCAACACGTGTGATAGAAATTATGTAGGAAGGGCTAAAGGAGAATGAACTGTGGGCTTCATTCAAGGGAGAATGAACTGTGGAACTGACACAGCCAGTTCCAAATCTGAGCTCAGCTCCTTGCACACTGTGTGACCTTGGGCAAGTTACATAGCTTCTCTGAGCTTTAAAGAGGAGTGGTAACATCTCCCTGATATGGTGGTCAGGAGGACTGGGTGAGACAATGTGTCAAATGCTTAACATTGATCTTTGCAAGTCCTCGGTAAGTGTTAGTTTCAACTCTTTCCCACATGATCCCTTTTAAGCATTCCTTTCAGTTGTAGCAGCCCAAACTGGGCCCCTTTTCCTCTCCAGATTTCTCCACCAGGTCATCTTTAAGCCAAATTACAGTCCTGAAATTGTGTTGCCTCTAATGTCTATTTCCCAGGAGACCTCCTGTGAGCTGCCCCTGGTGGCAGAATGGCCCTGCTATCCATAGCAGTCCCCCGTCCCCTGCTGGTGAGTCCCCTTCTCAGTGGGCCTGTACTCCGCTCTCGCAACTCCCGAAATCAGAAGGCTGATCACCTCACTTGGCCTCTATTGTTGCCCAGTTAGCCAATGTGGGGAAAGGTGAAAGGATGGTTTAACACCCCCCACTCAGTGAGGTCATGCTGGAAACTGATACATGGCACTCCATCAACAGCAGAAAGGAGATGAAATACGGGGATACCCTTTCTCCAAATACTCCTTCCCCATGCAAATGTGTAACAGAGATTTTTGGCACCAGATCCCACTGGCTGGGACTAAAACAGCCATCAGGCTTTTTGTGATCCTAAAAAAGCTAATGAGAAGATGTGTCTCTGTGTAATTCAAACAGTATCAATTTCATGGCCAATCGTTTTTTAAATGGGCAACAAATCTCCCTGGCATGTTCCTTTCTCTGACAAACAAAGGCTCCGTCTGGTCTCTTTGTGGGCTGTGTCCAATCAACAAGGGCAAGAGGCCCTTGATGCCTGTTCAAAGCCCTGTTAGAGGGCAGACCCGCTGGGCGGCCTTGCTCCCTCCTGAAAAGTTTCTCTCATTGGAAGCCAAGTCAACATCTAGAATTTTCAACTCGGACTGATGAAGCAGGCCACTGATTTCAACTGACTTCTAAATGGCAAGTTGAAAACTTTTCAGACTGCGTTTACTCCTGTTTCAGGCAGTAGCATTAAGGGATGGAGTAAGACAAAACCACATAGCATCACCAGATAGGGTAGCACCACAATGTAAGGAGCCCCTGGGGTGCATTCCTGGCTCCTCAGGTCCTGGGGGAGCAGGGTAAGTGCCTCTGCACCCTGAGAGTGGGGAGGGCCCATAGCAATATAATACTTTTGCACCAAGTATTGCTGCAAAAATGAGGTGACATGTGAACGTGGTCTGCCCTGTGAAGCTGGCCTCTGCTGTCCTGGCTTCCAAGGGTCATGAATAAAATAAACAACCACACTGCTTAAATTCCAAAAACTCCTCAAACCATCCCTCTCTATCTCAGCAGAGTTTGCGCATTCTTATCCTGGAGCAAAATTCCTCATGAGAACACACCGCCATAGCAACCCCTCACCTTTTGACCTCAAAAGGGAAATTAATAGGAGAATAGAGTTTACTCTGAAGTAGTTTGACAACCAATAATTCATGTGTGTGTGAAGCAGTGACCTTCACTGAGCACCTACTACATGCAGAGAGTTTCGCTGAGCACCTACTACTACATCATTTGGGGTGGTGAATATACATGTTGAAAAGGGAGGGCCTATACCTGTGCTCAGGTAATTGCAGGCCTGTGAAAGGTATCTGGTAGGTGCCTGGTATATATGACCTCAAGGAATCCGTAAAGCAAAACCATGAGCCAGGTGTTCCCTTCATCCTCATTCTATAGCCAAGGTAACAGAGAAACTTGTTGAGAGAAGAACCAGAATTTGCTCAAGCACCTACAGCTAGAAGGGATGAGCAAGAATTCATACATAAGTGGATCCAGAGCCCTCCTGCACCAGAGGCCATGAAGAGTGGATCCACTGAGCCCACAGGTGTGTGGTGACCAGCCCATATAATGCTTTTAAAATAAGGTGTTAGCAGTAAGAAATTAAGGAATATCACACAAAAATCTATCATAAATTTTTAGGTTATTTTTAATAGAAAGATATGGCCACACTTGGGCTTGCACTCCCCCATGGCTGCCTCCATCCTGTTATTATTTCCTTCTCCCCCTTTATACTCTGCTGCCTCGGTCCCTTCCTCCCTCCTGCACTCTTACATGAATTGCCCACTTGGTCCCACCGGCACTGGTGTTTGCACTACCTAGAGCTCCATAAGAACACATCTTTTCTTCATAAAATAAACAACCACACTGCTCAAATTCCAAAGACTCCCAAGACAATTTGGATGGGAATGCTCCAGGAGGATTAGTTTTCTTCAGTTTAAAAGCAGTTCCCAGTCCCTGGTACTTCATTGTGTGGCAAACAACATGATAACTTCTTTTTTAGCTTAACAGGCTGTGTCATTATTCTTCCTTTGAATTTTTGCATCTGAGTAATTAATTTAGCAATCCTCTGTCCTGGAGAATTTTCCCCCTCCTAGTAGGCTGGACCCTGCTTTTTTCTTTCAGTCTTAAGTGTGCCGTCTAAATGCTGTTGGATTCCAGAGGTGACTCCCAGAGCAAGAAAGGGACCTCTTCCTCCCAGTGCTTTTGCTGGGCTGGGTCTTTAGCACCATGTATCCAAAAGCTGGCAAGTGAGGAAGGCTTCTACATGGTTTCTCTCTCCATAGAGTTTTCTGTTAATCACTTGGTCCCAATCCCATTCCCCAGGCACTAACCTCTGAAATGATATGAATGAACAGAAGCTATGGATGAAAGGTTGGTCACTAGGATTCTGGGAACAGTTTTTAGATGGTTTAAAACTTGCATATGGGGCCAGGCACAGTGGCTCACACCTGCAATCCCAGCACTTCGGGAGGCCGAGGCAGGCAGATCACCTGAGGTCAGGAGATCAAGACCAGTCTGGTTAACATGGTGAAACCCCGTCTTTACTAAAAATACCAAAAAATTGGCTGGGTGTGGTGGCGCTTGCCTGCAATGCCACTTACTTGGGAGGCTGAGGCCGGAGAATCACTTGAACCTGTGAGGCAGAGGTTGCAGTGAGCAGAGATTGTGCCATTGCACTCCAGCCTGGGCAGCAAGAGGGAGATTCCGTCCCAAAAAAAAAAAAAGAAAACTTGCCACAAAACTTTATGGGCATTTTTGTGATGTGGGGTCCCAAATGCCCACTCCCCAGTAAAAAGACAGATATGCCAGCTGATCCTGCCTCTCCCCATCCTGGTGATTCCATCCCAGTGACTGTCCAGAGACTCTGAAATGTGAAGGAGGAGCCCCAGGGCAGAAGGGACACTGGCAATGATTAGACTGGGGTTCCTGCTGCCTAGCCCTTTGGCCTCCCCTTAGTCCTTTCACATTTCCAAGCTGGGGTTTTCCAGCCTCTCGCAGCCTCTGGGAGCTTTGGATACCCTTCCTGTGACAGTTGAGTCACGTTCTGTTGCTAACGTCCAAAGAACTCCTTGGCAATATAGGCTCATACTCTGTAGAGAACTTCAAAAGGGTCTCTGGTTAGAAACCAGTTTTGGGACATGGAACATGTCAATTGAAATGCAGCCAACACCCAGGCAAGTTATCACACTGAACCTTAATACTGTGAAGGCTCTGAGTGATTGGGGTGAGCCGATTCTCCTCAACACCACAGCCCACAGAAAGCTGCTCCCTGGAGATGAAAAAAACTATGTATATCACTGGAATGGGTGTCATGAAATTTACACAGAACACTCCACAAAGTGCAGCTGGAAAGGGGGCAGTGGCTGTGCCACAGAAGGGAAGGAGTCTCGGGGGCACCATGACAAGGGAGGGACCATGGAAAAAGGACAGGTTGGGGGTGTGAGAAGACCCCCGAGCAAACCTCATCCACTTCACAGGGATGAGGTGAATGACCTGGTCCGCAGAGGATGGGATCTCCTACAGAGATGGCAAATTGCCAACTTCTCATGTGGCTTCTCCAGGCTCCACAGGGGAAATATGGCTGCCCATGGCTCCCAGCTCCAGTAACAGGAAGAGACTGACATGCTCTTATTCCTAAATCCAAATTCTCAGTCTAAATGATCACGTATACCTGACTGGTCCAGCAGGAATCAGATGCTCCCCTTGACCAAATCAGCTATGGCCCAGGAAGGGGAGGCTGGTCTCAGGAAGCAAACACAGCTACCAAGAGCCCACCCATAGGTCTTTCTTCTTCTTCCTTTCTTTGATGGAGATACAATATTCCTAGAGAATGGGTAATTTGGAGGCGGGAAAATACTTCAAAGAACATCAACATCAGAAGGAGTTACATGAGGCAAGAAAATACAGACTTCTTAAAATGGGATCACTTCTACTTTAAATATTCTAGGCCATAGAATAAATACCTTAGAGTTGACAATGTCAAGTATATGTTGTCTCACAAGTCTCCAAGTAAAGCTAATTAGGATCATTTAAAAATCTAACGTTTTCTGGGATTTTAGTACAGCCATCACCTGAGTAGCATACACTGTACCCAATAGGTAGCTTTTTATCCTTCACCCCCACCAACCAGCCCCACCCCCCAGCCTCCCACTTCTGAGTCTCCAAAGTCCAATATATCACTCCTTATGCTTTTGCATACCCATAGCTTAGCTCCCACTTACGAGTTAGAACACGCAGTATTTGGTTTTCTGTTCCTAAGTTATTTCACTTAGAATAATGGCCTCCAGCTCCAACAACGTTGCTGCAAAAGGCACCATTTTATTCTTTTTTTATGGCTGAGTAGTATTCTATGGTGTATATATACCACATTTTCTTTACCTACTCATTGGTCAATGGGCACTTAGGTTGGTTCCATATCTTTGCAATTATGAACTGTCCACTTTTAATTCTAGTTCTCTTTCTACCACATCTGCAATTACTTCCTCCACTGAAGTCTTGAGTCCCTCGAAGTCATTTATTTTTACTTTAATTTTTTTGCCAATCCATGTCTATATTTTATTGGAAATTTGGCATCTTTTCTTTACCTTGGTGAACATAAGGAGGCAAATGAGTCTTTTTTTCCATAAGTTATTGAGGGACTGGTGGTGTATGGTAACATGAGTAAGTTCTTTAGTGGGGATTTGTGAGATTTTGGTGTACCCTTCACCCAAGCAGTGTACACTGCACCATATTTGTAGTCTTTTATCCCTCACGCCCTTCCCACTCTTCCCAAGTCCCCAAAGTCCACTGTATCATTCTTATGCCTTTGTGTCCTCATAGCTTAGCTCCCACATATCAGTGAGAACATACGATGTTTGGTTTTCCATTCCTGAGTACTTCACTTAGAATAACAGTCTCCAATCTCATCCAGGTCACTGCAAATGCTGTTAATTCATTCCTTTTTATGGCTGCATAGTATTCCATAATATATATATTATATATATTATATTATATAAATATATAAATATATAAAATATTTAAAACATAAATATATATAAATATAATATATATATTATATATAATATAATATATATATTATATGTTGTATATATATATGGGACATAGAACATGTCAGTTGAAACACAGCCAACACCTGGGCTATATATATATATTATATATATATAAATATATATATAATATATATATAACATATGAAAAAATGTTCAACATCACTAATGACCAGGGAAATGCAAATCAAAACCACAATGTGATACCACCTCACCCCTGCAAGAATGGCCATAATCAAAAAATCAAGAAAACAGTAGATGTTGGTGTGGATGCAGTGAACAGGGAACACTTCTACACTGCTGGTGGGAATGTAAACTAGTACAGTCACTATGGAAAACAGTGTACAGATTCCTAAAAGAGCTAAAAATGTAACTACCATTTGATCCAGCAATCCCACTACTGAGTATCTACCCAGAGGAAAAGAAGTCATTATTCGAAAAAGATACTCGCACACACGTTTATAGTGGCACAATTCATAATAGCAAAATCTTGGAACCAATCCAAATGCCCATCAATCAATGAATGGATAAAGAAACTGTGAGATATATATATATTACATATATTTTATATATATATCTCTCTCTAATATATTATATATCTCTAATATATATTATATATTATATAATATATATCTCTAATATATAATATATATAATATTCCTAGAGTATATATATCTCTAATATATAATATATACAATATTCCTAGAGAATGGATAATTTGGAGGTGGGAAAACACTTCAAAGAATATCAACATCAGGAGTTACATGAGGCAAGAAAATACAGACTTCTTAAAATGGGATCACTTCTACTTTAAATATTCCAGGCCATATATATATATGGGATATGGGACATGGAACATGTCAGTTGAAATGCAGCAATAAACCTAATGCTTTACACAAACTATACTCAGGGCATCCCATGTTGCCCAGGAGCCTCTAAACTCTCTCTCCAGGTAAGGCTGACTACCTTGCCTGCCAACATGACCCCACACTTGGGTTTCTTTGGGCTCCAATGGAAGTAATTGCTTAGGCTATAAAATCATCATTGCTTTCATCTACACATTTTTTATGATTTATATTTTGAGTCATGCTTCCCCTAGTTTTTGTCTTACTTGTAACAAAATTGTGAGCTCCTATTTTATATAAATATTTTTACTTCACTCAGAGCAGCCAGTACCATACTTTTGCTGACGAAATGTTATTAACAAGTTCATAATAAATGCATGCTTGATAACATCCTGGCTGCACTGAAAATGTTGTCCTCTCCAAACTGTTTTTGTATTAAAAAATCCAGGATTTGCCTGTATCTAAGATGTGAGCAAGATGGAAGATTTTTAAAACGTATCTTTTTCATCAAGTATTCAATGCCACAGCTATCCAATTTCCATTACGTAAGAATAAGATCCAATAGCTGTCATATTCTGGGTAAGATCTAAGAGGTGTCACTCCCTATTCTCATCTTTGGTGATACATTATACATAGAATTATCTCAGTGTGAATTCAGATCCCCATCAAAATATTTGGGCTAGCTTTATATCTTTACTTTCAAGCTGGTAAGAAAGTTGTTTTTCTTTCTTTCTTTTCCTCCCTCCCTAGGGGTAAAAGATGCCCTTTATCAATGTACCATTCCCATTTGTTCTAGCCTCTAATGCTTTTTTTTTTTTTTTTTTTTTTTTTTTTCCTCTTGAGTTGGAGTCTTGGCTCTGTTGCCCAGGCTGGAGTACAATGGTGGGATCTCGGCTCACTGCAACCTCCATCTCCAGGATTCAAGCAATTCTCCCGCCTCATTCTCCCGACTAGCTGGGGCTACAGGCATGCACCACCACACCGGGCTAATTTTTTGTATTTTTAGTAGAGACAGGGTTTCACCATGTTGGCCAAGCTGGTCTCGAACTCCTGACCTCAGGTGATCCTCCTGCCTTGGCCTCCCGAAGTGCTGGGATTACAGGTGTGAGCCACTGCACCTGGCCTTATAATGCTTTCTGAAATAAGACTATGAAAGAATGTGTGCCTAAATCAGGGATGATTTTTCCCTTTCCTTGCCTCGGTAGTCATTTAGCAACCTCTAAAAACATTTTTGCTTGTCACAACTGTGTGCAGAGGTGGGGGTGATGCTACTCATATTTAGTGGGTTGAGGCCGGAGTGGTGCTAAACATTCTACAATGTACAAGACAGCTTCCTCCCCTACAATGAAGAATTATGTGGCCCAAATGTCTATAGTTATAAAGTTGACAAACCCTAGCTTAGATACACAAGATGTGCTGGGAGAAGCTATTGTTTAAAAACTTCTCTGGGGCTACAGTGATTTCTGTATGGGAGACAAGAAGGAAATAAGTGAACCTGGCAGTTATTGGAGGCATAAGAAAAGAGGACAGGAAACTGAGACATGTCCCTAAAGAATCTCCTGAGAGCCTACTTACTCCACATCAGCGTTGGAAGGGTCTTTAAGAAATTACATAAACCAATTTCCTTGTGACGCTATTTGGGAATGGAGAAGCAGAAAGGGAAGGCTGACTTTTCCAAGGTTCTTTAGCAAGTTAGCTGCAGAGCTGAAACTAGAACTCTGGCCTCATACCCCTAGCCCAGTGTTCTGCCTACTGTATCATGCTGATGCTAATGAAAACAGAAAAGGAAACATTGCTCCAAAAACTACCATTGGCCTTTAATTAAGAGAGATGGGAAGTGAGAAGCCAGTAAATTTATTCAACAACAAATATGTATTTAGCACCTACTATATACCAAGCACTGGTTTTGGTGCTGGAAATATAGCAGTAAATGGAAAAGAAAAATCCCCTGCTGCCACAGGACTCTCTCTAGTGATATATGCAAGAGAGGTGGCATGGCTGCCAGGGAAAGGCAGCAAAGATAAACAGAAGTCTAAGATACATCTGGTACCCTCCAGGGCTCAAAGACCTCAGTGGGCAAATTCCCTAAGTACCTTTATACAAGATATTTTAGGATGATGTGACATTTGACTTCAGGCTCTAAAAATTCCATAAGTCACTAACTAGTTCATTACTAGGCAATGAAAGAAGAGTAATAATAACATCAGCCAACACTTCCTGGATACAAATGTATGTGCAGGATGCTATCTTACCATCTCACTAAATCCTCATAATAATCATTTGAAGTAGACATCATTATCCCAGTTTATAGATGCAAAAACTTGGGTTTGATGACATAAAATAATTAGTCCAAGTTAGCGGAACTCACCCTCAGGTCTGTCAGCCTTCAAGGCCTATTCTCTTAGTGACCAGGCTAGATCGCACAAAGATTTTCTAAGCTTTTGGAGCTAAGATCAATCACTCAGTATGGCAGCTACTCCAGGACAACATGTGACTCTCAATTTCCCTGTTCCTTTACCAAGGCACAGCTACAGTTTCTCTATAAGATCTCACATCATACAAACACCTATCTTAATTATATATATTGCTCATATTTCTTTCTGTTTAAAGTAGCTTCTCAAAAAATTTAAATTGTTAGCTTTTTTTATTTTTTTATTTTTATTTTTTTATTATTATACTTTAAGTTTTAGGGTACATGTGCACATTGTGCAGGTTAGTTACATATGTATACATGTGCCATGCTGGTGCGCTGCACCCACTAACTCGTCATCTAGCATTAGGTATATCTCCCAATGCTATCCCTCCCCCTCCCGCCACCCCACCACATTCCCCAGAGTGTGATATTCCCCTTCCTGTGTCCATGTGATCTCATTGTTCAATTCCCACCTATGAGTGAGAAAAAAAATAAAAATAAAAATAAAAATAAAAATAAAAAAAATTTAAATTGTTAGCAGACCACATATTTCACACACTGGAGTAAGGGTCACCTTGTTTGAAATGTAAATGCTTATATGCTGTTAAACTCTGAAAGCAGAGAGGTTATATGAAGAGTTCATTTGCACTTTTGAGCACTACCAGGCAAGACTGATTGCTTGCTGCCCCATAAATTCTCACCACTAGATTAAATTTTGTTAATGGGACCAAGAACATTCAAAATAACCCATTTTTCTATGTGAATACTTGATCTAAGTCATTACTTCTCTACCAGATTAAGTTTGTCTTTTTTTTTTTCTTATCCCTACCAAGAATCTCATCAAGCTCAGCCACAGCAGGACAGGGCACCGGTCAGTGGGGAGGCTCCCATTCCAGGCTGCAGCTCTTGGACGACACTTCTAGACACACCATGGGACAGAAGGAAACCCAGTGTCTTGAAGGGAAGGACCCAGTCCTGGAAAGATCCAACACCTGCTGAATATAGAGCCCTTGGATCCTGAATCACCAGCAGTGATAGCCAGGTAGCTCACTATGGGCCTTAGGTGAGGCTCTAAGATGTGCTGGCTTGAGGAGAGACCCAGTACATTCCCAGCTGTGGTGGCTACAATGAGAGACTCAGGGAGGCTTTCTTTTGTACCTTATGTACCAACTTGGCCACAGTGAGATAGAGTACCAAGCAAGCTCTTGGAATCCCTGCTTCCAGGTCATGGCTCTTGGACAGCATTTCTGGACCTGCCCTGGGCCAAAGGAGAGCCCATTGCCCTGAAGGATGAGTCCCAGGCCTGGCAGCCTTCACCACAAACTGACTAAAGATCCCTTGGGCCTTAAGGGAACATCAACGGTAGCCTGGCAGTACTCCCTGTGAGCCTGTGATGGTGGTGGCAATGGGGTGAGGCTGTTCTACTTTTGGAAAGGGGAGGGAAGAGTGAGAAGGACTGTACCTTGTGGTCTGACCGCCAACTCAGATGCAGTAAAATAGAACACTAGGTAAATGTCTAAGGTTTTTGACTGTAGTCCCTGGCTCCCAGATGGCACCTCTGGACCTGCCCAGGGCCTGGGGGAACTCGCCACCCTGAAGGGAACGACACAGACCTGGCTGGCTTTGCTATCTGCTGATTGGGGAGCCCCAGGACTTTGAGCAAACATAAGCCATAGCCAGGAAGTGGTTACAGTAGGCCTTGGGCAAGAACCAGTACTGTGCTGGCTTCACATCTGACCCAGTGTGGTCCTAGGGGTGGTGGCCACAAGGATGTTTGTGTCACTCCACCCCCACCTCCACATGGCTCAGAACAGAAAGAAAGACTTTGTTTGTTTGGGAGAAAGCAAGGAAAGAGACCAAGAGTCTCTGCCTGCTAATCCAGAGAATTCTGGGTCTTGTCCAAGACCATCAAGGTGGTACTTCTATCAGTCTACAAGAACCAGAGCATGACTGAGCTTAAGGTGTCCCCCTAAAGGATATACAGTTTATCACAACACCCAAGTCTTTGCAAATATCTGAAAAGCCTTCCCAAGAAGGATGGGCACAAACAAGCCCAGACTGCAAAGACTGCAGTAAATACCTAATTCTTCAATGCCCAGACACAGATGGACATCTACAATTATCATGATGATCCAGGAAAACATGACCTTACCAAATGAACTAAATAAGGCACCAGGGACCAATCCTGCAGAAACAGAAATATGTGACCTTTCAGACAGAGAATTCAAAATGTTAAGGAAACTCAAAGAAATTCAGGATAACACAGAGAAGGAATTCAGAATTCTATCTGATAAATTTAACAAAGAGATTGAAATAATTTAAAAGAATCAAGCAGGAATTCTGACTTGAAAAACGCAATTGGCATACTAAAGAATGCATCAGAGCCTTTTAATAGCAGAATTGATCAAACAGAAGAATTAGTGAGCTTGAAGACAGGCTACTTGAAAACACACAGTGAAAACACATAAGAAAAAAAATTAAAAACAATAAAGCTCACATAAAAGATCTGAAAAAAATAGCCTCGAAAGGGCACATCTAAGAGTTATTGGCCTTAAAGAGGAAGTAGAGAAAGAGATATGGGTAGAAAGTTCATTCAAAGTGATAATAACAGAGAACTTCCCAAACCTACAGAAAAATATCAATATCTAAGTACAAGAAGGTTATATAACACCAAGCAGATTAAATCCAAAGAAGACTACCTCAGGACATCTAATAATAAAACTCCCAAAGGCCAAGGATAAAGAGATGATCCTAAAAGCAGCAAGAGAAAAGAAACAAATAACATACAATGGAGTTCCAATGTGTCTGGCAGCAAACTTTTCAGTGGAAACCTTATAGGCCAGGAGAGAATGGCATGACATATTTAAAGAGCTGAAGGAAAAAAACTTTTACCCTAGAAAAGTGTATCTGGTGAAACTATCCCTCAAATACAAAAATGAAATAAAGACATTCCCAGACAGACAAAAGCTGAGGGATTTCATCAACACCAGACCTTTCCTACAAGAAATGCTAAAGGGAGTACTTCAATCAGAAAAGAAAAAAAGACATTAATGAGCAATAAGACACCATCTGAAGGTACAAAATTCACTGGCAATGGTAAATATACAGAAAAACACAGAATATTATAGTGCTGAAACTGTGGTATGTAAACTACTTATCTTAAATAGACTAAAAGGTTAGTGAATCAGAAATAATAACTACAACAACTTTTCAAGACACAGACAATACAATAAGATATAAATAAAAACAAAAAAAGCTGGGGGACAAAGTTATAGTGTAGAGTCTTAGTTTTGATTTGTTTGCTTATGCAAGCAGTAAGTTGTTATCAGCTTAAAATGATGGGTTATAAGATAGTACTTGCAAGCCTCATTGCAACCTCAAATAAAAAACATATGATGAATACACAAAAAACAAAAGGCAAGAAATTATATCACCAGAGAAAATCACCTTCACTTAAAGGAAGACAGAAAGAAAGGAAAGAAGGGAAAGAAGGCTGGCCACAAAACAACCAGGAGGCAAATAGCAAAATGGCAAGAGGAAGTCTTTATTTATCAATAATAACATTGAAAGTAAGTGGACTAAACTCTCCAATAAAAAGTCATAGAGTGGCTGAATGGATTTAAAAAAACACTGAAAGATCTGTTGCCTATAGGAAACACACTTCACCTATAAAGACACACATAGACTGAAAATAAAGGGATGGAAAGAGATATTTCATGCCATGGAAGCCATAAAAGAGCAGGAGTAGCAATTCCTACATTAGGTGAAATAGATTTTTAAGATAAAAACTATAAGAATAGACCAAGAAGGTCATTATATAATGTTAAAAGGGTCAATTCAATAAGAGGATATAACAATTATAAATCTATTTGCACCCAAAACGGGAGCACCCAGATATATAAAGTAAATATTTGATCCAAAGAAAGAGACAGACCCAATACAATAATAGCTGGGGACTTCAACACCCCAGTTTCAGCACTGGACAGATCTTCCAGACAGAAAATTAACAAAAAAAAACATAGGACTTAATCTGCACTATAGACCAAATGAATCTAGTAGATATTTACAGAACATTTCATCCAATGGCTGCAGAATACACATTATTTTTTTCAGCACCTAGATCATTCTCAAGGATGGACCTTTTTTGTTAGGTCACAAAACAAAACTTGAAACATTCAGAAAAATTGGAATAGTATCAAGCATCTTCTCTGACCACAATGGAATAAAACTTGAAATTAATAACAAGAATTTTGGAAACTATACAAACACATGGAAATTAAACAATACGCTCCTGAATGGCCAGTGGATCAGTGAAGAAATTAAGAAGAAAACTGAAAAATTTCTTGAAACAAATAAGGGAAATGCAACATACCTGTACCTATGAGTATAGCCATGGGATACAGCAAAAGCAATACTAAGAGGGAATTTTACAGCTTTAATCGCCTACATCAAAAAAGAAGAAAAATGTCAAAAAACAACCTAACAATGCATCTTAAAGAATTACAAAAGCAAGAGCAAACCAAACCCAAACTTACTAGAAGAAAAGAAATAGTAAAGATCAGAGCATAAATAAATGAAATTGAAACAAAGAAAACAAAAGATCAATGACACAAAATATTGGTTTTTCTGAAAAGATAAACAAAATTGACAAACCTTTAGCCAGACTGACAAAGAAAAAAGAGAGAAGACATACATTGGGGAAAAGATAGTCTCTTCAATACATGGCACTGAGAAAACTGGATATCCATATGCAGAAGAATGAAACTAGACACCTATCTCTCACCATATCAAATCAAAATTGATTAAAGGCTTAAATCTAATACCACAAACTATGAAACTACTAGGAGAAAACATTGGTGGAAAGTCTCCAGGACATTGGACTGAGCAAAACTTTCTTGAGTAAGCACAGGCAACCAAAGCAAAAATGGAAAAATGGGATCACACGAAGTTAAAAAGCTTCTGAACAGCAAAGAAAACTATCAACAAAGTGAAGAGACAACCCACAGAATGGGAGAAAATATTTGCAAACTACCTATGTGATAAAGGGATTAATAACCAAAATATATAAGGAGGTCAAACAACTCTAGAGGAAAAAAATCTAATAATCTGATTGAAAAATAGGCAAAAGATCTGAATAAACATTTCTCAAAAGAAGACTATACAAATGGCAAGCAGGTATATAAAAAGGTGCTCAGCATCACTGATCATCAGCGAAATGCAAATCAAAACTACAATGAGATACCATCTCACTCTAGTTAAGATGGCTTTTTTCCATAAGACAGGCAATAAATGCTGGCGAGGATGTGAAGAAAAGGAAACCCTAGTATACTGTTGGTAGGAATGTGAATTAGTGCAATCACTATGGATAACAGTTTGGAGGTTCCTCAAGAAACTAAAAATAGAGCTACACTATTATCCAGCAATTCTACTTCTAGGTATATAAAGGAGGAAATCAGTTAACTGAAGAGATATGTGCACTCTCATGTTTATTGCAGCATTATTCACAATAGCCAGGATTTGAAAGCAACCTAAGTGTCTATCGACAGATGAATGAACAAAGAAAACATGGTACATATACACAATGGAGTACTATTCAGCCATAAAAAGGAATGAGATCTTGTCATTTGCAACAACAAGGATGGTCATTACGTTAAGGGAAGTGGCTGGGCACAGAAAGACAAACTGCATGTTCTTGTTTGTGGGAGCTAAACATTAAAACAATTGAATGTATGGATATAGAGAATAGAAGGATGGTTACCAAAGGCTGGAAAGTGTTGTGAGGGGTTGAGGGGAGGGGGGATGGTAAATAGGCACAAAAAAAAGTTAGAAAGAATGAATAAGACCTAATATTTGCTACAGCAAAAAGGTGACTATTGTCAAAAAAATTAATTGTACATTTAAAATAACTAAAAGAGCATAATTGGATTGTAACACAAAGGATAAGTGCTTAAGATGATAGATACCCCATTTGTCCCCATGTGATTATTACACATTGCATGCCTGTATCAAAATATCTCATGTACCCAACAAATATATATACCTACTACACACCCACAAAATTAAAAATTAATTTTAAGAAATTTCACTAAATGCCTATCTGCCCAGGCACACACCCACTGGATCTAGATGCCCACATCAAGGGCAGGAGAATCAGAGCAACCTAGGAGTTAAGACTACAAGTTAATTAACTGTGCCAAATCAATGAATACTTTACCGATAAACCTCATCCCACCAACATTTAGAGAACATCAACTATATATCAGAAAATACAGGTGGTTTCACATGGATTATCTCATTTAGTCCTCATCAGAAGTCTGGGAAGTAAGATGTGTTGTTCTCATTTTACCAATCTGAAAAGCTGAGGTTCAGAGTTTTGACCACTGCCCCAGAGCACGTGGCTAGGACACAGCCAGGCCAAGATTCAAAGCTACTATTCTGAATCCAAAATCTCTTGTCTTTCTCCTTTCACCCACATCTTCATTGTAGCATTCATTTCTGGCAGAAAGCCACAAATAAAATACAGGCCTCACTTAAGTATCTCAAAATTTTACAGGGAAAAGAGATATACCCATGCAACTACAGAAGTTAACATTCACAGAGTAATGTTGTCCTTCAGTACCCATGAGGAATTGGTTCCAGGACCCTTGCAGATACCAAAATCTACAGATGGTCAAGTCCCTGATATAATAAAATGATGTAGTGTTTGCATATAACCTCCATAATCCACCTGTTTGCTTTAAATCATCTCTAAATTACTTATGATACAATGTAAATGCCATGTAAATAGTTGTTATATTGTTTTTATTTGTATTTTAAACATTGTACTTTTATTTTTGTTTTCTCTTTTAATATTTTTGATTCATGGTTGGTTGAATTTGGGAATGCAGAACCCTTGGACACACAGGCCTGACTGTACCTATCGTGTTCCAGGCACTGGACCAAGCACTCCACAAGCATTATCTAAAAGCAACCAAATGAAGCAGGTGCTGCTATGGACTGAATTCTGTCCCTCCCAAGATGTGTATGTTGAAGTCGCTGGCCCCTAATGTGATGATATTTGGAGATGGGGACTTTGGGCTATCAGGGTTAGATGAGGTCATGAAGTAGAGCTCCCATGATCACATCAGTGCTCTTATAAGAATAGGAGAGACACCAATGAGCTTGTTATTTCTCTCTCTCTCTCTCTCTCTCTCTCTCTCTGTGGACACTAACAGAAGGCCATGTGTAAACACTGTAAGAAGGCAAGTTGCCTGCAAGCCAGGAAGAGGCGCTCACCAGGAGCTAATTATGCTGCCTCCCTGATCTCAAGACTTTCAGCCTCCAGAACTATGAGAAAATAAATTTCTGTTATTTAAGCCACTCATTATATGGTATTTTGTTGTGGCAGCGCAAGATGACTAATGCAGGTGCTACCACTGTTATCATTTTAAAGATAAGGAAACTAAAGCTCAAAGAGGCTATGAGACTCACCTGAGTGCACAGAGTCATAGGCTGTGACTTGGGGCCTCCTGTGGGTGACTGCAAAGCCCTTATCCTTAATCACTGTGCTCTGAGACTATGTCCACAGTTAACCAGGTGAGAGACTGTCCCCATAGCAGGGATATAAATACACATGTTCTAGGGGTTCCCAGTGGGGAGAGTGTCCTATGGAGTGAACAGGAAGAGCCTCCAATGGAACTCAAACATAAGCAAGCCTTTGGAGACAGCAAGCATCCTCGATGCACCTGAGACTACATGCTCATCACCGGACTGTGTCCTGACAATCTGCTCTTCTCCCATCACACCCACCTCTGAACTCATGCTCTTGTCTTGACAGCCTCCTATGACCCATATTCAATTCTACACACATGGAAAGGCACATGGTCCTCTCTGCCATTCTTGCATATCTTTCTCCCTGATGGTGAGCTCCTTGGGGACCGAAAGGGGATCTTGCTCATATCTATGCCCCCACTGACTTCCATGGGCCTGATACAGAGCTGGCACTTGATCAACTTTTGCTGAGTTTAACTGAGAAGCGACCTTCTTGAAGCCACCACATGAAAGGGCCAGCCACGCTACCAATGTGGAGGATCAGGACCCAGCTGGTACTGTGGGCTCTGTAAATGTCTGCTGGATCAAGGAAATTCCACCCACCAGTTTTAAGCAACTAAAAACCATTCATATGTAGATATCTTCAATTTATTCTCAGACCCAAGTAGTTGTTGGAAAAAAAAATTACAAATGACCAAAAATAAAAATAATAATAATAAAGACAAGAGAGGAAAACCTCACGCTGGCACACAGTAGGCATTCAATGATTGTTTTTTGACCTGCAGAACTCGTTTCCTATGAACAGATCCCACAACTAACAATTCCTACAAAGAGAAACTGATGCTAGTGTGAATTGCCATTCATATCTGAGAGGGCAACATCAGTATCCTCGTACCTTTCTAATAAACATATGTTATATGTGTGCCTACAATATAAAGGTTACTGTGACTTAAAATTCCATTGAGAGTACCAGAGCAGCTGCTTCTGTCCTGTTCATCTTACATACGAAACCACCGTGAACAATTTGCCTCTGTGGCCAGTGAATGGCCTGAGCACCTGGCCTTTGAATGCAGGTTGTCATACTTCACTTGAGTGAAATAGCTTTCTCAAGAAAGTCAACAATTATTTCATTTAAACCCCTTCCACCAAACAATGCAGCCCTGGCCCTCAACACCCAACTCACAACATTTCTAAATCTTCCAGACAGACAAATAACAAAATAAGATTCTACCAAGTTTTAGAAAGATGGTCAGAATGGTTCTCAAGCTTAACCCACAGAAAGTGCCTGATCCTGCAAGCTGGTTTATATGAAAACACCAGTACTTTCCTGAGCCCCTCCATTCATTTTGATACCTCAGTGATGGCAGGATAATGAGGATTTGGAAAACAAGAATCACTTGGGTCTATCTCTCCATTAATAGACAGGGCTTGATATGGTGAGCAAAAGAGTCACAATATTTCCAATCTATCTCAGTTGCCATGTAGAAAAACCAATTATCCAGAGTCCCCTCTCCCCTGCAGGAAGATGAGCTCTCTGTGCATCAATATTTCATGCACTGTCATCTGTGCATTATTTAATAAAGCAATTGAAGGGATGAGTCTATTTTATTTTTCCACCTTCCCACCAGAGACACTAGGCCTACAGTGCACACAGTGCTAGAAGTTGGTGGGCAATCCTAGAGATATATTTGCTGATTTTTTTGAGGCCAAGGGGCTGTTTCTAGTCTTAACTACACACTCCCAATGTCTAATACACTCCTTACCCCAGGGACACCCAATCTGTGTCTGTGCTAATGGAGGTGAGCTCACTTCAGAATCCAGTAAGTGGGATGCAACTGATCACCAGGCATTTACTGAGTGCCATACTTGGGGGTACAAAGCTTATAACCCAGGGTCCCTGCCTCCTGGAACCTAAAGGCTGTCTGCAAAGACAAGATGAAAATTCATGGACAGGCAAAAGACAGACTACAAACCAGCTAAGCACATGGTTGACCAGGACACAAGTGATGCACAGGGCCTGGCATGTCAAGGGCACAGAAGATATCCTTCTTTTTTATCCCCTACCCAATATCTAACTCCCTTTCTTCTTGCCCCCAATCTCCCATTGTGTATGGTGTTAGTGGGAATGCAGCTTCCATGATGCTTGCCTCTCATCTCATAAGTGAAGGTACCAGATATTTCTTTTACCTGAGTCCTGGTATTGCTGTGGGCAGGTACATGGTCTGAACTCAACACGAGACCTCTTTCTTGGACCTCCAAGTCTTCAAGGAGTGACTCAAAGAAAATCTCAAGATCAAATTCACTGCAGCCAAGAAGGTAGTCCTTAGAGTTGACCTTTGCCAATGTATGGCCTTCAGCAGGGCCCTCAGATTCTGCTCATTGTCCTAGCCCCCTGGTAGTTCTGTGAACCTGTCATCGTAATAAATCAACTTTTTCTTAACCAGAGTTGGCTTCTGTTTCTTGCCACCAAGATGCTGACTGATCAAGCAATAAAGAATTGTTTGTTGAAATAGAGATTGAAGCTGTGATCCAATTGCTATTCCATTTCATCACCAGCAGCCTGAACATGTGCTTAGGGTACCAAAAATATTTTTCTAAGACTGTGATATTTCAAAAACAAAAACTAAACACCACCAAGCTGTGGACTAGAATGATGATAAACATCAGATACAATACAAATCGGTATTTCTTGAATTTATTTTGTAGTTCAGTATTGTTTTTAGTTTGAATGGCATATGAGGTCAGAACTTAAGGATCCTAAAAATTTCAGCCTATCTCTGCTCAGTGTACAAATATCTTTGCATTTATCAAGTCTCCTTAACCAGGGTAATGACTCCTTCAGGGAAAAGTCTGAGCAACACTTATCCTCCTAAATGTCTAGCTTCTATATACCTGGCACCATCCATGCCTTAAACAGTTACTAAAATCTGTGTATCCTTGTTATCATTTAATCCTTGCAACAATGCCTCGAAGTATGTATAATTACCATTTTATAATAAAAGGGACAGAGGTCCAGAAAGGAAAACTAGCGCTAACTTATGCAACTGATGAAAGGCAGAGCTGAGATCTGAACCTGCTTTAAGAAATTCAAAAGCATCTGTGTCTAACCTAACCAAGTGATGTCACATCATGCTTACTCTCACATACATTATTGTGGTACTTCTTACATTTAAATCAAGTGAGCAAGCCCAGGGGACAAGAGGAAGTTTAAGACATATCTAAGACAGCTCCCTGTTTCTGCCTAAGCTTTCCTTCTGGAAAGAGGGACTCTTTCTGCAACTTCAATGCAAGCACTTTTGTTGCTCCTGCCAGCAGGTAACAATTGCACATTTAGCTGAAATCATTCCTTTCCAAGCTTAAACATACTTCTGTCCCCTCCACGGGGAAGAGACAAGCTGACCTAACTCAGTGGTAAAATTGGCTTTCATATGCTTCAAGACAATTACTAGATCTCCCTGCAGGCTTCTTTCCCTGAGGCTACAATTCCTAATTATTTTTCATACATGCCCTAATTTCCAGCTCCACAACCAAATCTGTTGCCCTCCTTTATACCATGTCCGAGCTGTCCTTTGCAGTCAGCGGTCCTGACACATGAGCAGTGCACCCCAGTGCCTGGGCTTGTCCATCCTCTCATTCTGGACTCAGGTGTCTGCATCCGTGGGGCAGAGATAAAAAGGATCATCCCAGAATGTGCAGGACAGTCCCCATTCCAAAAGGGAGCATTTGTCTTGATCAGATATTTTGTTCCAAAGCCAGTTCACTGGCAGGCCCAAGAACCCACAGGTTGGTATTGATCAGGGAAGAAACACTATTATGGTTTGGTGTCAGGGAAGTCCTGGCCCTTCACCAGACCCAGTGTTCTCTAATGAATGACTGAGACAGAAAAGAGGGGTCCAGAACCCATGGGAAAGAGTGATGGCATAAAGGCACCATATGCCCCATGGAGCACCCCTCACTCTAGGAATAAAACCTTGCTAGAGGCCAAGGCCACCACCACCTTCTTGATGTTCTGTGTAGCATTACAGGCCCAAACCCGTGTACCCGACCACCACACATCTTTGCAGAACCACTCTCACTCATTCTGTAAAAATCTACAGTTCAGTCCTGCCCTCAAGGAGTTCACACAACTATAAAAAGAAAGGTGCCAAATGTCACAAGAGAGAAAAATGACAAATTACTATGGAAATGAGTTATGAAGAGGGAGAAATTACTACCTGCACCAGGCATGAAGCCTTGTGGAAAAGAGGGTGTTAGGAGTGGGCCTTGGAAAATGGGTAGTACAAGACATGTAGAAACTGTGGGTAGTAAAACCATGTGATCAAAGGACCAGAGGCCACCATTGAAGCACTGGTGGGTTGGATAGGTAGGAGGCCAGTGAGGCTTTTGAGTAAAATTGTGATATGATTAGAGCTGATTCAACCCCTTGATAAGTACAAAAGTTGTAGTCTATAATTAGCATTTAAGCTGCTTAGGGGCAAAGCATACAGTTGTGCCAGGGAATGGTACAGTAGGAGACTAATACATGTTGGTTATGATTTGATCTGCCAGTTCCTGGAATTGCTGGATTGTTCTATTAAGTGTTATTGTCAGTCAATATAGCTTACTAGTTAAAAGCTCAGGCTTTGGGTTCTAATCCCAGCTTTACCATTTCCTAGCTTTTTAACCTTGGATAAGTTACTTGGCTTTACTTGACCTCAGTTTATCTTTGAAGTAGAAAAATAATTATAGCTATCTCGCTTCTCACTAGGTTGTCAAATAACAAAGCAACCAATCCATGTAAAGTGTTTTGCAGAGCACCTGGCATATAGAATGTACTCAGAAAAGCTCCTAAACCATCCCATCCAGCCCCACCAATCTCCACCACCATCCATTTAGACCTGTGCGTGTGGGTACACCTCAGCACATGCAAATACATGTTTATGGCAAGCAACAGGCAGCGACTTCTTGGGGAAAATGCATAATTTGTTCAAATTTCACAATAAAAATTTATCTGCAATAATAGTAAAGGCAGGAGGCTTGCACTGCCCACATGTATTTTTGGCTATACTTATGCTAACTCTAATGCTACAGAAAGAAACTTCTAGACCTGGATATCAAACCCAGAAGAATGCCAACAATATAAACTTTTACTTTATCTTCCTAATGACTGAATTAATCTAAGGCAACAACCATTAAAACTACCAACCCTCTTGCTTACAAAAGCTCCTAAGATGAAAAGCACTGAGCAAATCCCACAGTGATGTTTTATTTGTCTTTAAGTAAGAAAGACCGTGTTCCTTAATCACACAAATGGCCGGTATGTCCTCAACCCCCTTCAGCATTTGCCATCAAGGTCATCTTGAACAGGCTCACAGGTAGGCATTCTCTCGGCAGTGAACACAATAGCAAGGGGGTGGTGCCATGAGTTGGCAGATCCCCTAGAAGCAGGGAAGACTCTTGGATGTCCTGGAGGATATTTAGACCTTGCTAAAATAGACTTGAGATGTTCTAATGGAGAGACTCAGGATCCTGACAGGCTTCTAATGCTTACAAAAATCTCCCCCACCACAATGTGTGTGTGTGTGTGTGTGTGTGTGTAGGTACATGTGTATATACACACTTATGTATATTTACCTTACTAGAAAGGTACATTTTATTCATCAGTAATTAAAAATGACTCTAAGAACCCGTCATACCTGTTAACTCCTCAGAAAGATGAACCCTTCATCAGAAAAGGCAACAACTCAAATTGATGTTCTCATCAATACAAATCAACTGTAGGGGCCAGACAGGCTGAAGGCTGGCATGGATAGAAAAGAAAAATGATGCTAATAAACTGCATATGGAGCTAATAAGCGGTATCTAGTTGATGAAATGCAGCAACGATTGATGCCAAAAGAATCCTAAAGCCCTGGTTTCTCTTCTTATAATATTCTCCTAATTGGCATTTGTGGTGGTGGAGGTCTGGTCAGGGCAGGCAGAAGGGCACTGACTAGGTCTGAGTACATAAGAGTACAACTGTAATCCACTAATCCATTTGCTTTCTTTTTTTGAAAGTTCAGATCATGTCCTCCTCTGCCAGAGAAATTTCAGTAGCACCCAAAAACTGGGACTGTGCCTTACAGACAGGAGTAAATCCCTAGACACGAAAGGAATTCATTAACAGAAAATGGGATACAGTATGCTCAGGGAAAAGAGATGAATGAATGGCCTCACAGAGCAGCATCTCCCCCTCAATGATGAATGCTGGGTGTACTTTTTTCTTAGTAGCTGCAGAAATTCCTCCCAGAGAAAATCTACCACGTGAAGTTAAAGACAACATTTGCTTTCTTTGAAATCAGGGCAACTTCAGCCAGTGGGCAAATAGGTGTCCTGCAGTACAGGTCTGCTGGGGGCCATCCCCAGGTTATCAAAGGCATCTTCAAAGGAGTCTGGGGTTGGAGGAGACCAGAGGCCCCTTCACTTAGAAAACAGCCCTTGGCAACAGCTGGGTTAAAGAGCTCAGGGAGTCCAGCTTGGGGACAGAGAAAGTGAGGGCAAGGGAAAACCAGAGAGGAAAGTACAAAAAAGAAGAGGTGGGAATCATGCAGGCGTGGCAAAGAGAAGATCAGATCAGAATACATGCTTCAGGAAAGGGGCTTCAGGAGGTTGGGGGGTGCTTGGAAAGGAGGAAAAAGAAAATGGAATTTTCTAAGACAACAAAGTTTAAAACTCCCTTTAACATTAACGCACATTAAAAAAAGTATTCCTCCGCAAAAATGCTGTTGGACTCAAAGATAAGAAGAAGGGGAGCCCCAAGCATTCACTTTGAAGCGTCTTTTTAAGAAGAAATGTCTTTGGTGTGATCCAGTCGAGAGAAATGAGGAGTGGGAGGGAAAGGAGATCTCTAGGGGAGAGGGGGTGGGGAAAGAGGGAATCAACCAAAAAGCTTTCCAAGTAGGGACTGAGAAATAAAGCTGGGGAAGTCCATGCCCTCCTGTCCTAAATAGAGGCAGTATAGCTAGGAAAAGGTGAGGACAAGGGAAATGGAAGGACCTCAAGGACCACATGTTGAGAGGAAAATGTGCCTGACACCGGCTTCCTTCAGGAAATCTCCTCCAAAGCCCTGGCAGGTGAGCAGAGAAAAGATGAATCTCTGAGGCAATTTCACCCCTAGCCCATCTCACCATCCAGATCAATGCAAGTGACACTTCCTCCAAGAAGCCTCCCAGATCATCCTGTTGCTTCACCAAGACACTGCCCTAAAATTGGCCAATACATTTGTTTGGTTATTTCACATTGATTCTCCTGCTAGAATGTGAGTTCCATGAGTGAGGGAAATTTGTCTGTTTAGCTCTCAATCCCCTGTGCTTGGCACATGGTAAACACACAATTTGTGGAACAAGGGATAGAATTTCCCAACAATTCCAGTTCTCAGTTACATGAGTAGCACTGTTGGGGCAGCACCTTCTTAGCGGGCAAAAAGAGAAAGCCTCACATTTGTGATGTCTGGTAGGCACCGGGCATGCGATTGCAATCCATTCTTACAACTTCCCATGAGGAAGCATCTTTATCCACACCTTGCTTTTAAGGAGACCGAGGCTCAGAGAAGCCAAGTGACTTGACATTTCACATGACTGAATACCAGAGCAAGAAGTGAACTCAAATGCTGAAGTTTCTTTCTCTACAGAGTCTGCGGGGGAAGAAGGGAAAACAAATGACAGAGTCTAGTACCAGCCCAACCAACTCCCCTTCCTCTGGGGCCACCCTCACACGAGTCCCGCACCCTCAAGTGAGAAGGGGGCAGAAATAAGAAATGAAGATTTGTTCAGACTAAGACTGCCAGTGACCTGCATCTGGGCTGGCCCACCAGAGGCACTTTGTTTATATGGCCCAGTAGAAGGCACATCCACAAGAGCAGTGATCTTTTCTACCGTGTAAACCACTATATCCCCTGGGATAGGCTTAAGATAGTAGTACAGCATAACCTTAATAAATGGCTAAGAATCCCTCCACATCCCCAAGGACTAGCACAGTGCCTGGCCCAGAAGAGCAGGTACTTGGAAAACAATGGTGTGTTGGGTAGGGAATGGTGACTTCCTCCGTTTCCAACCTGGCTAATACATGACTGACTACAGAGTATTTCTAAGGCCATTCAGGCTATTTAAACTCTGATGTTATTTTTCCTCTGACATCAAAAACAAGTTTTTATTACAAAAATAGGACTGTGCAAAAAGGCAGGATCCATCCCCAGTCTGCTAAGAACCACATCTATAGTGGTTTAATAAAAATAAAGGGACTGGTTTCTACCCATATCCAGTGAAAAACAACAAAATATCTGTCCCCTTCTCCCAATTTGATCTAAAAATAAAGGCACCAGCTCTGAATTCCTCTGAGAGCATTTGATATCAGGTCTGATTTTGTCTCACAAAAGGCACAGCCATTTGCTCTCCCTTAATAGGACATAATGCTACCAATTAGTTAACTTACACATTTAAGCTGTCACACAGGGTGAATTACAGGCTCCCAGGGCTGGCAGACCTTCAAGGGTCATCCAATTTCCCCTCTGCTTTATCAGACCACCCTAGGCACTTGGAAACCACTCTTTTCTTAGGGGAGGGGGTCCCATCACCCACTTACGACACCTTTTTGTTTAACCACCTTTTTGACCAAAAATTCCCCCCGGTAGCAGCCTCAATACTGCCTAGCATGACGACAGATTGTTTGCCTTGCTCTATCTCCAGCGGAGATTGAGGGGAACTCATTCCTGAGGTTGGGTAGCCAAGAGTATGAGGTATAAGACCTGCTCCAAGCCCCACCTAATGACTTGCCAGTCATGAGACTTGGGGCAGTCCCCTGACTTCACTTAAAACAAAAATGGGGGGATTAATAAGACTGTCCCTACTACTTCCTGGGGCTTTTCTGAGGATTAAACATAGATGAGGTCTTCTACCCCCTTGTGCCATGTGCTCCTTGAAGACCAGGCCCCAACCCCTCCTACCTTGCCACTGCACACGTCACTGTGCCCTCACTGATGCCAGGCAACAGAGCGCCACAGGAGGCATCTCCTTTCATCCTCAGAATAACACTACAATGTGACTGCTAGCATCTCAACCTTATAGTGAAAAGACTCAGAAAGGTTAAGCCACTTGCCCAAGGTCACACAGCCATTGAGTAGCTGAATGGGAATCTACCTGGATCTGGCAGAGGCAAGCATCCGGTTCTCCACCCCTCTAGCACCTGGCTCCTAATCATCTCTGTACCTACCTGCACGGCATGGCTGGCCAGGAGCACCAGGCACACAGCACACGCAAGCACTTGTTGAGCCAAGTGTAACATGTTTTGTACAGCAAAAAGATGCACGTGTAAGATGCTACTATTAATATTATGTTTTGTAAAATAATGTTTGTAACTCTACCCTCAGTGGGTTTAGATAAGGGGGTCATGACTGGGGTGGGGGCGGGTAGGTGACAAAGAAGAGATACTTGACTCTCTGAAGCATCAGACACATCACCTGAATTATCTTATTCCTCAATGGCTCTGAGTTATACATTAGTATCCCATTTCACAGGAGGGAACACGAAATTCAAAGAAATTTCCAGCTTCCTAAACTGAAACCAGTGAGTTCTAGTCCTCAAAGACCCTACTACTAAGAGACTCAGGACTGACAATGACCTGTACCAGGGGGTCGTTTGATTCCTTGGGACAGTTCCGTTCACCACCCCAAGGACATCTCAGCTATGGCCAAGAACCCCCACTGTTTAGTTAAAAGAAAACCAGGTGAGCCAATTCTAGAATATTCAGGTCAGAGCTGTGAGGAGGCCTCATTTCCCCCTCTTCAGTGTTTTCCTTCCCAGTCTCTGACAAACAGTCTCAAAATAGAAGCCCCCAGGGTTTAGGCATTGGGATAGTGGAACAACACAGAAAGGCCATGAAGGAGCTGTTCATTCTCCTGGTCCTCACAATGAAAAATTGAAATGCTGGATGATAAGTGGATGGCTTGGCCAGCTTTGTCTTGGAATCGAATCCAATCTTACACACGTATCATGAGCTGTCTGTGAGGTTTTGGGCTGGGCACCAGGCAGAAAGATGGGGAATAAAGGTGACACCAAGATCATCAGTTCAAGGGCCTTCTAGTCTGGAGTTCCAATCTCACAGATGACTCTAACACTGGTCCTAAAACACCAAATGGGAAACAAGGATGCAGACTAACAGAAGTGAAAACGCTTGATGGAAGGAATAGTATCAAGTTGGGCACCGAAGAACATATAAGATTTCCAACAGGTAGCAATGAGAAGCGGCAGCATGAGCAAACAGAGGCAGGAGAGGAAGGTGGAGGGGTGGTGTACAAGGGTCTAGTCTGCAGATAGAACATGAAGCACTGGGCTATTAAGTTTGGACTTTATTCCATAATCAGTGAGAGCTACTGTTAGTTTCTGAGGCAGGTAGTGACACAAAGGTATCTGCTTTAGGGTCCTTCATTCTATCAGCAATGAGGACTAGGATGGACTAGAAGCACCAATCAACAGGGGGCTGTGGTTCTGCTCACAAAATGAGGCTCTCTCAAATTTCTGCCTCAGAAATGAAAACTCTAGGCTGAATTCAGGGAATGGGAGAAACAGTCACAGGGCTAGACTTGGAGGGGCCCCACGGCCAGTTTCCCAAGCCCAGAAGTCTGCAGCTTGCCATCAGCTCTGCCCCTCTCATTTGCTGCATTTGAATTAAACATTAAACAGAGCTGGAAACAGGGTCCCCACGGGCGCTAGAAACTTTGGAGCATTAGCTGACAAACAGGCTTGCTGCTGTGTGAACTCCCAGGGCAAATGCAAAGTGTGAGCTAATCTTGCCACCATCACCAGTTCTCTGAGCTAAGGATAATGTATGATAATCTAAATCAGGCTGGGCAGATGCCTGCCTGGGAAATCTGATTAGGATTTGCTTGATGATTCCCTTTCATCCCCCAGGAGACTGCAGGGCATGGTAGACAGGACCTGGCCATGAAGTTGACATGCTCCCAGTGGTCCAGGCCCCAAGGCACTCCTCTGCTGAACCTCCACTGGTAGCAAAAAGGGACATGAAGACAACAGTCTGCAAATAGTTTTGCAGCAGTGGGCCTAAAGGAGCAGATCCCCAGGTTGATCAATGCACAGCTATAGAGATCAGGGCCTCTTTCTTATAGAGACTGTGTAAAGTGTGTAGGCTCAATCATGCCACTTTTTTGCCCTGCATCCTTCAATGGATACCATCAATTCTGGAATAAAGTTTAAATTGCTCAGTAGGACCCATCTCTCTGGCCTTCATCAGCTGTGATTTTCCTCACCTAAAACTTAATGTCCAGATAATAAATGAACTGCCAGTAGCTTCCCTCATCTACCTCACACACCACCGGGTCTTTGCTCCTGCAGTGCCCTCCATCTGAAACGCCCTTCCCCTGGCTGAATCTTACTCATTCTTCAAAACAAAACTCAGACATCTCCTTTTCTGGGAAGCTTTTCCTAAACAATGTCTCAGCTCTTGGTTATTCAACAAATATTTGCCACTGTTTCCTATTGGTATACACCAAGTACCTACTATTATAATCCCTTCTTTACAATGAGGGAGACCAGAGAGCTTAACTGGCTGGAGTTCACATAGAGACAGCCTGGATTCACCCCACATTCCTGACTGGATTTCAGAGCCCTTGTCTGAGTGACCTCCCTCCTCACACTAAACCTCTGGGTCAGCAGTTCTGCTTCTGGGTTTGCCTGCCAGACTGTGAACTCCTTGAGGGCAGAGATGGTCTGACCCATCCCTCTGGCCAGCATGGGGTGCTGGCCTGCTGCAGGTGCTCAGTCAAGAGTCCCTGAGCTAAAGGTCTTCACTTGCTCAATAGAAGTGGCCACAGTACCATCAGGCTAAGCTCCTAAGCTGAAACTCTCCTCCCCTCTAGACCCACATGCCCGCAGCTCTGGCCACCTGCCTTTCAGTTCCAGGTCACCAATCTCCATGGAGGCCTGGTAAAGGAGCGTGGATGGGTTAGTGCAGAGCCACACCCACAATTTGAAAAACAACTCCTAGTGTGTTCATTAGGTACAAGGCACCTGCACTGGTGTTCTCTATCTGAATGAAAATAACTGAAGCATGAGAACCTCATGTACATCCCCTATAGTCTCTACCAGGAAGGAACAGGTAACTCCATATGCAAACACAGGCCATTTTGTTACATGTAAATATATCCTTCCAAGCATCCATCAATCTCATTAATCTTTATGGTATACTCACTATGTGGCAGACACTATGAATAAAAAGACTAAAAAGTACTCATCCCCAGTAACATTTGGCAAAGAAGAATGAGCAGGCACTAAGGTCCGCACATGGTATGAAGCAACATGCATGGGGTCACAGAAAGATGAATGGCTAATTCAACAAAGACGAAAGTCAGGAAAAAAGTCTACAAAAGGGGCATGGAAGACATCCTGGCCTGCAAACCATGGTTCCCTGTTTAGAAAGTTATTGGCCTTAAAGAGGATGAAGAGAGATCAGGATAGAAAGTTTATTCAAGGAAATAACAGTGTAAGTGTCTGGGTCAGTGGTTCTCAAACCCAACTTCACAACAAAATATTGATTCCTATATCTCACCTTCTGAAATTAGAATCTTGGTGGTTGTGACCAAGATTCTGTACTTTTAAGTTCTCCAGAGGACTTTTGCAGCCTGTTTGGCACTGGTCTAGGGGTGGGACCCGGCAGCCACTGCTGTGGGTCATCAGCTACCTGGAGAACACTAGAGGGAGCCCAGGGAAGGCTGAGAGAGCCTCAATCTCTCGAAAGGCTAGCTGTGAGTCCAGTTTCCAGCCCTCGCTGGCTGTGTAGACGTTAGCAAGTTGCTTAGCCTCTCAGGAACTCCTCATCAGCAGGCAGGAAGGCACAGAGGTAGAGAATCAGACTGCCTGGATTAAAATTCCAGCTCCATTCTTTCCCAGGAGGGTGACTTGCTTAAAGTCACCCATCCCCCTCTATGCTTTAGCTCCCTTTATTTGTGACACAGAACTGTGACTATTATCTATCGCATAGGAGACAATCCAGCCAACACACTTAGCGCAGTGGCTGATGCCCGACATTATTGACTGCTTCTGTGCTATTATGATTGTCAGCAGCAATTGCTAAGGTGTGGCCTTAGGATTTAGTCCAGTGACCACAAGCAGGAGGATTCTCCAGGACAAGAACAAATTTTACCAATTTTTAAGTGTAGTTTTGCTTTCCTCAATGACCATGTAAAGTAGGCTTTTGCAGTGAGCATCTGAGCTTCAGCTTTCTCCCAAGGGCATACAGCTGTGTTTAAGAGGCTAGCCAAATAAGCACACAGTAGACATGATTCTGATAACCGGAGTCAGAGGAAGCCAATGAGGCACAAGCCTGGTGCAGGGGCATCTCAGCTCCTCTCATGGACAGATCCTAGCATCCAGCCACAGGAAGCCTTCTCTCCCCTGGCCCCACACATGTTACTCCCGACCCAGATTGTTGGGTCTGCCCTTGCCCCAGAATGTCCCATCAGCTCCTGGAATCTGCTGCCCAGCACGGGCAAAGCTTTTCCATTTGGGAGAAGGTAAAGACCACCCTCCCTAAGCTGCTGGGCAAGTAGCAGAGGTTCTGGCCAGAGCTCTGCAGAGTTTCAAGTAAAATAAATACCCATGTCCATGAGTCGATGAAATCACAAGGGGCATCTGGCCCTTCACAGCCCAGTGCAGAGAATATTGGGGCAGCCACATCACAACCCAGCTCAAGGAATGAGGATGGAAGGCACAGAGCGCAAGACAACGGACTTCTTCATGAGGATCAGAAACAGGTGCATGCATCCCAGCCTCTCTCCAACTCCTCCATCACCCCCTCCTGTTCCCCACCCTCAATGCCCCCTCCCCCTCCTGACCCTTGCTCTCAATGCCTCTCTAGGAGGCCCTGGAATTGCAGCTCCCTCTGAGCCCTGCCCCTCAAATGTTCTCAAGCTTGGCTCCTTCTCATCCACATGTCCCCGCCTCAGAGATGCCACTCCTCACCACACTGTCCCTGTCATTCTCCATCACTGACACCTGCTGATTCCCTGTGCAGAACTTAACCACGCTTGAGACTATCTTGTCTGTCTTGTTGACCACTGTATCCAGCACCTAGCACAGCAAATGGGGCAGAGCGAATGAATGAAATGACAAACAAAAGGAGGAACAGGGTGAAGTCAGGGCAGAGAGAGGAAAAAATGGAAAGGGTCAGTTGGGAGAGGGGGAGGGAAGAAGAGTTGGAGAAGGTGAAACAGAAAAGAAACTGCCTCTTTTATATCCTGGGTGGCCAGAGATTTTTTTATTTCTTATTCTCTTTCCTTTGGAGGCCTATGAAGGGATTACACAGGTTCCACTCCATTCATTTCAAATTTACTTGCTCCAAGAATGAGGCCAGAAGCCCCTGCCACCAGAAGATAGCCACCAGCTGCCCCTCACCACCTGACTGTCACCAGAGTTGAGCTGCAGGTCATGAGCTGAGGCAGGACCCTGGAACTCCTCTCACAGATGGCTTGGTTCTAGCACCAAAGGAGTCTCAGCAATTAGTTTAATTTGTTGCATTTCTCTTTTTAATTCAGGAAATAGAAACAGACGAATTAGCTACACTTGTATGACTTTAATACCTGACAGCTTTGTAGCCATCACTTTTCCATCTAGGGCCCTCTGAGGCTCCTAAGTCTTAATAAAATAAAGAAATAAATAAAATCTTCAGAAGGAATGCAGAGAACATGGTGGGATGGGCATGAGATTAGGTGATGGACTACCGTGGTGCCAGGGTGCCGAGAGGAGGCTGTCTCACCAAGGGGCAGAAAACAGATGTGAGCCAGGCTGGCATCTAAGGAGGCCCCTGCAGGACCACAGAGAAATACTGCACAGGGAAGATGCAAGCTGTGTCTCTGCTAGATAAGGCCTTTCAAAGTACATCTTGGTAATTGAAAACAAAATGAATGTGGTATTGCTACAAGACAGGCAGTAACAAAATACAGTGCTCCATCCTGATAAGCCATGAGAAACGAAGTCTTCTAAAGGGGCAGAAGCGGGAAAGGCAGCGTATGGAAACAAATTCCCTTTGAGACCAAATTTATCTGTGCCACAGAATAGAGATGGTTATTGGGAATCCAAAAAAATTCCTGTCCTCGCAAGCACAAAGCCTTCTGAAAATCCTGATCTGGAGGTGGGACAGCTGAATAGACTTGAGTCACCCCGTCTTTAACAACTCTCAGTCCCATATCCCCCTTCAGATATTTTCCTCTCTCATTGTCCTTTCACAGCCAACCTTCTTGAAGGAGTTGGTGGAGAAGTAGTACTGCTGATCATTGACATAATGTACATGATCACAGAGATATGCTAAGTTGAGCAGAACACTTTTTATGAGCCACCCTTCCCTGTGCATAGGCCCGTTTGGGGTATAGGGGGATTGCATCAATGGCTAGACAGTGACATAAGGGCTAGGACTGCTCCTGCTCAGCCATCTGTTTTGGATTTCATCCACTGTCACCAGCATTGTCTTGGAAGGACTCAATTCCACTCAAAGAAAACATCTTCAAAGCCCTGGACCAAACTGGACAAGATAACATCAGTAACTTTCCTCCAGCTTCACAAGGCAATGGGAAGGGGACAGAAGACATGGGGCTTAGGAGGACACAACAGTTATTGTGTCTTTATGAAATTTCATTTGCTGGGTTGGATTTATATAAGGGCTATCTGACCCAAGTGGAGCCAAGACTTCCAGTCTGTGAGCCAGGTGTTCTCTGCACTCCTTTCAATTATCTCAGGATTCCCAAGTGTCCAGCCTGGGAGGCACAAGGCAGTGAGCTAGGTGCTGGTCTCCATCCAGTGTACAGCTACTGTCTTCACTGCCTCGCTTCCTCCCCTTGGCTTCCCTCCCTGTCACTCCACTTCACAAAACTGTTCTCACCAGAGGACCAATGACCTCCAGGCCATTAACTCCAAAGGCCACATCAACATCTTCATCTGGCCTGGCTCTCAGAGCCCCTTGGCCCCTGATCATGTCTCCCTCCCTCCTGAACGTGTTACTCCCTGTAGTTTCTGTGATATTGTGACATTGCCCCATCCAGTCCACATCCCACCTCTCTGGCAGCTCCTTGGTCTCTTTGTAAACTCTCATCCCTCTTGTTATTCCTTATGCTTTGCTGTTCCTTGGGGTCCTGCCCTAGGTTATCCCTCTGTCCCACTCCCTGAAAGGATAATGCAGCATGCCGCCCACTCCATGGCTACAAATACCAGCCTCATGCTGACGACTCCCAGACATTTCTCTAGGCCTGACCTCAACCCTGAGCTCCAGGCCCATCTGTCAGCAGCCTGCTTCTCCTCCTCCCCAGGGTGATTCACTGGAAACAGAGCAGCAAGCTGGGGCCAGTGTTTACCTAATGCTTTCTCTTTCTGTGTTCATCTCTTCTTTCTACATTCCTTATCTAGTTAACAAAGCCAGAAACTTAGTCATTTAGAGTGTCGTCCTTTCTCTCCCCACATCTCAATTCACCCTTCTACCCTCTAGTTACCACTCCAATCAGACCCCTTCTCCAGCAACCTATCATAATTTCTCATCTATAGCAAATACCTCCTTATTGAGATGTTCCTGGGTTCAAGCTTAATCTCCCTCCCATTTGCCATTGTTATCTACCCCCAACGCAACTGTAACTCATACATGTATGGAGTACCCAGCGTGTACCAGGCACTGTGCTGGGCACTATGGACAAAACGGTACGCTCACTCTAGGCATGCTCCTGGTGGCTGTCACTGCTAAACAAGACAGGAACCATTAAAATTCAATATGTTAATAGGAGAAATCTGTGTATAGTTATGTGGGAGCCTAAAAAAGAGAATGATAAAGCTGTTCAGGTCACTTCCCCTCAGCAACTCTCAGTGATTTCCCTGCAGATGCCCTCAAAAAGCTACCAGTAGTGGTGTTCTGACACATGGAAGGGTTATGATCCATTATGAGATAGCCAAGTAATTAGTTAGCATAAATTAGTGGAAGTAACAATGGCTCAAGAATGGGAGTTTTTAGAAGGTTATCTTTCCACCCCTTGGAGCAAATATAAGGTTGTCTGGTAAGAACACATCTCTTGCTTAGCAGCAGTGTAGAGAAGAGGAGTTACAATCCTATTAGGTGAGCATCAGCCCAGGCAAGTCCACAGGACATCCTGAGTCAGGTGAATCATGGCAGAAGAAAGGGTGGGAGCTCTTATTATGCTATCCAAGATCCCATGTATGTGGCCCCATTCTTCCCTATCTTACACCTGCCCCCAACTTGCTGCTTGCTCCAGCCACACGTGGCCACCACTTTCTGCCTATACAGCATATCTTATCTTATGGCGCTTTGCTTATTGAACTTCTCAGATCTTGCATTTTTTACACATTGAAGGTTTGTGGCAACCTGAGTTGAGCAAGTCTATTGGCATCATTTTTCAAACAGCATGTGCTCACTTTGTGTCTCTGTGTCACATCTTGGTAATTCTTGAAATATTTTAAACTTTGTCATTATTATTATATGTGCTAGGGTGCTCTGTGATCAGTGATCTTTGATGTTACTATTATATTTGTCTTGGGGCACTACGAACCACATGTATATAAGATGGTGAACTTCATCAACAAATGTTTTATGTGTTCTGACTGGTCCGTTGACTGGCTCCTCCCCCATCTGTTTTCCTCTCCTCAGGCCTCCCTATTCTCTAAGATAAAACAATATTGAAATTAGGCCAATTAATAACACTACAATGGGCTGTAAGTGTTCAAGTGAAAGGAAAAGTCCAACATCTCTCACTTTAAATCAAAAGCTATAAATGATTAAACTTGGTGAAGAAAGCATGTCGAAAGCCGAGACAGGCTAAAAGCTAGGCATCTTGTGCCAAACATTTAGCCAAGTTGTGAATACAAAGGAAAAATGATTGAAGGAAATTAAAAGTGCTACTCCAGTGAACACACAAATTACAGAAAACCGAAACAGCCTTATTGCTGGTATACAGAAAGTTTCAGTGCTCTAGATAGAAAATCAAACCAGTCAAAACCTTCCTTAAGCCAAAACCTAGTCCAGAGCAAGGCCCTAATTCTCTTCAATTCTTTGAAGGCTGAGAGAGATGAGGACATTTCAAAAGAAAAGTTTGAAGCTACCAGACATTGGTTCATGAGGTTTAAAGAAAGAAGCCATCTCCATAACACAAAAGTGCAAGGTGAAGCAGCAAGTGGTGATGGAGAAGCTGCAAGTTATCCAGAAGATCTAGCTAAGAGAATTGGTGAAGGTGGCCACACTCAACAGCAGATTTTCAATGCAGGCAAAACAACTTTCTATTGGAAGAAGAAGCCATGTTGGACTTTCATAGCTAGAAAGGAGAAGTCAATGCCTGGCTTCCAAGCTTCAAAGGACAGGCTGACCCTCTCATTAGGAGCCAATGCAGCTGGTAACTTTAAGTTGAAGCCAGTGCTCATTTACCATTCCAGAAATCATAGGGCCTTTAAGAATGACACTAAAGCTACTCTGCCTGTACTCTAAAAATGGAACAACGAAGCTCAGATGACAGCACATCTGTTTACAGCATGGTTTACTATGTATATTAAACTCACAGTTACGATACCTACCACTCAGAAAAAAAGATCCCTTTGAAATAATACTGCTCATTCACAATGCATCTGGTCATTCAAGAGCTCTGATGAAAATATATAGGAGATTAATGTTGTTTTCAGGTCTGCTAATACAACACCCTTTTTGTAGGCCACGGATCAAGAGGTAATTTGACTTTCAAGCCTTATTATTTAAGAAATATATTCCATAAGGCTATAGTTACCATAGATATTGATTCTCCTGATGGATCTGGGCAAAGTAAATTGAAAACCTTCCGAAAATGATTCATAAGTCTATATGCCATTAAATACATTAGTGATTTACGGGAGGAAGTAAAAATACCAACATTAACAGATATTTGGAAAAAGTTGACTCTAATGCTCATGGGCGACTTTGAGGGGTACAAGACTTCATTATAGGAAGTAACTACAGATGTGGAGGAAATAGCAAGAGAACTAGAAGTGCAGCCTGAAGATGTGGCTGAATTACTATAATTTCTTAATAAAACTTGAACAGATGAGGAGTTGCTTCCTATGGATGAGAAAAGAAAGTGGTTTATTGAGATGGAATCTACTGCTGGTGAAGAGGCTGTGAGCATTGTTGTAATGATCACGAAGAATTTAGAATATTCCATAAACTTAGTTGATTAAACAATAGCAGAGTTTGAGAGGATTGACTAATTTTGAAAGAAGTTCTACTGTGGGTAAAATGCCATGAAACAGCACAGCATGCTACAGAGAATTCTTTTGTGAAAGAGTCAATCAATGTAGCAAACTTCATTGTTGTATTATTTTTAAAATCTGCCACAGCCACCCCAACATTTAGCAACCACCAATCTGATCAGTCAGCAGCCATCAACACTGAAGCAAGACCCTCCACCAGCAAAAAGACAATGACTCTCTGAAGGCTCAGATGATGGTTAGCATTTTTTAGCAATAAAAGATTTTTAAATTAAGGTATGTACATTGATTTTTAAGATATAATCCTACTGCTTGGAATAGTGTAAATATAACTTTTATATGCACTGGGAAGTAAAAAATGTGTGTGACTCACTTTATTGCAATATTCACTTTAGTGGAATGGTTTGGAACCAAACCCACAGTATCTCTAAGGTATGCCTGTACTCTGTGCTCCCTAAACTTTGGAATCTTTGTCATACTGTTCTCCCTCTCCTGAAATCCTTTTCCCACCCTGTCTACCAGCCTTCAGGTCCTTCAGGTCACATGTCACATTTCAGGAAAGCTTGACAAACCACTTGCCTCCCCAGAGCTCCTTTTCATCTGCAGCCTTCCTTCCCATTCCTCCAAGAGACTGAGGTCAAGATGGAGCAGGGCTGCTGTCTAATCCAGACACTGGCAATGAATACAGGTCTACGTATATTTTCTGAGCAAACCAAGGAGAACTCATTTTGAGGTCCACCTGTTTCAGAGCCTTAGGAAATAAGCCTGTCCCAGACAAGGAGAAGCAAGCCTTGAAAGACCTTCCTGTCAGTGTCTACCCTTTGTATCTGGGGATACAGAATGTTCCTGGCTGTCTTCTATTCTCTTCTCCATTAATTCTTCTGTCTTATTTTCCCAGCTAGAAGCTACAGAGGGCCAGAAACAACAGGATATGGGAGAAAGAAGATTCTAACTCTTCTTGGCTGGGATCTTGAGCAAGTTACTTAACCTCTCTGAGTGTTTCCTCTTCTGAAAAATGAGAAACATAAAACATCCCCTCACATGGGTTTTATGAAGAATAAATAAGTTAACACACAGCTTTCAAAGCCCAGAGTAAGTCCTTAGTTAATATGTATCTAACTAATCTTCTCCATTCTCTTTTTTCATAATCTTTGCTAAGCAAACCACAGGATCTCATACCACTGGTTTCCAGAGAAGGCCTGCTGTATGATGGAAATTCTGTATCAGTAGACTCTAAGACACAAACCATACTCTAGGGTTTAGCTAAGAAGTCTAAGGTACTTGGACTTTGAACATAAAAACTTTTGTTTGAAATAAAGTAGATTTCATCCAGTACCTCAAAACCTTCTCATGAATCATAAATTTCTTTTTCAAAACTGCAGTGTGTGACCTGTAGTATCAACAGATCAATCATACTTTCCAAACTACAGACAATATCAGTGGCCCATCGGGTAAAACAGGCTTGGAGCTATTTTTTCATAATAGAAAATGGCACATTCTATGTGCCATGTACACCACTGATGACCTTCACTGCCTTTGGCCAAGGTCACTGGAGACATTAATGTGTGGGGAATAATTTGAAACAATACCTAAAGTCTACGAGTCTTAAAACTAAGGTGCTCAGCTCCAGAAAATTCCCAATGTCTGCATTCTACATTCCAACAAACTCACCATCTGTCCTTGCGGAAAAGATACAGGAAACAAATAATGAAAAAGTAAGCAGTATGAAAAACAAGCGGCCAGGCGCAGTGGCCGGGCGCAGTGGCTCACACCTGTAATCCTAACACTTTGGGAGGCTGAGGTACGTGGATTGTCTAAGCTCAGGAGTTCAAGACCAGCCTAGTCAACACAGTGAAACCTGGTATCTACTAAAATACAAAAAAAAATTAGCTGGGCGTGGCGGCGTGCACCTGTAGTCCCAGCTACTCGGGAGGCTGAGGCAGGAGAATTGCTTGAACCCGGGAGGTGGAGGTTGAGCCGAGATCACACCACTGCACTCCAGCCTGGGTGACAGAGCAAGACTCTGTCTCAAAAAAAAAAAAAAAAAAAGAAAGAAAGAAAAGGAAAACAAGCTCAGAGAGTCTCCTTCCCAGGGCTGTGTGCTGCATGGAGAGACGGAGGGAGGAATGAGTTGTGCAGGAGAGCCTCACACACATGAAAGCCTGGCAAATCAGCATAAACCCAGCTCCCAAGACCTGAAGTTCAACACGGCAGAGCCCAGTGTTATTTGTTAGTCACACACCAAATCCCAGCCACTGCTAGGTGGGAATAAGGAAAGGCATGGAGTTAGCTTACATTAGAAGGATTTTTCCCACTCCTGAGACTGCCTCCCTGGCATCTGCCTGTGTGGGCTGTGCAGTCCCTAGCATGGGCAGGGGAAAACAAGGCCACACATCCTGCACAGCCTCCTAACCAGGGCACTGAAGGGTTGTAAACAAAGGAGAAACAGGATGTGATTCATACTTTGCAAAGATGACACACTATCTATCAACAGAAAGATGGACAAATAAATCATTCTGTACACAATAGACTATGGCCCAGCAGCTAAAGTGAATGAGCTAGAACTGCATGAACCAACAACACGGAAAAACCTCAAGACTATGTCAAGGAAAAAAACAGTGTGATACCATTTGTACGGGGTTTAATATGTGCAAAATAATAGTATGTAATGTTTACTTACAGATCATGTAAAAACATACACATGGGCATGAAAAATACCAAATTCAGAATTGTAATTACTTCTAGGGAGGCAAGGAGAGAACGAGATCTGGGAAAGATATACTAGGGTCCTCACTGACAAATCTCTGATGTTTTGTTTTTGTAAGTAAAAGCTCTGAAGCTGATAGGGCTGTATTAATGCTGGTAGGTAGATACAAAGTTGCATTTTTAAACAGAGAAGAAAGTATCACCCTGATGTTTGTGTGGCAAAGACTCTGGAGGGGAAGGGGAAAGACTGGAAGAAGTATACCAATTAGGAGACTGCTGCAACTAGGAGGTTTAAGACGGTCATGTTAAACTAGGAGATCCTAAGAGGTAGAGGAAGGGGTAGACCAATTAGGAGGTTGCTGCAATTAGGAGGTCCAGGCAAGAGACAGTGAGAAGTGAAGAGACCTGGGATATGCCTGAGAGGTGACCCAAAGCCTTGGGGATTGACTGGGACGTTAAGGGGAGGTAGAAAGTGATGGAAGGGGAGAAGGAATTTTGATGTCCAGTTTTCTAGCTATAGTAACTGGGTGATGGAGGCCCTGGAGCAGGCAGAAAGCAGTGGAGAAGAAACATACAGACATTCCAGGGATAGATCAGAACCAACCACCCCCAGCAGCATTCTCTAGCAAATTAAGTGAGATACAGAAATCTCCACAGACTCATAATGGGCAGTCACCACAGAATATCACGAGAATTATAAGTCATGCTTGGTGTCCGCCTCTGATGAAATAACCTAATTAAAGAAGGGATGGAAAGGGTAGAGCTGAAGCCCCAAGTAAAGCAGCCAGCCCTTGCTTCATTCTGCCCTCAAACCTTTGGGTACAACCAGCAGAGAAAAATGAGAGGTCTGAATGGTGTCCATGAATACTTGATAGCTCAATATAGCTTTGGGGGTGCAAATGACTAAGAAACGTGAACAGCGTCTGGCTGCCCCAGAGAAGTTACATTAGCGGTAATAACATGGAGGGCTATAGGTACAGGGTGCCGGTAATTTATTTCCCCTTTAAGGATATGTTAGGAAAGGCAGATTTAATAGTGTGGAAATTAGAATGGGTGAGAGATGATGTGGCAATCATGTAGATAACCTATCAGGCTACCCTAGCCCCAAAATGGCTGGGGTCAGCTCTCCTCCCCTAGAGGCAGCTCTGAAGCCCTCTGAACAGCTTCTTCCCTTCGCCCTATGAAAAAATATTGCACACCTCACTCTGTTGGGCAGAATGGCGAAGCATTTAATTGCTTATTTAATTCCTGGGCTGCTGGCAGAAGGCAGGGAGAGCCTGGGCCAGCCACTCCAAACAGTATCACCCACAGGTGGAAAAAGAGATGGCTACAATAGCAACTTTTCTTCCTTCATGCTTTGCAGATTCAATAGTTCATCATGAGGGGACAGAGTAGCATGGTGGTCTTGATCACTTTTGTTAATGAGGTATTGACTGTGCTGGGGCCAGGGCATTAGTCAAAGAAGTGAAAGAGCGTTTCAGGGAAAGGGAACAGCTCGTACAAGGGCGCAGGAGTGAGAGAATATGCAGCCTGTTAGCAGAACTGCAGCAATTCAGTTTCCTCAAAGCAGAGTGGCGGGTGGAAAGTGCCAAGAGCTGAGGGTGGGGGGCCAGGCAAGAGCACTGGTCTTTGCTTTCTCAGGACTCGGCCCTGTGCCACCCTATGCTGGGCAGATAGAAGGATGACATGGAAAGCCCTGCCCTCTAGGAGCTGACAGAGCAGAGCCAAGTCTTCCTCCCCTCCTCCAACATCCTCCTCTTTCCCGGGCACCAGACTCCTGCTTCCCATACCAGGCCCCACCTGATTTCCTTCTAGGAGGGCAGTGATCACCCCGTGGCTCCACCCTCTACCCCAGAGCATTCAGTGAGCACTCTCCTCTCCAGGTCCACGAAGACTCAGTGAAAGCACCCATCTGAGCCTCCCATAAGCACCAGCCCTGAGCCGGCAGCTACAAGCCCACTTCTGGTCAGAGCCTTCGGATAAAGGATGCCATCACCATGCACAGTACCACAAAGGACCCTGGTCCTGTCTGGTCAGGCTCCACAGGTTTAACCACAATGAAAACAACGTGCTGACAGCAGCCACTCTCTCTCTTCAATGTGGTTCTGATTCCCTCCACATCCAACACGTGAGTGAGGGAGAAAGAACAACCAGGCCCTCAATCCCTAATTAAATTCACCACATGGCAAAGGGGTCATCCATCACTTCTTTTGTTTTCTTCTCACTCTAACAATGTAAAATGACCCTCTTAAACCAAACTAAATAAGCTCATTTGGCCTGTCCTTTTAATGCCCCTTCATTGAAAGCATAGCCAAGATATGTAGACAGGTTTCCAACTCCCTCTACTCGCTTCCACTTTGTTTCTCTTTCCAACTTTTAGGAGCCTCTGCCTATTTAGTGGTTTGGCTTCCAGGGAAGCCTCTCTCACAGATACTCACCTGCCACTTTGCCTTGATGGGCAGTGGGCAGTTCACCAGAATCTCATAGACATTTACGAAGATAATTTCAGGGCTGTGGTTTTGCTTAACATTAATTGTTTTTTGAAGATATCTTAACAAAGCATGCAGGCAGCCATAAAATGAGTTCTGAGTTCCAGCCCTGACATCATTGCCTCACTAAGCAGAGGAAGATGTGGGAGCTGGGGCAGTGGATGAAGGATGGGGCTCAGGCATGACGGCCACCCTATTTGGCCACAGGCTACAGTAGGCCAGCCTTGAGCTTGGACTGCTGCCTATGGGCATGGCATGATGTGAGGGTGGCCCACAGCTCCAGATTTGGAAACTTTATGTCAGTCATCACCCAGACTATCTACTCCAAGGCAGATGACTCAGCCCAGGCAGGCTCCTGCAGCAGGAAATGCAAAGATAGGTATGAGTACATGACTGGTTGGCAGCGCCAGGGGAACATCCCTCCAGGATGGCTGGAATAGGCTGGGCCAAGCCAGGGATGCAGATGCCAGCCCTCTGGGTAGTAGTAAATATGCAGAATTGTGTGCACCCCACAAGTCTCTTAGAGCTACTGTCACAAAGTATGGCCCCCAGAGTCACTAAGATACCTCACCCTGGGCATGTGGAAGACTGAAAGAGAAGAGAATAACTCTCTCAGGCCACCCAAGAGCACCAGTCAATCAAATTAGCATCTACCATGTGCCCAGGGCAATGCGAAATGCTGTGAAGGATCTCAAGAAATAGAAGACCCACTTTTGCTACCCATTACCTCATAGATCATTGCCTCAGGCCCTCTGACACCCCTCACCTATTCTGAGTCCATCTACGTGCCACCATCTCCAGCACCAGCTCCTTTCTAGTGCAACCTAAGACTAATGTACAGCAACAGTCTCCCAACTGCAGACTCCAAACCCCAGCTTTCCCTGCCCAAACCATTCCCCACATGGCAGCCAGAGAGCACTTTTCACAACATAAATCTGTCACCTAGCCCTCTGCATCTGCCTGAAAACCTTTCAGTGGGTTCCCATTGCTGCTAGGATGAGGACAGTACTCCACAAGGTGCATGGCCCTGGGCCATCTGGCTTCAGCTGGTCCCTCTGTGGCATCTCACCAGGCTTTCCCTACTCTCTGCAAGTGGTCTTCTTTGACCCCCTCCCATCCACTGCCTTCCATCACAGAATATTTAAACATGTGATGCCACTGGCTGCAATGCTCTTCCTTCTCTGCTTTAACCTATTTAGCTCCTTCAAGTCTCAGCTTGAATGCCACTTCCTCAAGGAAGCATTCCCTGACTGCCTCCAACTATATCAGATCTTCCTTTTATAAACTTCTGGAGCACTGTGTGCCTCTACTTGACATATATCACTGTTTAAAATTTACATTTATTTATGTGATCATTTGGTTAACGTTTCCCACTGAACTATAAGCTCCTGGAGGGCAAGAATTGTGCTTGTCTTTATCATCATGTGGCCAGTACTCTTCAGGGTGCCCCCTGCACAATATGAGCTTAGTAAATATTTGTTGAATCAGAAAATCCTGGCATCAAAGGGCTTGCAATAGCTGGTCTAGTTTTATGAGAGGATCCATATCTAGCTTCAATTAAATTGACATTCAGCAAAGAAAATAACCTAGTCACCCCGGAGCTGTTGAAGAAATACAGGCAAAGAGGTTGACCACAGTCCCCTATGTGCCAGGATACCCACCTGAGGACCATCACCTTAATCTTGACAACACGATCAGGATCTTACACTCTTTGGATGACTGTGGAGGCTCACTGATTCTGCGAAGACTCCAGAATTCATTTAGACGTGAATCTCTGCATTCATACAACCAAAACCTGCTCTGGAACTCATATTTCCAGGAGCTTCAGGGCCCTCTCACATCAGAACAAATGACTGTCCTGAGTAAGCTGCTGGCACCTGCTTGTTTTGCACCATTAAAAAGATGTGACTGAGGAAGATCGAGATACTCTGGGAGATGAGGGATGAGGGAGCAGAACTATGAATTCTGCTTTGAAAGGAAGCAGAACTATGAATTCCAGCTCCGCAGTGCACTGGCTATGTGACCGTGGACAAGTCACTGTGCCACTCTGGGCCAGTTTTCCCATGCACAACAAGGTCAGGTTAAGAATCACAATATCTACCTGCCAAGGCTGCATGAGGATTAAATAAGATAATGTGTGTGACATGCCTGCCACAGGAAATTCAAATTCTAGTTTCCATTAGAAGAGAAAAATCTTCATACTAAGAATAAAATTTGGTAACACATTGTATTCCTTTAAAAAATTTTTTAAGTTTCTTTTTTTCTGATTCATCACAGTAATACATTTTCATTGAGACGTAATGTGGAATAGGAGATAAGAAGCCATTAAATGGGTTCAAATCTAGTTCCACTTCCTAACAGCTGTTTGACCATGGGCAAGTTACTTACCTACCAGAGTTCAGTCTCTACATTTACTAAATGACTATGATAGTATTTCCCAATTTATATCCTAGTTGTGGAAATTAAACAAGACAATCTATATAAAGTACCTGATACAGTGCCTGACACACTGTGAGGACTAAGTAAATATTAATACAATCATCCTCCTCACTGCTACTGGTAAAACTTCTTAAAGTCAGAATTGTACAAAAATAAGAAAGGCAAATAATTTGTAATACCACCCCCCTATAGACATAATAGAGTGTTTTTTTCGTTATATTGACATCAGTATTTTTCTGTTATGAAATTGGGGTCACATGATATAAACTTTGTCATATTCTGACCTTTTCACTTTTTTATGTCATAATTGTTGTTTAAAAACAAATGTAAAAAAGTTTCATATATTCTATTCTATAAAAGTATCAAAATTAATCCATCATAACAGTTCACCAACAAATGTTTCATTAAATGTTGGTTTTATAAATAATGCTGCAATGAATGCATTTCTGCATATGTCCTTGTCCTAATGTCATTTCCTTAGAAGAGACTCTGAAAGGATAAATTACTGTTTAACAAAACATATGTATTTTTTAAAATTCTCAATATATGGCTAACTGCTTTCCAGAATTTATACCTCCATGCTTTCTAGCATAGTGCTTGCCATATTGACGGGCTGGATAAACAGCTATCAAAGGGAGAAAGGAAAGTAAGCACTATATTTTCAAAAAATACTGGCTAATAACAGAAAGATTGTTTCTTGTTGCATTTTTCACTTCTTTGAATGCTAATGAAGTTAAACTTTTTCATGCTAATTGTTTATCTACAGTCTATGAAATTTTTTGCTCATCTCTTTGTCTATTTACTAGTAAGATTTTAATACTTTTATTAATTTGTAAATGCTTTTTATATAGTATGGCTAGCATCTCCTTGACTTATTTGTGGCAATGTTTTTCTTAATTTGATTGGTGTGTTGTTTGATTTTTAACAGGTTTTAATTTTAGTGTATCCAAACTTGTTTTAAGATTATTGTCTTTATGGTTAGATGAAAACTCAACCATGTCTTCTATTACATGGTCTAAATTTTTATACATAACTCTTCTGAATAAATACTAAACGACTGAACAAATGTATTTTGGTGGGTAGCATGGAATGCTACCTTAAAGCATTTGCAAAATCTACCTTAAAGTATCTGCAAAATCTCCCAGCACCATCAAGAAAACAATCCTTTATGTGATGCTGCCATAACCGTTTGTCAAAGACCTACAATGACTATCAGGATTTATTTCTGACTTGTGGATTCCAGTTCACTGTTCTGTCCATTAACTTTTTCACTGTTTACTGAGCTTTTAAGGAGGAAAAATTCATCTTCCTCAGAGTCTGAGTCAGTGGATCCTGTCACATTGTGACCCAGGAGAACACAGGGTGCTGCCACCTTATTGCGATGACAGCCACCCGTCTTAGAACCAGCCCACACGTTGACACAATGACCCCTGTGTTCAGAAGAACATGGCATCAGTCTGACACATGCCTCCAATATCATCAATACCACTGAGACCAGCAATGACCCTCCTTCACCTCACAGATTCCCATCTTAGCTGTGGTTTTTGTTCTCTGCGTAGTTTCTCTTAAGTTCGGGCTGGTTAGAAAAGAGCCTCCTGGGTTGCATGAGTCACAACAGACCTAGTTTTTTGAGCACAAAGTTGACCAGGATGGTGCTCACCTCTCTGTGGCCACTACTGAAACCTCATGAGCTCTGAGTCCTTGCTTTACCTGACCCATCAGCTGCATTAAACCCCAATGATCTCCTCCTCCTCCTTGAACATTTATTTTGCTTCTAGGACACCACATTCTCATGAGTTTCCTCTACCTTTCTAGCAATTTCCTCTCAGCCTCTTCTACTACTGTCTTCTCATTTTTCCAACTTCAGAATGTCAGAGAACCCAGTTTTTAGTCCTTAGGCCCCTGCTTCTCTGCCTAGGTGATGCATCTCATGGTGCTAAATACCAACTACAAGCTGATGACTCCCAAAGCTTTTACATGCCCAACCTGGGTCCCTCCCCTGACATTCAGACCACTAGACTCAACCATCAACACAGAAGCCTCTAATGCATCCTGAAATGAACACCCATCCTTCCCTGAAAACCAGCACTTCCTGCTGCCAGCCCCCTCTAGACTCCAGCAGCAAACTCACCAAAACATAGCCAGAACTCAGCAGCATCTTCTCGCCTCTGGCATCACCACTCTGGCCCAAGCCCCTAGTGCCCTGAGCCTGCACTAGAGCAGCAGCCTCTAAGTGGTCTCCCTGCTTCTTCCATTTAGTCTGTGATCCCATGATATCACTCAAAGTGAAGAGTCCTTCTGTATTAGTCATGGCCCCATGGCTTCTCTGTTTTCATTGTCAAATATTTTCCACCCCCTCCACTCTCCACCAGATGTCCCTGTGATTCCTCAGACAGGCCAGATGCACCCTTTTGGGCCTCCGAACCCGCTGCTTCCCTCTCCCCAATGTCCCTGCCTCCTCACTTCATTCTAGTCTTTGCTCATTGGCAGCTTCTCAGTGAGGCCTTTCCCTGGCCCCATCTGAAATATCAAACCTCCTAAAATGAATAAAAAATAAAATGTCAACTCCTCACTTTATACCCCCACTTCCCTGCCTTACTTTTTCTCCTTGACACTTACACTACCAGACTCTGTGTTTTACTGATTTAGTCTGATTGCTGGCTGTCTCCCTCACCAGCATCTATGCTCCAGAAAGGCAGGCATTCCTGTCGGTTTACTGTTGCTAGAACAGTGTTTGGCACATAATAGGTAGGTACTTACTATTCATTCAGTGAATGGGAGTAAATGGATGAATTTACAAATTTGAATCCCTCTTTTTTTCAATTTTAATTTTTTTATTTTCATTTTTTATTTTAAGTTCTGTGATACATGTGCTGAATGTGCAGGTTACATAGGTATACATGTGCCATGGTGGTTTGCTGCACCTATTAACCCACCATCTAGGTTTTAAGCCCCTCATGCATTAGGTATTTGTCGGAATCCCTCTTCTATAAACAAGGAAACTGAGGCTTTGAGTAGTTTAAAAACCTCCTGAGGTTGGAATTGGAACCCAGAGCTGATTCTAGAATAAGTCTTCTGTTAATGACACTGTGAGTATGAATTGAAAAGTTGGGCCAGTGACACTGTGAATAGACCCTGATGTAGTTAGCAAGCCCCACTCTGTTTTACAACACAGCCAGGGATTTGTCCACTGGCATCTTTAGAATGTGGTTTTCTTGGGGAAAGAAAATAACAACAAAAAAAGAAACAATACAGACATCAAGGCAACTGTCCTGTTGAGTTGTCCCAGGAAGGGAAAGGCATCAGCAAGACAATGTCTCACATTGAGTGAAGGATCTGATTGACAGAAAAGGAGAGGAATTAATTCATCAGAACAAAAGAGACCAGAGGGCTGGACCAGCAGAGAAGCATGCTGCCCATCTAGGGGCTCCATGGATGGAATGTTGATTACAAAACAAAACAGTCCTAATAAGATTACAGCTGATAATGAATCCACTACAAAACTCTGGAACGATGTTAGGATTTTAATAAGCATCCCCCAAAGACCATTCAGTCAATTTCACAAATACCCATTCTCATCACTTAATTCTAGTGGGGCAGAAGGACTGCTCTACCTACCTGTTTCCAAATTAATAATGTGCTTCATTCCTGTTATGCTTCAGAAACAAAGCCACTGTAATATTTCCAGCTGTTTGGGGAAGAATTTTAATATTCTCAATGCTAATATAAACAGAACCTTATTAACTAAGTCCCAGAGATGCCCCGTTTGGGATGTAATCCAAGTCCTGGTACCAATGCCAACGTTAACATTTGAAAATACCTCATGTGCATACTTCATTTGAACAATTACGGCAATATAAGCTTTCCTCTAGAAAAATGGAAAGAAAAAGCAAAGATAATGCTGCACCACATTGAGAAAGACTGCTTAATCCCAATTTGGATAATGGCTACAGTAAACGGTACACACTGTCTCTTCTTCATCATTTTCATACCAATGCTCTATCAACTTTGAGGGGCCTATACTAAAAATACACCCAGCTCTATTCCATGCAGGGGAAAATAAAATGAGAAAACAAAACCCATGAGACTTAAATACACATTGAAACTGCATCCCAGCAAGCCACACAACTCTCAGTCCAACCGAGGCCCAGATGTGGCACTGGTACCAAGTCTCCCAGCCCACTCACTTTGCAGCCTGTGCCTGAACACTCCAACCTACAGGGGTGCTCAAGCCTGCTAAGGAACAATACGTGGCCAACCATCTGAGCAGAGCATGGGCTTTGCATCATTGGATGCAATCATTTCCCAGTCATACTGATCCCATTCTTATGACTCAGCCTCTAGGGACATCCCAGACTCATGTAGCTGTAGCAAATCCTCACCACTTCCAATCCCAACACAGGAAAGGCTATGAATAGAATGATGAAAAGGAAAAACTGAAAGAAAGAAATCATGGGGGAAGGTATGGTTTGTCTACTTGTTCAAAATCTGGACAAAACACTTGCTTGTGAATATACTGCTAATACACAATTTTTTTAATGTTTTTCTTGTGTTGGAAATAGAAATCCAAAAGGTTTCATGCAACATGACAAACCAGAAAAGCCAGACTAATGCCCAGGACAAGCTGGTATTCCACTCCATTTGAGACCTGGTTTTATCCATCCTGATATAGTTGTATGCAGGAATGTACATACACAAATGTACATGATATCAATTTTTGGTGTTCCCAGCATGTATAAATGCCTCCAGGAGAACCAATGAGTAAAAATTGTGTTGAACAGCCCTTAGAGGCTTTCAGTTCAAAAGTCATTTCCTCAGTTTGTAAATGAATTAGTTAGGTGTTCACAGGCTGAAACAGCTCCTTCACTTGAGGAACTCTGATTTGAAAAGGAAAATAACAGCAAAGCATTCTTTTCCTGGAATTAAAAATCAGGTCACAGTAAACTCAAAAATAACTTTGTAAAGGCTAAGGATGGGAATAGAAGAGTTCTTCTATAAATAATCACTAGCATCCATATTCATTGTAAGCCTTTTAAACTCGCTGGACAAGTAGCTTCAGAAAATCTGTGGCTGATCTGAATATGTTGCTTTAAGAACATCATACATATTCACGTCCTTGTTGCATTCTAATCAACAAATCAAAGCACTCGACTAATTAAATGTTGATTGCTTGTTGTACAAAGGTGAAAGTCAACCTTCTTAGCGAAGGTTTGGGTTATTCTAACAAATGATGATAGTTCAGCTTTTTCAAGCCATTTTGTGCTTAATGAGTACATTACCCTTAATGAAACTTCATTTAGGCTAATGAATACCTTGGTTTACCAAGTAACTAACTGATGACAGCCTGTCTTTTAATGCTCTAAATGTGGTAACTGACACCATGGACATGAGTAATAGATTTCAAACACTTTTCTGTGCTTGGCCATTGGCAGTCAACAGATGATCTAGTGTGTCCCAGCGCCTAGGTGATGAGCTCAGCCTCATCATCGAGGGAAAAAGTGGCACCTGATATGAGATCTTCACTGATAAGGTTCACGAGAGAGCTTCAGCATCACCACCCAGGTGTGATGAGAACATTTCCCCAAATTAGGGTGGCAAGGTTAAAGACATGTCACTCATCTCATGAAGTGAAAAAGGCGATGAATGGCTCCAGGCCTAAGCAGCTTATCATTAACTCCCTGGGGAAGTCCCAGGGAGCTGTTTCTAATTACCAATGTTCACTATATGATTTCCTTATCATTACTGCTATTTACACTTTTTTCCTTAGGATGACATTACCATGTTTACCTGAAGGGTAATGTGTGCTTTAGCTAAATGAGAAAATCATCTTCTCTCTATAATCCTCGAGAACTTGGCATACGGGGCCGCGTAAATGAATTTAAAGTATCTCACCAAGTCATCAACAGAAGTTATTTGCTTTATCCGGCTTACAACTTTTTGATTTATAGGGTGCTTTCTAATGTTGCACATGTAAACAAGAAACTACTTAGATCAGGAGCAATGTCACTCTTGCATAACTGTCTCTACTTCATCAATTAATCAAGCTGATTGGAGGACATTATGGAAAATCCCTCTTAAGTAATGTGGATTAGCAATGTAGATGTGCCACCACTTCCAAAGGGAGGGGAAAAGTTGAATTCTCCCTAAACGTGGAATGTTGGCAACACACAGAGTAACTCTGGATAGTGGATATGCGCTGGGGCTCTGGATTCTGACAGATCTGGATTTGTCCTGTACTCTGCATTTGCTTGGTGGCTTTGGGCTAGTTACCCAACCAGCTCTAGCCTTGTTTTACTCCTCTGTAACATGGAAATAACTACTCCTAACTCTTGGTTTGTTATGAGGCATCAATCAATATCATGCCTACAAAGTCTTTAGCCCTGGCTTAATAAATGTTAGATGCTAATATTATTTTTTTATTTTGTTCAGAATATTTGTAGTGATATTAAGCCAGTAGCAAAACAGCTTAAAAATAGAAGACAGTTTTGTAAACCTGATGGAACAAAACCTAAAATGCTTCATGCATCCCCACTCTGTGTCTGGGAGAGTGCACTGTCTCAGCAGAAATGACTCTGCTCTGATGGAAAACTGAGGCAGCAGATTGGAAAGAGGGAAACATATCAGTTGGTTTCTAGGACCCTTCAATAAATGGCACCCACCCCCACCTAATAGTAAAGGTAGAAATCTAAGAGCCAACCTTAAATTCACCTCATTTCTCTCATTCCCTTTGTTCAGCCCATCACCCTGTACCACAGATTCTACCTCTAAAACATACTCCCAAGACTCCCCCTCCTCTCTTGCACTTCTAGCACTTACCCCTAGGGCAAGTTGCCCCTAGGGCAAGCTGCAATATTACAAGCAGCTTGTAACTGACCTTTCCACTTCCAACCCCACCAAATGCAGTCTCCATCCAACAGCCAGACTTGTCTGCTTCAAACCCTTGAGCAGCTTCATCCTGCCTTTGGAATAAGGTCCATATCCAAATTGACCTCCACTGACCCCTGCAATCTCATATCCCGCTCTTTTCCCCTCACTGTATATACCCTAGAAGCACTCGCCTCTGCTTCTCGAGCATGCTTAGCTTGTTCCCACCTCAAGGCCATGTGCAAGTTGTTTCATCTGCATGAAAGGCCAACTCCACCACCCTTTGCTTGGCTGGCTCCCTCTTTGTCAAGATCCAGCTAAAAGATTTTCTCCTAAGAAGTGATAATCCCAATGACTCCAAAGAAGATGATTTATTCCCTATCACCGTACGCCATTTGTTTCTTTACAAGTTTGCTGAAGTTGATGCTCCTTTTGCTTGTTTACCAGTTGATCTCCCCACTAGACTATAGGCTTCACAAGAGCAAGTTCATTCACTGCCATGTTGTCACTATGTAGAACAGAATTTGGCATGGTACTTGGTAAGAATGAATTATTCAAGCGCTGTCAAGGAGTAAAGTGAGATGTGGATGTTTCTCTACATGGTTTCAGAATAAAAAGAAAAGCCATGAATGGGAAATATGAGGCAGCCTATTGCATGTCAGTGAAAGGAAGCTGTCGTGCTCTCTAAAGAGCTGTGTGCCCTGTGGGTAGTGAGTTTCCTAGGCCTGAGAATGTTCAAGCAGGGACAAGTCAACAGTTTACAGGAAATGAATAATTGGACTACACAACCTGGTAGGTGGCTTTCACCCTATGACTCCATGAGATGAAAAAGGCTCTGCTCTTGGCAGTGATGAATTGTCTGAGTGGGGTGGCAGGAAAGGAGACAGTGGAACTATGCACTTGGGATGCAGTGGCTCTCCCAGCTGCTGCTGTGATTGCAGATGTCCCTGTGACCTCGGATCCTGAAACATGCCTCTTGGACTCAGTTTTAGAGAAGATGCATGATCAAGTCACAGCCACCACTGAAGGTCAAACAACATTTCTTACTTGTTACAAACAGACTGAAGAGCATCTCTGTGCCATAATAGCCTGAGCTGGTCACTGGGGAGAGAAACAGTGGAATTAAAGAAAAAAGGAACATCTAACTGAGTTTTGCATAGCACTTATATGTACTCGGCACAGTTCCAAGCACTCTGTATAAATTAATTCATCTAGTCCTCACCAAAGCCCTATGAGAAAGACACTATCATTGCCACCACTGAACGGATGAGAACATTTAGACACAAAGAGAGGTCAACATATAATGCCCAAGGTCAAATATCTACAATGGCAAAGCCAGGGTGAGAAGCCAGGCAGGCAGACCAGAAAACACACTGGTAACCCTCACACTATCCTGCAGCACAACAACTCAAAAGCAAGATTCAATATGTATCATTCTTTTCAATTCCTCTACAAGAACCATTAGCTGTGCTCAAAAACCTACTTAACATCCTTGTTAAGGCTGCCACACTGGGCTGGATTCCAAGAAGCCAATAATAACCCCTAAGTGGAAGCATACTTAAGTTTAGGTTAAAGAAAAGGGCTTCTGAGAGTGCAAACACAAAGCCACAGAGTGGCCTGAGAATTCCCTTCAAGCCTCTGGAGCTTCATGCCCCCAAGGCCATGCTGGCCTCCTAGGCCACCCACGCTGGGTTCACCTGCCTGTCTCTACCCAGCTTTCAAGTTATAGGAGCCTGCCAAACACGGAAAGAGAAACAAGAGTCCTTAGCATATGAAAAAGCCAACAAGGTGAAATTATTTTAGAAGGGTACACAACTGAATGGGAGAAGCCAGGGCCATGACTCAGTGGAATTTTTCACCCTGCAATTTACTAGCAGAGGCACAAGAAGCAAGAGACTTGCCCCACCGTGTGTCTGTTTCTTCACTTGTATCAACCAACTGCTCCTTAGGGCTCCTGTGAGGTATCAGTAGATGTATTTAGGAAATGCTAATTGTAATTCTACAAATTAAAGTTGCTTTTAATATGTTACAACCAGCATATTTAATTCAAACAGGAGAAACTTCACATAAATATCATCATAGCTGACATTTATTAAGCATTATCTATGTTCCAGGCAACATCTTATGCGATGTATTTGGGCTGTTTGATTTAATCCTCAAATGCTCCATAAAGACAGGACAAGTATCAAGCCCATTTTACAGTCAAGGAAACTGAGAACCAGAGAGATTTAAAGACTTGTCAAAGGGACACGATGATGATGAAGTGGCAGACCCCAGATTTGAAATCAGCCAGGTGATTCCAGAGGCCACATGCTGAACCACAGAGGCACCAGCCTGTGAAGAATATGAGAGTAAGGCATGCTTGCCCCTGGAATGTGTACATAAATATACCTATATATAAAAGTGCAGTCCTTGGCCCTGAGTAACAGATTCTCCCAGCTCCAGTCTCAGGTCTCCAGAATGTCCTCTTGCCCAGGTCCTCTGGTATCCAGGTACGGAACCCCGAGCAGCCTGTCTGATGAGTTCCTTCCACGCCTGTCACCGGCCGGCACTGCTATCACTCTGCCAAGGTCACTGACAACCCCAGCTGCCCAGAATGAGCACCTGCAGGCCTGGAACAGGCCCACCAGCAGGGAGCCTTTTCAATGGGGGGCTGTTCTAAGTTGGAACCAACACACAAGCACCTGCATTCTCTTGATTTAGTATTATGTAGTAGAAGGGATGGTGAATAAATGATTTACAGGTGCACATATATTTCCTCCATGAATTTTTTCAATCAAACTTTTTCTAACTGCAGGAAGAGGTATAGGCTTCAGTTGCAACACTGCCCTGGGTTTCCATATGCTTTACCTGCAGGTAACAATAGGTCCCCTGGGTTGCCTTCTCTGCCAGTGTGAGATGGTAAATGGAGACACCACTGTGGGTGGATTTAATAGAGCCCTGTAGCAGGAACAGAGACAGTGGAGGAGGTGGCAATGTGACTCAGGGACAAAAGACAGGGGTCAGGAACCAATATTTACCGAGCACATGTGATGTGCTAGGCCCTGTGCTAGATGCTTCTGGGGTGCTGGAGGGTTAAATAAGAGGATGCATGTAAAGTCTCAGCCCCGGGCCTGCTCTGCTCATGCTCCACCAATGCTACTTGTGGTTCCTGTGATTTACTATTGCCATTGGTTATTATTTTTAATTAGTATCGTACCCTATGAGTCCACAATCCTACACGGTTTACAATCAGAGCACAGCTCATTCGTTTATCAACTTAAAAAATCAGAAATTTCATCCTTTACTCTCCCTGGAAGGCATTTTAAAAGGTTCTAAACATACAATCCCCAGCAACATTAATCAAAATCCCTCCCTCTCCCATTCATCTCCCTCTCACCCACAAAAGAGCCAGCCTCACTATGAGCACTCCCAAAATAATCCCAATTTAAATGTCTTTTTCTCTTTGCCCTCAATTATTTTGACTGGCTTAACCTCTCTCCCAACCAGAAAAACATTATTTTTTTCTATTTATGAGTAGAAGGAGAGAAAAACAAAAAAAGGCTGGCAATTACAGGATTCTCTTTGTTGGATGGCAGAGCAGGGAGCTCTGTGGATATGCTCATATCAATAACTTTTGCCCCAGAATTATTATAATATGGATGACTGTGTGAACTGGAGGATGTTGTCCTTGTTTTTAGAGATGAGGAGATGAAGCCTGAGAGGTGTTAAGAAAGGCCACACAACTCATAGATGGGAGAAAGACTGAATTCTGCTTCCCTAAAGAGACCATGCCATCCAAAACACCATTTCATATCTGAAATTCAGTGGATTGGATAAAGAAAATGTGGTACATATACACCATGAAATACTATGCAGCTCTTAAAAAGAATGAAATCACATATTTTGCAGCAACATGGATGCAGCTGGAGGCCATTATCCTAAGCAAATTAATGCAGGAAGAGAAAACCAAATACTGCATGTTCTCACTTATAAGTGGGGGCTAAACAGTGGGTACTCATGGATGCAAAGATGGCAACAATAGACAGTGGAGACAGCTACAGGTGGGAGGGAGGAAATGGGGCAAGGACCCATAAATGAACTATTGGATACTATACTCAGTACCTGGGTGATGGGATCAGGTGTACCCCAAACCTCAGCATCACACAGTATACCCAGGTAACAAACCTGCACATGTACCCCCTGAATCTAAAATAAAAGTTGAAATTATTTTAAAAAAAATAAAACTAAGCAGAATTCTAGTTTTATGGAGTAAAGGAAGCAACACAGAATGTGGAGTTAGCTCTGTCTGACTGTAAAACCCAGTTTCATTCCTTCTTGATGAAACAATCACCAATCAGCAAGTCTCCTAGCCCCTTTTGACCTCCATTTCCTCATTTGTAGAACTGGGATAATTAAGTGCTTGTTTTATAGGAGTGTTGTAAGAATTCAAAGAACACACTCAACAAATGTTATTTCCACCCTTCAACCTAATGAGACATCTTTTTAAAAAATTTCTGTATGTAGCCTCTTGAATGTGGCAGCAACAATCTTTCTCCCTTTCAATATCAAATCCCACACCATGGTAGGAATTACCCACAAAGACTGTTTTTACTATCTCCTATCTCCAAAATATATTTTCTGTTGGGTAATTTGAAGCTATTAAGGCTGCCAAAACCCTAAATAACCAGGCCATGTCAGAGCCAGCATTGCATGACCTGCATGCTATAAATGAATTGCTTGTAAGCGCAAGTAGATGTGGAGGTAGTTTGATTTTGCTCTGATATGACTCAAACTAATAGAAACACCGTAAATATCCTTCCCAAAGTTGGAAGCAGGCAGCATTACCATTGGCAGTAAATGTGAAACCATTTTCATAATAATTTGTTGAGCCAAGAACCTCGAGAGTGGCTTCTGTGACAGATGAGAAGTCACTGGGCTTGACTGAATCAGACTAACCACATATTACTAGACAGTACTCTGCCTCCATTATGGCCCTCCTGAGAATTCGGTCTCAGCGTCAGTCAAATCAGGACAAAACAAGAACCCAACCCTTTCGCCTAACAATGGCCAGGAAAGTTACATTATATTAGAAGGTAGAAAATTGATTCATACAGTCAATTAGCATGTGGTTACTGCGATCAAGTTTTAAAAGAGGCACACAATATGCTTGGTATACAAATATAAAACCACAGGAAGTGCAGAGAAAAATAAACTTTCTCAAACACCAAAGGTAATAAATCCATATTTATGCTCTTGGGCATTAAGACTCAGGTACTTTCAGTGCTCTCAATGTTCCACTATAGTCTTTTCAAACTTGTGTATTTGCCAACACAACTAGATTTGATATTGGTTTTTTGTTACAAAGCCAGAACTGCAAGATCTTGGGACCAAATATAAGATCCAGAGTGGTCCCTTCTTCTCCTTGCATTTCCAATTCTATAAAATTTCAGGGTGACACTTCACCCTGTTATACATAGGACAATTGAGCAAAGTGATGAGCAGATGTCAGTTGTATAATATCAGCTAAATGAGTTTCAATTTCATTCCATGCTCTGTCAGCTTCCCTTCCTCTTGCACACCCTCCCTCTTCTATAGAACAGGAAAAAGAAACTGGGCCAAGTTTTACGTGAATTCATCTCAAAGAAACACTGAAAATGCCACCTAAAGAAGCAGAGAACTTCCTTGCTTTCTTAATATTTTCCAGGCTATAACTGGATACTTTATTTATCTAGGGAACCCTTAAGGCAATATCACATCTTAGTCTTCGGAGAACTAAGAATGAATACACAAAAACATGTGCACTTGTTTTTGAAATGCTTTAGAATAATCGGTTTTATTTCAGAGTCATTTCATTCCATTATTTAAAAGCCTCCTACCAATCCTTTTTATTAACTCAAGAAGGTTCAGGAGAGACATAATAAAAGGCACATTTGTAATACAGGTCAGATACACGGTCTGGGACTAGGGGGCATCTGGAGAGGTGAAGGTGAGCCTTTTCCAGTAAGTCATCATTGTGAGTCCCAGAGCTGTCATTCTCTAGATAACCCAGTCACCAGGCAAGGCACACAGGGGCAGCTGGGATGGAGGTGAAGGTTTGCCCAGTGCTCCACTGCACAGCTCTCATCTTCTAATTCTGTTATTTGTATTCTCCCTAGTCCGGCTTTATGCCAGTTAGGGAAGAGAGATATCTAGACCCAAAATTGTCAGTAAACTTGGTCGCATGACATCACTGGAGTCCAGGGGCTCAATTCTAAGGTTGTTCATTCCCCCAGTACTCTGTCCAAAAGCCAATAAGCTATAATTCTCTGTAATGAGCCAAAACAATATGGAAACACAGTTGTCATTCTCAGCAGCCAACATACCAGCAGCAGAGAGACAAGCTGGGGTCATAACTCAGCCCTTCGTATACCTGATGCCCAAAGAGAAAGAAGACTGAGAATGATAGTTCTAAGAGAAACCTCCGAAGCCCCCATCTAATGCTATTTCTTTGAAGATGAAGAAACAGAGGTCCAGGGAGGTAAAGAAACACAGTTCCACAGTTTAGCTCCTACTATCCTGGATCCCATTGGTGCATAGGAGTTAAGAGCAGGATCTTCAGAGTCAAATAGATCTCAGATTTCTACCGCAGCTACCCACTAGCTGTGTGACCTTGAGCAAGTCTTTAAGTACCTGTGAGGCTTAGGTCCTACAACTACAAAATACAGGGCACCTACCTCAATAGGGATGTTACTGTGATATTGTGATAGAAGAAGTACATATTTGGTCTCTGCCCCTGGTTTCTGAGACAAAGCTCCTAAAACTCTTACGGATAAGGGTATAGAAAGATTCTATAGATATGGAATGTTTTGTTCTACTATTTGGTCTTTGACCCTGGCTTCTAGCAGGCAGTTCCTAAAACCCTTGGAATCTCTGGAGTGACGAGTGTCTTTTGTACGCTAATGAGTTGACTGGCAGTTGGGGGCCCCAAGATAGCTTCAAGATGGGGACTGGTCACCAGAAAGACCAAGGTATGAATAGAGGGTTGGGACTTTCAGTCCCACCCCAACCTCTCGGCTGGAGAGAAGGGCTGCAGGTTGAGTTGATCACCAATGGCCAATGATGTAATCAATCACACCTATGTAATGGAGCTTCCATAAAACCCACAAAAGCAGGGTTCAGAGAACTTTTGGATTGTTGAACACAATCCAAAAGGGTGGTGCACCCCAAGAGGACATGGAAGCCCCGCCCCCTGCCACACACCTTGTCCTATGCATCTCCTTACCTGGCTGTTCATCTGTACCCTTTGTAATATCCTGTATAATAAATGGGTAAATGAGAGTAAAGTGGTTCCCTGAGTTCCATGAGCAGGTTTAGCAAATTAATCAAAGCTGAGAAGAGGGTTATGGGAACCCCAATTTATAGCCAATCAGTCAGAAGCACAGGTCACAACCTGGGGCTTATGACTGGCATCCGAAGGGGGGTCCATCTTGTGAGAGTGAGCCCTTAACCTGTGGGATCCAATGGCAACTCCAGGTAGACAGTGACAGAATTAAGTTAAACTGTAGGACATCCAGTTAGTGTCTGCTGGAGAATCAGGTGTTGGTGGGGAGAAATCCTCACATATTGTGGTGACTAAAGGTGAATTATTCTGTATTGAGTGTGTTGAGTGTGTTGAGAGTAGAGAGAAAAAACAGGGCTTTTTTTTTTTAATGCTTCAGACTAAAAATCAGGGACAATCAAAGTGTTTCACCCAGTGTCTGGCAAATAATAAGTTTGCAATATATTGCAACTAATATGTGAATGATGGTGCAATTTCTCAGAATCCCTTTAAACCATAATTCTTTCCAGATTAATTTTATTAATTCAACAAACATAAGCTGAATATATACTATGTGTCAGGCACTGTGGATTCTTCTGGACAGAAGCAGACAGCAGGAATTGTGCATCAACTTTGGCCTGATTTGCCTGCATAGTGCCTGATCAACAATCTTATCTTGGTCAGGTGAGAAGCCCGTATGGTTACTTTTTTAGTCCATGACTGACCTAGAGGCCCTGGGCCAAAGGCAAGGAGCCTTAGTCCTTTCAAAATGCATTTCCAGAATTTCCTAAATTTGTATTTTGTGTGTTGCCAGATAGCTTTACCCTGAAGCTGAGCTTCCTTGTAGACAATGTCAGAGGCTCACTTCTTGCACATGGATAACAGCCTCAAGCGGTTGGCTGGACAAAGACGCTGCACAGTCTGTTGAAATAGAAAACTGGGGAGAGTGGGGCAAACATAACCCCAAGCTTAGCCTCTGACCTCCCAGACTCAAGCTGCTGCTGACCGGGGGGTAGGTGCTCAGCCAGGTCTAGGGGAGGTCAAGGCCATGAGTCTTGGTTTCAATGCACTGCAGAGGCCTCTGCAAATCACTGTGAATCATTTCAGGAAGGAGAAAGCCCAATGCAGCAGCTGGAGACCATAAAAGGTGATAATCTGGGGCATAGTCATGGGTTTCATTCTTGATGAGGGGGAAAAGAGTGGAGAAATCAAGTGAAATCATCCACCCCAGCACCACTGTAGTCATATCTACCCTTTACTGAGCACTTGCTTTCAGAGTGCACATGTTCATTACAACTATCCCCATTTACTCAGAAGGAATCTGAGGCTTAGAGAGGATAAGCAACTAACCCGAGGTCACATAACAAGTAAGTGCAGAAACAGACTTCACACCCAGGAAGTCTCATAGATTCTGCACACTGACTATACTGACAACAACACTATCAAGAACTCATATTTTTAGACTTGATGAGCCAAGCTCTGTGCAGAGCAATTATATTCTCTCATTTTATGCCATCAAACCTCTATCAAGTAAGTGCCATTGTTATCCCCATTTTACAGAAGAAGAAACAAACTCAAGTCACATTACACAAGTGGGTGACAAGGCTAGGGTCTGCCTCTAACCACCACGCTCGCAAGGGCACTAGATTAGGAATCAGGAGACCTGGTTCTAGTACTGTCTTCACCACTCAATGACCACATGCTCCAAGCTAATTCAGTATCTTGATGAGCCTCTAGTTCCCCATCTGTAAAATAGGGGAACAATACCTCCTTCTTGGAGTTTGAGTGAGACTCCAATAGAAGGGTGCAGCACACACACACCTGGGAGAATGGTTATTACTGTGATGATAATGACCTTCCTCCCATCTGGGGTTGCTGTTGTATACAGCAAGGCCCTGGAACCAAATCTTGCCCTGGTCTCATCATTTTAATTCATTGTACTCTTGAAGCAAGATGAGTGTCAACAGAAGTACTGCCAACAACAACAACAAAACCAATGTGCATCTGTTCGTGTCTGCATTTAATTTATACCAACAATAGGAAACTTAGACCAAAGAAAACTGCAACCAAAACTCAAGTGCAATGGCCTTTGTCATTATAATATTCCTTAATACTTAGCATAATACCTAGCCCAGGGTCGAACACATAATAAGAGTGAAAATATTTCCAAATGACAGTAAATAGTTAACAAAATTACTATTACTTACTGCTATGAACCAGACATTGTATTATCTCAACTTATCTCCCCAACCTATAAAAAAGAGATTATTTTTATTTCTATTTTACAAAGGAAAAAAACTGAAGCTTGGAGGGGAGATATATGTTGGCCAAAGTCACAGAGCTGGCAAGTGGTGCAGCCAGAATTGAAACCCAAGTTTGTCTGAATCAAATACAGAGCCCACCTCCCTAGAGTACCATTGCCAAGGCACAATAAAAAACATCCAGACACCAGAAAGTGATGTCACTTCTACAAGGCTGAATCCCCCCTTACAGAAGCATGTGGCTCCATCATTCATTTAGAAAGAAAGGATCATGTTTATCTGCTTCACCAGTATTTCTCTACAGCCAAGCAGACTTGTGGCACATTGCAATCACTCCACAACAACAACGATGTCAGATGACTGATTGAATAAGCATGTATCAGTAGCTGTGGTCTATACCTTCAAACCAATTGGGATAAATAATAAGACAAAGGCATGAAAAGATAAACAGAAACAATACCTCACATACCAAGTGCTAGTGTCAGGATACAAATGAGAAGAGATAAGGGGGAATGAGCAAGAGATAGTGGGGCCTGACGTGGTCAGGAAACTATATTTGAGCTGAATTTTAAAGAAAGTACCTGAATGAGTAGAGATGACATGAGGCAGAATTTATAGTATATCAAATCATGATCAGTTTGCTGTAGAAATATTCCACTCCTATGCATATTTTTTAATTCACAAGTCCTACCCCCAATTTTTTAAAGTAAAAGCTCAATGTAACCATTACAAGGGAAAAGTTAATATTTACTCCTTAATTGGGTGCAGACCAAAGGCATACCATGTCCTAAGCATACACACACACACTGTGACTCAATAAATGAAAGATAAAGTCTTGCCCACAAAAGATACTGGATAAATATTGGCTAATGTGGGTGGGTAGGTGGCAGGGTCTATAATTTCAATGGGAGAAAACAATATTTCTGAACACTTACTATGTGCCAAGAACCAAACTTTCTATAGGTTTTCACATCTAAGACATATGAGAAGGATGTTTTTACCTCTATAGAAAACAGGTATATTCCTTCCAAATTAATGTTAAGAACCTGGTTTTCACCCAGGCAATGAGGTGAAATGTCTTCCAGGCAGCCTCACCCACTTGGTGAAATCACCCTGTATACAGGTCTGGCCTTCAGACCAGGAAAGGAAGAACTGTGCTCTGCAGGGTCCCTATGGTCAGATTTTCCCCTCCCACCTAGAGAAGACTTACATCAACTAAGCTTTGAGGGACAAGAGGAAAAGCCACAGCACCAAAATGTCTCGTCTTCAATGAGAATTAGAACAGTTGTGATGATAGTACCTTCCTGGAATGTAAATTTTACTGGATGATAATTTTACACATTTTTTTATACCAAAATAAACACAGATATGTTAAGAAGTAGAATTCAAAATGTGTATGAGTTTTTAAGATGAAACCTAAGACTTCAAAGAAATTTAAGGTTTATGAAAGATTGCTTCAGGCCATACTCCCAAACCTCCCAGCAATAGGGTTCATGTTCCCCTACCATGAGCAGTTTGTGGTAGAAAGTTTTGGTGAAGCTCTGAGTTTGTCAATTTTTGTAGATTCAGGAACCACAAGGTATCTTCAGGATAACTGCACATTTTTGATCTGATGCATAAGGGTTCATTTCAGAGGTTAATCCTCAGATTCTATGCCAGTTAAAGTTCTTAGGAACACATAACTACCTATTCTAGAGACAAAGAAACTAGTGTTTAAAGAGATCAGTGGCTGGCCCAAGGTCAAACTGTGGCAGAACTGCGGTTCAATCCAGGTTCAAAGTCAAAGCCTGGCCCCCTCTTTTACAGAAGCAAATGATCCAGGGGGCATACCAAATGTCCAATGAAAGGATGGCTCATCATGTAATGCTCCCTATGACATGAGTTCTGAAGAGAGTAAGGATGACCAGGCAATCCCTGGCATGGCAGGGAAAGGGGGCACTGAGGTAGACCCTAAATGACAGGAGGGACTCAGACAGAATGGGTGACACATTCAGCAGGTGAAGGCTGTCTTGAGGAGGGGTCTCAAGATAATCAAATGAGATGCTTGTATATGGCCCTGCAGAGCTTTGGGCACAAAGAAAGCATGCAAGAAACATTAGCTGTTATGGCTCATTCAGTTCAACATCCAGACATTTATAAAATACTCACCCAGGGCAGCCATTATGCTAGTGATAGCAAATAAAAATTGTATAATATAGCAATGTTTCTTTCAAGGATCATAACAGTAAGGCCGGGTGCAGTGGCTCATGCCTGTAATCCCGGCACTTTCGGAGGCCAAGGCGGGTGGATCACTTGAGGTCAGGAGTTCAAGACCAGCCTGGCCAATGTTGTAAAACCCCATCTCTACTGAAAATACAAAAATTAGCCAGGTGTGGTGGTGCATGCCTGTAGTCCCAGATACTCAGGAGCCTGAGGTAGGGGAATCACTCAAACCAGGAAGGCAGAGACTGCAGTGAGCCAAGATCATACCACTGCACTGCAGCCTGGGTGATAGAGGAAGACTTCGTCTAAAAAAAAAGGGCTCATGCAATATGTTAGTAAAATAAGCAAGTATGAAATAAGAGCAAGGGAGATTAAAACACCACCCAACTCTACCTGGAGGAATCAGGGGTCGGGGGTGTGTTGTGAAACCATCACTGGGAAAGGCATAAAAGAGGTGATCTTTTGGCTGACTTTCAGGATAAGTAGGAAATCACAATGGAAAGAAGTGACCAAAAGGCAAGGTTTTAAAATAGGCATAAGGCAGGAATTAGGAGGCTTGAGGACAAGGAGAGGAGCCCAGAGGCAGGAGGTGGGTTAGGAGGCAAGTTTCTGAAGGCCTAGGTCGGGAGAAGGGAGTGGAGAGCTCAGACTTGACACTGGGAACAGAGAACAAGACACGGAGGCCCATGAGAAGCCACAAGGAATCAAGATAAACCAACAAAGACAACAAAACTCAGTTGACTGAAGAATTTCATTCATGTACTGGAGTCTCTTTTCAAACATAATGAATAAATAAACATGCTCCCAGTGACAAAGCAGCACTTTGCTTCTATCTAAATCACTCCCCAGAGCCCGTGGTTGTAGGAGCACTGAGAGAGCACCATCTCATCCAGCATTAACTCCTCTTCTTGCAGAGGCCCCTGTGCTGGGCAGCACTAAGCCAAGGGGAAAGAGACAGAGTTCAAGAATGTGCTGGAGTCTGAGAACAGGCCCCACTTTGCCTTGCCTCCACCCAGGGACACTGGACTAGAGCCTCCCCCACCACAGCCTCCGTTTCCCATCTGTAAAACATGGACTCTGCGATTGCTTCCAGCTCAAATGCTCTGATTCTAAAGATGGGATTTCCTCTTCAGGGATGGGATGTAATACGCGTCTGTGCTGCTTAGAGGTTGTCATCTACATCCAAATGTCGATATCACACTGTGGTTTGAAATAAAAAACTGCTTGGCAAAGTCAGCCACTGTTACTGAAGTAAGTACTCACTGTACTTCTTATATTAGTAAGAACAGCTTGATAACATTTTTACTGATCATCTACTATGCAAAGTACTTAAAACGCCTGACTCAATCATAGCAATCTTTTGTGGTAAGGACTATAACACTCTCCTTTTACTGATGAGGAAATTACAGCTCCGAGAAGCTAAGTAATGTATCCAAGGTATCGTGGTTAATAAGTGACAAGCGGGAATAGAAATCAGGCTGTGTGGCTCCAACCCTACTCCTATCCATTATACTGCACTATCTTACTTACCCAACCTTACCGCATCTATATTTCTACATAGGTATAGATGGTTAGAAGGAGAAGGAGAAGGAGAAGGAGATTTGGCAAGACCCAGCTCAGGATTGCCAACACTCACCCTTTCCTCCCCTAAGGCAGACATGGCTAATCAATTACAGAATTCTTCCCCACTGACTTGTGACCACAAATCCATTTCTGACTAATCAGAGTTCAAGATGAAGCTCGATCCTTTATCTTCATCGCTGGGATAATGGAATCCCATCAGAGGGGTGTAATTTGTTTAAGGAAGCACAGCTTGTTAGTGACAGGGTTGGAAGTAGAATCTTGGTCTCTTGACTTTCGGTCTAATGGGTTGATGGTAAGATCTCCCTATGCAAAGGACAGTGCCTTTTCTAACTGACCAGAGAGAAATAATAGAAGGTATACCAAAGATGACCACATCATCAGGTGCCAGAGGAGACTGCTCTAAATACAGCCCTAACACATGGTTCTTGGACATTGCAAGTTATCCAATTAATGACAACTGTAAAACAGCATTCCTGCTTTGTTCTGATTGAAATGAACAATTTGTAAAGCTGAGAAATTAACTTCCTTTCAAGGTAACAAATATTTGAAGTTGGAATCCCAGAAAACTTGTGAATTAAGCAAAAGAACAACAATGCCACTTATTTAATCCTTCTGGAAAGACTAGATTTTATTCAAGCTTTGCTGGGAAAATTGACAAGTTGTATGACTCAGCTACATCAAACAAATGAGCCACTGGTCTCATTCCTGAGACACAGCAGAAGCAAGCTGCCAGAATTGAGTCCTATAGTAGCTAGTCAGATTCTTCCCCTACATTTAAGGTGTACAACAAGCACAGGTGGTCCCAAACCTGCCCAAGGAGGAGCTCCTTCTCATCAGACCACCATACCAGACAATACCACCAAAGGTAACTAGCTGCCAGGTACCTGGGCAGAGGCGGCATGGTGATATGAAAGAAAATCATCAACAAGGAAAAAAGCAGTGCCCAGGCTGGCTCCAAGCAGGCTGAAGTGGGACAGACAAAATGCAGGGTCCCCACCAAGGCACTCTTTTGTTGTAAGCCCTGCAAGGGGGAACCTTAAGGAGGCATATGAGAAGAAACCTGTTTTATACAAAGCTCTCTTCCCTAGGATCTCACCTGGAATCTCTCCAAATAGATGACGGCTGCCAAATCTGCACACAGGAAATGCTAGCATCACCCTCTTAATTTGTCTAGTAGCCTTTTACACAAATACACTGTGTTCTTTGCGTGAACCTGAATTAATGATGCTAAGATGACAAAAATCACTCATTTAAAATTATTTGCAGAGTGGTAAGTAAGCAGGATTCTGGCAGTGGGTGTCAAAAGATCCTTTCATTAAATGTTAACTCTTCCTTGTGAGAGGTGGAGTTCAGTGGAGGCAGAGGGATTGGAAAAAGTAAGAGTATCCCAACACTTAGCAGGTCCTGCCCTGGGGAAAGCCAGACATCTCCGCTGCTAGAATGGGCCTAATGAGCCAGGAATTGGCATTGCTGCAAATATGTTTCTTTCTAAAAGGGGATTCATTATTCCAGGACTCGCATTTCTGAATTCATGAAGGTAAAATTACAGCAATTAAGAATCATGCCTTTTTTTCTCCAAATGAATAGAAGCTCAAAATACCACCAAACAAAACTCCAGGTCAAATTTCATGAGAAAGTATACCTTATTGCCAGAAAACACACAGATGTGTGAAGAAACAATAACTGGCACAGTGCCTTTGCCCAGTGTTCTAGAGCTCATCATGATCAAAGTATTCACTGAACATATGTCTGTCCAGGCTGTGTTGAGTGCTTAGGAAGCTGAGGTCTTGGCCCTGGCTGGGCCCCTAGTCTACTTCACTGAAGATAACCTAGGTGGCTATTTTTCCTGGAGAGACATGATGATTTTATAGGGCCTCCATGGTGTCTTTTAGAGCTGCTTTGCCTCCTTAGAGTGAGCAGGTCCTGAAGAAGTAATTAGAAAATGTGAACCTTTCTAGAGCCATGGCCTTCAGGATTCTCTTGATCTAGTCTCTAAGCCCTGGGCAACCCATCCAGTACTCCATCTGCCCCAGAAGTAGATTCTGAAAGAATAGCCCAGGGTATCTAGACACCACGCCCTCCATCTAGTGGGGGTCAGTTGCATCTCCTGACCCAGGAGGGTGGTGTTTCTAGATAGAGCAACAAGAACCCATGTTTCAGAGGGAGGAAGTTGGGGAGCACAGAGACAGAGCAGTGCAGAACAAAATCAAACGACCTCAAAATCATGTCCTCCACATCCCATATTGACAACTCCTCATTTCCAAAAGCACCATTTCGGTTAAATCTGTGGAAAAAGAAAACAACCTTCTCTCATTTTGGGGGGCATGTACATAACTAATCCTTTCACTTTGGAGTCGCCCTGCCTGGCAGTGCCCCCCAGGATGCATTTTGAGTCACTCTCTATAGCACCTGGCTGTGAAGCCATGAATGGATCATCATTTTCTAAGTATTATCACATGCAAGGAACTGTACTTTACATGGATTTAGATTACTTAATCCTCAAAGAGCCCTGTGAGGTTGTTTGTATTTTACCCCACTTTATAGAGGAACAAACCACATCACATAGGATGTAATAATTTGGCCCACATCACCCAGGTCTGACTCCTGAGTCTAGTCTCCTAACCACTATGAACTCCACTGCCCTCTAGTGTAATTGTTGGGTTTCTCTAAACAGTGAGCACACTAAGGACAAGGACTGAGTCACAGTCATCTGTTTCGTCAGCACCTTAGATAGGAATCACTGCTCAGCAGGCACTGAGCAAATGGTCACTAAGAGGATGTGTCAGCGAATAGGTAGGTGAGTGAGTGAATAAGTGAAGGTTGCTAGTCTCCATACTGAATCCTCAGCCTTTCTCGGGCACACACATGGTTCCAGAGCAGAAAATGTTAACATTCTAACGAAAGTCTAGTGAAAAAGTCCCCCAACTTTTATTAAGATGTGTGACTTTATATCCATGTTTTCAAAGCATCTTTGCAATTATTCTTAGAATCACTCATTTAACACTCCAGCACAGTAAGCCAACAGCCACAGAAACGTGGCCAGCAGAAATATATCTGCTTAAATAGGTGTGTCTCACTTTGAGAAAAACTGGAATATAAAAACCCAAATATCTATGTAGAAACATAAATGGGGGAGGCATTCCAATTTTAAAAGGATTCACAAGTTTCCTCTAAATAGCCTGTTGCCTTGGAAATTTCCATTTTAAATGTCTGATTTTGGCACCTTCCAAAAATTCCATCTTTTAAATGTCTGTCCATCCTAAGGTAAATGACCAATGAGTTATAGTTACTAAGAAAAGCACATGGCTTCATGTTATAAAAGTCCAGGCCCATTTCAGAAACTGCCATGTGCATCCAGCTGCAAAAAAGCACTCGAAGAGGCAGCACGCCTAACCCCCCTAAAATGAAAATTATTACAAGGCAATATATATGACACACAGAGGTCTTGTTTCAAGGAATCTGTCCCAACAAAGCAAATAAAAAATTCAACAGATCTATACGTTATGAGGGCGGTTGCCTCATCTCCGGATGTCGAAAACAGCATGAAATTCCTAATAACCGAGACCTTTACACAACATCTTCGATGAGATATTTTCAGTTTCAGTCAATGACTGAGATGACAATAGATTCCAATTTTAGGAACTTAACTGTATTATTACAGCCATGAGGGTCCAAATATCAGAACCATTCATTATGATATGTGTTTAGACTGTAACTAAATTCATTTTCTCGGCATGAATATTCATTATTTTTCTTTAATTGTTAAAATAAAAGTAAGTGTGAATGTCAATCTTCTCTTCCAAGAAAATTAGCATCTGAAATATTTCTGTGGAGAAACAAGGCAATAATGAAAATGATGAATGAATACTTCTCCTTCTGGGAATGTACACAACCAGTTATTCCTCCCACAGCATCTCAGGGAAGCAGCACCCACCCTTCACAAGGCTCAGGCACTGGGTTTGTTTCTGTCTGATGAGAAAGCCTTGATCAGACTCCATCTGAAAAGGTCTTCCTGGTATCTGGCTTCTTTAACACACCAATTGTCATGCTTTTATTACTATTCCCATCACAGAGGACAGCATGAAGCCTCGAGTTTTCTTGTTTTATTTAATGTACTCAAAACTCTGGCTTTTATCATGTCACATACATACGCCATCAGGAGAGAGGACAAAGCAGCTGCAGAGTATCAAGGGATCTAAAAACACGCAGGCTGCCTGGGCAAATCCAGAGTACACTAAGAAGATCTGTTTAAGTGCTTCTATTTGATTCCCGCCCCCACTTCAGAGTAGGTGGGGGGAACCTCTCTTTGGGTAAGGCCAAGCAAAATACTCTCAGGGGCTCTGTCACCAAACAGTTCAGTTTCAGTATCAGAGCTTAAGTGGGAACAAAGGCTAACACCAGTAGCTAATAAGAGCATTTAGTAAATTTGTACATTTGCTTTCTGTGTATACATAGATCATCAGGGATAATTATCTATAGGTTTAAATAAGACCCTCAATTAAAGCATTACCTCTCCCGGATAATCAGACTCTTAAAAGAAGAGCACAGATTTAATACAACTATAAGAGGGAGACCCCCTTCACATATCTGTCAAGTGGTTAGCCAACATTTGTTTGGCCTCTACTGAAAAAGAAAAAAAGACAATGAAATTCTAAAAACAGGTGCTTGAAAACAGCAAGCACATCATTTATGTGTGGGTTTAATCACTTTCATGAAGACAGACATCCTAGGTAAGTCAAATTCATTCAACACAAATTAATTGAGCACCTACTGTGCTCCATGTACTCCTTTTGACACTAGGTCTGGAATGTGCTTTCTCAAAGGGGACCACACTGTCCCTCAAGGGAGTGAAAACTGGTTTTTGAGGGATGAAAACAAAATCTTACACTTCTTTTTACATATAAAGCACAGATAGACAAATAGCATCTAAACAGATACACAGTATTAGTGGCTTTAAATTTCAGAAAGGGGAGAGGCAATTAGGAAAAAAAAATTTAAGTCTTCTTAGGGAAGTGATAATGAAAAAAACTGCTGAGACACGCTGATCTAGAATGGCAAAACTCCCTACTCTTACGGAGCTAATAGTCTACCAGTGACATACAGATGATAAACAAGTATCCATGCTATGGCAAAAATAAAGCAGGGAAAGGAGATAACAACTGGGCAGGAAGAGACTGAGGATGGAGACAGGAACAGACCACCATTTCCATCAATTAATTTGTCACTTTTCTCCCAATCATGATATGAGAAAAATGAACTTTTGATGACAAATTAAAGGGGTAGCCCCTATAATCCAAGGCAGCCCTGTACATAATGTGCTATAACATGAAAAAAAAAAAAGTAAAAAGCATGACAATGAAACAACAGGTGTATCTATGGGGGATTGTTCTGTACGTATTAAAAACAGCATGAAATTCCTAATAACTCAGCTTTCGAAATATCATCTTTGATGACACATTTTCAGCACTTCATTTGTGCCCTTTATTTTCCTCTTTCCTCACAATTGACTGCGTAGTTGGCTGTCTTAATTCCAGGGTCCATCCATCTGAGACTAATGATTCACCATTTGGGGCCTGCTTAATGACTCCCAATGTTATCTCCACATTTGTGAGACCCAGGTTTCAACACATATTTTCAACAATGAGATGAAATTATTCTCATTTTATGACATGTTGATAAAATAATGAGCAAAAACATGTTCTAAATGTTCAAAAAATTGCTCAAACATGTAAGGTTGTACAAGCAAAGGTGATGGTCTTGCCAAAAACATGAACCGTTAGCTGACATGCCCTGCCAGAGTTCAGAATGTCTGCCTACTCAGGAACATCTGAAAAAAATATATAAAGCTAGTGGACAAAAGGGTCATTTGTGGGCATCAGTTCATAATGTACAAAATAAAGTTTATGAAAAAGTTAAATCTGAAAAAGTTGGAATCACCTTAGTGCACGCACCTACTAAATAATAAGAGAATGGTTAAGAGTCATTTCATGAAGTTTACTCCTGAGGTCTTTTTCCCCTAACTAATGATGCCACAGAGATTCCAATTTCCTGCAACACTCTAACATTATAACAGATGCTAAACAAACTTACTCTCCAAGGGAGAGGCTGGTTCTTTGGAAAGAGGAACAGCACAGCTCAGCACTGTTTGTTAAGTTCAGTCTCCCTGTAGCTTTGCCACAACTTTTCTACAGGGAAATTAACAAGAAAAGCTCTCAGCTTAATATATTATTGGAACTTGGCTACAAGCTTATTAGGAAAGAGAAATCATAGGGAAATGCAGTCCATCACTGGATGTCTCCAATATAAATCTGGAAAATGGTGAGATGCTGAACAGACAGAGGACTGCTTGCCATGTAGGCAGGGTATACACATACATTGTGACTTAATTTACATTTATTCCTTGGAGAAAGTGACATGCTTTCAAGGTACAGACTCCAAAGTTGGGGTCCATAAGGAGAAAACAGCCAAACAAAAATCCTTAAAGAATGTTAGCTGGGAAAGGAAACTGGTGTAAAATCAAAATGGCAGTTCATACCTAATTCCCAAAGTACCTACCTACATGCAGCTTTCAGAACCAGGGAGAAACTTGAAAAAGCATCACCGATCAACCTGAAAGTAGCAAGCTGAAGTTCGGAAGCTGACTCTATTGAGCTTAATAAAACAGAAACCTCATACACACGGCTTCATGAAGGTGCCTAAGCCTCTGCCAGATTCATCTTCCCAGTTAAATAAAATTGTTACTTCTAACTGTTTAATAACAAGAAGAAACTCCCCAGGGAGACCCGCAGGCAGCATGGGAGCCTTGTCCTTCTCACAGGCTGCTGCAATGACCTGGGAAGACAATTAGCCAGGCTTCCTCCCGCACTCCAGGTCTATGTTTTAATGGCTTCAATCACAGGGGGCTGGAAGCACAGGCCCGGCCCAATTTAATAGGCAGTCATTCACTTGTGGTACATTTCAAGTGTAAAATAGCTCACTTCATTTTCTTGGTTCCTGTTTATGCTTCTAAAGTTACTCTTGGAGAGAAGATTAAGTACCGTTCTTCCCAAAAGCATGAAAGCCCTTCATGTTCAATCTCTTTGCAGGGCTGTATATTGAAACATGTCCACCAAACCAGCCCAAGAGCCGCACACAGGAAACCCAGGTGATCCTGAAATCGGCCATCCCCAGAAGAGCCAGTACACGAGCAGAGAATGACAAGAATTAGACTTCAGTGGCCAAGTGCAGAACTGGGCTCAGTTTCCATCTCTACCATTTTCTGGTTGGATGATCTTGAGAGAGTTAGTTAACTGCTCTGAGCCTCACTTTTATTATAAAATGGAGACAGTAAATGCAACTACCTCATAGAGGTTACTGTAGAAATAAAATAGGATAATGTCTACAATGCTTGGCAAAGTGACTGTCACACAGTACCCACACAAAATTGTTAGCTATTGTCATAAACATCTTCATTAGGTACTAACGAGTATTAAAGAACTTTCAAGTTTCACTCAGCCCCTACTCAGGTGTTACCTACAACTATTTCCCTGCACAGAACCTTCCCTAAATGGATCAAACATGTTCACCCATACTCAAACACAAACTTAGACCTTCCGCACTCTCAAATGCTAGGGCATGCCACACGATGCCTCGACATACACACTTGATGTAGCAGTGGTTCTCCACTTGAGCATCCTTTAGAATCACCTGGAAGGCTTGCGAAAACACAGGTTTCTGGCTCTATCATCAGAGGTACTGATTCAGCATGTCTGAGGTGGAGCTGCAAAATTTGCATGTCTAATACTGCTGGTACAGGGATCACATTTTGAGGACAACTGTGCCAAAGGAAGGAGAAAGACAAGCCAACTTCAAGAACTGAGAAAGGAATATGTGGAAACAAAAGTCTTTTGTGAGAAGCTCAGAACCAAAAGAAGTCTAGCCCTCAAGGACACTAGGTCTCCCCCCAGAGAGCACCAGAAATGGTGCGGGCAGCCTTCTTCCCACTTGGAGCCCGCCTCACCAGGCTCCTGGATCTTGGACTGTTGGGCTGACCCAAGGCCACAGCCCAACAGGGACATCCAGACCCAACCTAAATCCTGAAAAGAGATGGGGTTTTTGAAACAAGACTATCAGTGGGCTGCACACCATCCTGCTCAATTATCATCTCTTCCTCCTCTGTGTTAAAGCAATTCTGCAGCACAGTGATTCTTCACAGGGAGATTGATGGGCATCTTTCATGCTAATTCATTCCTGGAGTTGGGAAGCCTTTATTTTCCTCATGACATGAAGAAAACGATGGCAGACATTTCCAGTAGAAATGCCACTGCATTCTTTATAATGTCATTCAGCTGCTGCCAGAATTAAACTATTGACCAAACCAATCTGTTTAACACCCACGTTGTGGCTTGATCTCCTTGCCCCGAGGGGTGAAGCATCATGCTGCAAAGGCATCCACATTTATTCTCAGTAAGTGATGCTGGATTGCAAAGTGCCATGCATACAGGCTGGGTTTTTAATGCCATGGAAGCCCCACAGAGGCCACCTCATCCTCCACTGTGCTTTACCCACTTCAAACCATCCCCTACCTCCTTGAGGGTTAGATCCAAACCCCTCAATATGGCTGATGAGGCCCATATGACCAGACTCTTATTTTCACAGCTTCCAGTCTCCTCTGGTCTCACTCTCTACACCCTAGGGAACCCCTACCCGTAGGCTCAGGACTTGCCCATCTCTGGGCCTTTGCATAGGTTGTTCCCTCTGCCTGGAAGATGGCCCTCCCCTGCTTTCTCTAGATGTTTAATTTCTACTTGTCCTTTATTCAGTTTAAGTATAACTACCGTGTGCCCTGTAGTATCTTATACCTCACATGTTATAGCAATCATGTTGCTGATAATTATTTGTATTCAGATTATAAGCTTTGTGAGGCCAAGAGCCATATCTAATAAAGTACCTAATAAAAAATGTGATGTAACAGGTGCTCAAGAAATATTTATAAATGAATGCATGGATAGCTAGCTCTGACAACTCCCTCTTTCAAAGCCTTCCTCTGTTATCCATCTGCAAAATGAGGAATTTTGACTGAGGATTTCTAACAAGGGATTTGTGACAAGGGGACAAAACAGGGGTTCCAGAGAAGCTGCAAGAAATGAAGTTCAAAGCATGCAGGGAATCAGAAGACCCTACTCCAGGACCTTTCTGTCTTTTGTGAACTACAGTACTTTTCCCTTAGCTTCAAGGCAGTGGAGAAGGATGCTTAATGGCAATACTCCTCAAAGCATGGACCCTGAAATCCTGGGGTTCCAAGAAAGTGCCTCAACATCTATTGTAGAAAGCAAGGAGTAGGCCAGTCTTAGAAACTGTACCTTAATCCATTTGAGGTACTACGTTCTAGGTGAGAGTTCATTTGCAAGAAAAGTAGACTTTGCTGCTTACAAAAAAGAAATTTGAAAGCATGAGCAGAATTGGTCACTGACTTAGGATTTAAAGTACATCATCATCAGAGGGTCATGAAATCCTGACAATCCTCTGGCTCTGGTATGCTCGAAACAGATAAGAGTCTTTGAGCATTTGGCATCTCTTGCCCAACTCACTACCAGGCATTGAGAATTGCAAAGGAGCCTAAAAGCCTTCTACTCTGGTGAAAAGAACAAAGCTTCCTACACAGCAAGGTCTATAGAGTAAGGAAACATAGGGAATAACCCAAACTCAATAACTCTCTTAGAAGAAAGGTCACAGCTTCAGATCAGACCCTGGGGCTTTGCAAACAAAGATGAGGGCAAGTTATCGTAGGAGCAAAGGGAACAGCCAACAGTGCCAATAACTCCGGATACAGACCACCAATGCAGATTTGTGCCATAAGCTTGTACCTCTTAGACCCTTCCCTCCTCTGAATCTTTCTTGTCCTATTTCTTGGGGCCTCATGTGAGGCAGATACATCTATGAAGAGGAACCACAAAACTCTGCGATCTGTACATTTCCTCATCCATATCCAATGCAGAAAAAGTATAAATACCCTTTCTTTAATAAAGCTAATCAGCCCAAATATGCAATGATGAGTAAACCAAACCTGTTTTATTTTCTTTGCATTTTCTCCTCTTCATTTATCTGCAAACAGGAATACATGGCTTTCTGACCAATGCCAGTTGATCTGAGCATCCCTGAATGACTTAAGCCCCAGGACTCATACATGATACATGGCTGGTACAACTGCAGAGATGGCTTCAGCCAACATGAATGACCAAGGAGGCTGTCAGTGTACACAGTTTGTAAAGATGGCTCCCAGGCCACAGGGCAAGCCTTAACCATCCAAGTGAGACTTCAGACTGAACACAGAAGTGAATCACAAAACGACTTCTTTCCAGGACCCACCCAATATGAGACTTAAAAAACTAATCATCAGCCAGATGCAGCAGCTCATGCCTGTAATGCTAGCACTTTGGGAGGCTGAGGTGGGTGGATCACTTGAGGCCAGGAATTCGAGACCAGCCTGGCCAACATGGTGAAACTCCATCTCTACTAAAAATACAAAAAATTTAGCTGGGTGTGGTGGTGTGCACCTATAGTCCCAGTTACTTGGGAGGCTGAGGCATGAGAATCACTTGAACCCAGAAGGCCAAGGTTGCAGTGAGCAGAGATTGGGCCACTGCACACTAGCCTGGGTGACAGAGAATCTGTCTCAAAACAAAAATAAAAACAAAAGAAAACAAAAAAAACCTAATCATCTTCTCAAAATATTGCTTGAACGTTACTCAGGTGGAATTGCAGTACAAAAGTGCAAAATTTTAAAAATCATCTCCAAGAATATTTTAAATATGTTTTGCTGAGGGGCAGAAAGCATGTACAAATATAATATTTTCAGTTTAATTACTACATAGTAGCTCTTACCCAGATAATGGATTTACCTCGGAGCAATGTCAGAATTTACGAACAATCTAAATATACTTCTGCAATCCCGCATTGGTCTTGATTCATGAATTTGTTAGAAATTACCCTGGGTGGCTTCCAGTAACCAGCCGAGCTCACGCACTGCAAATACAGGCACTGGGAGCAACCTGGGCTGCCCAGTCCAGGCCTTCTTAAATTCTGATTAGGGGAATTTGTGGTCAGACTGCAGCTGCTCCTGGAAAAGCATCATCCCCAGTAGACATACAATGGGAATCTTCAACCTATCTTGACTGGGATACAGCAGGAAACTTACAGACAGAATAAAATGATGAACTTATTTTTGCCTTTCCATTTATAGTTAAGAACAGTAAGATAAAGGGGAGAAAAAAAGAAAATAATGTATATTGGTCTTGGCAAAAGTATGAATTGGGACATGTGAATGCATGTGAAGGAAACTCAATGTGAACTAGCTCAGCCAAGGAATACACCTCCCTAGCTCATAAAAACAAACAGCTAAAAGGGGGGCTGGTCTCGAGGATGACTGGTACCAGGGGCTAGTCTAGTACCAGGTCCTAGAGACACCTCTGGTAGCTCTCAGGCCCCCAGTCACTCCTTTTGATCAGGAGACAGACCCTATGGGAAGATGACACTCTCACTTGAATCACAAGATTAGGCAAGAGGAGAGACACATCTGCTAGAAAGGTGGATGGCTAATGTCTGGTCAGACCAAACAACAGATGTCCATAACAGGGGGCTCAGACGAGAGATGTATTAAGCTAGGAGCAGCCTTGTCACTGTGCTGTAGAGCAGCAGTCCCCAGCCTTTTTGGCACCAGGGACCAGTTCGTGGAAGCAAATTTTTCCACAGACCAGGAGGTGGGGTGGGGGGAAGAGGGTGCACAGAGATGATTTCAGGATGAAACTGTTCCACCTCAAATCATCAGGCATTAGATTCTCATAAGGAGTGCACAACCTAGGTCCCTCACATGTACAGCTCACAATAGGGTTCGTACTCCTATGAGAATCTAATGCCGCAACTGATCTGACAGGAGGCAGAGCTCAGGCAGTAAGGCTCACTCACCCTGCCGCTCACCTCCTGCTGTGCAGCCCATGGGTAGGGGACCCCTGCTGTAGAGTAGTGACAATGAAGGCAGCCTTTGGCCAATGAAGGAAAGGCAATGCAAGACTCGCCCATGCTCCACTCTTAACAAAAGGGGCCAGTCAGAGACAAGATTGGATACTCTGGAAACTAAGCTTGCCCCATCTTTCTTTATATGCAAACATCTTTTGGCAACAACCTAACATAAACTCAGAGCCACTGAGCGCACATAAGACGCATGCTTGGTTATAGTCTCTTGGGTAGCTAACTTCTTAAACTTTGTGCAAGAGCCTTGTCTCAAACCAATAGCATCCCTGCAGAAAGACAGACCCAGCCAGTCAGAAAAAGACATTCACACCCAAGGACTTGGGGATTCTCCTTGGATCATCTCCTTGGAAAGAAAAATCACCCCATCAGCTTCCTGCAAAATGAATGTTAGAAGGAACCAGCGAGAGCAAAACAAAACACCACAGCCTGGGCTGTCTATTAAAAAGCAAACACTCATAGGTAATGTTTATTTTATTCCTTGTGTTTATTTGGAAATTTTAAACATAAAGAATCTTTACTACTTCTGTAAGAAGAAAAGTAAAACTTCATTTTAAAAAATATATAGCATCAGAATTAAACTGATATGTATTAAATTATTTCCTATTTATCTATCAACTTTGGGGATAGGAATTTCAGATGTCACATAGTTTAGTCATTTCTATATCCTTTTCTGAAAATATTATAGTAGGACCTGTTTGATCATTTTGAATACTTTCAAAATATATTAAACCTGATCACATCACATCTTTTTATTTAATTTTTTTGTTGAGATCATTGTGGATTCATATGCAGTTGTAAGAAATAATCCAGAGATATTCCATTTTCCTTTACCCAACCTCCCCAGAAAGTGACTTCTTACAAAACATTCCATTTTCCTTTACCCAACCTCCCCAGAAAGTGACTTCTTACAAAACTAAGTACAACTGTACTTGCACTATTTGTGTATGTGTGTGTATGTATGCCTAGTTCCACAAAATTCCATCACATGTATACCTTCCTGTATCCACTACCATGGTCAAATACAAAACAGTTCCATCACCACAAGGATCCCTGGTGTTACCCCCCCCCCTTTTTTTTTTTTTTTTTTTTGAGATGGAGTTTCACTCTTTTCCCCCAGGCTGGAGTATAATGGCATGATCTTGGCTCGCTGTAACCTCCACCTTCCCGGGTTCAAGTGATCCTCCTGCCTCAGCCTCCTGAGTAGCTGAGATTATAGGCATGCGCCACCACAACCAGCTAATTTTTGTATTTTTAGTAGAGGCAGGGTTTCACCATGTTGGCCAGGCTGGTCTCGAACTCCTGTCCTCAGGTGATGGAGACCCACTTCAGCCTCCCAAAGTGCTGGGATTATAGGCGTGAGCCACCGCACCCGGCTAGTGTCACCCTTTTATAACCCACCCACCTTCCTGCTGACCCTGCCTCCTTGTTCCCCTACTATCCCTAACCCCTGGCAACTATCAACCTTTTCTCCATTTCTAAAATGTGGGCATTTCAAAAATATTATATAATTATACAGTCTAACATTTTGGGGACTGACTTTTTTCACTCAGCAAAATTTCCTGAAGATTCACCCAGGATGCTGCATGTATCAGCAGTGCATTCCTTTATTATTGCAAAGTACTATTCCATGGTATGGATATGCTACAGCTGGTTTAACCACTCACTCACTGAAGGCCCTCTGGCCTGATTCCAGATTGTAGCTATTGTAAATAAAGCTGCTATAAACACTCATGTGCAGGTTCTTACATGAACATACATTTTCATTTCTCTGGGATAAATGCTCGAGTGCAATTGCTGCCCTGTATGGTACTAGCATTCCACAGTGACTATGTCACTTTACATTCCCACCAGGAACACAGGAGTTACTCAGTTTTTCCACAACCTTGCCAGCATTGGGTGTTGCCACTATTTTTCACTTTAGCCATTCTGTTAGGTGTCTAGTGATATCCCACTGTTACACTTTAACTTGCATTTCCCCGATGATGGTGAACATCATTTCATGTTCTTACATGCCATCTGTATATATTCTCCTTGGTGAATGTCTCTTCATATCTTTTACTCGTTTCAGATTGGCTTGTTTTTTCACTCTTGAGTTTTAAGAGTTCTTTACATATTCTCAATACTTACCGCCTGTAAGATACGTGATTTGCAAATATTTTCCAGTCTAGTTTGTCTTTTCGCTTCTTAACAGAGTTTTTCACCCTTTTTTTAAAATTTTTTAATAAGCCCAGTTTGCCAAACTTTCCTCTTATGAATCAGGTTTTTGGTGTCAAGTCCGAATTCTTTGTCTAGGCCTAAATCCTGAAGATTTTTAATGCTTTTTTCCTAAAAGTTGTATAGTTTTAAATTTTACATTTAAGTTCATGATGCATTTTGAGTGAATTTCTGTCTATGGATGAGGCTTCGGTCCAGATTCGTTTCTTTGCCTATGAATGTCCAGCTGCTCCCGCATCACTTATTGGAAAGGCTGTCTTTTCTCCCTTGAATTGCACCTTTGTCAAAAAGCACTTGAGCATATTTGCCTGGCTCTCTTTCTGGGTTATCTATTCTGTTCCACGGATCCATGTGTCTATCCCCCTGCCAGTACCACACTGTCTTGATTACTGTAGCTATACAGTAAGCCTTAAAATCAGGTAGAGTGATTCCTCCTACTTTATTCTTCTTTGTCAAAATCACTTTAGCTATTCTAGGGCCTGTGCCTTTCCATATAAATTTTCAGAATAACCTTATCCATGTTTACCAAAAAACCTTGCTGCAATTTTGATAGGAATTTCATTGAACCTGTATAGCAATTTGGAGAAAATGAACATCTTTACCATGTTAAGTCTCCAAATCCATTAACAAGATATGTCTTTCTGTTCATTCAGGTCTTCTTTGATTTCTATCATCCGTGTTTTTTATACTGTAAGTATAATACAATTTGTATTTGTCAGTTGAAATAGATGTGTTATTCCGCACTATCATGGATGGAGGGAAGATCTTTGTCTCAGGCTACATGGAACATACTGTGGTTAATCCCAGTCCTGCTCATTGTATTTGCCTACTTGGACTCCTTTCTAGACCTGCATCACCATTTGACAATATTCAGAATACCGATCCTAAATATCAGCAGTCCTCACCCTTTTTGGCACCAGGGACTGGTTTCATAGAAGACAGTTTTTCCATGGACCAGGGGAGGGGCAGGCAGGGATGGTTTCAGGATGATTCAAGTACATTATATTTATTGTGTACTTTATTTCTATTATTACATACATATGAAATAATTATACAACCCACCATAACATAGAATCTGTGGGAGCCCTGAGCTTATTTTCCTGAATCTAGATGGTTCCATCTGGGGATGATGAGAGACAGTGACAGATCATCAGGCATTAGATTCTCATAAGAAGAGCACAACCTAGACCCCTCACATGTGCAGTTCACAACAGGGTTCATGTGCCTATGAGAATCTAATGCTGCTGCTGATCTGACAGGAGGCGGAGCTCAGGCAGTGATGCAAGCAATGGGGAGTGACTGTAAATACAGATAAAGCTTTGCTTGCTCACCTGTCGCTCACCTCCTGCTGTGTGACCCAGTTCCTAACAGGCCATGGACCAGTACTAGTCCATGGCCTAGGGACTGGGGACCCCTGCTATACATGTCTTAACTGTATATCTAAATATTTCTTTTTCTTTGGAGTAATTATACATGATATTAACTTCAATTTTCACATATTCATTGTTAGTATGAGGATATGCACTTTTTTTTTTTTTTTTTTGGTTATTGATCTTGTATCCTGTGACTTTGCCGATCTCACTTACTGATTCTAGGAGGCTTTATTTCCTTTAAAAAAAAAAATTTCTTGGGATTTACTACACAACTATGTCATCTGCCAATAGGCACAGCTTTATTTCTTCCAGTGCCCTTTATTTATTTTTCTTGCCTCACTGCAGTGACCACAATTTCCAGTACTAGGATGAATAAGAGTGGTGAGAGCAGACATTCTTGCCTCGTTCTTCAAGGCAAAGGGTTTCCTCAGACCAGGCCATCTAGTGTCACCTGGCTGGAAAGGACAGTCTGAGGTCCATGAGGATGAGAAGACATCCTGAGTGCCCTCTGCCAGTGTCCCCAGCTGCCCAGGTGTCTCTGGGTAGGGAAAAGGAGTTTTGAGCTCACAGGGATAAAGAGGCTTCCCATACCAGGCCACTTACTGTGGGGCCTGTTCTGCTGATGGCCCCCAGACACTGTGGCCTCTCTCAGTAGAGGACAGGATTCTCAGGACCAGCAGGGAGGCCAGTATTTCCCTTAGCCTCTTACCCTGGGGCTGGGTTCAGCCTCTTACCCTGCTGGGGCTGCTTTCTTCTGCTGGGTGGTGGGTCAGGAAACACCATGCCTGGGCCACCTTCTCCTGCTGGGCAAGGGGAGGACGTAGATGCCCTGCTGCTGCATCGCCTCTCCAGCAATGGACTCCCAAACCAGCTCACCTTCTTACCACTTTCATCATTCTCTTTTGGTTGCCTCTTGTGCTATTTCCAGCGTTTATTATCATATTTAACAGAGAAGAGCAGAAAGAAACAAGTCTATACCATCTTGGCCAGGCCATAAATCACATCAAATCCCATTGTATCTTTTTAAAAGTTAGGGTGAGTGAAATATTTCTTTCAATACAATTCTAAATAATATATGTAGATGCTGGTCCCTACAGGAAACAGACCTTAATTCCTCCCCTCCTCCCCTTGAGGGTGGGCTAGGGTTAGTGACTTGCCTCCAAAGAAGAGTAGGGAAAGGGGAAATCATGGATTTACAGAGAGGCAGCCTGAAAAACACCATGTTCACCAACTGATCGAAGTCTGGAATTTAGTTAATTAGTGATGTACTAATGTGTTTCTTAGGTTTGACAAGTATATTACTAAATACCAAACATTCTTCCAAAAAAAATTGCTCATCAGAGAGATGAACATCTTACAACACTGAGATTAAAGGGTTTTTGCCTAAATATTGCTGACCTGGAAGTACCTCACTGAGCACGTATTATTTCATCTCAGAGACAGAACTGCTACGGAAGTGACAAAACCAAGTGCGTGCTTTGTGTCTGCTCCTTCTAGTGGGCAGTGACCTGGGGACCAGACATTTGGGGCTGCATCATTGGCAAAGTGGGAGCTGAGGCTCCCAGGAAGATCTAGCGTCACTTAGTCTTTCCTGCATGGTTTCTTTGATGTAGGATGTTGTAAGGAATGCTGAATACTGTCCTAAAATATCCAGGTCAAGGAGCCATGGCCAAGTCCTCTGACCTGTTGGATGGCAAGTGTAAACCTTCAGAGGGAGTGTGTCACCTAGAGAGACAAGGTAAAAGGGTGTTAATGTTCAGATTACCTTATAGTCATCAGGAAAAACAATGTGGCCGGTATTCATTATCCACTCATGAGTCATAAGTAGAACCTCTGTAAAATAACTGCACCCAAAACCTTAACGCCTTATTTCAACCACTAGTTTCAACCTGAGTCCTGGTAATACCAATGATCACAAGTGCTGACAAGAAAAACATGCCCAGATAAAGTGTGGCTACATGTTAGAGAAATGAGTATGGGCAGAAAGATGCCTACATTTGGAGGTATGTATACAAGTGAAATGTTGGTGGGTATACACACATGTGTGAGCAGGTAGATGCACGTGTCTGTGTGAAAACACTGCTCTGTGTGAAGATATGCAACAGGTGTCTGGGTATGAATGCCACAGTGTGGCAGACAAGTGAGAACTACGAAGAGTGTGTGTTTATACATAAGAGTAGTACAGATATGACCACTAGAAGTATAGAAGTCTGTTAGTGTGTAAGGATGGAATGTGTGAGTACAACAGGCAGGCAGCTCACATAGGTGGTTCGGCTTCTGATCATCCGTACATGTAAATGTCTGTGGGGGGTGTATACATGAACATGAAAGTCTGTGTTTAAAGCCTCTCCTTTGATGGAGGCCCCGGATAAATGAAACTATGCTAACATTTTGCAAGTCCAGCATCATGCTCAGACACAGGCAGGAAGAGCCTCCACTCTGTGCCTGATCTGACTGCGTCCCTCCCAGGGCGGTGGGGCTTCTGTAGGGCTTAGAAAAAATGACCAGCCAGAGCTCATGCTTTGCCTTTCCAGCCCATGTCCTTGGTCCCTGAGATCCCAGAATTTTCTGCCCAAATGGCCCTGAGCCACCTTCCATGACTATCTGGCCTGTCCTCCAGGTCTATCCTTTTGAGGTGGCCTAAGCTTCCAGTGAGGGCCCTCTAGGCCCAGGAGAGGCCATGGGGCAGTGGTTTGCAGTGACGAGGGGGTTACAATCAGCACCTTGCTGGCTGTCTGCCGCCATGCACACCAGGCCCTTCATGGAGTAGGACGAAGCCAATGGTGGTCAGTGAACGGGAGCTCTTTTCACACAGCCACACCCCAAGCATTAGCAGGGTTAAGTTGCCAAGGAAGGAGGACAGAACACATGTTATTGTTTAACAGTGGGTTAGCCTGATTTATAATTTAGTTATTTAGACAGGAGGTATGTGAACCTCTGCTTAAACTCTCCCTGTAGGCCCCACAAATGTTAGAGGCAGGCTGTGCATAGATGTACATAAGAGCATGCTTGCCCAGGTTTCTTTGAGCTCTACCAAACCTAGTCTCCAGCCCTTAGGTCCTGAGGTATAGAGATGTAGACTGGGGCTATGGTCATATCTGACCTGGATTGGGGAGGGAATGGTTTAGAATCAGCTCATACAAGTACACACTCTGCAGACCCTAAAAACTGGTTCCTTTCCCTTATCAATTCCCCACTGGTCACACATATAGATGCACAGCAGGAAAACATCTACTGAGCACAGAAATATGTCAGGCCTGGGAGCTTCCTGAACTGGACAAGATACCTGAATATAATGAAGAGCTCATTTCAGCAAACTATACTTGGTCACTGGTAAACCCATAGCACCCTCACAGCCCCCAACCAATACCATTCAGATCTGATTACTCTGGGGTGGGGACCAACGCAGGGATGAGAGGCATGTTATTGAAAACCACTTTAGCACTGCTCCAGCTCACAGCCACACTGTCCTCTATAATGACTTCACCCAATTAGCTTGCTAGCAGTCTGCCTTTTGTAAATCAGCGATGCCAATGGAATGAATTCTGCACCGAAAGGGAAGGGCAAGCAACTGGTAATTGCATGGAAATCATTAATTGCCTTTCAGGTTAAGTGAATTATCATTATTTCCTCCATTTGGTGGCACCGTGTGCAGATGAGGTCAAGTGGGCAGCCCACCATGAGCTCCCATTCCCAGCATTCACTCATTCAGTGAATGGAAGAGTGGCAGTGTGTGCCTCTCTGAGAGGCAGAGGACTAAGAGTGCTGGGCCCTCCCCTGAGAGCCCCCCATCTACTTAGTCCCAGGAAGGAACATCCCACCGACAGGCCATACATGGAAAATGTACACATCTGTGAACTGCTTTCACTCCTAAAATGAAGCCTAACCAGTTTGTTTAAGACCTCTGCCTGGACTGAGGCTCTAAGTAAATGATGCTTTACTGACGTCTCACAAGAATGTTTAATTCTCACAAGTTTCACAGGGAGCTAAGCTGAGCAAATACTCCATTTTGTGAACAAGACATATGGTGTTAAACAAATAATTAGCCTTTATTTCTGGAAAGAAGAAAGAATATTTTGCCCTTATTCAAAGAGTCAACATGTTAATAACTCCTACAATTCAGACAGCAGAAGGGAAGAGGAGGATGCAGTCTCTAAGGCACTGGTTCTTGAGCTTTAGTGTATGTGAGGATCACCTGCAGGGCTTATTAAAACACAGATTGTTGGGCCTCATTCCCTGAGTTCCTGCTGCAGCAGATCTGGTTGGAGTGTGGCACTCTAACAAGGTTCCAGGGGTTGCAGATGCTGCTGGTCTGGGGGCTACACTTGAAGGCACTGCTTCAGGAAATAGGTTTTTTTAACTTCAAATTACCTACAAAAACTCAAATTTATTTTAAAAGCAATACATCACGGTGGTTGAGAATATGGACACCGGGAGGAAGGAGATCTAGATTTAAAGTGTGATTCCTCCCTTTACAGCTGTGTGATCTTGGGCAAGACTGGTTCACCTCTTCAAAATAAGCTTTCTCTTCTATAAGTTGAAATCAATTCCTCACAGGGCTGTAGAGAGAATTAAAATGAACTAATATATGTAAACCCAAGCTACTTATATTAAACAAAACAATTACTTCAATTAACTAATGACTCTTATCAGTAGGTCTTATTAGTACTAATGAAGTGTTAACAAATTATTTTGCATAATATGCCTCCCCAAAGAGACAAACCCTATTTTCACTACTGGCTGAAATTTGCACTCACATACACACTGCAGTCCTTGAAACCACTTGTTCCTTTATGCTAAACATGCTCCTTACAATCTTGCTCACAATGTAAAATTATTTAGAAAACACTCTTTCACAGAAAAACTAAATGTAAGTTCTTTAAAATAAGTGCTACACATAAAAGGCAACTCAAAATGAATCTCATTTATGAAGAGCAAAGCAAAAAAAATTACCACATAGAATCAAGAAGCACAATAAAAGAATAGTATGTCATGACCAAATAGAGTTTACACAAGAAAGGCAAATATTGCACAAAATCAGTAAATCCATCAAACCAGTGAATATTAATAGAGCTCAAGTAAAATCATGTAATCATTCCAAAGATGCTGAAGAAGTACTGAGCAAAATTCACCCACTCTTGGTAACAACAAAAATACTCAATAAAATAGGAACAAATATATACTTCCTTAAAACGATAAAATATATTTTTGTCAATTACAAGCTAAGATCACACTTAATGGGGGCAACACTAAAATACATGTGTGATAGTGAGATATACACTTGATCTTAGCCAAAAGGCTAAAAAGTGATTGATAGTGAGATATAGTAAGAAATATACATTTGGTCTTCATTCCTGGTTTGTGGCACAGAGCTCCTAAAACCCTTAGAATGTGAGTGATACATGGGAGAGAAGAATCTTTTGGTATTCACAGTAAGACCCTTTTAACCCCATATGAGTTTATGCTAATGAAATGACTCCTGAAGGATGGGGGCTGGTTTCCAGAGGAGCCAAACATGTGATTAAAAGATTTTAACTTGCAGCACTAATCCCCAATTTCCAGGGAGAGGAGAGGGGCTAGAGATTGACCTAATCACCAATGACCATTAATTTGGTCAACCATGCCAACAAAACAAAGCCTCTATAAAAACCCTAAACAATAGGATTTGACAAGGTTCTGAGGTGGTGAATGCATCCACATGCTAGGAAGGTGATGCACCCCAACTCCACAGGGAAACTCCTGCACTTGGGATCATTCTAGACCCTTGCCCTATGTATCTCTTCATCCGGACTTTCATTTATATCATTTATAACAAACCAGTAATAAATAAGCAAAGTATTTACCTGTGTTTTAAGTATTTACCTGGCACCGTGACCCATTATAGCAACATATTGAACATGACATGGGAGGTGTGGGAACTCCTGAATGTATAGCCAGTCATCAGAAGCATGGGATTTGTGACTGGCATCTGAAGTGGGGGACAGTCTTGTAGGATTGAGTCCTTTAACTTGTGGGATCTGACACCAACTCCAAGTGGATAGTGTCAGAATTGAACTGAATTGGAGGACACCAGTTAATGTCCACAGAGAATCAGAGGATTGCTTGGTGTGGAAAAAAAAATTCAGACATTTTGTATTCAAAGTGTTATGTCTATAGAGAAAAAGTTTTTCCCTTTAACAGACAAGAAAAATCAAGATCAAAATAAGACAAGGGAATTCACTACCATCATTGTTATCTTACATTGAATAAGGGAAACTAGGAAAAGCCTAAAAAGGTATAAAAATGGTAAGAAGCACTTAAATCTAGGACTTTTTAAAAACAAGTTAATTATATACTTAGAAAGTCTAAAAGAATAAGCTAAAAAAATATAATAAACCCAACACAGCTCAGAAAGCTAGCAAAATACAAAATTGACTTGCAAATATCCATAGCTTCCTTATATGCAAACTTCCATCAAGTAGTAGACCTATGTGAAGAGAAAATTCCATGTAAAATAGTACATATGAAATAAAATACCAAGGAATTGACTAAATAAGAAATACACCAGAGCTATAAGAATAAAACTTTAAAACTCTTCTGAAGGACACAAAAGAAAACTTGAACAAATCAGAAGACACACCATGTTCTTGGACAGTGTATTAAACCATTCTTGCATTGCTATAAAGAAATATCTGAGACCGTGGTAATTTATAAGAAAAGAGATTGGATTCTCTCAAGGTTCTGCAGGCTATCTCAGAAGTACAGTGGCATCTGCTTCTGGGGAGGCTTCAGGAAGCTTCCAATCATGATAGAAAGCAAAGGGAAGCAGGCATATGACATGGCAAGAATGGAGCAAGGTGGGAGGAGATGCCACATATTTTTAAATGACCAGATCTTGCCAGAACTCAGAGTGAGAGCTCACTTATCATCAAGGGGATGGGCTAAGCCATTCATGAGGGCTACACCCCAGTGATCCCAACACCTCCCACCAGATGCCACCTCCAACACTGAGGATTACAATTCAACATGAGATCTGGGTGGGGATATCTATTTAAACTATATCAGACAGGAAGACAAACTCACAGAGCTGTCAACTCTCCTTAAGGAAATTTGTAAATGTAATGCTCTCCTAATGATAACCTTGTTTTTCGGTTGGAGATTATATAAGTTTATCCTTAAATACATTTAGAAAAATATAGGACTATAAAAAAAAAAGAGAGACTCTGAAAGAGAAAAGTCATGAGGAAGGACAAGCATATCAGACAGTATAACATTATCGAGCAATGATTAAAATAGTGTGGGACTGGTACTGGAATGTGACTATAAGACAAACAAATAGATCTAAATACAAAGTCCAGAAACTAATCCAAATACAAATGGAAATACTTCAGTGTAAGTGAAGATGGCATCTCAAATCAGTGGACAAAAAAATGTATATTCAACTAGTGACACAAGGACAACTGGATAGCATCTAAAGAATAAAGTTGGTTCTATATCCTACATCACATACCAAAATAAATTCCAAATGGATAATGAGATTGATAGGAAAATCCTACTAAATTGAGGGGTGGTGGGAGCTAAGTTAAATTTTAAAAATAATGGGAGAAAAACTAGAAAAATCTCTTATTAACCTCAAAGTGGAAAAGGCCTTTAAGACATGCCTGAAAATCCAGAAGCCATAAAATTCAAGGTTAATAAATACAAACACATAACAATGAAACTTTTACTTAGTAGTACACATAAGCAAAGTCAAAAGACAAACACCACCACAGGAAACGGATTCAAACTATAGGTAAAATGCTAATATCTCTCTATATAAAGAGCTTCCAGAAGTTAACAAATGAAAGACCAAGGACCCATCTGAAAGATGGGCAAAGGACATGAATAGACATACTTACTGCCAAGGCTGGTTGGAAACAATTATTCCCAAATACTGACTGCTATGGTTTGGATGTGTCCCCCAAAAATCATGTATTGGAAATTTAATCCCCAATGCAACAGTGTTGGGAGGTAGAGCCCAGTGGAAGATGCTTATGTCATGAGAGCTCCACCCTCATGAATGATAAATGTCAATTATAAAAGGATTCCAGTCTTTAAGTTTTATCTCTTGCTCTCTGTCACCCCTTTTGCCCTTCAGCCATGGGATGGCACAGCAAGAAGGCCTCACTAGATGCTAACCCCCTGATCTTGAACTTCCCTGCCTATAGAACCATAAGCCAATAAATTTCTGTTCATTATATATTACCCAGTCTGTTGTATTCTGTTGTAATAGCACAAAGAGACTAAGACATTGACCATTATGGAATGGGGACAATTTCCCAATAGCCATCAAAATTAAGAATGCATACATCTTCTGACCCAACAGCTCCTCTTCTGGGAATTCAGCATATTGAAGAACTGGCACATGTATATGAAATGACATACATACAAAATTATTCATTCCAGAACTGCTTATGATAGTAAAATACTGGGAACAATTCAAAGACTCATTAACAGAGGATAGGTTGAATAAGTTATGGTCTATTTAACACTAAAAAACCATACAGGCCAGCATGGTGGCTCCCACCTGTAATCCCAGCACTTCAGGAGTCCGAGGCAGGCAGACCTCTTGAGCTCCTGAGTTCAGGACCAGTCTGGGGGACATGGCAAAACCCCATTGATATGGTTTGGCTGTATCCTCACCCAAATCTCATCTTGAATTGTAGCTCCCATAATCCCCAGGTCATGGGAGGGACCCGGTCGGAGGTAATTGAATCATGAGGGTGGGGTTTTTGCTGTGCTGTTCTCATGATGGTGAATAAGACTCATGAGATCTGATGGTTTTATAAAGGGTAGTTCCCTAGCACACACTCTGGTGCCTGCCACCATGTAAGACTTGTCTTTCTTCCTCCTTCGCCTTCTGCCATGATTGTGAGGCTTCGCTAGCCATGTGGAACTGTGAGTCCATTAAACCTCTTTTTCTTTATAAATTACCTAGTCTCAGGCATTTCTTCATAGCAGTATGAAAATGGACTAATACACTTGTCTCTACCAAAAAAATACAAAAATTAGCTAGACATGGTGATGTACGCCTGTAGTCCCAGCTACGCAGGAGGCTGAGGTGGGAGAATCACCTGAGCCCAGGAGGTCGAGGCTGTAGTGAGCTGTGATTTCGCCACTGCATTCCAGCCTGGGTGACAGGGTGAAACCCTGTACCCCCAACCCCCAAAAAACCATACAGTTGTAGAAGAATAAAAAAGTTAACAATTATCTCTATGCACAAACACAAAAAAAAGACATATTATTTGCAAAAAGCAGGGTGGAGAACATTGTGTATAACATGTTCATATGTCTTGGAGAAAGAGAATATATATACAAATGCTAACTAATGTGTGTATTAAAATTCCTCTGGAAGAATACAAAGAAACTAATAACAGTGGTGACAGGGTGAGAAAATTGAGCACAAAGAGACTTTTTACTGTACTTCTTTCTATTTTCATTCCTGAACCAACTGAATTTATTCCTTATTTAAAAACTATATTCAATAAAAAAATAAAAAACCAAAAGGAATGTGATCTTTTCTGGGATTATTTTTTAGAAAATGTTATCCAAACGTGTCCCGGGAAGTGCCTTGTCCCACCTACAACTGAGCCGCTGATTTCTCCTTGGCTCGTTCTTGAGCCCCATGTTTCCTTTCTCTTAATAGCTAATACCTGGGGAAAAGCACGCTGAGGCCTTAAGATGCCCATAATCGGCGGCTATTTTTTAATCTCTTAAAATTACAACGAAACTCACCCAAACGTTTCAAAGGCAGGCTAGTATTTTATATTTTAAATTCAGTATCAGAGCCTTTCTATTTTTATGTGTTTTCAGTCTCACTTTCCTAAGACCAAAGACATCATCGAGAAGATAATTTTCTGAAATTGATAGAAAAAAAGGTGAGTATTTAAATGCGAACTGCTGTATTCACATATGGGTACCATCCAGAACAAACTGATTTAAAGTTTCTAAGATAATGGAAGACTTATTCATGTAAAAAACCTCCTACCTCTCTGTGTTACCAAAAGACCCTAAATTAATCAACGTAAGAAATGATTCTGTCCAAATCTACTATTACATTTCACAGGAATTCTGCAGGAAAAATGCCATAATTTAAGACACTGATGGTGCTGCTGATTCAATTTTCTGCTTGCATAAATATCTGCTAAATCCCTTATTATGACTGAACATGGCTAGCTGCAGGTATGAGACCTCCAGTTCTAATCACTGCAGCCACCAGAACTAATGATTCCATAACGACTCGAAACTGATAAACTAGCAGGCCAGCCTCACCCACCACACTGTTCCGCGGACTTGCATTAACAGCACTAGCAGGGAGAGTCAGGATCTATGGGCAATGAACAGGGATTAAAGGATTATTTAACCAGATAAAAGCAACGAGGATGAAACTATTTCTAATAAGGTGGCAATGGCCCTCTTTCCCAACAGTGGTGGCAATCTCAGTAAATATTCCAGAGAAGAGTGTTGCAGCTTAGGTTATTATTGATGAAAGATATAACTCTAATAAAAATTCAGTGAGTATAAAAAATGTCAGAGATGGTTTTGTATCACGTGTAATAAAGAAAGGCACATAAAAATAACATGTTGCCTATAAAGAGACTATATTACATTCGACAGAGGTACTCAAAAACACAAAGTCAGGGACTTAAAGAGTCTGCTAGTGGCACAGGGATCCACAAAAAACAAACCTCCAAAATTCAACGTGTAGAAAATTCAGATTTATGCTGGGACTTGGAGAGACTGCTCTGGGAAACCCACTGTCTTTAAGGTAACTGTGAGCCTGTTGCTTCCACTATGCGATTTTCAAAATGAAGATATTTAGGAAGAAAAACACATAACAGAATTTGAAGGGGGAAAAAACCATTTTTGAGGCAACTAAAAAGAAACTGTATATATTGAAGCTGAATTCTAGATGCTTCCAAAAAGCCATAATACCAAAGTGGAAAAATTAATTTCTGACAGAACTATAAAACACAGTAATCAATTTTGAATTTGAAGTCAGGAGAATGTGAAATCTGTGGGCCTTAATTTAGTAGTATCCCACCAGACGACAGAGTCCCACTTGACACTGACCATCAAGATTTTGTTCTACCCTCAATGGAAAGTGCTCACACCCAGAAAAAAAGGAACTGGGGCTACCAAACCTATTTATGACTGCAAATAACTCCACAAGGCAAGGTGCTGGGCACCTGCTGGTACCTGGGTGCCCTTTTTCCCACCCGATGCTCTCTGCCATGACAGTTTCTGTCACCTTGGCCTAGTGCCCTCCAACATAAGAACCAAAGATCCAACCCCCTACAGGGTGGGGAGGGCAGACTCTTTCAAAGATCTTTGCTGGTTTTTAAATACTAATTTTATTACTTACCAATGTCCAGGACAAAGTTTACCTCTACCTAATAAGAGAAAATTGCTCATAGAAATGGTTGAAAATTTTAAAGGTTGATTTTAAACTCTGAGTAATTCAAAATAATCCTCTACAGATTTGAATAAAAAAGATAATGACTCTCTCCCTCCCACCCCTATCCTCCGCAAAATTAACAAGGTATTAGTGAACATGACCACGTGTCCCACTAAAAGGAGAAAATAAATATTATTGGCATTAAGCTTCCAGGTGAGAGCTAACATAATTAATAGTAAACACATCATATTTCACTAGGATTCTCCTTGATGCCAGTATTAAAAAAATCAATCATCTTTTCAACTTAATAGCCAATCTGAAAAGTAATTTGAGAAAAATAATTGGTTTTAGAAACACATGGACGTAATATCTTTCTATGACTTTCTGGAACTTTACAAGGCCATTCCTAGTACTCATATAACATTTATAAGAAATAATTATACCTCAAATGATTATTATGCCAATTGTTGGTTCTAATCAATAGTTAAGGACATAGCAGAAGAGGGAATTCATTAAATATTCAATATTCCTCCTTAAAAATGAAAGCAAAATTGATGGCAATAAAAGCATCAAAAACTTAGCAGAGTCAGAAAAGCACAAGTTCCAGATGAAAGTGCCCAGGCATGGAGGGCTTCCGCTTTGCAAAGGTGCACAGAGCATTCTGGAATTGAATCACAGAGACATCCACAACCTCAAGTCTCAAGGGATGTACGGTTAGATGGCCCAATCATGAATTCTCTGCAGCATGAATTTTCTCACAGCTGCATTTGTTAAAAAAACAAAACAAAACAAAAAAACAAAAACAAATAAAAAAACTGTCTTGAGATATTCTTTAAGCATGGGATCCATGATTAAATAAGTTTGGGAATCACTGTATATACTGCCTGTCTATTAACATATAAAAGGCTTTGAGAAGTCCAGCAAGAAAGATATCTACCTAATGTTTAAACTAATGTTGTCCCAGCTTCTCTGACCAACATGCATGCCTATAATAACTATTAACACCTATTAACAGGACAAGGACCATCTTTAGGAAAGTTTTCTCTCTGGATTTCTTAGTTGTCCTCTATGTCCTACTTGAACAGTTAGTGATGGGATGTCAATCCCCCTACAAGCAGCCCATCATTATAGTCAACTCTATCTACTGAGAGGAAACAGCAGAGTGGACACACTTCAGGTTTTAAAGTGAATCTGACCAATATTTGAATTCTCACTATCCACTTAATCACTGTGTACCCTTAGCAACATTTTTAATTACCTCTGAGATTCAGTTCCATCATCTGTAAAGCTGGGGTAATAGTAACCATTTGCTATGATGCTGTAAATCTTAGAGACACTATCTATAAAGTGACCAGTAAACTGTCTGCCATCTATTACTATTGTCATTAGGATATGACATTTCCTTCTATCAAGATAAAGTTGACCTCCCTATAACCTACATCCATTAAGACTAGTTCTACCTCCTGGAATCAAACAGAACGTATTTTCTCCCACTCCCACTTATTACATTGGCTTTTCCCAAATTAAACATCCTCAGTTCAACTTTCCATCAAGGCTTCCAGAGCTTCCACTGCCATCTCCACATTTCACTGCTTCTCATATCTCCAATTTTGCTATTCTCTTTGTAATGATAGACTCTAAATTTGATGGCCCTGACAGGGGTAAGGACAGTGTGACCTGAGGGGTCTTCACCCTTGGAATCTGCCATGAATGACCACTCCCACCCACTACTCTAGATCTCATTCTGTCACACATTCAGCCTAAAATTGTCCAAGCAACCTTGCCCAACATGTGGCCGTGGCACATGAGGGGTAGAAGCAAGAACCCCAAAACAAGCTGAAAATCACAGAGTGAGTTTCTGACAGCTGCAATGAGTCACATGCCTGGAGCTTCTGCTACACTGGTTCTTCAGGTAGGTCTTTAGATTACCTAAATCCGAAGCCCCATCCCAGACCTGCTGAATCTAATCACCGCGGGTGGAGCCCAGGATCAGCATTACAGCACATACCCTCACATGTCTTCAGGACACTTCTGTACCACAACCCTGCAGTTTGGAGGACATCTAAAGTTGAAGTTCACTCAACCTGCAAAACTATCTGAAGGATGAAGAGACATCAACCAGGGTAAAGAAGAAACCACGGAGGGAAGGCAGAACATGGCAGGCAGAGGCTATGAACAAGGCATGGATAAAAGGCCCATGTGCCAGAGTGAGGAAAGGGCAGAGGAGGGCACTGTGAAGGGGAGCTGGAGATGAAAATGGGTGCCTGGCCCAGGGCCTGGCAAGCAGCAAGCTCAGTTCTTGCACCGAGAGCTGGAGGAGTTCTTCCAGGTCACTCAGTTCTGGTGCAGGTCAGTGGCAAACATGCCAGGTTTAGACTCCCCCTTGATTCAGATGCCACCAGCCATGCAGAAATTATGGCCTTGCTATGGTGAGTACCCATATCATCCTATGATTATGGAATTAATGCAAATTGTGTGATTTCTTTGCAATCTGTCTTCTGCTTATGTATCCATAATCAACCATAGTGCAGAAAACATAACATATATCTCTTCTGGACCCCAGCTATACAACCGATTATCACCAAATAGATTTGCAGAGCACTTTAAAAAAAACTGCTTATCTTGTCGTCCATTTTGTGTTGCTATGAAAGAATACCTGAGACTGGGTAATTTATAAAGCAAAGAAGTTTATTTAGCTCAAGGTTCTACAGACTCAGTTCAAGGGCATGGCCCTGGAGTCTGGTGAGGGCTTTCCTGCTGCATCATGACATGGCAGAGGGGGTCTAAGGGGAAGACAGGAAAACCTGAGGGGGTGGCCTGGCTTCATAACAACCCGCTGTTGCAGGAACTAATCCATTTCCACGAGAACTAATCAGTCTCACAAGAACTCACTACCTGGGTAAAAGCACCAAGATATTCACGAGGGATCTGCCCCCCAAAACCCAAACACCTCTCATTAGGCCCCACCTCCCAACGTCGAAACATTGGGGATCAAATTTCAACATGAGCTTTGGCTGCGACAAACAAACTTATCTAAAATATAGCAGTTTTAGATAAAAGTTTAGATGCAAAAGGCTTTGGGTTAACTGTCCTTACCTATTTCCCTACACATAACTTAGAGGTGAAGGATTAGCTACCAACAAACTTTTAACATTAAAAATAAAATTAACTATTCTTTTGATCTCATTACTAAGTGAGGAAATACAGAGAAGAATATACTTTCTAAGCCCTCTTTTCCCTTAAAAATCTATAGCATCTTAATCTTTACACCCTACTACTTAGCCCCTGATATTATAAAGCCTTAATATATCTTCTATTTTATGTGTATGTGTCAAATTCATTCATTGATCTGTTCAGTTAGTCAACATTTGTTGAGCACCTTTCTGCACTTGGGTCATATAGGTGTAAGTGACCCACCATCCTGTCCTCGAAACCCACAGTCTGGCAGAAACACCTGTTTCTATGTCTAGCTGTGAAGCAGAAGGCAGAAGCAACAGCTACTTCTGTGGCTCCCTCAGAACCATTCATTGATCTCTATCATGCAGTAAATTAATACTTACAAAATTTTGAGATGACTGGTGATCAAAAACAGAGTTTTGAAGTCAACTCTGTGTTCAAAGCCTAGCCCTACCATTTCCTCGTTCTCTGACCCTGGGCCTCTCTGAACGTCAGTTTCCCCATCCGCACAGATAGAGATAAGTGAGAATAGTCCCAGTCTTACATGTTCATCATGCATATTCAAAGAGATGATTCATATAAAGGGCTTAGTAAAGAAGCTGGAATATAGCCAGTGGTCAAAATCAGTAGACATCAATTAATGTATAAGCTCTTAACAATTCTCCCTTAGGCTTTGAGGAACATTTACAGAGATTATGGTTTTCACAAAGCATTGTTCCTTTCCCATCTGAGAATCTTGGCCAAGGAGGCCCAGAAAACATTTCTTATGTTATCAAAGATAAGTTGACTTTTCCTTTAAACAGATGTCAAAGATCATGATGAGATCTGGAGCCCAAAACCTTAGTGTCACCGTGTATTAATTCTCTACAAACTATTTTGAAGATGAAACACAATCTATTTTCTCAGCAAACAGAAAACAACAGACAACTGGAAGTGTTAAAGGAGGCAGGAAGGAGTCAATTTTCCCACCAGCAATGCTATTCTTTGTGGACATTCATGGCTCAGGCAAATAATTTGCTTGAGAGTTAATGTAAGAAAAACATTAATTATCAAAAATGCACATTTCCTTTGATGCAGTGGTTTCACTTCTAGGAACTTATCTCACAGAATTATTTATAGATGCATGATAGATTTAATTACAGCATATTGAATGAACTATTTTTGGTAATAACCAAAAACTAGAAATAAATCCAACAATGGAATCATGGTTAAATAAATAACAGTATTTCAGAAGTACACGACACAGAATACTATGCTATAAAAATTATGTATCAATAGACAAATTTTTATGGAGCACTAAGATGTATTACATGAAAAAGCAAGTATGCAGTTAAAAATGAATATGCATACATACATACTGATATATTTACATAGCCAACTTCTAGAAGGATGCAAAAAGGCTATTAAGAATAGTTATCTATGGGAAGAATTATTAGAGATAAAAAGCAACAAGAGAAAGAGTTTTACTTCGCCTTTTATGTACTTTTGAAGTATTTGAATTTTTTATGCTATGTGCATGTTTATTTTACCTAAAAAAACTTTACAATTCCAAGCTGTCAGTTCAAAAGCCAAAATGCCTTCCCAAATTATAAGTAACACTGAGCTAAAAAGAAACACATCCAGAGGAAATTACAATTAGACATTCCTTGAAAAATTTGACAATCTTCAAGATAAAGGCAAGTAGTATTTTTAGTACAGATTTTTTTTTAAGAAATAAACAGTTGACAATCAGCTACTCTTCTTATTATGTGCGGCATAGTATAGCAGAGATTAAAACCTGGTTGAGGAGACACACTTGGATTGGAAACTTGATTCCAGGTGACTGTAAACCAGGGGTCAATAATCTATGGCCCACAGCCAAATCTGGCCTGCCACCTGTTTTATATAACCCATGAGTTAAGAATTCTTTTTACATTTTAAAGTAGGTGAAAAACTTAAAACAATATTTCATAACACATGAAAATTTTATGAAATTCAAATTTCAGTTTCCACAGATAAAATTTTATTAAAATGCAGCCACACCCACTCATTTGCATACTGTAATGGTAGCTTCCCTCTACAAGGCCAAATTGGGTTGTTGCAGCACATATGGACCCCAAAGGCCAAAAATATTTATTATCTGACCTTTCACAAAAATAAATTTGCTGATTCCTGCCCTATAAACTGACTTAATTGAGCCTCCATTTCCTTTCCTGTAAGATAGGTACAATAATAGATAGCCTCAACTCCACAGAGCAGTTATGAAGCTTGAACGTAATGATGTATGAAATGCTCAGCACGTACTAGTTTTTAATATTACTTCTCACATTTTAACATTGAAATCAGGATTTTTTTTAACAGTCAATGGCATGTCTGAGTCCGTTCATAGAAGTGGGGGGGAAGCCCCACTGCACAGCCTCCCTGAATGCTCCCTCAGCTACATCCTCCCCACTGCCTGCCAACACGAGCTGCTTGCCCCTGTGTGCAGAGCCTTGAGAAGCTGAATCTTTCCAAGAGAGCCTCAAGAGGACACACGGAATGGCTTCAGTATTCAGGAACAGGCTGTATTATGCTACAGAGAAAGGAAGTAAATGAAAGTAGCCTCAAAGGCACATCATAAGAGGGAGTACCAGGGATATTTACTAGTCCATGAAGATCAGAGCAAACAAATGTTCCAAGCTGGATTACTTGGGCTAAAACTACAAATCACACTTGCCTGTCTTAGCTCACTGATTCTTCCACCAATTCAGCAAGTTAGGTAGCAACACTCCTATTCTACAGACCCAGAGAAGTCTGGGACATACCGTACACACCAGCTGATGGCATAGCAACACCAGAAAGCGGAGTCTCAGCTTCTTTCCACCTTACCAGCATTTTCTTAAACTTGAGCTTGCATCAGAATCAACCAGAAGGCTTGTTTCAACATAGATTGCTGGCCCCCACACCCAAAGTCTCTAATGCAGCAGGGTCTGAGGTGAGGATGGAGAATTTGCATTTCTAACAAGTTCTCAGGTAAAGACCACACAGCTGTCTGAGGGCCACGCACTGCAAACCAATGAATTATATCACTAAGCCGCTGAAAACGTAAAGTCCTCACCCCTCCTCATCTTTCACACCTCCTATTCCTCAAAGTGAATCCCAACCAACCTCACCCACACAATAAACTATTTTCTTGTTTGTTTGCCTGTTTGTTTTCAGGAAAACAATCATACTTGTCTTCCCATTGTTGTCTTGATGGGACTCACTGCAAGACTGGCTGGGGGTTTTTTGGCAAGTGACTTCTCTCTAGCCTTGGTTCCCCCTGTGTGAAGTGAGAAAGCCACATCAGATTATTTCCAAGAGCTTCCTTATAGAACACAAGGCTGATGCTCCGATTTGACAGAGCAGCCTCCCTGCCTGAGTGGTTACCTTCAATCCATGAAACTCATAGATGGGTTCCCCTCAGTAATGAGTGAACTAAAGAAAAATACTGGGTGAGACCTGTTTATGTAGGCACCAGCAAAATGGTGCCACAGATGGGCTTTTAGATGCCCGCATGAGAGAGCTCACAGTAAAATGTTTAGATAGACAGCATAAAAAAATTATGAAGCAAAAAGTAAATTCCTCATACCCCTCTCAGCCCATTCCTCAGATATAATACATTACAATTTGGTACTGATTCAGGTATTTTATATGCAAATACAAGCATTTGTCAGATACATACTCTGACATAATTAGGATCGTATTCGACACATTATTTGCTTTTTTATTTTTCTTCGAGACAGAGTCTTGCTCTGTTGCCCAGGCTGGAGTGCAGTGGTGCAATCTCAAGCTCACTGCAACCTCCACCTCCCAGGTTCAAGCAATTCTCCTGCCTCAGCCTCCTGAGTAGCTGGGATTACAGGCGCCTGCCACCATATCCAACTAATTTTTGTATTTTTAATAGAGATGGGGTTTTACCATGTTGTCCAGGCTGGTCTCAAACTCCTGACTTCAGGTGATCCACCCGCCTCGGCCTCCCAAAGTGCTGGGATTAAAAGCATGAGCCACCGTGCCCAGCTTAATTCACTTTCTTAATTACAATTCTCCCATCTCCCCCCATGCTATCTGGAAATTTATACCAGCAGGATAATTTTCCACTTGGTACATTTGAAGAATCAAACTCACAGAGGAGAGCATGGTTCTAAGAAAAATGGTACACATATAGAGCAATACAGAGCAACGGAGAAAAACGTGGATGGCAGTCATGATCACACAGCAGCCACTGAGAATATTGTATGCAAAAGTTCCTAGAATATTGTATGCAAAAGTTCCTACAGCATGAGTTACTTAATGTCAGGCATTATCTTTCCTGACTGATCCCTGCCCTGTCATACTTCAGCCTGAACATCCCTGCAGACAGAAACAGTTCTTCCTCTTTCTCTTCCAGGGCAGGCCAGCTCATTGTTGACCAGATATAAACACTAGGCACATAGTTTCCAAACACATAATAATGCCTCTTCATCTGAGAGTGGTAGGGCCTTTTCTTTGGTGTCTGAGATAGCATGATGTTCTAAAAATGTAAGTTGTTACTTGATACACTAACAAAACTACAATTAATCTGGCATGCACTTCAATTTTCAAACAACATGAGCTAAGTCAGAAGACAGGAATCCCTAACAGCATGCCCTTTGGGGCTGTGGCATGGATCTGTGGATACGGCTCCACACTTCGAAGCTGGACAACAGCACACTGGTAGGGACACGCATAGGAACTTGTAGGGATCTAACCTACCCCTCCAGGTCCTCGGTGGTTACTCTGTAAAGACAATGACTTCCTATGCCATTCTTTATTCACCCGCTACTTGCCTCCCCAAGCACCTGAATGTCAGGCAAAAGCACTTCCTTTTCTAGAGGACAAAAATCCCTCTACGTGAGCCTCACAGTGAGAAGTCACACTGCATTTGGAAACGTATGTCCACATCTACAGCTCTGGATAGACAAAAGAGGGCACCAACATCATTTATTCCCCTGCTTTTCTTACCAAAGAGAATAGAATTCACTCAGAGCAATAGGTTAGTTCTAAATTCATGAAACTGAAGCTCTACAATGAGTGGGTAGGTTGCTTTTCTTTACTAGGAACACCCAGTAATTCTGCCATTTTTCTTTCTTACTCCCTTGTATTTGCAATGAATGAGGCTTTGATTGTAAAAGACTGACCTAATTTACTTATTAGATATTCTTGCAAAGCTGCATAGACATAACTTTGGTAAACTGAATCTACCTCAGACATACCAATTAGGCAGGCTGTTTGAGGAAATTCTATGGGGAGTCATTGTATAAAACAAATTATCACCTCTCAACAGTCCTGCCTTATCACAGAACTGCCTAAACTCAAGGTCAGAAACAATCTCAATAGTATCTCTGTCCTCGTCCAGTGTTCAATTTCCCCTACATCAAACCAGCCATGTGGCTGTCTACTCTTACATGTACACATCCCAGGAGCGGTGTCTCAGTCTCCTCCATGGCAGCCTACCCCATCCTCACACAGCTTGGGATATGAAAATGCCATACTTGGATTGAGCCAAAAGCCATCCCTTTGCAACTCCCACCCTCTAATTCTAGGGCTACCCTATGGAACCAAATAGAATCCTCAACTCCCTGTGAGCAACCTACAAATATCCAGGTATGGCTATTATGTCTGAAGGAGTTCAAATGTCCACACACTGCACCAGCTTATGTTGAGGCTGCCCCCAGTTCTAGGTGTCCCACCATGCTACCCCTGCTTTTAAAACTATTCATAAAGCACTCGAAACCATTTCTGGGTGAAGGAATCTGTGCCTTGCTATGAGAACAGAATGATGAATGCTCACTCTTAATCTGACAGTATAATTTTATCATTACAAACTGGGAATTTCTCCTCCTGCCTAATCACTGGTAGAAAGAACAACTCAGGATTGACCTCGCTAAAAGCAAAAATCATAATTATTAGCAGATGCCTGACAACATTTACATGGCTTATATCCAAAAATTATATTTTTCCCAAGGGTATATTTTTCTCCTACAAATAATTTTATCTTAGCAGGGTCACCGCAAAGAGATGTGCCTTAAAATTAGGCATTCTGTGGATTTTTATTGGTATTTTTTTATGGCTGTTTCATAATACCTGCTTGAAAACATCACAAAATGAAACTCCTGCATGTACGCACTGTGGTAACGTGCCCAAATTCTTCCACCATGAGAAACCCTTTCCACTGTCAAAAAAAAATTTATAAACTCCACCTCCCCTTGACCTCTCCAAAGATAGCTATCGTACTAATCATTCTGTTAGTTGCTGAGAATTTTATAATGACAAGATCTAATATGGATTTGCTAATGTCTTTAAATAAGATGTGGATTTTATTGAGCACATCAGCATCCATACGCGTTTGAGAAACATATGTAAATATGTACGTATGTGTGCAAGGAAAGCATTTCCCACCCGCGTAAAGCCCACACTACACTGTGAAGCTCCACATAACACTGCCCTTGGCTCTGGTGGCCTATAGGGAAGAATACTGACATTCTTAATCCATCATTTGCCTGTGGGGTTGAACTAATCTATAGTGTTAGCATGGAGGAAGGTAACTATGCAGTCAGGCATCAAAGCTCTAGTTTGGATTCTGAATGTCTAACCAACAAGACTGGCTCTGCGTGCCACTTGGCTGAAGAGAGAAGAACCATATGCTTCCATTAATTGGCAGCACAGATCATCTGAACTCCTTGTTCCTGCCAGGAAAAGCCCAGAACTCTCTGTTCCCAATGCTAATCAGTTACCAGCAACAAAACAATCAGAGTATTCCCTGATGGAGATGCAGGCCAACCATTCTTCCTGATATTGTCAATTTCGTCCATGTATCAAGCCAGGCCTTTAGAAGACAGTGCACTCTGAATTATTGAGTTAACTTATAGAACTGTACTTTGGCACTAAGCATCATTGTATACTGAAAGATCTTGGATGAAGTAATCATAAAAGCTTACTGGGGTATTCACTGCTAGATACTGGCGGGAACACGGGCCACCCTGACAAACCCCCTTCTGAGAATCCACAGGAGGAAAGCATCTCTGGCCTCACTACTATGAATACCTGTATTTCTCCTGAATACCAGCCTCGTTTACACATCATGGGAACATAGTGCTCTGTGTGTCCTTCTCTGCTTTGTTAGGAAGCTCTGAGCCCAGTTACAGAAGTATACAGAAACTCACTGCGCATGTGATGGAGTAACAACATACATAGCATGGCTTTGCTATGCCTTTAATTTACTTATACTCAAATGTTTTTTCTTATACTCAAATGTTTTCATCTATTCGTGTTATCACTTGACACTTACATATGCCTATAAGTTGTTTTTTGGTGAATGAGGCAAAGACAAAAACAAAAAAAGACATATCGGGTTATCATGTATTTGGTTACAGATTCAAGGACCACTGAGTGACAGTTCAAGTAAGTTCCTGCAGGAAAAGTGAGCATTCATGGACGTGAAGTGAAGGCAGGAGGAGAACTCAAGTGCATTGATTACCATATATTGAAGTTAGGAAGGGAAAGGGGGAGCTAGAGCAGAGTTCAGGGCAAGGGCCTGAGAGTGACACAACCCTGGGCAAATTTAGGACCTGAATGTCACAGTGGCTCCAGTGGGCTCAGAGGATAATTTTTCACCTAATCAGGGATTGTCTTGCCTTGGCAATGACTGCAACTAACATTTTCCACCTTCTCTAGCCCTTTCTACCTTGAATTTTGGAGACAAAGAAGAAGATGAGCAGTGCAGGGCCATCTACTGTACACAGCACCCATCCTCTGCTAAGCGGTTCCTCCTGGCCAGGCTGCCAGTGCCCATGGAATTACCCACACCCTCCTGGCAGCAAGGAAACTCAGCACCTCACATCATCACTCTTGAGATCACATGGGTTCCACTTTTGTTCTTTGGGAACTGGCATATGTTTCTAAATCCTGGTGGCACCATATTCTGTATGGATTTTTGAGTATGAGACTTGTGCATGTGTGCATGTATGAGGGCATGGGCTGTGTTTCCCTCTTTTAAAGGCTAAACCACTCCATCTCCAGGTGATGGAGGCCACACAGAAATAGCAATTCAGGCTCTTACGCTTATTACAAGTGGCTTTAGGCCTTGTACTGGTCCACTGTGTGCTGCTGTAATAGAGTATCATAGACTGGGTAATTTATAACAAACAGAAATGTATTTGGCTTATGGTTCTGGAGTCTGAGAAGTCCAAGATCAAGGGGCTGCATCTGGTGAGGGCCTTCTTGTTGTCTCAGGACATGGGGGCAGGCATCACATGGTGACAGAGGGCAAGAGGTCAGACTCACAGCCTCAAGTCCTTTTACAATAGATAGGCATGGCTCCATTCGTGAGGGTGAAGCCCTCATGACCTAAACAGCTCCCCTACGCCCCACCTCTCAACATTATTGCATTGGGGATTATGTTTCCAACACATGCTTGTGGGGGGAACACATTCAAACCACTGCGGGCTCCTGTGGTCTCTGAGCACAGTCCCAACAAAGACAACTTCTGCTCAGGCAGTCTGTCCCCAACTCTGCGAGGCACTGCCTCCACCCCAAGGGCTACGCAGCTGCACCAAGTCAGAGGGACCCCAAGGATGCATCAACCTCCAGCACACGTGTGCCACAAGCAAAAGACAAGAAGAGAAGCCACAAACAGCCCAAAGGCACATTTACCCTCTTGCTGTATTTTTTTTAATAATTGATTTTCCAGCACTGAAGAATTAAGTTTCACACACAAAAACAAATGTTCATTTCCAGCTGCTTTTGAGCAATCCATAGTCCTTACAATGCTGACCCAAGCCCTCATAACCATCGTCAGCTAGAGTTGGGTCAGGGCTGCTCTCTGCCGGTGGCATGGGTGTTAGTTTGTCCCAGTCCCACCACTCCCAGTGTTACTGCATCAGGCCCACCTTGCTATCTGCAATCCTGCTCTGGGTGTTTCAAGGTGCCTAGCAGAATGAGACTTGAGAGACAAAGGGAAAAAGTGAAACAGCCTACTAAAGTAATGATTGACATTTCCTTCATATCTCTTAACAAAAGTATTTTTAAAAGAAGCATCCCATCTGCATAGAACTGAATGTTTGTGTCCCCCCTCAAAATTTATGTGTTGAAATCCTTTCTCCAATGTGGTGGCATTAGAGGTAGGGCCTTTGGGTGGTGCTTAGGTCATGAGGGTGAACCCTCTTGGATGTGATTAGTGCCATTATCAAAGGAACCCCAGAGAGTTCTCGAGCTCTCTTTCCCCCAACATGAGGACACAAGAAGATGGCCATCCACAACCTGGAAGAGGGCCCTCACCAGCACCCAGTTATGCTGGCACCCTCGTCTCCAACTTCTGGCCTCCAGAACTGTAAGAAATAAATTTCTACTGTTTGTAGGCCACCCGGTCTATGGTGTTAGAACAGAAGCCCCAAAGGACTAAAGCATGATCAGATTTCACTTCTGCAGCACTGAGCGATAAGCTATCAGAAAACATTTCTCCCCACTAGATGCTCCCCTTCCTCTCTACCTCCAAACATCTGCCCATCTTCAGAAAGGCCCCAGGTCACCTCTTCTAGGATCCTTTTCCTGACCTTCAACCAGGAAGGGCTAATTCCTGGCCTGAGCCCCAACTCTGCCAGCTTCTGTCAGGACACCTCAAACACATCCTTTGAGTGATTTTATTTCGTGTGTGTCTCTTGGCTCTGTAGACCACAAGCCCCCTGAGGAGAGCACTGTCACACTCCCCTCCACAGTCCTCACCAAGTCTGTGAGTTCTTGATTCAATGATTAACTGATCAATGAGTTCACATCCTTGCGGAATAGGCAGAGACATCAAAAACCACTAAGACCCTTCCCAATATGAAACACCAGAAGAAGACAGCAGTACTCTATCTCCTGCCAAAGCTTTCTTGCCTTTTTCATGTACATTCTGAGATTGAATCAGGAGTTTTACCCCTCATGCCACATGTGTAATAAATGTCATAATTTCTATGTTACAGATAAGAAAACTGAGGTACCCACTTAGGTACACACAGCTATTAGAGGGAAGAGCTAGAAAATGAACCCATTCTCTGAGACTGCAAAGCCCCAGGGCCTTTCCACTATACCGCATTGCCTTTCATCAAGCATGGTTTCTGGGGCAGAATGAACATTTAACAGGTTTCCAGCAGTTAATTGCTACACAGTACAATTGAGGAGCTTAACAAAACAAAACCCCCATCTCAGGCCTGAAAGTTGTAGAGGACGCAGGTGATGCCTGCAGGTTTTTCTCCAAGCAGCCATTTCCTGATTGGGAAAATGCAATAATCCATTCTACATTCTCAAATGAGAAAAATTTAACAGCATTATTGATTGATTTTAAAATTCAGCTGACATTTTTTTCCCTATTGAGAATTTTCCCAAACCAAGGCTGGTTCATTAGGACTCAACAAGTACAATATAATTAATTCAGGGACTGTTGTTCTAGCAGGTGGATTAACAGGAAGGTTTTTTCCCCCCTTTTATACAACTAACACCACATTTTATGAGTTTGGGGAAAGGTAATAAACATGTCTTTAAAATGGATTCGTTCGTGCTGAAAGAACCTCTTAAACACAATATTAGAAAGCTGCAGTGCCCCATAATTGCAGGGAGAATTTTACCACCCTTCATCATTCACTACGATTCCCTCCAAAGGGTGGAGCACAACCCAGAATGGCTTTTGCTCCTTGGTTCTAGGGGCACAGAGTCCTGAGAGCTCTTTGTGAAGTCAGGGTGAAGCCAGAACACAAACTCATAGCCGACCCCAGCACTCAGTGAGGAAATGGAACCTACACAGTTCCTGGCAGAACTGACTGAGCAGGAAGAAACGCTCTTTGTAGAGAACATACCACATACCTACTCCTTGGCCCTTTGCAAACATGATCTCTCCACAAATGGCCTACAAGACAGCTGTGATTAGACCCACTCTACAGATAAGAAAACAAAGGCTTATGAATCATTCTACTATAAAGACACATGCACACATGTTTACTGCGACACTGTTCACAATAGCAAAGACGTAGAACCAACACAAATGCTCATTAATGATAGACTGGATAAAGAAAATGTGGCACATATACACCATGGAATACTATACAGCCATAAAAAAGGATGAGTTCATGTCCTTTGCAGGGACCTGGATGAAGCTGGAAACCATCATTCTCAGCAAACTAACACAAGAACAGAAAACCAAACACTGCATGTTCTCACTCATAAGCTGGAGTTGAACAATGAGAACATGTGAACACAGGGAAGGGAGCATCACATACTGGGGCCTGTTGGGGGATGGGGAACTAGGGGAGGAATAGCATTAGGAGAAACACCTAATGTAGATGACGGGTTGAGGGTTGCAGCAAACCATCATGGCACATGTATACCTACGTAACAAACCTGCACATTCTGCACATGTACCCCAGAACTTAAAGTATAATAATAATAAAAAAACACTGAAAACAGATGAAAAGTAAAGACACATGAAAGTAAAAAAAAAAAAGAAAACAAAGGCTAGATAAGTCAAATGACTCAAATGTATACAATAAGCTTATGGGAGAGGCAAGATTTGATTTGAGCACTTTCAACTCTTGCTCTTTCCTCTACAGCTCACAGTGTCCCATAGGATTCTGTAGGAAGAGACTTCTTTGGCCTTTTTTGCTTTTTATTCTGAGCCCTCTCCACCCCTGATAGTTAAAAGGCCCATTTAATTCCATTGGTTTTATTTCAGTTACAGTATATTCATAACTCATTAGCCAAACTGTAACCTTTGAAATAAGAGCATCATGCTTCAAATTTTTCATTTTTCCTTTATGAGAAAACATATATGGAAAACTATTCTGTCTGAACTTAACTACCATAGCTCCCAAGGACTTCAGCAACTATCTCATCTACCCTTTTTATTTCAGAGATGGGTGAACTAAAGTCCAGAAAGGACATGTGATTTGCCCAAAGTTGCACATTTTAACAGTGGCAGAGCCATGTCCCACCTCAGCCCTCCTCCTGGCATCCCACACTCTTCAGGCCAAGCAGTTTACATTTAAAAATACTAAGAAAAAGCAGCCCCAATAGCAAAACAGATGGAGTCAAGAGAAACATCCATCAGTGGGGGAATAATTGAATTAATTGTGATATATTAATACAATAGAATAGCACAATATAAAATAATTCATTAGATCTACAACTATCAAAAAAGTTACCTCAAAAGCAATGTTAACTGGAATAAACAGATTAGAGAGGGAAACATTAATTTCTATTGCAAAATATACAATGTAACATTGCCTGTATACATATACATGACATAAAAACATAAGGACATGAACAGAAAAGCAAATTAATGATATGGTCACCTTTAGAGAAAAGAAAATGGGAAAGAAGAAGGGGCACCCATGAGATTCAAATTTTATAGCTGATGTTTTATTCTCTAAAATAAGCAAACAGGCAAAGGCAGACAAAGACAAAAGAGAAAACATTCAATTTGATCAAACATCAAGGCAGAAAGACTGAGTTAAAGTAGGAGCACATTAATATTTGAATTAATAGCTTTCTGTTTCTTCCCTGGAGTACTGAATTAGAATGTTTAAAAACCAATACTCCAAATTTTTTTTTAAATAGGACTATCTTATTGTCACAATGAAGAAACAGAAGAAAAGATGGCAGTGGGAACAGGCTAATTAGGCTGGAGCCGAGTGTGCGTGTCTGGGGCAGAGAGTAGGTTAATGTGGATAAGATGAGTAGTTGCTGTTGGGGAAAGCATATTCCTAATTATGTGGAAAAGGCAAAGGTGAGAGGGAGAAACCAACCAGACCAAACATGAGCGAGCCAGGAGAAAAGTATTAAGATGCTTCCCACAAACGAGGCCAGCTGCCTCTGAAAATCCACAGGGATCAGATAAGGTGAACAAATTCTTTAAAAAACTGAAAAACTTTCAAGGCCCTATAAATGCTAATCAGAGGTTCTTTTAGGGTGAGGCTAAACTCCACATTATGAAGAAAGCTATGGGGACTTAAGATTTCTATTAAGCCTATTATGTAAATTTTCAGATTAATCTAGAGAAGGAAAACTCCCCTTCTATGGAAGATTTTTAGAAATAAGCAATCTTGACTCCCCAGGCACCCTTTAAGACCTTGGCAAAACACAAATGCTGTGATAATCCACTGGGCTGGTGGTTCCAGAAACACAGCTGGAACATGAAAAGAACTCCCTCCTTTTGAGTTTTAGAATTTTTGCCTCAAAATAGTTCAGGGCTTTGGTCAGGATTTGAGTTTGTCAGGATCTTGGTATAATAGACTGGAAGTCAAAGGGTGAGGTCTTTCTTTTCTTCTATTCACGAGAACAGCATGAGTGAAAGGGGCACCTGACTCTCTGAGTTTTATTTTTATCTGGAGATCAATTTCTACAAGTTCACATGCTGCTTTGAAGATCACCAGCAACATCTGAGGTTTATCTACAGCCAGTCTGCTCTGGAAGAATGATTAGTATTCACTCCAGAATAAAAAGCATCATCTTTAAAACCAATGTCTATACACTTTATCTAAAGCGTTCATTGATTCCACTTTAAAGGAACCCACTTGTCTCAGGAAAGTCCCATGCTAAATCTCTCCAGCCATTAGTCCTACAGTGGCTTGTCTCCTCTAGTGGAACTTCATAGCCAAATAAATTGGGGAGGTTCTTTCCTGAGTGCACCCTGGCTCCAGCAGAGAACCTGTTAGTGTTCCATCACTTTGAGACATCTTCATGTAATCAGAATTTTATTCTAAAGTAGTATAGTGGTTATATACATAAATTACCTTCCAAACCCTCCAGTGCACAAAAAATCCTTTTGTTCAGCAAAAGTACTATAAATAAGTTTCCATTTTCTTCTTCTAAAAGAACTAGTCAGGAAGCTTTGAAACACCTTGTTAGAATTCACTTTGCTGTATATTCACCCCCTATTCAATGAATCCCCAAAGCATTACCTTTATTTTATTTTTACAACAGCTTTGTGGTTCAATAAATTCTATCTTTCATTCCCCTCCAGACCCTCATCAAGCCATCTCACTTAAAGGCAAAAGATACAATCTTTGTGACAATACCTTTTTTATTTGCATTGAAGGTAATTGTTACCAGCAAGTGTTGGTTGTACAGCATGAGGGAGCCTGGTCCACATACCAAAGGCACAGACTGCATAAGGCCAAGGCATAGCAAAAAACATCACCTCAACTAAAACTGACCTGTCACCTGTATAAACACTTGACATATTAAGGATTTCCCTGTTACCCAGACCAACTCTACTCACTTCCCTACCCCCCAGTAGGACCTTGGATGGATGTCTCTGAGGACTGATAACTGGGAGTGTCCCCCAAGAGACGTCTTCCTTAGTGTTGTCCCTATTATCCAGTTCAGTGCATTTAAACATCAGGCATTTGGTAACTGCTTATGGAATGAAGGAAGGAATGAACACATTAAGAGCCTGAACCTCTTCAGCTCCAATAATGGGGATCTGGAGTGTACCAGTACGATGCCCCAACACTAGTTAAGACAAGCCAGTGTCAGTGTAGCTCCGAGAGCTTCAGAGCATCACAACTTGGAAGGCCACCAGAAAGGAACAAAAGGAGAAGGGAATAAAACCAGAGTGGAATGGGAAGAAAGACACCAGGAGAGGCTGCTAAATAGGAAGAGAATGAAAACAATCAATGACTTGCTGATCACTTGTCAAGCACTTCCTATATGCCAGGCATATTAATTCACTTCATCTTCTCAGTGCTATTGTTGAAAGTACTTATCATTATTGCCATTTTCAGATAGGAAGATTTAGAATCAGAGAAGTTAAGCTACTTTCCCAGGATCACACAGCTAGTAACTGACAGAGTCAAATTCTAAACTTGGAGAATCTGACTCCAAACCCTAAGACCCCAGACTGCACTTACCAAAGTGTATCATGCCAAATACATTACCTCCTCTGAGTATCTGATAGGTGTGTAGTGGAAAAAAATTGAAAATATGGTCACAGGCAAATTTGGAAAATGATAGGTTAAATGGGTTTCTTTACTGAAAGACGCCTCAGAGTTTTTAAGTTGATAATGAGCATGTGAATCTTCAAGAGATGAGGGTATATGTGTGTCCCTTATTTGACCATCAATGGTTTTCTTGGGGAAGCATCTTGCTGACCCAGATCCCCACTGAGAAGCACTAACCTCATATGCGCTCCTGAGTTTGTCAGGCGCCAGTTAAGGGAAGGTGCTGGCAAGGCAAAGTGGCAGAGGCAACCAAAAGCTCCGGAATCACCCCAGAGCTCTGCAGCCTCAGCCAGCCTTCTGAAGGTCCATCCGGGGGCCTTCATTTCTCCTGACTATGCAAGATAAGAAACCCATTTGCATTGGCCCATGGCTCTCTCAAACTGTGCAGTCTGCCCAACTCTCTCTGCACAGTGTCTTTCTTTGTGGACTTCACAAGCGAAATTTCTCACCTGAGTTAATCATTGCCTTCAATTCTGAACTCCTGTCCATCCTTTCTGTGAGGAGATTTGGCATTAAATCATTACAAGACAAAAGGATATACTACTTATGCCACTTTACCCTAATCTCAGGAAGAATTCTTAGAAAAGTCTGAAGTTGATGGCCATTATACTCCACTGACAGAAACATTAAAGATTCACTTAAAGATAACAAGTTAAAGACATTCTGAGTCTCATCATTGGAGAGCACCAGGTGAGATACTTTTCTTCTAACTGCCTTAGAGTCAATTACATGATGATAGCACTCGCTCCATGAAGCCCTGTTGTTCAAAGTTCAGTAAATATCTTTAAGCAGAGAAGCAATTACAGCTAAGTAACTATTTCTTGAATACTTTGAGTCTTCTAACTATTCACCACACCAACACGACAATCAGAAGCTGCATGGGCATTTCAGAGGTCAAGCTGGAGAGCTGAATTGATAAGTCTGACCACCGGTGACAGCCAGAGCCCAGGGCTCCAAGGCAATGAATGATGCCATGAAGAAGTTACCCAAGAGTCCTAGAGGAGTGACAACATTTAGCAAGTATGTTTTTGGGTTCCTAATTATAGCTGTTGTCACCAAACCAAATCCTCTAAAATACTGCCCTCATCATGTCACTCGCCTGCTCAAAGACTTTCTATGGCACCCCACTGCCAAGAAAACAAAGTTCAAATTTGGCTGATTGGTATGGAATGTCCCCTCAACCCATTTCAAATCCACCTTTCTGACTACACTATTACCAGAATTCTCTATGCTGGGCCTTCCTTCCCCTCCTCTCCCTCTATATTCCAAGCCTACTCCACACCCACCTCCATCATGAAGCCCCTTCCATCCCCATCCTAAACCATATTTGTCATCTGAAACTCTGAAGACACTCTTCAACAAGTTCCATTTCTACAAACTAAAACTTTTCCCTAACCACAAACCCATTTTAACTATGTTTGATTCTTTTTTCAGCTGAGGAGAGGAAATGACTCCTCTCTTTGGCTGTCATCTTCCACTGGAGTTCAGTAATTCTCCTAGTTTCTGGAAGATGAAACGCTCTACATCTTCCATGCCTGTGGTTTATATTTCACCAAGTGGTGTCAGCGCTGATAGAGTAACCTCCCATTTTTATTGAGCCGCACACAATGTAATTGATGACATCTGCTGGGGCTGATATTTTAAGTGAAGGCTATTCTCAGCTCTGCCTGTGCTCCTCATGGTTCTGTATATAAATAGCCAATGGCAGCTACCCCTGAGGTACAAAGTGGGGATACTCAGCTAAGGTCCTTAATTATATCCCATAAAGTCATAAGGTTTTCTGGGAGGGTTAATCTGAGCAGACCCAGTTTTCAAGCCTGCAGAGCTAGAAAAAGAGAACAGGATGGGGCTCTGCTGAATATAGCTGCCATCATTCCTAGGAGAGAAAAATCCTTGTTTGAACTGTTTACCTACTCAGGTTTAAAGACGGTGATTTTGTGGTTCCCAAAATTTCTGTGTTAACTCCCAAACCAAGGGAAGCTATCATTTATATCCAAAGTGGCAAATGACACCTACCTTGATGTATTCCTTCTCCAATATGCATTAGTAAAAGTAAAAATGTCTTCCCTCGGGAGAGTGTATTCATTTGCAAGCTTTGGCAAAGAGTAATTTTTGACAGTTATTTAGGCAACATTTGATCCTTATAGCACAAGAACCTATTTCTAGTTCTTAGCTAAAAAGAATCAGTTCACAGTGACTGTCAATTGAGTTACCTTTGCAAGCAAAAGCCTGGTAGGGTTGTTTGCAGAAGGGCTTGTTTATCAGGCACAGACAGGGAATTTGTTGCTCTTTAACTACCAGTATTCTTCATAGATCAAGTTTTATCCTATTAAAAAGTTTTAAAATTTTTGATCACTTTTAATAAAACATTTCTAAACTAAGTTACAAATGCCTTCATATGCTTTTGAGTGAATCATTGTGATGATTCAGTCATTGTTAGGATTGTAGAAGAATAATTCCGTTACCACTCTAAGGCTGCTAAGATATGTATAGTCCAGATAGAGCCTCCAAAGGAAGGTTTTGCTGGACACCTTGCCCTTTACAAAAACATATACAGTTCTCCATCTGTAGATTCACATGCTTCCCTGAACACACCTGCATCACAGCCATTAACAGATCCCACCACAATTATTGACTGATTTATTTCCCTACTCCCCACTCTGAGCTCCTGTAGGGTGGGCACCACAGCATTTTTCTCTATCCCCAGTACCTGGCTTGGTGCTTGTGCATACAGCGAAAGCTCAATAAATGTTTGAGAATGCTAGCATGCATGAATGAAAAAATTGTTACACTACTTCAAAGCATATGATAAATGTATATATGGCAATTTTAATACCATTTTTGCTTACGAGAAAACCAGAGTCCAGAGGTAGTGACCCATTAAACTGACCAAGCAGAGGGCAGAAAGGAGCACCTTCCTCCATGTCACATGTCAATGCCTCCCTCGATTTCTTTGTATCAAGTTGACCATCATGATCACATCGAATACTCACATTACAGAACTGAAGCTGATTCTCAGAAGAATGAACGCTTTGAGATGTGGTAGGTAATACTGTTTCATTGTGTTTTGGCATTAATTCCATATGAACATATGAAGTGCAATCTACCATCATTTTCAACAGCACCACACATGGAACAACGGGGGAAGGGATGTGATTCATGGCAGGTCCTCACTGTGTCTTAAATAACTCACAGGAGGACACTGTTAGTGATTTACAACAGCTATCATGAGAGACTGGTTTGATGCTTGCTGGGGGAATGGGGGTGGAGAAAGCCTTCTGTGGGCCATGCTTAAACCCAAGTAGTCATCGAGCTAACTCTGAAACAGGCTTCTATTTAGAAACCATGAAGAAGTTATTTAACAAATAAAATCGCAGTACCCTTGACAGTCTCCCAGGATTAACCTTTTTCTAGAAAGAAAGTTTCATTGTTATGGCTCATGTGAATTAGGGAAGCATCTCCAGGCATAGTCTGTTCCATGAATGAAAGCACTGCATTCAGCCCCACAATTCACCATGTTAATTTGATAATCAAATTTCACTTTTTTTAAAAACAAAACGAATCAATGATTATATTGGTCAAGCCAATTAAAAGAAATTGTTTAAATCAGCCCTAGATATAACCTCAGACAAATAACCAATTTGATAAAATAATTTCTATCACCCCAGTCAATTCAGTCCCCAAAGTCAATAAAATAACACCGCTAGCTGGCCCTTGTGGGAACATTAACTCAGCATGCAAGGAAGGAAAAATGAGACCACATTTACCACAGACTATACAGCAAGAAATATTGCATCCATTACCTTGGTCAAAGGGCTTGTTGGGATTCCAGTTTCTGAAATAATCATCCTATATAAGGAAAAAATAGAAAACAAAGGTCAGAGTTCAAAAAGCTTCTCACATAACTGCATAAAAACCTGCCTTCCTTTTCACCTCCCAAAACACAAAGGAAAACACTGAAAGCTTATAAATTTTTCCCAAAACAGGCATTAATGTGTAATAAAAAAATATCAATTTCCTCTTCAAATTCCTGTCTTTCAAACCGTATGTATTCAATACTGGGAATAGTAAAAACATTTCAGCCCAGTATAGAAACAGCGCTGCTCTTCTTAGTTTGATATATAAACCCAGACACCTTCTAAGTGCAAGGTGTATTTGCTATCAATTATACTGTAGGTGATGCCTTGCTGCTCTCAGTTATGATTAAGCCTCTGTGTTTGTAACAGCTGATAATTCAACTGTCAACATTTCTTTTACATACAGACACGCATCTTGTGGTGCACAGTTTCAGTTTTTCAATACTCACAAAACCTAAAAAGAGACAGCCTTCCAAATGTTAGAATTAACCAAAGGCGTACATTTAGCTTAATACCATTTGTTCTGGGTATGGAAAGATGAAAAAACAAAGGCTGGCCAGTCTGGTCTCTTCATAACCATGTCTTTCCTGCATTTGGGTTGCATCAATTTATGCTCTGAGGCTAGGCAATTCATTACTTTAAAATTGCAAGGATCTCAATCACTCAATTCTTCACAGCTATGTTAACTTCTTCCCCACTCCTAATAACCCTTTCCTTCCTAACAGCCACCATGTACTACCTTTATTCTCCCCATCAGCACTTTGACCCCATTGTTTCCTGGCACACCCACTGTATCAGCAAAACTGAACAGTTTGCAAGTTGAAGAGGTGTCACCCATGCACATTATCCTCATAGCATCTTTAAGGATTTGTCCCTTTGTAGTTAATATTCAATTGCTTTGCTATACGTGTTTTTGGCAGGCAGTCTGCATGCTGCAGTTTTAGAAAGCTGCCCAAAATGAAGCCTCAATATCTCTTCTGGAAAAGCTAATTTACATCAAAGCGCACAATTAGTTTAAATTATTGTCCATGCTGTGTTCTGATGCAGTTTATCTCTGACACGATCTCCTGTGAATTTTATCAGCCTCAGTGTCATTCAATTATGTAGCTTTATTATATCCTTGTTGAGTTCACCTAGGCCCTTAAATAGATTTTAGGAAACTAGCTTTAGAGTAAAATCAGAACATATTGTTTCTTGGCCAGTGATTCCATCTTCCAAAGCATTAGGAAATAAACAGCTTCCTCTGAATCCAGAGGATTCAGCACTAAATTATTTTTAGTTTCAAAGAATTGCCCACTTTGCTCTGGCTTTAGTTTTATAGAATAACTGGCCTTCTCACCCATCTGGTTAGGGAGTCTTTGAGCTCTTTACCATGAAATATCACTGAGGAAATTTAAAACAATCTCTCTGCAATATCTTTCCCCATTTATAAGTTTAAATACAATCCCAAACTTTTGGAATTGTGCTGTCAGAAACTCGGCAGCCACTGTTAAATGATTTTAAGTTAAAAGTTGGATGGCAGATAGGAAATTTAGCACCCAATTTCTAGGTTTGATGACCAAAGTGTTCTTAGCCTTAGACAACCATGTTACCAACATTTTCTGCTATTCTCAAGGGCAGAAGAGATAACCCAAGATGAACTCATTCTCACCAGTGGAGAAAAAAAGGATCAAACCGTTCATCCTTCCAACTGTGGTTTATCAATGCTCTCTCCACATACAGAGGATGGCATCACATATAATGGCAATGTGAAATCTTGTGAAATATTTTCTACTTGAACATGCTGTTCTAATAAAGCCTTTGGAAGCTCAGGCTGTGTGTCCAACAGGGAAGGGCTGGAACCAAAGACAAGTTCCTTTAACTTTAATTTCACAGGCCACATTCTCTTTGATGTCAAAGAAAGGTTTGAGCAAGTCTCAAGAACTGGATATTCCCTAATGATTTCAACATATTTTATAACTTGGATGGAATTTGAAGCATTCTTCTGGACCTTGCCACTTTTTCAGGTTAACTATAATTACCATTTTTACATATTTCTTAGGGAAAAATCACAGTTTTAAGTATAAGGCCTCCAAAAGTAGCTATCTGCATTAGAATATTTAAAGCTCATTGCAAATGTAACAATACTGCCTAATTGCTGCCACAATGTGAAAGTACACCTTGAGTGAAAACTCATTATGCAAAATGAGTCCTTCAAACAACCCCTTGCCCAGCCAGGCCAAGCAGGGAAGAAAAATGATTCTCTGCATCTGACTGCTTTTTCCCTGCCTCAGGAAAGTGGACTGCCAAAGCAAAAACCAATGAGCCAGAGCTGATAAACCTTTGTGTGTCACTGCTTTGGCTGCAGCCGAGAGAGGAAACCTCACATCAGGGGCCAAGATCATGAACACATGTGAAGGACTCTAGGCACCAGAGCCCACTTGGGGGATGGTCACTGAGCATGGGGGAGGGGTCTCTTAGCAGCCACTGCTGCAGTCGATGTCAAGAAATAAGTGCTGGAGTATACGTGATCACTCCTGCACACTGTCCTAGCTAGGTTCAAGGACTTCCACACACGGTGAGTATAAGCAGGCTGGGCTGCATCAAATAAGTCACTCTGTGTCTGGGAGAATTCTGGTGAGGCACAGTCCAAACTCAAGTGGAGAAAGCCAAAGATAAAAGACAAAAGAGAAAAGAATGGCTCCTCTAGAGCTTCACCTCCTGAAAATTTGTTCATCCCTGAGACCCACTTAACGATTGGGGTGCTCAAAGGACATAAGGATAGCTGTCAGTGGTCCTGAACCAACACCCTACCAATACCAAGGCTGGGCATTTCACCAGGGCCTAAGACTCAGGTGGCAGAGCCAGGCTTTTAAAAAAAAAATCTTATTTTCTATCTAAATAAAAACATATTGTATCTATTTTACATTGTCCTGAAATGAACAGACCCCATGACTTGCTATGCTGTCAATAATTCTATCACTTCTACCCTGGGAAGTAGTGCCGGGTCTGCCCCGGCACGACCCCAGTGCTGTGTGGGCCCCACACTTAAGCCCTGAAGCTGACAAAGTGCAAGACATTAACAGCCCTTGCCTCTGACCTTCCCTCTGGCCCAATAAAGTTATGGCTTGTTAAAATTCAAACTGTGGTGAAAGACATATTGGATAGATCAAACTTGTCAGGCAAGGCATATCTATCTGAGTTAGCCTTTTGAGTGGCAATTTTATCATCTAATGATAAAGCTTTTTTAAAGACTTGCAAGGAGCCCAGCAACAGTTAATTTTTAAACATAAACCCAAATAGAAAGATGCATATCTAAATATAGTCATTTAAGTTCAATAGCTCCCATTAATGAATTCCACAGGTTGAGGGATGAAGGATGGCAGTGTTACTACATGTCTATTTTATGGGTTACACTGAAGAATATAATTATGTCAGGCATCTTCTGGACAGGACAGAGAACGGTCTTGCTGTAAATTCTAACTAACCCATATGAGGAAAGACTGATTCCATTTCACTATAGCATTTCATAAATGAATATTATTCAACCCTTTTTTAGGGATTGTTAAAACATGAAAGACCCTATAAATGTAAACAGAGGCCCAAACTTAAGCATACTGACTTAGGTCTAGAATCACATAGTATTCCAAGGCAGCAGGAACTCTCATGAAAAGTTGACATGGCCAGGCCCAGTGGCTCACACCTGTAATCCCAGCACTTTGGGAGGCTGAGGTGGGTGGATCACCTGACGTCAGGAGTTTGTGACCTGCCTGGCCAACATGGTGAAACCATATCTCTTCTAAAAATACATAAGTAGCTAGGTGTGGTGGCACATGCCTGTAGTCCCAGCTACCCGAGAGGCTGAGACAGGAGAGTCGCTTGAACCCGGGAAGCAGAGGCTGCAGTGAGCCAAGATCGCACCACTGCACTCCAGCCTGGACAAGACGGAGCAAGACTCTGTCTCAAAATTAATTAATTAATTAATTAATTTTTTAAAAGTCACCATAAAGATCATGGTAAGAAAGTGACAAACCATCCATGTCCAGGATGAAGGAGGACGGTTGGTGTTAGTGGGAGAGGAAGAAACAGAGACTGGTAGCAAATAAGACTCCAGTTATTGTTTTATTTTCTACAGCTGATCAACAAAGATAAAACTATATTTCTCCATTTATCTCACTTATTAAATATTCCACTAAGATAGTATTGAAACCTGTGAAATTATTGGCACTCGATGGCTGGCGCAAAGGAATTTAACTATTAATGCTTTAGAGATATTCTGTTCAGATAAGCATCAATGAAAAAGAAAATATGTTTTACATATACATATATACACATTTTATATATAATATATATTATTAAAGATATATTTATTATATATTACTATATGTTTTTCATACACATAAATGTGCCAAGAGCACTCCACTCTATAATGCATCTTCCAATGAAATAATTAAGTCTGCTTAACATGAAATGACAAAATATTCTTGCTATAATTTGGGTGATTAAGTCTCTTCATCACAGATGATCATAGCCAACTACAGAACCTATGGTTCCAGCCCATTTTGAATAAGAACCTGAATTTTCTTTTACTATACCATAGCCCCAAAATGACTGATGCAATTTAGCTCAAATATTCCCCAGGGATTTGCCTTTCAAGAGGTGCCTATTTAATCTCCAAGGAATGTCAAAGCTGACTCTGAGGAAAAGATGGGGTGGCAGAACCAAATGAAAACCCAATTGCCTTGGCACCCAATTATGAAGATGATAATGTAATTTATTACATACTACAGCTTCAGATGCTACAGATCAAACACATTTAGTTCTCATGAAACAGATCGTTTCTCCTTCATACATATTTTAGCTAAGCTGTTTGAACCCTGCCGTTTCAACTGATGATTACCTGAGATAATATTAATACAAATTACCAGCCTAGAAAATAAATGGGAGCCTCATTTGTCTTGACCAGGAGGGAGCAATAGAGACATAAACTGAAGGAAGCAAATTAAAAGGAGGGCAGGCAGTCACTTTGGAGTTGTCTGTGGGCTGATTGCAGATACACACAAAATGGAGAAGCACTTCCCTGCAAGGCTAAGTAGATCAGAACTGAGTTTGTAGATCCCAGATGGAGGCACACTCCACTTTACCAAAACTGCAACCTTTAGAAAGAGATCAATGAAGGGACTGTAGCCAAACTGCTCTCAAGAGGATTCAGTGCAAACTGGTTCTATTTATCTTCACACTACTTGACTGGGGGAAATAGGAAGAAGATCTGGTTGGTGGGTGGGAGAAATGTCCCTGAAATGATAATAGAAGTCACCAGAAAAGTGAGATTTCCAGACCATTATGTAAATGCATCTGTTATATAATGTGACATTTGCCTGTAATTTTGTGTGCAATGGAAATCTCTGCTAATCAAACTATTATAAGGTACAAAACACTCCATTTATTAAGAAAGGAGCTAGCATCACACACAACTACCCTACCTCTGAGCTGTTTTCATTCACATCTCTGGGCAAATAATTTGCTGTTTGTCTCCTCCCCATCTCTGGTGAGGAGCCTCAGTGAGAATCCTTCTGAATGAAGTGACCCAGCTTGGACAGTGACTTGAGGCTTCTCAGCCTTCCATCCAAAGCTACCACTCGTGAGAACCCTGTACAACAGGGCCTGGGAGTTGTCTGCATTAATACATTTCTGTGTGCACAAATCACCCACCCCCACCCTCCACCCCCCACCCCCCAACACACACACGGGCCTAGGCCGGTTCTGAGCAGGGATGGGTCTTACTCACCTGCACATCCCCTAAGGCATCACTCAACAGCACACAGTAAATCCTTGCTAAATCACATCAAATATAAGTAAGCAATTCCAGTTTGTAAGCAATTCCATCTCTGTATCCCTGTGAAATTCCCATAACTATTACTGGTGTGTGTAAGTACAGGTGGTTGTATGTTTATACACACACTCTAAATCACCTTCACCCTGAATAGAGCAATTCTTTGATAAATTGGTCTGACATTTGGTTTAAAGTCCTCCAGGTCTTAGACAAAATGATTCAGAACAATGTCAGTTGCTCTGCTCTTTCAATAAATAACCCACCAGTAAAACACAGATAATAACTGACAATCATACTTGTACTGTAACTAATGAGAAAAGATAAAGCAGCAAATGGACTGTTTATATGCATTTGATAAATTGCATCCCTTGGATATACCAATGAAAAATAAATGTGTGTGGTACTGGTTCACTGAACTAAAACAAATATTTACTACTGAGATTTCAGATTTAGAATGAAATTTACATTTTATTTGGCAACTACTTTAATGCTATGTCTACATACAGTTGAAAAATCAAAAACCTACCTCAACTTCCTGAGTACGAAAGCATTATAAATGAGAAAAAAATAAAAGAATCACATCAAACAATAGGAAGAAATGTATACATTTTTGATAATTGCATCAAATTTTCAAATTATCATAACATTAGAAAGGTCATCCAGATATGCTCTCTTAATTCACCTACCATCATTCCTTTGAAAAGGTCCCAACAATTCACTAAGTTCATGGGAAAGGACATGAGGTTATGGGGTAGAATAACTGAAGTGGGATGAAATCTGAGTGTGGTCTAGTGATCTATATAATTGCTGCCGAACAGCTAGCAAAATCATGATTAAATCCAAACACTCAGCCATGATTACCATCCACGAGAATTTCAAATGAGTAATTGCCTGTGACATTGGTCCAAGGGGTGAAATTCAATAAAAACCCCAAGATGACATCCAAGACCAAGAGTAGTATACCTTCTACATTTCTGCAAAGAAATTCCTTTGCCTTGCAGTTTCAAAATAGCTTGAGGGGTCCTCAAACCTGAGAGAGATATGGATTTATGTTCCTAGGAAATATGTAAAATGAATAGCATTGTCATTGCTCCTCTAGCTGATTCAAGGATCATCACCAACACAAAGAGCTCCCTCTTCTTAGGGACTTTCTGTCTGTCTTGGTCAGTCCATCCAAGCTGGGGTGGAGAGAAGTAACCCACTGGCTTGTTATTTTCCCAAGGGAAAGAACTGAGTCTGAGGTTTATTCCCCAAAATATGCCCTGTGTTTGGGCTTTTCTTCTGGGGATATGAATGGGCATATGATGCTCCATTTGTACTCTGGCCAAGACATGTGTTGTCTCCTCAGACTCAAAACCATCCACAACCTTGACTTTATTAGCAAAATTATCAAATTGAGCTGGCCAAGAGCAGCCTTCTTAATATCTAGGAAGGAAAGAATAGGTCAGCACCAGGGAGTTAAAGTCAGAGAAGATACTGTAAACATGGCAGGCTTTGAAGCAGATGTGGGTTCAAATTCTGGCTCTAGCACTCACCAGCTATGTGGCCTTGCACAATCTACTCAGCTTCTCCGAGTCAATTTCCTTATCCATAAAACAAGACCACTTGCACCTACCTTGAAGGATGGTCGCAATGACTTGCAATAATGATGCAAAGTGCTTGGTACGATATCTGGCATACAGAATTAATAAATAAAAGGTACACAATTTCATGTCCATTTCCTGAGGTTTACGGTAGGGGGATGTCCCAGGAACACTGAGAGAAACATTAGTCTTTGTGGATATGTTTTAAATTTCAATAATGCAATTCTTGCATATTTGAATCTTGTCAATTAGGCCCAAGTGAAGGGAGACCAATTGCAACTGGAAAAAATAATTATGAAATACTTAAATGCATGTAGTTTTATTAGTCTCATGTATGAAGAGAGATTTTTTAAAAATCAATGAAATTTGAAAACTTGAGCTACAGGCATATTTTGTGTAAAGGGCAGACACGTACTATCTAAGATTCGGTCACACCTCTCTATTAAATAGACCCCATCTATTAAAAAAGACAATACTTACACCATTGGGCCTATTTGTGCATTGAGTGTGGCGTTTTAAACCACTGAAAGGTACTACCTATCATGTAATTGTAAACAAATTAATTAAAGTTTCAATTATGATTAACTATATCCTGATAAGGGACCTGAACCTGCTCTGAACAGGCAACATTTCTGTGTAATCATTAATTTACATGTAGAAAACAGATGGAGGAACCCTGAAAGGGTATGTCTCCTTGGCACACCAAACAAAGCCATTGCCATCTTATAGCTTATAGCACGTAAACCTTCATTTCAGAGAAAGTACAAATTATACTGGCCTGAGGCCCAGCCTTGTCTGAGTATCACAAATTCCAAATTAATTAGGTCCAGCCATCTTTCTGAGAATGCCTGCTCCCTTCCCCCACCATAGCTGGCAGGCCTCCATGAACATCCAGATGCTACCTTGTAGAGAATAAAACACCAGCTATTAACTACCACCTCACCATCCCTCCCCACTTATCCTCTCACCAAACACAGGGATTGGCAGAAGCAGTGGTTTCCACCTTGGCTGATGGCTGGGGATGCTGTGGGGCTTTTCAAACTCTGATGCCTGGCCCAGGGCAGGAGGTGCTGATTCAGTGGCTGGAGTGTAGCCTCCACACTGGGATGTTTTAAAAGCTCTCCAGGTGATTCTAATGTGCAGCCTCCATAGGAAGTCACACACTAAATCACAGTGACTGAGGTGACTGAGGGAAGGCCAGGCCCACCATGGAGAGCAAACCAGGTACAGAACATCAGGGGCCTTCTCCCCCAGCTTCTGGAGCTTTCCAGAGTTGTATCTACCACTTTCAGGGTCTGCTGCTCTAAGAGTCTCCAGCTCATTAGACAGCACCTCTGTCCACCTGCTGCTGAGGCAAGAACCCAGGCCGCAGGCTGGTCTCCTCCCTCTTCCTTCCCTCTGCCGTTCAGGCAACAACGAAGTCATCTTCACTTGCACTCCTGGGTCTCTCTCACAACTCCCCTCTCCTCTGCCTTGGGTCAGGCCTCCACAATTTCTCCTCACAACATGGCCACGTGCCCTAACCAGCCTCCCTGCCTCCCCTGAGCCCTGCCCAGGCTGTTCACACTGCCTCAATAGTGACCTTCTAAAGGGATGTTCTGGTCACATCACCCTCCTGCTTAAAATGCTGGAGGGACTCCCAGGTCAAGGCCAAGCCCATCAGCCCAGCTCACAGGACTTCTGTGCCCCAGCACCTGCTGAGCCTTGCAGTCCCCTTATGGCCACACTAGCTTACATGTTCGAGCCACCAATGAACTACGTTTTAATCCTGCAGCAGCCTATGCTCTCTTCCTTCCCCAAAACTCTGTCCATGCTATTCCTTCTGTGCCTGAAACACTCCTCCTTACCCTTCTTTTGTTAACATTTACTCCTCTATCAAATCCCAGTTTAGACACTTCTTCTCGTGGAAAGCCTTCCTTGTCCCCAATCCCTCTGCACTCGAGGCACCCCTGATGTGTGATCTGCAGCCCCCTGGGCTGCCTGAACAGAGCACTGAACTGCTCACACTGTAGAAGCTGGCTACTCCTCTGCAACTCAGCCACACAGACGGCAGTCCCTAGGGCCAGGGGCTGGGTGGCCTCACTGCCGAACCTCAGCACAGCATTCATTTGGCACCAGGTACTCTAACATCTACTGAATGAATAAGGTAACAATCCAACCTCGGCTGGTTTTTTATGCCAGTATCTTGCACTGCAGCTCCACAACTTCTTCCCCTTTGTCTCAAAACTGATGGTTCTATGACCTGGAGGTTTCTGAGGAAGGTGAAATAGATAACTCCCTTTTAGTGACTAACTGGGGCAGTAACAGGAAACTGGAAACCAATGGGGATGACACTGGAAGGTCTCAGAGGGATCAACCAGGCTCCATAGGAGGAGGACAGGTAGATTTCTGCCCAATGGCCCCACCCCACATCTACTAATGCCCTGAGTCTCCTCAGGGACCAAGAGGACTTCATGATTTGGAACACCACAGCTGAGCCAAAATCTGATACAAGATTTAGGACTTGCATCAAATCAAAGCCCAAATCAAAACATCAAAGTAATAGTAATATTAATAGTAATCGTCGTAATAATAGCAGCTACCACATTTTTTTTAATAGACAGGGTCTTGCCATCACTCAGGCTGAAGTGCAGTGGCACAATTGTAGGTCACTGTAACCTGGAACTCCTGAGCTCAAGTGATCCTCCTGCCTCATCCTCCCAAGTAGTTAAGACTACAGGTGTACACCACAATGCCCAGCTAATTTTTAAATTTTTTGTAGAGATGGGGTCTTGCTATATTGCCCTGGCTGGTCTCAAACTCCTAGCCTCATGCGATCCTCCTGCCTCAGCCTCCTAAAGTGCTGGGATTACAGGCATGAGCTACTTTTGCAATAACCATCTGAGACAAGCATCTCAGTGTTATAGTTGTGGAAATTGAAGCTTAGAGAGATAAAATTACTATACAAGTTCACACAGCTAGTGAGAAGCAGAACCAGGATTTGAACTCCATTTTTGCCTGACTTCGAAGATCATGCTGTAACCACTACGTACTACTGCTTCAATGGCATCAATGTGAACACCAGAGACCCTGGAGAGAAGGCATGGGGCTGCCTGCCCTGTGGAGATGCACCATGATACAGGAGATACCAAGAAATGGGAGGTGACAGCACAGATGACGGGCCTCTCAAGAGATTCTCACTACCACTACCAGGACTCTCATTATATCTGAAGCCTCAGCTTTCCTATCTGTGAAATAGGGGATGAAAACACCTGCTTCACAAGGTCTCTAAGTAAGTGGACAGCAGGTCTATCTGTCATGTGTCTGCCCCAAGAAAACAGGCAGGACACCCTGGATTCCTGATCCACCCCTACCCTCAGGCCCAGCCTCACTAAGATGGTTTTCTGGGAAGAATCATGGCCTCTGGCCCCAAAGAGAGCAGCCCCAAGAGCAGGCCGGCAGGAGATGCACAGGAGTCTCCTGCCTTTGTGTGCCCTGAACTGAGCACTCACACCTGTTTACCACCAGCACTCCTGGTGGCCCTGTGCAAAGTGAAACATCCAACACCAACATCCAAGCACAATGCAGAGGATGTAGTGGCTTTAGCATGAATCATCTCTCTGGAAAACTATGGCTGCAGGCTTGGCATGAAGTTTTCTTTAGCTGCAAAGTGAGGGATGCTATGGCTCCTCCTAGCCCTCCCATTCAGCAGCTTCTCTTCCAAGGAACATCTGGGAAAGAAAGCAATAAAACTCCTTTCACTGTGTCCCTAAGACTGTCCTAGCTGCCACCTTGCAGCCCTGTATCCTGAGGCTTCAGCCTTTGGATCCACTTACACAGCAGATGCTCCTCACCAAAGCCCCAGAAATAAATTGAGTCCAAGACTTTGTCCACTCCAAGCCTGTGCTGTCTTGATCTGATAATTCTCCTTTGAAATTTGCAATTTTGGAAGTGACATTTTCCCCACGGTAAGAGGTAACCAGAGTAGGCAAGCCTACCACAAATGGACCCACATTCCTGAGCCACAGTTTTCCTGTACAATCACCAACAAGGCTTCCATGGAGAAGAGTGGGCATCCCCTCTCTGAGCAACAGCCACTGCTAACAGCAGGGCCCACCACATGGGTAGAACAGTCCTCTGAGATTGACTGAAGGCTCTCCACAGAACCCACACTCCCAAAGGCTGCGGGGTCAAGGAGTCCTGAGCTACCCTGCCTGTTACCCAACAGGCACTGATGCAACTCTGTAATTGTTGTAACACAATTTCTCCTCCCCAGCACTGACAGAAAGATGCCTGATAGAAACAGATGACCACGAGGCACTTCAGCCAGGCTCCACTCTTCATAACTTGCTCAGCTGACCCCTTGGACAGAGAGATGACGTACTGATGTCATGTGGACAAGATGGATGGTCCAGAGAACCTACAAGAGAATTGTCTTTAGAAGAAGAACAATGCACATGAGTCCCCAGATAGTAGTCCTAACCCCACTATTGAGGACCCATGTACTAGTCTATGCCATGAACAACTGGCTGTCCTACTTCCCCCCAGGGGGAATGCTATTATCTGGTCCCACTTATTTAGGGCCTGGGCACCCACAGAGACAGAGTGAGGCTAAGACTAGGAAAGAAATGGAGATCAAAGGCTCTAGGACCTCAATGCCCGATGACACATCCAGATCTAACCTATAAGCACTGGGGAGCCCCTGGAGGGCTTATTTGGAGGGTGACTCCACCAAACTGGTATTTTCTAAAGCATACTGCACTCTCTCTGTGTGGGACAAATTAGACGGAGCCCAACTGAAACCAAGGACACCAGTGAAGACTAACAACTACCCTTACCCTCTTGAAACCCATGGTCTAGCCAGAGGAGAAGTAACAAGAAATGTAACCAGATTAAGCATAACATGACCTGGTAACTATCACTTAGAAAAATTAGCTATGGGTACACAGAGGAAGAAGTCACAAATTATTCCAGAGAACCAGGGAAGATTCTACTGAGGAAGTACCACTGAAGCTAGCTCTTGAAGGACAGTTTTCCAGAGGATGGACACACAGTGGAGCAAGAGAGGACATTGCATTCAGGGGATCTGGCAGGTGCACGATCATGCGGTCTTTGCCGCAGCAGCTCTAAGCTATGACAAAAGGCCGTGAAGCATGAGCCCAGGTGCAACAACAGAGAAGAGACAACGGGAGATGCTGGCAGCTCTACTCAGTGTCTCCTGCACCTCTCAGTCTGCCCTTTGCTCTGTGACTAGGAAACTCTGTAGCTACTGCAGCTGGCTGCCGGAGATAATGCATATGACAATTACAATCCCTCCACTTTAGCTGGAAGGCTAAGCCATGACACTGTATCTATGCCACCCAAGGGACAAGAAGCAAGCTCACACCCTGGCCCTTCCAATCCAGCAGCAAGTTTTGCCATGCCACCTGTTATGGACATGTGTGAATCATTATGAAGCATAATTAAAACCAACTAGTTTTCTGCCTGCCCTCTTTCCCTCCTAAAGAGACATGCTGAGAGCTTGCTGTACCTTTCCTTTGTTAAATAAGAAAACGTCTTTCCCTCTGAAGGTGAGCTCATAGGGCCATGCCATGTCTCACGAAACCAGGACCCTGGAGGTCCCCCCCACAGCCAGTGATCATGATTCATGGCCTCTGGCTCTCACTCGGCCTTTGAAAGGTCACACTCTAGTTTGCAGGGGACTAGAGAAGGGGAAGAGGAACAACCAGGGTTCCTAAGTCCCATCTTTTAAAAAAAAAACTCTCCAGGGTAAAATTATCAGGTAAGATCATTTATATGATAAAAAAATACACATCAATAAGGACATAGTTATTTCTTGTAAGGAGCACCCAGCTGACAGAAATCATATAATACTTCTATGTTTTCTTTTCATTTATTATTTGGGGAAACAATAGGAATGTTAATAACATTGCAAGTCCCTTCCAGTCCTAACATTGTATGATTTCTAAACATGTCAAATGATAAATCAAATATGCCTAAAAGCTCTGTGTAAATAAAGTAGGAGCAATTTTCAGACTAGCAAGGACTGGAATGCACTGAAAGAATACAAGGCAGACTAAAGCAATAAGCTGCTTTTGCTTTTCTTTTTATTTTTGCTTCCAAATTTTAAGGACCTAACATGAACACAAACAGTAATTATGTCCTAGATCTTTAAAAATCCCTTTCCTGTTAAATAACTTATGAATATTAAAGAAAGATTCCAGTTGGATTTTTCTCATGATGCCCAGAACTACTAAAACAGAATCTCTTGAACAAATTACCAAGACCAAATCCTTTGGCAAAATTACGTTCTCTTGCAAGTCGAAGACTCTAGGGGAAAGTTACATAGGAAGACATGAGAAGAAAACAGAAAAACAATATGAAAGAAGACTAAAGATGCCACAGTGATTACTTCATCCACCTTGTAAACACAGCCCTGGTGCACCAATCCCCTCCTCCCAGCGCTCAGAGGCCTGCAAAGGAAGGACAGACACCTCCACCAATGTGCTGGAAGCCTCAACCATCCTTACATAGTGCCCATGACCCACTGTAAGAAGAAGAGAAGGGAATACAGAAAAGGATTAGAGAAAAATCAAAATGGTAAAGATAGTTATGGGAATATGAAGGGTTTCTTCCTGTTTCTACTTTACTACTTTTCGATTTAAAAAAACAACATGGATTACTTCTTAAATTCATATATTGTCTATATATTCATTCATTTATTTATTCATTCAATCATTGACTCATTCATTTAAAGCCCTCTGGGGTAGGTATAAGGAAGACGGCATCACCCTAACATTATAATCTGGGAAACTATAGCCCAGAAAAGTAAAATCATTTTTACATGAATTCACATAGCACTAAAATCTACAGTATAAGGTCCACGTACACCAGTGGCATAGACTCTGAGAAAAGTATCTACATCCCAGACATGAGCAGTAAAAATGAAGAGCTTCTTGGGCCATGATCATGGCTAAAGTCCAGGAATGTTTCCAGGCAGCTGAATGGAACCACAAACCCTTATAATTAGCCTGTTTCTGGGATGGCAAATAGTGTCACCCATTCATTTATTTCTTTTGTCCTGGCATTTCTGTACCCTATTAAGAAATGAAAGATCTGAAATAAGCAAGGAGTGACCCTCAGCTCACCCACCAACACACAGCCCATGGCCCATTCCAGAAATATGCAGGAGAAAGCCCCAGAAATCACGTTTACCCACAAGGCGGTGACAGCTCCTGCAAAAGATCCAAATTGTGGCTCGATTTGTTCAAGCATTCGGGGCTCAGCTATCTCATCTAATTTACCAGCAAGACACACAAGTCACAGCTAGAACTGAAGGCACCCTGTCAGGGCTGCCTGCTGGAATTATTTGGGAACAATACTGTGTGGGTTATTGTCGAGCTGCCCATCACAGCCTCGGATGTCCGTTTCTCACACCTCTCTTCACAAAACTCAGCTCTTAGCCCAGCTTGGAGCTAAAATTAATGGTCTGTTTCCTGGTCTAAAACATGAAATATATGAACAGCTATGGCAGTTTTTTAACTGGTAACTTTTCTTGATGTTTCTATTGCCATTGCCTAAGTGACTCTGGACAAGCATTTAACCTTCCTAGGCTTCAGTTTCCTCATCTGAAAATGAGGGCAATGGTGCCTACTCTATCACGTTAACGGGAGGATTATTTGAGACTTACATGCCAAACACCCAGCACATAGGATGCACCAAGAAATGGTAACTATATTTTGTAGTTGACCCCAGTATATCCTCTGCCTTACGCTGATAACAGAGTTTTAAAAATATACCACTACTTTCCTCTGGATTAGTATATTTGTGATGCTGCCATTCTGACTCTGAGGAGATTTTTAAAAATCAAATCTGGGTGATAGCTGCATTGGAAAAGCGGCAGCCACTGCTCTGTGCAAAAGTGTAAATAAAATGCCACTTAAGTAATCACATTACTCACAGCTTAACGTATGCAGCTCAGAGCTGCAAGCAAACACGCATGTGTGATGGATTTCTCATTATCTGTTGACTGCCACTGCAGTCCATCCAGCTGTCTGCAGGCGTCCTGCCTGGGAACGTCTACATCAAATCCTGATGGGCCCACACTCCTGCTATCAGTGGGAACAGACCCAGCAGGAAGGAGGTGATGCCTTCATAATAAGGTGATAAAGCAAACAGAAATGTTTGTTTGGAGAAAAGCTGCCAGGTTCAAAGTCAGCCATTAAAGGTCCCTTCCTTAGCTTCCAAATGATGCTGGGACTCTCCAACATCATTTGGGCCAGAGAAAACCTCTAGTTTCTTCCTCCCGGTCCCTGCCATGAAGAGACTTGGCCTCCTCAGAAGCTATGGTATCATCTACTTTTGACACAGCAGTGCCCAGTGCCAGACCAGGCACCAAAGGAGAAAACCCAGAAATACTGCACTAGACTCTAGCTCCTCTCTGAAGTGGGGCTCTGAAATCCCAGGGGTTCCCATTTGACTAAAGCTGCCCAGAAAAGTGCCAAGAACTGACTGCAGATGCATTAGGTGCTTAGACCTTTTACACTCTGGATAGATACAGAACTTGTGGAGAAGCCACTTCACAATCCAACTGCAAGTGTGCAGTGCAGATGTGGGCATCTACAGGGGTACAGGCTGGAATGTCCTCAGGTAAGGATGCGAGGCTCAGTTCCTCATGTTAAATCTGATCCTCTGAGGCACGTGCCACCTTTCCTTGGGGACGGGGCTGCCTCCAAGTGGGTATCTTTGATTGGGGTAAGGTTTATCCTCGGAGACTCTACCCCTTTTGCCTCTACCTCCCAGTGGAGCTTCTGTGCCCTCATGATCTTCTTCCCTACCTTTGCTCCTCAACACTTGCTCCTGGATCCTTCCTCAGCTCCCAGTTCACTCACATGTTATAAGTGATCCAAGCCTGAAGTCACAAACTTCTACTAGGGTGTCTGCCTCCTGAATTTATGGCATGCCTGTCGGCCTCAGTCAGAAAAGGATGGAAAGTGAGGACACTTAAGAACTAGCAGAGACCAGGCGCAGTGGCTCAGGCCTGTAATCCCAGCACTATGGGAGGCCGAGGTGGGCAGATCACTTGAGGCCAGGAGTTCGAGACCAGCCTGGCCAACACAGTGAAACCCCATCTCTACCAAAAAATACAAAAATTAGCCAGGTGTGGTGATGTGCACCTGTAGTCCCAGCTACCTGGGAGGATGAGACAGGAGAATCACTTGAACCCAGGAGGTGGAGGTTGAAGTGAGCCAAGATCATGCCACTGCACTCCAGCCTGGGTGACAGAGCAAAACCCTATCTCAAAAACAAGATGAAACAACAACAAAAAAAACTAGTGTAGAGGTAAAAGGGAATGAAAATATTCTGCAAATAGCATTCAAGGAAGAGACAGTGACCAAGAAAATGAGCATAGTCAATGTGAAAACATTTTCTACTACAGACCTGAAATAGGCCCAGTAGGCAGCAGAGCAAGGACCCAGGTCCTAGAGGAGGTAATGGTACCTTGCCATTTTCTAAGCAGAAACCAAGAAACTGTAACTTGAGCCTGTGTTCACCTACAACAGGAAGCAAATGAATGTTTACTGAACATCCATGGCCTGCCAAGCACCGCACTCTGTGCTTTACGTAGATTATTCCACAATATCATCACAATGACTTTGCAAGGATGATGGTGGCCTCTACATTTTGTAGCTGAGGAAACTATGGCTCAGAAAAGTTAAGTAACCTGTTCCAGGTGACACTAGGCAGGAAACACAAGAGCCAGCAGTCACATCTGGTTCTGTCTAACTGCTCCTTCTGTGCACCACGATAGCCTACCGCCCCAAATTGGCTACAGATTCCACCAAATTCTAGACCATCATCTCCCAAAGGGTGAACTCTGCTGCACCCGACTCAGACCCATACAACCAGCAGGGACTCAGAACAGGTATTGGTTGAATCAAAGCTGCTACATGGAGAAATTATGACTCCTCTTGGCAACTAACAATTCTTTTGAAGGAAAAGGACAACCCTTGATAAAGCCCAGGGAAACTGAGCTTTCTGTGCTAAAACATGAGTGAACACAGGATTTAGAAGGAGAGGGGAGAAGAACTGAAATCCTAAGAGACATCTGGAAGGAAGGGGATGGAAGGACAAGGAAGGTGCTGGGCCTGGCTCTGCACTAGAGTAAGGTCAGGAGAAAGCCAGTCCATGGGAAGGGCCCTCGGGTGGCGGAGTGACCTCATGAAAGGAGAAAATACACGTTTAATTACAAATTTTGAGATTGTCTGTTGTGGAGTGTGTGAGGTAAGACCCATCCTCAGTCTCCCACACAAAATCTTTAGTGAATTCCACTGGGCACACTAACACCTGTGTGCAAATGACTCCTCTTTGGGAAAGGAGGGGTGGGTTCAAAGAGGTGGCAAGTTCTGTGACTGTGAGGGAAGCTCTGGGAACTACAAGATGAGGGAACAGCTGGTCCCAAACCAACCTTGCTATGACACTGGACCTCTGCATGGCTCCTGGGTAGAGATGGGCAGTGGGCAGAGGATAAAGCAGAAGTCTCGCTCATACAGCGTTTGTTTACACAAGTTCTGGGGAGGGCCAGTTCTCAGTGTATGGAGAACAACTCACTAATGTGCATCAGCCCACAGTTCGATATGTGAATTGCCCCAGACTGATGTGCCTCTGTCCCCAGCAGCAGCACAAGCACAGATCGGGCCCAACAGCCTAGCGGGTTGCTCGCAGACACACACACGTTAAGAAACCTGGGGCCCGTCTCACTAAAATTAGATGCAAATTTGATTTTGATCATTGCTTGTCTTCCTGCTGGTCCTTGCATTCTTCTTCCACACAATGATTATACCTGATGACAGAACTGGAGAAAATATTAAATAAATTATGAACACATGCTCAACCACAGCAACACAGATCTTTTGTGTTATTAACATTGTCTCTCCGCTCTTTAGAGGACCACATTATTCTTGAATCTTTCACAGCTAAAATCTACCTGGAAACATAAATTTCCCTCACTGTAATGTGAACAAGTCCCCTAACAACAGCAGCAGTTCATTACCAAACCATTTTGGGTTAGATTTCTCCAAGAAAATAAATAACCAGTTTAAAGACCATCAGAAAAATGGCCCACTCATATTCAGCTTAAACATGGTTATTTATTAGAAATCATCAAGAGCCACTCACACCTGTGGTAACTATTAGCACAGAAGGTCCTCAGTGAGGTTTCTACTTAAAGACAGGAAAAAGACATGAAACATGGAGCTGCCATGGCATTCCATTTTGAATAGATCCGCATTTCAGCCTCGCCTTGGCCTTTGTGTCTGCTCTTGGTAATGGAAGCCTTTTGCACCAATTGTTCAGGCATGGAAGAGCCCTAGGGAGATATTTGTAAGAGGGGAGAATACCACATGTAGAGCCACTACTCTGTGCCAGGCAGGGCTCACCCTCCAAAGTGGAAGTCAGCACAATTGTTTTTTTTTCTGTAAAGGGCCAAATAGTAAATAGTTTAGGTTTTGTAGGCCATATACAGACTCTGTCACACATTCATCTTCTTTTTAACCCCTCCTTTAAAAATCATTCTAAACTAGCTGGCCTCAGCTGGAGCAGGCCTGTAGGCTGAGTTTGTCCATCCTGCTCTAAACAGACTACATCTCTTAATGTTCTTCACCACCCTAGGTGGTCAATGCTGTTTTTACCATTTTAAAGATAAAGGGAATGAGGTGCTGAGATGTTAGGGAACCTGCTTGAGTTCACACACTTGGCTAAGTGTCAAAGTACAAAGCCAGACAGGATCTAAATCTAGGTCCATTCGTTTTTAAAGGTCAGACACTTCCCACTATATCACATGGCCTCAAAAACATTCTAAATTTGGCAACTCTCTTCTCAGAAAAGAGTGAATTTATACTATGAGTAAGAAGGGATGTAGGGAACTCATGTTTCTTGAACATCTATGTGTTGCCCTGGCCACGAGAGTCCACAGGGCTGCCATGGATGGTTGTAGAGGTCACTCGCTGAACAAGAATGCCAGGTCAGGAAACTAACGCAGGCTGAAATCCCATCTGCACTGCACACAGTAACCAAGCACCCTGGAGCAGGTCTGCACTCACCCAGAAGGGCCCCTCCTTCTATTTCTTACTAGGCCCATGGTGGCTGCAGCAGCCCTGCTAGTGTACCTCCCAGGGAGGCAGAATGAGGGAGGACCAGCCTCACCAAAATCCAGGGGAGACTGCAGCCTAGAACAGCAAAGGGAGATAGAATAGAGTCTGAGTGTGTCAAATCACAGAGCAGGAGGGTGGTAGGTGAAGCCAGTGACAGGGACCCAGGTACCAAGTCTCGGCCACAAGGAGAACAAAGTTCCCCCAACAACCTTAGGATAGAATTTTGCAGTAAGAAGACAAATAGACCACTGTTTCACACACAGTATGAATTAACCTACATCATTATCTCAAAAGGTAACAGTGGAAAATAGGTACTTTAAAGGAAGAGTTACACAAATTCTATTCAGTTCAACAATTATTAGCTCTCTTAGTGATCACTTTACAAGAGCTTATTAAAAGGCAACAGGAGGTGCTGGAGAATTTCCCTAATATCTTGATGTTTATATTCTACAGGTGCCATCCTTAACAAAAACACACTGTTAACCTGGAAGAAAAATAGGTGGCACCCAGGGTCACACTGCTTTTCAGTTGGTCCTGCAAGCTCCCAGCCCACAGTTCTTCAGACCATTGCCTCCAAAGTCATCAGCCAAGCATTATGGGGACATACAAGTCCCAACTTGGCTGCAATGGTGCAAACTGTTTCTGCCCTAAAGCTCCCTGTCAGAAGACAGCCGGGGTCCAGTCCCAAGACTGACTGTATGTCCTGCTCATCATGCCCCTCCTCCTAGACTCAGACCTTCTGGTCATAACTTGCAGGAGGCAAACTAAACCAAACACCACCAGAAGCGCCTCCACACAGAGGCATGCTCCTGCCTCAGGACTCGACGAGACTTCCTTGCAGTGACAATGCTGGCAAAGGGTCCTTAAGCACCCTTGAGGCTTCTGTTCTCCCCCATCCTACCCAACTGGAAAAAATATATTCAGAATCGTCTCCCTGAGATTGCAGAGGGCAAAAATTTAGTGAAATTGATAGGCACTAGTTAACAAATGGAAGAAACTACACTTTCCATTTTTAATCTCCAACTTTAAGGACAAGATTTTTCTCAGATGCCTCTAACAGTTTCTGCAATTGTCTCTAGATAGACACTAGTGAAGAGAGAAAGCAAATTTCTCCCTGCAATTACTAAGCTCTGAACTCCTAAACAGCCAATTTTTATGCTGTCACTGTAGTTGTGTCTATGGACAGCTGGTTCAGGCTAGGGCAATCATTCCCAGAGCCCTTCACTACTGCTAAATGCAATGTGGAAAATTACCCAGAAAACAGCTGTTTGTGCTTTAGGCGGTACCTACATGGGGAGAGAAGCAATGGGCGGGTAGAAGTCACAAGCCATAAAATTGAGAAAATACTATTTTCAAGTTAAATGCAAAGGGAAGTCCCATTACAAGAGGTAATCAATAATCAAGAAGAAGGACAATAAGAAAAGACCCTCTGGTTAAAGAGAGAAGGGAAGCAGCAAGAGTCCCCTCCAAATGACAAATAAGTGAGCTGTAACAGTCCCAGAGAGACTTCACCACTGTTATGGTCCCAAGAGCATTGATGGTGCTCACTCAGCAACAGGGAGCCAGGTGCAGTCCTCAGCTTCTGTGTGATTTTCTCCTTCAATGCACACAACTCCACAATGTAGAGGCAGCTTCTATCTCAATTTTGGTAAAGTCCGTGGCTCAATGCACACTGCTACTGACTTTTGAAAGAACAAGTAATGGCAGCATACCTATTACTCCTTTCCAACCATAGGCCAAGAACCTAAGAGACTTAGAACCCTTGGACATACCCAATCCTAACTCTGTCCCAGGTCTTGACAATAAGCTGCCCACAACATAGAAAGACCAGCACAGTGTCCTGAATCCTACACAATGCTTCCCCTTCTAAAGGCCCTATCTTCCCAGGCACAGCCAATTCTCACCCTCTACTTTGAATCCCTCTTACTTGTGAACAATTGGCCAGTGGGGTATAAAGCAAGGGTCTTTAATCAGTGAATACAGAGAGGGTCCAGAAGCAGCCAGAGAATCAAATCGCTAGCCTCTCCTAGGTTCCTGAGACCTGGCAGTCATTTGCTGCCAAGCCTGGACACCAGGCTACATTTAGATGGAAAATCTGGACTCACAAAGATTTTTACATACAGAATTCTAAGCAAGGTTATTGAAGTCCCTCATGGTTTATCCAGAACCTCCAGGCTCTCCTAACTGTACCAGGGGAACAGGACACAATGCCATCTGGAATGATGTTTCAGTAAACAACTTTAAAAGCCACTAAGGTGACTGTTGACTTCATTGATTTATTTCTGTGATGGAGAACTGGGGAAGGAAAAGCTACCCAATTTTTCCTCAGTACCAAACTATTCATAGCAGAAAGCTCGAAATGTGGTTTGATTAGCTTAATGCAAACTGCAAAAAGCAAGGATACAGAGCAGTGCAGTAGAGTACTGAGCTATGGGGTCCAACAGAACCCAGCTTGAGTCTTGGCTTCAACAAGATTATTGACTACGTAACCTTAGAAATGAACTGAACCTCACTTATCCAATCTATGAAATGAGGTTATTAATGAAGCAAGCTTCATAGAGTTTACCAAGTCAAAATGAGTTAATCCATGTAATGTGCTTAGCTAAAGGACTGATGAATGCTCATTAGAAGTAATACTCTTGTTTAATAAATGATTATAAATTATATGTATTTTAACCCTTACCTCCTTTTTTTCTTTCCAAGGCCTGCTCATCATATAACTATTTTAAGGGAAAATGGTTAAAGGAAATACTTGATTGGCTTGTTGCTTTTCTTTAAAACATGGCACATTCTGGTTCCATGGTCTAAAATATGATCCAAAGAGCCAGTGACTCTTTGGATTTTACCCAGTGGAAATGAGTCCTTTAAAAAGAGGTCTAACATGTAAGCCAGAGGCAAAGGTGGGAGAAAGTGGTACTTTTTTATCATAAAGAAGCAGCAATTCAGGGGAGAAAGACAACAAGTTTCCCAGCTAGAGATGTGTTGGTTGAAGCTAGAACAAAGCCATTAGAGCTGTATATCCTGCTCAACAAGAGGAGGAAAACCACATTTTCCCAGATCTTGCTTTACAATGCATAAGGGAATGAGCATGCAAAGAATAAAATTCATAAAGCATCTCCCACCTCAAAAAAACACCAAAAAGAGAGTGAAAAGCCAAGCCACATAGTGAGAGAGAAGATACTTGCATCACTTAAAACCAACAAATGGCTTGCATATAGAACTTATACCAATCAATAAGAAAAAGACAGATAATCCAATTAAAAATAAGACACAGAAAGTATGAATAGCCACTTTACAAAATAGGATACCCATAGGCCAAAATATACCAGAATGCCTAAAAACTAAAAGATAATGGCCATACCGAGCATAAGAAAAGATGTGGAGCAACTGGAACTCCTGCACACTGCTGGCAGGAGGGCAGCATTAAAGTGCTACAGCTGCTTCAGAAAACTGTTTGGCAATAGGAACTGAAGATAAGCACATGAACCTCACAGCCCAGCAACTCCAACCCTAGGATTTTACCCAATAGAAATGAGTACAGGAATACAAAAAGATCTCAACAGAAATGCTCACAAGCAGAAATACTCAAAATTACCCTCATTTGAAAAAACTCAAATATCCACCAGGAATATTAATCAAATGGACATTGTGTTATGTTCACACAACTGAATTTTACACATAAAAAAAAATTGCTAAGCATTACCAGAGATAATATTACCTACATAACAGTGACTGACAAAAGGCCAGACATAGAAGAATATAAACTGTGTGAGTCCATCTATCCATCTATATAAAGTTCAAAAAAGGGCAAAACTAACATATGATGAAAAGTTAGAACAGCAGTATCCTTTGGAAACAAGGGAGGTGAAAGGAGTCAGGAGGAGAATACAATTAGGGGAGCATGAGCGAGGCTTTTGGAGTAACAGTAATATTCTGTTTCTTGATCTCGGGGATGGTTACATGGGTGTGCTCACTTTGTGGTAAGTCCATTCTATTCATGTACTTTGCACACATGCGTATCACATTTTAATAAAGGTTTGAGAAATAAGTGAAACAGAAACAGGCTATTCTGATGTCTTGATATGATTGACATGGGCCACTGCTTAGTTGTAAATAAAGAAATACTCTGAGCCAGAAAAAGGTATTTCCAGGGAAACCTTCATATGGCAGAACGGACAGGTTTCCTAATACCAGGTGAACTGCTGAAGGCGCACATCCCACAGTTAGGGAGAAGCGGGGCCCTTGTCTAGTCTCAACCCTGACAGGTCTGGAAAGCCAGAAAGGCACAAGGGAAGCCTAGTACTGGCACAAGTAGTAATTAACATATTGATCGCTTACTAAGTGCTGGTATCTTTCCAAGTGCATAAAACATCTCAATTGATGTAATCCTCATTACTCTCTATTTTATTTTTCAAGTGAAGTAACTAAGCACAGAGGAATTTGGGGGTTGGCCTGAGGACACACAGCTGGTAAGAGCCAGAGCCTAAATTCACCTGGTAGTCTTGATCCAGAACCCACATGCTTAACAGCACAATTGACCACCTCCCTGAACTACCTGGCGATCTATAGAACAGGAAATCCATCCATCTGCCTCAGCAGAAGCATGCATGCCAGCCCAGAAAAGAGCAGACAGACACTGGAGGAGCAGAGCCACCAGGGATGGGCACCAACCACATGCCAGGCAACAGGCTAAGCAAGCTCTCTGTCCCAAATTTGATTTAATTCTCACAACAGTCCTCTAATCTAGCTATGATTACTGGCCCTATTTGAAAGATGAAAAACGTGAGGCTCAAAAGAGTTAACTTTACACAGCCAGGGAGGGGCACAGGCAGGTTGCAAGTGTGTAATTCCTTCACCTGAAAGGTCAGTAAGATCTCCCAGGTCCTACAAACCAGAATCAGAACAGGCCCTGACATCACGGTGTTTCCATGGCAACTCCAGGAGGCCACCACAACTGAGGTCAGGTATGGGCAGAGGAGTTCACACCTATAAGACTGCTTTATAGGTCCAGGCTAGAACCAAATGCAGCAAATAACGGAGCTCCCTTGAGCAAGGAGAGGGGTAAGCTGAGCTATGAGAACTCCATGCAAATGAAAGCTGATGGGAGGCTTGGACATGCCCTGCCTGGAGTGGTGGAGAGGACCTCTGTTTTATCTGTCCCACAGGCTTCCCCCTTCTTCCAAGCAAACCATTTACCTAAGGTCCAGGCATGGCTGACCACACCCCCAGCCAGGCTGGCCACTGTGAGCTCACACTCCTTGCCACAGCGATGCATCAAGGAATGGATGCATGACCTTCACAGCTTGGTAAAAACCCTTCCTGTTTGCATGTGGATGCCAGAGAGAAAGGGTTCTCTCTCCACATGGCCCTATTAGGAAGAGGCTGGCTTGGAACTGCCAGAGAAGATCTTCCCAGTCATGTGATAAAAGCATCTCTGAGAATAAATCCAATGTGCCAAAGGAGCTGCAGCCAAGAGAGAGGAGAAAGCGAGTGCAAGCCTGGATGCAGCCACGCCTGAAGTCCAACAAAGAACTTTCAAATTACAGGGAACAATAACTCGGCTTTGTATGTAAGCCAGCCTGAACTAAATTTCATTCATGTGTAACCATGAGAATCCTAACACAGTAGAGGTCTCTGGATGAGGTATGAGGAAGGAATATTTTCCAAAGCAAGAAACTGCAGACTAAAGGGGGTGAAGCTGAACAGTCTTAATTACCCCTGAGGAGAGTTTCGAATGGGAACTACCCTAAGCTAAACCCCTAAAAGTGTTGCTCAGCATCCAGAAAAGGAAGGAGCTTGGTTTCATAGGAAAACCCTATGCTGTCCATTCACTGGTATAGTTAAAAAAAAAAAAAAAAAAAAAAAAAAAGTTGGAGGAGCCAGACCAAAATGCTGGGGCAGCTACCATGGGTGTGGATGTGATCTGAAAAGACGGAGTCACCCATCACCTTCCAGAGAAAACAATTGTTAGAACGAAGCCCTTCCCAGGACAGAACTAGTGCATAGCCAGCTAGTCTTCTGCACATGAATCTCTACAGCGTAATGCATTGACGCATCTTTAAGATTTTCCTTTGATTTTCATTCCATACAGGATTCAGCCACTGAGAAAGAACAAAATGGTATTTTACTACCTGTAGATACACATCCTAACTTTTAAATTCGTATCTTCAGATAGGAAGGGAGTTGGCAATAAGAGGTAATTAAACCCATAAATCCACTGATTTATCACTGGACAAACACGAAACTGGCACCATGACAGTAAACTCTTTGCAGGCCACATTTCCCTCAGAGTCGCTGCTGCAAACACGGCGGAAAATCCTGATTTGGAGTAAGAAATAATTCCATTTTAATCTTGTTTATCTTCTTGTAATCTTGTTTATTACTAGGGTCCCTAGTAATCCCCTGTGACCAGTACCCATCTGGCACATTCTTTTAAGAAAACTGTGGCCACTGCTGTTTCATTCAATTCTGCAGTTGGTTTGCTGAATTTTTTTTTTTTGATGTACATTGTAGGCCACTGGGTATTGGGCTTATTTCTTTAAATAAATCTAATAAATGAACACACAGCACCATTTATTTCAGGAATATTTTGAAAGCACAAATAAGACTTTGGCAGCTTTTATTAGAGCACATGAAATGCTGTCTCCAGGGGAGTTCACAGAGCCCAACAAATTAGTTTAATCTCAAGTGGACCATGATGAAGGAAAGTGATCCACCAAAGCAATATGCAATTAGTACTAATATTCTGCAATTCTGTAGCTTGCATCATCTGAGCATTTTAGGATGGACTACATGCTTTAATAAATTCTGACAATGCCCTCTAGAGCTTCAAATCTCAAACTTTAGCCTGCATCAGAATCACAGAGGAAGTGAAAAAAAGAGGCAGATCCCTGGGACTTACCCACAGAAATTCTGATTCAGGAAACCTGTCATGGGGCTCTGAAATCCCACCTTGCCCCCTCCCCAGTGTGACTGTGCTCCTGGTATGAATCATGAATACTACCATAAAGAAAGGTAATACCACTTTCCCTATACATGGACAAGAGCTCGGAATAAGCAGAAGCTTGACACTTGCTGTAGGGCAGCGCCATCCAATAAAACTTTCAACGATGCACCGGGCGTGGTGGCTTACGCCTGTAATCCCAGCACTTTGGGAGGCCGAGGCAGGTGGATCATGAGGTCAGGAGATCGAGACCATCCTCGCTAACACGGTGAAACCCCGTCTCTACTAAAAATACAAAAAAATTAGCCGGGCGTGGTGGCATGCGCCTGTAGTCCCAGCTACTCGGGAGGCTGAGGCAGGAGAATGGCATGAACCCGGTAGGCGGAGCTTGCAGTGAGCCGAGATAGCACTGCACTCCAGCCTGGGTGACAGAGCGACACTCCATCTCAAAAAGTGGTGCTGGAAATGGTCCCTATTCTGCACTGCCCAAAACAGTAGCCACGTGGGCTAATGACCTCTTGAAATATCACTAGTATGACTGAGGAATCTTATTTAATTTCAATGAATTTAAATTTAAATGGCCACATATGTCTTTTGGCTTCTTTATCGAACCATATGGTACTAGATGAAACAGCAGCATCTAAGAAAAAATAATTGAGAGTTAGCTGTACTAGATCATATTTATTTCCATCATGAGAAAAACTACAGCAATTTCCTATATTAATAGATACAGGCAAAATGGCTTGGATTGAGTACATACTGTGCATTATAAGTCTCTCAAAAACCCTGTATTAGTTACGTTTTATAGGTGAAGAGACTGAGATCCAAGAAGCTAAGTGATCTGCCCAAGGATGCAGGGCTGGCCATGACACAGTCAAGAGTTGAACACAAGTCCTACAATTCCAACACCCATGCTGTCTCCATCACAACACACTGCCTCCATGTAGATGAGCTCAACTGAAAACACAAAGGCCAAGGCCGTGGAAGTTGTCACCTCCCTTATCTCAAACTGACATTTTCCATTATTTTCCACATATCAGCTGGCATTCCTATCCAGGGTTCTATACATAAATAAAGACAGCATCCCACAGAGAAGGGAAGATGTTCCAGGACCAGGATTTGACCCTATTGCTTCTCCTACTTTCCATCTCTCCCCTCTGGTTCACTCTGCTCCAGTCACTCTGATCTGCTGCTGCAGCAACGTTTCAGGCACATTCTTGCCTCAGGGCCTTTGCACTTGCTGTTTTCTTATCTGAAATATTTTTCCTTCAGATATCCACATAGCTTACTACCTCTTTCTTGAGATCTCTGCCCAGCTGCCCTTTACAAATGAATCCTTCCTTCACTAGCTATTAAAAGAAGACCAAACTCCTCTTTCCACCCCCATGATCTCCTACTTCTGGCACTGCCCTTCTCCCTTTATTTTTCTCTGTAGGATTCATCACTCATTTATTGCCTGTCTTCCTCTACTCCCTCTAGGACATCAGCTGCATGAGGGCAGGTATTTCATTCTGGTCACTGATGCATCCCAGCACTTGACCCACGGGAGATACTGCACAAATACCCTGAATAAATACCTAGATATACAACCAAAGTTCACCTGCATGGCTGCAATACAGCTGTTTTTTGTTCTTTATGCTTTTCTGTACTTCCCCAACATTCTACAATAAACTATGTCCCCTGCAGTCACAAATCGACATGCCTTTCACATAATGCTACTCAGTGGTCACTGTGTTGCCCTAAATGTCACTGCCTCCATGAAAGCTCACTTTATATTTACCCTACTTGCCACTGTTCCTCCTTAGAGCTCTACCACCAGCAGCACAGAGCTAATATTCCCTGGAAACAGAGATGAGCATGTCTACGTTTCATCAAAACTGTTGGATCGAAGAGCTCACCACAGGGCCAGCCAATGAACAATTCTCCACTTATTTCATTTAAGAAAAATAAACTTTATCACTTCTGACAATTTTACAATTGCAATGAAGGCTAAGAATTAAAGGACCCAGTATTTGCTAAAGTAGCCACGTGACTTTTTCCCCCAATACAGGCCAACTACAGACACTGTTTATAATGCTGGCATCAGGGAGTTAAGGGTACACTCACTTCACTGACCAAGCAAGTTTAGTTAATACATTTTTACTGAAAAAAAAAAATACATATTATCGGGTGTGGTTTCTGATTTATGTGAATCAAATATGAGTGGAGTTATATATTAAAATAATAAATACACATGGCATACTACTTCATTTTACAGTGTTTTTCCTCATGTATCACCTTCCTGAATCTTCTGAACAACTCAGTAAGGGGTGGTTTACTCTTATTCCTGTTAAGAAGTTGCTATGGGCTGAATGTTTGTGTCTCCCCCAGATTTTTTGTTGAAACCTAACCCCTAATGTGAGGTGTCAGGAGGTAGAGTCTTCAGGAGGTGATTAGGTTGTGAGGGCACAGCCCTCATGAATGGGATTAGTGCCCTCATAAAAGAGACCCTGAAGAGACCCCGCATTCCTTCTGCCACATGAGGACACAGTGAGAAAACAGCATCTATGAGGAATGGGCCCTCTTCAGATGATGAATCTGCCAGTGCCTGGATCTTGGACTTCCCAGCTTCCAGACTGTGAGAAATAAGTATCTGTTGTTTACAAGCCACCCAACATATGGTATTGTTGTTACCGTGGCCTGAACAGACTAAGTCAGAAGCTGAGGAAACAAAAGCACAGAAAGGCAATATGCATGCCTTTCTCAAATATCACCAAGTCACGCAAGGGGAGCCCGCATTCAAACTCAGGACTCAGGTTGCATTAAAGGACGTCATTTCTAGTCACGAGTGATGAGCAAAGCAGCAAGGCTGGGCGTCCAAGTAATGGAGAGGCTGGGATGGGTGACTGCAAAGCATGGCATGGCCGACTGAACGTGAACTAAAGGAGCATCCAGGCTGTGAAATTGTGCTCCCGGCTCTGTCTATGAACATTACTGTTGGACAAGTGCTGCCCAGTGAATCAGGGGATGAAAAGGCTTTCCCACTGACCTGGCACTAATGCAGGCCTCATAAGTAAATAGCACTCATCTGTGACAAGCACCGATAAATCACAGTTTAGGGCTTTCCTCTGGAAGGACTGGTGGAGATGTCCTGACTAGCATAATTCATCATCCCAGAGAGACAGGTTAAAAGGTACATTCAATGCTATGCAGAATCTTGACACAGGCTCACACAGGTGGGAGACTGGGGACTTGGGATTTGAAGAAGCCCATGTATGGAATAGCAGAGACCTTAGCAGCAGGCTTCCTGAGACCAGGCTACCCAAGCCCTCCTGCAAAACGGGGAGATAGGCACAGCTAATCCCAATGAACTGCAACGTACTTTGCTTAAAGAATTTTAGCTTGAGTGAACCTCAAGAAGGACAGACAAGAGTATCTATGTGTGTATATATGTACAAACACACAATACATACATACACATGCAATAGATACATATGTGTATATGTATATAAACATAATATGTATGTATATTTTCTTTTTGCCTTTTCTTGAAGTTAAGCTTCAATTAAAGAGGGATGTATATACACACACATATATGTATGTATGCATATCTTTATGTGTGTGAATACACACATACATGTATATTTTTATACAAATAAGTGTGTATGTGTCTACTTATCTCCCTTTAATTAAGACTGTCCTCAGAATGCGTCTCCTTTGGAATTACTGAGTAAACTATGATTCATTCACTCCACAGCATATCATGATACATTAGAAAAGATGCTTCCAAAGAATCTGAAATAATGAGAATATTTTATGAAATTATAACTGAAAAAAATTGGGATTTTTGTTAAGCATGCACAACAAAAACACAGTGGAAGCAAATATAAAAAAAACTTCAGGGTAGCTACCTCTTAGTGATAAGAGACATTTCTTCCTTTATGCCTTTCTATAGCAGGCATGAATTGTTTTAACAACGATAAGTATCAGACTATGTTTTAAGGAGACTATGAGGTGTGCCTCTCTTTTGTGAGGGGAGGGGTCCCTTCTGGCCTAGTAGAGGGCCTGGCCTGCAGTGAGCATTCAAATCCTCGAGGAACAGGGTGGGGAGGTGGGACAAAGGCAGGAAGAAAGTAACGGAGAGCCTGGGGAGACACGGTAGGGCACAAACATGAGCAGACCAAGGATTGTCAGAAGTTATCTCACTAAGATCTAGGAGGTCAGTGAATGTCTTCAATCGAGGTGCACAGGGCAGACTTCTGGCACACTTAATTTTAACAGAAGGAGGAAAATGATAGGAGAAAGTCCAAATCGGGTAGGAATGGACATATTTTCATCAGAAAAGAGCATGGTACAATTTCAAAATCTCATCAAGACAGGAAATGTGACCATACAAACATGATTCAAAGGCGGTATTTTACTGTGGCCCAGAGAAGTCTGTCTCTGGAATCAGACAGACGTGGCCCCAACCTCAGCTCACCCACCCACTAGCTGTGAAACTGTGGGCAAGTCACTCAAACTTTCTGAGCCTCATTCTTCTCACCTCTAAAACAGGAATAGTTGTATGAAGATTACGTCTAAGGTACTTTTAACAGTGCTATGTGTGCAGTGAGGACCCAGTGAATGCCAGGTGCCTTTTCCTCTCACTGTGATGGGCTGACCATACCCCACCCTGAGGGCAGGTTCTCTTGCTTTGGATACCAGAATGGGGTCTCCTGAGAGCATGTTTAATTTCCATTTATTTAGGATTTTGTTGATATTGTATTGATACTAATTTCTAATTCAATTCCAGTGTGGTCAGAGAACGAACTTCATAACATTTCAATGGTTTGAAATGTGGGTCTTATTTATGACACTGAATGGTTTCTCTTGGCAAATGTTCCACATGCACTTATTAAAAATAAGTACATTCTTCTTTTAGGTGAACTGTTCCACAAAAATCAATTAGGTCAAGATGGTTGATTGCATTTTTAAGATCTTCTGTATTCTTACTAATTTTTAATCTGATTGTCCATCAATTGCTGAGAGAGGAGTGTTGAAATCTCCAGCTACAAGAGAGAATCTGTTTATTTCTTCCTATACTTGTCTGGTTTTGTTCAAATAATTTGAAGTTCTGTTACTAGGTACGTACATATTGATGACTGTTAGGTTTTCTGGGTGAATTGACTCTTTTATTCTTATGAAATACCTCTCTTTATCTGTGTTAATATGCCTTCTTTTAAGGTCTATTGTCTGATATTACTATTGTCACTCAAGTTTTCTTATTTTTATAGTTTGCATGGTATATATTTCTCCACCTTTTAACTTTCAACCTACCCATTTCTCTATATTTCAAGTAAGCCTCTTGTAGACAACATTTAGGTGTCCTCCCTTTCAATCCAGTCTGACAATTTCTGATTTTTACATGAATGTTTATTTACATCTAATATAATCATTGAGATGGTTGTATTCAGGTCTGACATATTCCTATTTGTTTTCTATTTGTTCCATCTGTTCTAATTCTCATCTCCTTTCTTCATTTAATCAAATATTTTTAGCATACCATTTTAATTCTTATACTGTCTATTTTGGCTACATCTTTTACTATTTTTAGTAACTGATATGATGATCACAATATGTATCCTTAATTAAAACAGTCTAGGCAGAGTTCCTGTTGTACTACTTAATGTAGGAAACACAATCATTCTATTTATCCCCTCCCCACATCCTGTTCCTACAGGCTATTGCTGATGTTCATATATATGAATACACTTGCACATATTACATAATATATGTTGGGTTTATACACTATACCCCTTACAAATCCAATAAAGTTTTTTAAGTTTTTGATCCAAATTACTGTCTTTTAAATAAACTGAGAAGAAAAATATATACATATATAGTCCTGTATACATTTATATTTATATATAAATTTATGTTTACATATAAAATACATATATTTCATTCATTCCTGTAGATTCATGTTGCCATCTGGTACAACTGCCTTTTAGCCTGAAGAACTTCCTTTAGCATATCATACAGTATAGTTTTGCTGGTGACAAATTTTCTGCTTTTATCTGAAAATATTTTACCTTCATTTTTGATGAATATTTTTGCATAATGCAGATTTAAGAGTTGACAGGTTTTAATGTTCTAAATAAATTTAAATTTAAAATATTTTGTTCCATTGTTATCTGGTCTCCATTATTTCTAATAAAGAGTCAGGTTTTCAAAATATCATTATTCTCACTATAAATAATGTATCTTTCTGCCCTCTCTGGCTGCTTTAAAACTTTCTCTTTCTTTTGGTTCTTAGCATTTTGGCTATAATATACCTAAGTGCAGATTTCTTTGTATATATCCTTCTTTGAGTTTGCTGAGCTTGCTGTATCTATAAATTAATGTTCTCGCCAGTTTTAGGAAATGTTAGGCCATTATTTCTTCAAATATTTTTCCTGTCCGACTTTCCTCTTCTTTCTCTGGGATTCCTATTACACATATATTAGACCACTTTATACTGTCCTGGAGGACCCTGATACTCAGTTGACTTTTTTCCTACTTTTTTCTCTTTTTCAGATTGGGTAAGTTTTTATTGACGTAAGTCTAGATTCAGTGACTTTTTCTTCACCATTTCCAAACTACTCTGGACTCCATCTGATAAAATTTTCATTTCAGATAGAATTTTCATTTTTAAAATAGTTTCCATTTTTCTGCTCAGAATCCCCAATTTGCGTATTATGTCTCCATTTCCTTTAGGTCTCTGAACATATTTATAACATGGTTTTGAAGTACTTGTCTCCTAATTCTCACATCTGGATCATTTCAGGGTCAGTTTCATCTAATTGTCTAATAACCATGACCTAGACACTCCTGTTTCTTCACATGCCTAGCGATTTGTATTGTATAGAACATACTGTTGGCCACAAAGAGTCTCTAGGTTCTTTTATCTTTCTTCTAAAATAATTTTTATTTTTATGTTCCAATAGGCAGTTAATGTGGCTAGACTCCAAGTCCAAACTGTCTCCCCTGCAATGAGTCACAGCTGAAACTGCTCAGTTCTTCCAGAATTTTCCTGTTGCTTTTTGCTGGAAACCTTGGAGTCTCACCCATTCATGTGAGTTCAGAGGGCCGCCAATAACTTGGGTAGAGTTTACAATGATTTTAGTGCTCCCCTTCTGTGGTTCCGTCCTTTCTGAAATGTCTTCCCTCCCTTTCCAGTTGTTCTAGCAGTTCTTAACTGCGTCCTCCAATTCTGAAACCCAGTTGTAACACAGCTCTCAGCTGTGACCTCCAGCAGCTCCGTGCCACAGTGAATGGAGGGCACCCTCACACAGAAAGCCCCATGAACACAGATTGTACCAAGTGCAGCTCTCTTCTCACAAGGGTCCATTCCCTCCCAGGTTCTGGTGGCCACTGGGTTTTTTCCTCAAAGAGAAGAGGCTTCTTTAGGAGTCTAGTCTAAGACCATGTGGTCTTAATAAAGGAAGAGGCTCATCCTTAGCCAAACAGGGAAGAAACAGAGACATCCCTGGGAATCTTCCAGTCTCTTAACTGACCCCTTAGTCTCTTTGTCTATGCCTCCATTGGAATTAAGAATTCTTTTACAGCCTTGGAGCTCCCAGTAGGAATGCCCAGGACCTATAGAGGGACCTCCCCCACCTTCCCAGGAAAGGGGGAATGCCTCTGCTATACTCACACCTGCAGGATCTTCTCCTCCAGCCTGGACAAAGAGCAGATCCCAGTAGATGCCTGTGGCTGCCCTGGACCTATTTGTCACTGATATTACTCAAAGCAGCTTACCAACTGAGAGGCATCATGACAATAATATTTGTGAAACTGGGGAAGCCACAGGGAAACTATTTCTGGGCAGGATGCAGGTAGTACCATATTCTGCCAACACCAGTTGTGAACTCCTTCAGAAGCATGAACAGCTCCATATAAACCTTCCTTCCAACTCCACCAACAGTTCCCCTTGGCCTACTCTAGAACAGTCAGTCAATACTAAAGCAGTATCTTTGCATCTCCTGTTTCTAGGGTATGAACTCCGGTTGTGATCTTCAGGAACTACCAGCAAACATACTCATTAAGCATTTCGTCTCTTTTTTTTTTTTTTTTTTTTTTTTTTTTGAGTATGTTCTCATTTTGGGCAAGGACTACTCAGGGCGCAGAAGGAAGAACAATGACACAGTTTACTCAACTAATATTGGCAAGATGATTCCATGCCTTACAAAATTTCCTGTACACAAGCAGAGACAATTTACAGAATAATGAAAAGCAAGCTGATTTCAGGTTTTCTATTTTAACAACTCCAGATACACAAATTTTCTCTAAACAGTACTGCTTCAGAGTCATCAATGAATAATTTAAATACTGGGAGGATGGCAAGAGCTGTGAGTATGATGACTGACATCCACGAGCCCACTCCAGGTGGCCCATAATGCTGAGGGTCATGGCGCTTCTAAAACAATGTGCTTTCAACCATTATAAAATGAAATTGGTTCTTGAAGAGGCATCTTATAAACAGCCTGAACTTACTGCCAAATAATATTGCAGAACCTATAAACAGTTGTCCAGAAATTCAGGCTGGTCCACTCCACAGAAACGAGACATTTTAGAATCAGAATGTAAAGGGAAAGAGAAAATCAAATTAGATATTAAATAGTTTTGAATGATAAATTGTAGGAGAACATGCATATTGTAGGAGATTCCTTTGCTTTACATGAGGAATTAACATTGAAGCTCCTTTAAATCAGTTTATAGGCTGGGCGCGGTGGCTCACGCCTGTAATCCCAGCACTTTGGGAGGCCAAGGCGGGTGGATCACAAGGTCAGGAGATTGAGACCATCCTGGCTAACACAGTGAAACCCCGTCTCTACTAAAAATACAAAAATATATATATATTAGCCAGGTGTGGGCACGCACCTGTAGTCCCAGCTACTCGGGAGGCTGAGGCAGGAGAATGGTGTGAACCTGGGAGGCAGAGCTTGCAGTGAGCGGAGACTGTGCCATTGCACTCCAGCCTGGGCAACAGAGTGAGACTCCATCTCAAAAAATAAATAAATAAATAAATAAATAAATAAATAAATAAATAAATAAATCAGTTTTAGATGCCATTAAAAGTCTAACCCAACTATATTTCTTCTCCCATGGAAATAAACATATATACACATACATATACATTATAAATAATTTCAGGAGTAAGGTACACCTTCTAAAACATCCTTGAACTCTGCATCCACAAGGACTTCCTGACTCAACGTTAAGAAACTCAAAATAGTGCATCTTTTGCTTCCCACTGCTGTCTCAGTCTTTGGGGAGTTATAAGGCTGGGGTTGTTCCATTCATTTCCACAATAGTATTTTCAGATCTGGAACAGGTATAGGGCTGGCACAAAGTAGGTACTCAATACATACTAGCAGTATATTTTATTATTTAATCTTCATGAGAATCCTTTTGAGGAAGGTAATATCATTTCCATCTTACAAAACCAGCTCAGAGAGGTTTAGTACTTGGCTGAGACACACAGCTAGTGAGTAGTGCAAACTGAATTGGAAGAATCACAGGACTCTGATTTTAAAGTGTGCACTTTTTTAAGGCTTTTTGTGCCTCTGGGGTTATTGTACAAAGAGGCAAGCATTTTTGAGTGGGGGTTCCTTGGTGACTAGATTAATGATGTATATGTAGAAAAAAGAGACATTAAGTAACAACTATTTACAGAATGCCTATGACATGTGATATGTCAGACTCTCTTGGGAAAGTGAGACCTATAAGATGTGGGGAGGGGTGCCCACTGTTCAAGCACCTGCTACTTGGGAGGCAAGATACTAGATGCCTCACATACATTTTCTTATTGAATGCTTATGATTATTCTATGTGATAAGTCTCTGTAGCCTTAACTCAGAGCTCAGTGAAGATAAGTAATCTTCACACATAGACACACAGATTTTAAGTGGCAGAACCAGGATTTGGACTCATTTTTGAGTTTGTTATTAACAAGTAATTACAGCGATTGAGAATCAGGTCATAGCATGCTCAACCGATGACAGAGGATCAATGTATTCAGCAGACACATAGGCTGTGTTTAGTACTTGTCCCAAGAGGAAAGGAGCAGGCACTGGGTGGAGAACAACAATGCCTGGTTGAGAAGGCAGGCAAGGCTTCAGGAGGAGGGGAGGTTTGGTTTGGTTCCTAGGGAACATAAGAGTGGGCTCCTGAAGCAGGTGGTGAGGACAAAGTCCTGGAGACCAGGCTGGGGCAGCCAGGAGGGGCCCACAGAGAAGGTGTGTGATGCCTGGGACCCTGAGCAGGAATTCCAGCAACTCTTTGCCCTTCTCCTTTCTTTGTACACACTCCGTTTTCCTGTGGGCTCCCTGCTGCCCTTCTCCTTGTGCCAGGAACCGGTTTGGAAAGCCATCCCCCTTAGGAGTCTCTCAGTGTTGCAGAGAAGAAAGATGGTGATGACGTAGGCATCCTTCACTTCACACTGAAAATCTGTCTACTTTTAGATGACTTTTTCCCCAAAATACAATGGGTTTTTTTTTTTTTGGTTCTGTTATAAAAGCAATTCCTACTCATTACAGAAGAATCAAATTCTTTAGAAAAGCACAAAGAAGGGGGAAAAAATCCACCACCTCATCACCTGGAGATAACCACAGTCAAAATTTTACATCCATAAGAAACAAGGTTTTGATGTTCAAAGGCTTGAACCCACATATAATATTCAAGGTAGGGAAAGGAGCAATGTTCTGTTTATCTCTGCATTCCCACAGCACCTGACCGAGGCCCTGGAACACACAGGCTTGCCAATAAACCTGTGTAAACAGCAGCTCACAAGCCCTGCCCCAGCTGCTTTTCCTCTCAGGCTTCCAGAAGGCCCTCAAATGAAGGGCATGTGCTCTGCCAAGTTTATCAGTTTGAAGTGTGCCAGCTGAAATGTAAGCTGAGTTGTGCGGGGCGGGGGGACAGGAACTGCAGAGTGTGTGGGGCAGTCAGGAATAGGATTTTTATGGGAAGAGGAAATTAAGAATGTGCCACAGAAGGTGCCCTGGTGAGGTCTGCGACATGGGAAACCAGCAGGTTTGGTAAGGGAGGCAGCTTCCCCCCACTGGGTGAGCAAAGCAGATTTTCTTTTCAATTGAGGAGCAAGACCCCCTGCTGCTCTGGACCAGTGGCCCATGTACCATGTGAATACCACCAGAAGGGCCTCTCTACAGAGAGGAGGGTGGATGCACTGCCCAGGCTCTACCGTGAGTGGCTGTGTGACATCAACAAGTCACTTAATCTGTGTCTCAGCTTCCTCTTCTGCCAGTGGGGGCTGTGACTGCACCTACCTTGTATGTTCGGCAGGGGAGAGTGCATCAGCTTCCTAGGGTGGCTTTAACAAAGGACCATAAACTGGGGGCTTAAACAGCACAAACTTAGTCTCTCAGTTTCGGAGGCTGGAAATCCAAAACCAAAGCGTTGGCAGAGCCACATTCCCTCTGAAAGCTGTAGGGGAGAACCCTCCCCTGCCCCTTCCTAGCTTCAACTATTAATTTACCCATAGCTTCAATTACACTCATCATTCCAATTTTATTAACCACCCTCGAATTTGCTGTAGCCCTTATTCAGGCTTATGTCTTTACACTATTAGTAAACTCTCTCCTTACATAACACATAATGACCCACCAAACTCATGCTTATCACATGATAAGCATCTAGTGGTTGTCAGCCACCCTGGGTGTTTGCCTGAAGGCAGTACTTCACCCTCTGCCTTGAACAGCACTCTCACCCCGTGTGTCTGTGCCCCGTGTCTCTTCTCCCTGCATAAGGATGTCTGCCATATAGGATTCAGCCCCATCCTGCTTATCTTATCCTAACTTGATTACATCTGTAAAGACCTCATTTCCAAAGGTGGTCACATTCATAGATGCCAGAGGTTAAGACTTATTTCAATGCATGGCCTAGAGACTCCCTGAGATAGGGCTGGAGAAACTCACCTGGCCACCGGAAGTGCTCCATGGGATGTCAGCCACTCTGCTGTAATCAACAACACCAACAGGTTTTGGGATGGCCATTCTTATCATTTAATCTACACCATCTCCTTGTCCTCACAGCTTAATGGCCATTTAATTATGATCTCCACTGTAAAAACACGCCTTCTCATTTAGGCTGCACCCAGTCCTACTGCCTTCACACCCAGCTCAACTCGAGTTCCTCCGTGCAAACTTCTTCACTCAAGGCAGCCAGAGTTCCCCTGAACTAGAGGCAGCCATGCTGTGAGGTTAAGAGAGCCTCAGGTCTCCTTCTTGTGCATGCTCCTTCCAAGATCTCGGGGCAGGCCCTAGCAATGCATTCACATGGATATATGTTTGCATACGATGTGCAAAAGTAAGATCTTTTAACAACAATTAGTTAAGACCTCTCTCTTTCTATCTCACCTTGTTCCAGGTAGCACTGGAATCCAGCTAAGAGGTGGGGATGTATTCAGGGAGGATTCAGTAGGGTGGACTGTGTAGTTGGTGGTCACTTCTACGTATAGTTAGAATTACTGCTAGTCACCATGGCGTGGAAATGGCTTTCAGGAACTCACAGTAACACTTAAGAATGGGGCGAGAAGTCATGTGACAAGAGGAACATGTCATACAGTGCACAGCACTGGAAGTCCAGGAAGGTGGAGGAGAAACAAGTTCTGAAATCTACAAAGCCAGAATCTAACCTGTGGCGCAACCTGCCAGTTATCAGACACATAAAACCACCACGGGGGTTTGGTGCTCGTTGCTGCCTGTTTAAAATGGAAGTTCTCATCCAATAGGAGTGTCCCCAATAATGCAGCATGTACAATCACAAATGCTCATGCTTTGTTCCTCTATCTCTGGGTGGGAGTCACATGACACAGAATTAATTAGATTCCCTGTGCTTGAGGGGAGCAGTATCACAAGTGGTGAGCAGGGGACATCTGTGTAGGAAGTTGTGTGCTTTCTTCGTCCAATTATCAAAAATAAAAAGCAAATTTCCTCAGCCATGCTAAAGACTGAATTATCTTTTCAATCTCTCAGGAGAGAAAGATTACAAAATTGATGTCATATAAAGAGACAACCAAAAAGTATACAGCAAAAAACATAACATATGGGGAAATTTTATTATAAAGCTGTGTTGGGCAGTTAATTCACAATGTAAATCTGTTTTCTTTTTTTTTCAGACCTGACCATGTTTGTAATGTGCATAGCTTTTTAAAGTTTATAATTTTGTGATTATTTATTTTCTCAGCCTAAACAACACATAATTTTACTCCTAAGCGTGTATATATAATTCTGTGGGGATTTTTTATAAAGAAGGCCACTATGTTATACAAGCTTTAGGCCCCACAAAATCTGGGTGCACCCATGTTTGAACAACTGCAATCTCTGAGTTTACTGCTCTCTCTGGAAAATCCAGTGGTCTTAGAATGCACTGAGCACACACAGAACCCTCCGGCAGGCCCATCCTGATGTCAGACTCCACCCTTACCCAACTCTAGTCCTTGCTAGTTGCTAGTTGTTTATCTAACCTATTTGAGCCTCAATGCCCTTGCCTGTAAAATGAGGATTGTTTATATGGTAGTGTACATATCCAACACCCAATAAATATCTGTTAAGTTTCCACACACTAGGAGATAAAGATACAATTATGTACAAAAGCAAGACATGCTCCTTATTCTCACGGGACAAAGCTGGAGGCAGGCCTTTGCTGATGGAAGAGCCCGGCCACTTAACTGCCGTCTCCAAAATCATTTCTAACTACCAAACATACATACCCACAAGCCACAATGGCACAGTTCTGAAATTTACCTACTTTTCTCCAAGAACTGTTTATGCTCTCAGCCAGGGAGAAAAAACACGGCCCCACCATACAGCTAAAGCTCTCAGCCAACATGTTCTGCCACACCGTCATGAGCCAATTCAATTCTGCTGCACTATGCTGAAGCTTCTCTTCTCACCGTTTATTTTGTGTTCTGGTCCATGGTTTTTACCCATTGTGGGTAACACTCATAATGGTTTGCAAAAGTTGTCTAGCAAAGGAAGAATCTGGCACATGATGCTAAAATGCCAATTTCCCAGATAAAAACCTACAGAACACAGAGAAAAGGCCAGCAGACTTTTAGTCATTGGTGACCACCTCGGTGACTTAGAGAGGACATCATAAAAACTGCTGCAGCCTGGATGGACTGCCCTGCAGTCATCAGAAATTGGGAGTGTAATAGGCAAAGATGGATGCCTGACATGGCCTCGAGGACTTTGCCTGGAAGGGTGACTGCTGGCATCTGAAGACTAGAACGCTGTGCTGCAGGGGCTCAAGTGTCATGACCTTGCATAGTGCTGACTCAGTGAGCACTTTCGTTTCCAGGAACACATCCTGCAGTAAACCAGGTATGCATTTCCATAATGACAAAACAAGGTAAATGTCCAAAAGAAATGAATGTGATGCTATGAGCCATGAAGATTAAAATGATGATATACACAAAGGGCTGAGCATAGTGCCTGGCAGTTAGTAAATGCTCAACAAACAGCAGGTGCTGTTAGCCTTCCTATTATCTCCCCTATTGAACTTTACTACAGAGCAGGAGCAATGTCCTATAGTTCTTTGTATTCCCAACTGGACTTCAGCCAGTGCAGGGCATACAAAAGTACTAAAAAGATATCATCTCATTAATTCTACCAAGATTTTTCAGACACACAAAGCCTTTGGACTAAGTTGACTGATTCTCATCCTTACCAGTCATCTGCCTATTTGATCTCAGAACAATTCCTGGTTCTGCCTCTCCTCTGCTCTGCTCTGTATCAGAGAGAAAAGCATTTCTCATTCTCCTTTGACCTCTGGCTGCAGCAAGGCAGCTTTGTCCAGTGGGAGGCCCAGATGGAATGTTGGAAGGTAGAAAACCAGAAGCCAGGGCATTTCTCCCCAGCTTCCCCTGCTTTGAGGGGCACCTCAGCAGTGAGAGAGCAGTGCCATGCATCTCTCCCAGGGCCCCAGTTCCAGAGGACAGCATATCTGCGGTTCCAGCTCCTACCAGAAGGCCCTGGCTCCTGGCCTCTGGTATCATCACTGCCTCCTCCCATGTGACCCCTAGCCCAGGGGTGGTAGCAATTTCTTGCTGCTCTCAGCTCTTTCATCTCCTGTGTAACCAATTCCCTGTATAAAATATTTTCCATTTAAAACACCTATTGTGGGTCTGTTTTCCTGATTGGACCCTGACAGATACACCATCTAAAGAAGAATTTTTATACAACCATCCTATGGAGTACTCAGCAGCCATTAGAAACAATGATACATATCTAAACATACTGATGTATAAAGATGACTGAGGGTTATGGTGAAGAGAACCAGAAGACAGTGAAACAGTGTTATACCCAGAGAGCAGACGTTGAGAAGTATGCACATTTACACACTTAAAAAAAATGACTGGAGAAATACACATAACATTTTGACTGTGGTTATCTCCAGGTGGCGAGATGCTGGATTTTTTCCCCCTTCTTTGTGCTTTTCTAAAGAATTTGATTATTCTGTAATGAGTAGGAATTGCTTTAATATCACAACAAAAAAAAATTTCCCATTGCATTTTGGGGAAAAAGTCATCTAAAAGTAGATAGATCTTCAGTGTGAAGTGAAGGACGCATACATCATTGCCATCTTTCTTTCTCCTCTGTAACACTGAGAGACTCCCAAGGGGAGCAGCTTTCCAAACTGGTTCCTGGCACAAGGAGAGGGGCAGCAGAGAGCCCACAAGAAAACTGTATGGATAAGGAGAAGGGCCAAGAGTTGCTGGAATTCCTGCTCAGGGTCCCAGGTGCCAGGCACCTCCTCTGTGGGCTCCTCTTGGCCGCCCCAGCCTGGTCTCCAGGCCTTTGTCCTCACCGCCTGCTTCAGGAGCCCACTACAGCTCCCTAGGAACCAAACCAAACCTCTCCACCCCCTGAAGCCTTGCCCACTTTCTCAGCCAGGCATTGTTATTCTCCACCCAGTGCCTGCTCCTTTCCTCCTGGGACATGCACTAAACACATCCTATGTGTCTGATGAGTACATTGATCCTCTGTCATGGGTTGAGTGTGCTATAACCTGATTCTCACTCACTGTAATTATCTGTTAATAACAAACTCAAAAATGAGCCCAAATCCTGGTCCTGCCACTTAAAATCTGTGTTTCTATGTGTGCAGATTACTTATCTTCGCTGAGCTCTGAATTAAGGCTACAGAGACTTATCACATAGAATGATCCTGAGGATTAAATAAGAAAATGCATGTGAAGCATCTAGTATCATGCCTCCCAAGTAGGAGGTGCTCAAACAGTGAGTACCCCTCATTCAATTTATAGGTCCTACTTTTCCAAGAGGGTCTGACATATCACATGTCACAGGTATTCTATAAATAGTTGTTACTTAATGTCTCTTTTTCCACATATACATCATTAATCTAGTCACCGAGGAACCTTCACTCGAAAATGTTTGCCTCTTTGTACAATAACCCCAGAGGCACAAAAGCCTAAAGAGAGCATAGACTTTCAAGCCAGGATCCTGTTGATTCTTCCAATTCAGGTGGCACCACTCACTAGCTGTGTGTCTCAGCCAAGTTACTGAATCTCTCTGAGCCAGTTCTGTAGAATGGAAAAGACATTACCTTCTTCAAAAGGAGTCTTAAAAGGATTAAATGAGAAAACGTAGGCGCAAAGTGCTTAACACAGCTCCCAGCATGGGCAGTCTCTATAAATAGAAGTTCCTGTCTCTCCCATTTAAATGAATGGCACCAAGCTTTTCTGAGCTCAGGAAAAAAGCAAGCAGACCTCGCTGTAATTATAAACACCACAGCATAATGGCATCCAGGTGGAACCATGCTAGTGTCATCCTCATTTAAGAATTTTATATCGTCTACTGAGTTATTAGCTATAAGAAGCCATTCCCCAGAGGAGACTACAGTTGAAATAATTGTTTTGAAGAAAGTAGGGTGGATCAACATGCCAGAATCATTAATCATCAAAACAGCAACATATACTTGATGAGCTGGCCTCTGTGGAACTTGCTTTCTGTGACGAAAGGAGAATTTGCACAAAAATCTCCAGCCCTGTCATCCAACAACTCATTGGCATTTTTCCTATATCTGCCCTGTTCCACTCAAACAAAGTGGGAATCTGCATCTGAAAATGACAGTTCCAATGGAGGATGGACCTCATCATTAATTGCTGCAAAGCTGCAAGGGTTTAATGGGTTTATTAATGAATTAATAATTTGGAGAACACTTACTGGCTATTTTCTACTGAATAACATCCATGTAAAACTGCAAAAGCCACCCAGGAAATGAGAAACTATGATGCTGAACAGAAGAAAAAGCTACCTCCCCCAGATGCAGGTAACACACAGCTTTAAAATCAATTTGACCCTCATGAGAAAGGAACAGAAGGACTGCTCAATTCCCTAACACAGGCACCCTCTGTGAGGGAACAGGCCTTGGGGAACCCTTCTGTCATTCAAGAGCAAACCTCCGGAAGGCCAGTCTGAAAATCTATGTGTTTTCCTCTTAAAAAGCACATTTCCAAATGGGTACTAGGATCTCAGGCCACAAGGTAGAGCCTCTGAGTGTTGGTTTAACAAAGAGAGATAATCCAAAAGGGATAAATTCAAAGTCATCTCTTTTCCCCGTTGGCTTCAGAATGTCATGGTTTAATTTTAACCAGAACAAAAGCACTGATCCCAGAAAAAAAAAGATGAATCTTCTGGATACCTACTATGTGCTAAGCACCTCCCTACATTCTCTTGTTGAGGGGTGGGAAGGAGGGTGACTGCAAATTTCTGTCTGTTCCTGAGCCACCATGCTAATGTTTGGTTTTCAATCTGGACTGCATATTAAAACCACCTGGGGAGTATTAAAACACACCACTGTCTTGAATACCTTACAAATGTTCTTCTTCCATAAATAATTACAACAAGCATGTATAACAGATAAGGTTATTCCCACTCTGTTAAACCTCACTTTCTTCATCTGCAAGCATAAGTAATGTGTCCAACATAATTTTAAATAATTTCAAACTATCTACTCTGCTCCTCTTTTCCTTCAGTCTAGTCTTTACACACACATAAGCACATGTGTACACTTTTATTGACTTTTCTCCTTTTGATAAATATCATGTATACACTGAAAAATATACAAATATGTAAAATTTTTAAAATAATCACCTGAAAGCAGAACTCCCAGGAAGAATCACTGTTAACATTTTGATGTCTGCCTAGTCAGTCTTTTTGTATACTGTTTTTTAATTATGAAAGAATAGGATAAGTCTGTACCCAGTCTTTTGTAACCTGCTTTTTACACTTAATAAAGCATGAACTTTGCTTCATATCATTAAATATTCTACAGCATCATTTTAGTGGCTGCCTAGCATCGCAGTGTATGCCTGTGCCCTAATTTACTTAGCTCGCCTGAATTAATTAGGCTTCACTGTCTGACAAAAGTTAGTCTTCCATTGCTATCCCCAAACTAGAAAAATCAGGTACCCAGGTATTTGAAAATGTGGAGACACTTTCATTGCTTGGCACGTAGCTCCATTAATATGCCAATTCTTTCAGGTACTTCTTTTTCAAAGAGATCCTAGACACATCTCATTTCAATAAATGCCTGGAAACCCCCTAGGGGATGGCTCAATATTCAAACTCAACTCCCTTAAATCCCTAGCAGCAGAGCTGGCCTGAAAGAGCTTACCACGCCTGGTCCCAGGCAGCCTGCTGTCAGGAGAGGTGGAGAGGGAAGGAATGTCACAGGTTCCAGACTCCAGGGTCTGGCCTAGTCTTGGGACCTCAGAGGGTCATGGATCTGCTTGATCTCATCCCCACAGCACTCAAATGAGAGAGACCTCCTCCAGGAGGGTTGGAGAATAAAGCAAAAAATTGCTGAGGCCTTCAGGAAAACCATGCCATAAACAGTCAAAACCCTTTGTCACCACACTGGTGAGGAAGGACCAGAATTTTGGTTGTTTTTTTAAAATTTTTTTTGTTGTTGTTTTCTCTTAATTTAAATTCAGACGCTGGGTTACGAATTATATTATTCCAAGAAGTGCCAATGCAGGAGCCCACAGCTGTCAGGAATCTGGGGTGGTTTAGGTTAGAATGTGTGCTCTTTCAGGAGCAGCAGGCCCATCCTTCAAGCACACAGCGAGTAGGGTACAGTGGACAGGAAAGCACCCACAGGGGCTGTGCATAGAGGTTCTGAAAAGAGATGCTCTCTCTGCCCCAAAATCCTACTTCTATCTCTCTCCCATCATCCCCATCCAGTAAATTGTCCACTTGCAGGAGATTCCTTTGTGTTAGGAGGACTTCTTTGAAGACTAAATGCCGCTGGAGGAGGAATGCCCACTTCTGTGTAGATCTGAAGGATGACAGCTACCATCAGACCACAGTCAACCAGGGACAGGCCCATTTTCCTACTGGCAGGTAAACATGAATCCCAACCAGGAGTATCCTGGGTTGCTGTCTTCCCCGTGCAGCTCCTACAGTAAAAGAAAGGCTAGACCCAGGAGAACACAATGCCACCTACTTGGGGTAACAGAGGGTGGGGTTAAGTTACCTGGACCAGAATGTGTCCCTACCATCCATTCCCAAAAGTGCCTGAAATTCCCACAGTTAGAGTCTCTCCTAAAAGCCCAGTGGAGATGTGTGTGTTTTAATAAACATAAAGCATTATACTTTTGGAGCAACACATAAGCCAGTCCCTGCTATACTCATTAATTCTATTAGCCTTATTGATAGGACACTACAATCATTTAGTTGGAAGTAGGGATGAGGTATGGGCACACAGAAGAGCCAGACATTGACAGGACAAAAAGATTAAAGAGAAGAAAAGTAAAGCCCAGCATCTTGCTGCAGAAAGTGTCTTACCTGCTGCAAGGGGTGGTGTCAGGAAATCATCAGGGCACAGGCCGGGCACCTGTGACACCCACCCAAAACAAGGACACCAGCAGCCTCAGAAGGGATCCGTAGGAGACACAGGCTCCAGCCTGCCTCCTACCTCCTCTTAAAATGAACCTGACCCCATTCTTCTAAGCTCCCAGAACATATTGCTACTTTGCACAAATATAGATGCTCTGGGGAAAACAATCATCCAAGTCTATCCAAGCTACAACCCACTGCTTGGCCAGGAGGCCACCCTACCCTACCCAGCTGCTGCCTATAGTTCTTCCAGAGCTCCTTGGACCAAGGGCATTTACAAAAGGGTTGCATTCATGCATGACAGGAAAAGGAACCATTTTCCTACCTAGCTCTTTCTGATCATATACTGCAAGGCTCCACATCCTGGGGGAAATGAAGAACCCCTTTATAAATGCTTCCCACAGAAGAGAGCAGCAGCAGAACTGACATATGCTCACAACAGGGAGATAAGGAGACTCTGGCTAGAGCCTGCTTTTTGTGTTCCCAGATGGTCCTGCACCACACCCACCTGCAGACATCCAAGCTCTCCTCCCATCACCCTCTCAGAGCTCCTTGTCTCTAGATCATCTCAATTCAGTTTGGCCTCAAGCTCTGAGCTCTACCCCTTAGGCTTTCCTGCCCAGGGGCTTTATCCCAGTTAACCCTCCATTTCTCCCCAGCCCCTCCCCAGCCTGACAGTCTCTGAGGACAAGCAGTGCCCATCTCATTTCCTTTTCTTGGCTCATTTTAATTAACAAGGCAACCAGGCACATCACTGCTCATCAGTGAATAAGGACCAGAAAACATCATTCTCTCACATGATACTGGGACAATTCTTACTTTCTAATACCAGTTCAAAGGCCTCCAAACTCCAGCCTCACAAACGCTACCATCTCTGCACTCTAGTATCTCCACCAGCTTCTGTGGGCTTGATTTAGAAGTGACACATGATTCCACAGAAGGAAGACAGGACTTGGCACCTAACAAACCTGTACTGCAACCCCAGTTCTTCCAATGACAAGCTTTCTGAGTCTCATTTTCCTCACCTGTACAACAGAGATAATAAAACCTGCTTTGGGGATTTTCAAAAAATTAATTAGAAATGCCATCTATAAAGCACCCAGCAGAGTGCCAGGAACACACACTCTGTTCTCTATGAAAAGTAGCCAGTATCAGTATTTGTCACGTGTCTATTGTTTATCCACAGCTACAGTCCTTAGCTATCGGTTTACTGCCTGGCTCTATTTAAAAGGACATATGGGATCCTGCCATATTTAAAGGTTTTAGAGTGCATGGACCACGTTTTCCATGTTCTCTTTACTCCTCCACTGCCTCTCATCCTGAGCTCAGCACCAGCACCAAGCAGGTGCTCCATAAATTAGGCTCTCAGGACAACCCCAGCCAGTTCCATGTCTTTAATTGGCTTTACTGAGATAGTAGTGTTTAAAACTGTCTGCCCACCTACATGCACCAGCTCAGTCTCAATACCCAGCAGAAATGAGTTGTCTTCAGGAACATTTGAAAGAGTTGCTGTATGCACCAAAGTCGGCTTCAGTATGTACCAAATCCTGTAGCTTCTCTAAAATAGGAACCCTCACCTGTCTGCTTACCCCTGCCAATTCCCACAGGTCCCTACTCTTCTCTGATAGGGAAAAAAATGGCAAAAGCTATAACTAGAACTATGTCAAGGAATAGTTTCACTGTCTTAGCTAAAAATCCATCTCCTTCCACTAGGAAGCCTTCCAAGGTTCACCATGGACAGAATTCAACACTAATCCTCAGTGACTCTCTGCATTTCATATTCCATGGGGCTGTACTCCATGGAACTGTAATTCTCTCTCCATCTCATCTGTCATTCTCATGAGGCTATGAGTTCCAAGGATCTGTCTTCAACTCTGAACCACGTACGGCGATGGATAGAGAATACAGGTTCAGCAAACTTTTGATGAATAACTTAGCAGCCTTGTGAAGCAAATATGGCATCCCACAACCCCCCCACAATCTCCACTTTGATACATGAGAAGCAGTAGCTAGGAGCAACTGAGCACTTTACCTTCAATGCCTCTGTTTTACACAGGAGAGAAAGGAGACCTCCATGCCAGGACATGCCACCAGAGCACATCGAGTGGCCTCCTGCTGCACTGATGGCTCAAGGCTCTCACAAACACCCCTTTGAGGTCATTTCATGATCATTATTTGCCATCTTCTCCTCTGGACAGTTAGCTTCCTGAGACTAGGCACAGTGTCTGTCTCCTCCTGCTGTGTCCAGCACTAGCAAGGCAGGCAGGCTGTAGGTTCTCATGAAGATCTGCTGAAACGATACAGACAACTTATCCGTCCCTCTCTGCTTCTCAGACTTCATGGTGCCTATGAATCCCCAGGAGATCTTGTTAAAATGCAGATTTTGACTCAGTAGGTCCTAGGGGGGTTGGGGGCAGGGTGCTGGAGAGTCAGCCTTTCTGATAGCTCCCAGGTTATGCCAAGGCCACTGGAAAGCAGACTGCCTTCTGAGAGGCGAGCCGCTAGTTGTTGAAGGCTTGGCTGGTCGTTCACTTGTGCTATGACAAAATACCTGAGACTTGGGTCATTTATAAAGGACAGAAAATCATTTCTCACAGTTCTGGAAGCCGGGAAATCCAAGATCGAAGTGATAGCATCTGGCATCCAAGGAGGGATGTACCGTCCAAAGGGGAGGAACACTGTGTGCTCACATGGTGGAAGGACGAGAGCCAAATGCTACTGTGTGAAGCCTCTAAGAGTCATAATCCCATTCATGAAGGACATGCCCTCAAATCATCTCTCAAAGGACCCACCTCTGAATGCTATCAAATGAGCAACACCTGAATTTGGGAAGTGATGCATTCAAATCACAGCGGCTAGCTAGAAAAAATCCTCTTATGTTCTAAAAAGAACTTTGTCTTTCCTCAGCACTTGGGGTTGTCCTTTCTTTCAGCTATGATGTGAGCCCTCCCTCCTGGTCCTTGATATCATGTGATTCAAGGAATTCGAGCAAAGTTTCAGCCCTGAAGAGCTAAAGGCTGAGAGCTGGAGAACCTGCCAGTTGAATCCCCTCTCTGCTAGCTTCCAGGCCCACAACCAGGACTTGTGACTCACAGTTTATTATTGACAACCTGGCCTTGGCAGCAGGAGTATTTTTGGATGCCTTTACTCTTAAATCCCTGGAATTCAGAACTGTACAAGTTAAACCTTATTCTAACTACTTTTTTCCTTGCAGTTTTCATCTCTAGCTCCTCTGCCCTCTGAATATTTCATTCATGCCCAAGACAGAGTCTTAAATTGCAGGAAACCAGAATTCTGCAGATCAATTAGCCTAACTCACAACATGTAATTTTTCTTATTTAACAGTTAGAATAACACCATTTCTGTGTTCAGCATGGGCCCGCTCTGTGCCCACTGGAAAACAAATCTACCTGCCTTTGGAGGAGATCCATTTAAGAACCAAAGCCCCCATGGTGCCTCATCATCTAAGAAGGGTGACACTGTGAATCCTTCTGAGGATTACTCTTTTTTCCAAGCTGATAAGAGCTCTGAATGGCCACTCAGCGAGGAAGATCAAGCAGCCCACCTTCTTCCAAGGGCCTCTGGGCACAACATGGATCATCCTTGATTTTACTGCTTGGCTGAGGCAGAGGGGCATGTCTTTTGGCAGAGGTGAGTGCGGGTATCCTGGGGGAGAGTCTCTGGTCACCAACTACAGCCCTTGTCTCCCTCCCAGTTTTCACTACAGCTAGATAAGCACAGAGGGCTTTGTAAGAAATGGTCAGTCAAGAAGCAGAAAGAGCCTCTGCTTTTAGGGCCTACAGTGAAATTGCTGGAAGCCTTTTCTTCCTTGTTCCTTCCATCTCCTGGCCATGGAGTAAGGGTAGTGAGATCTGGTGGTCTCCAACCTTCAGGGACTTCAGGGGATTCGTCCCTGACCTATATTACTGCTGTTTTGGTGCAATGCAGGACACTGGAGAGGACATGGGCTTCAGCAGATCAGGAATAGGTGAGTTTCAGGAATGGATGGAGGGAAGCTCCAGTCAGATGGGAATGTTTAAAAACAAAACTGAAATTCTAACGGTGTACACAGCATAGTTAAAACATCCTTGTCAAAAAAGCCTCTTGGACACACATGTTTCAGGAAATGAAGGCTCAGCTCCGCAGGTATTGTTCTTCACCATGTCTGACAAGGCAACCCTACAAGTCAACAGGTTGAAGAAAAGTCTGGCATTCACAGAAATAAAACATTACTGCAAGGCCACCTCCTTCCTCCAGAATGTGAAGCATTCATGACAAAAGAGAGAATTCACTAATCATAATCTACAAATAAAACTAGTCATGATGGGCATATTTTCTCTTATTTTACTCCATCAGATGAAACTAGTTTCCAAGATCCGCATAGCTGTCAATTTCCCCCCGCAATTCATATTTTTATTCTTCTCAGTAGACGCTTTATTTTTGTAAGCTGTACCCAGTTTTGTTTTGATAGCTCACCAGAACCTGGAGTAACAAATACTTTTAATTTGATTATTTAAAAAGTCTCATTAATTTTTCAAGCCACACAACATACACAAGCACAAATGTATTCACCAGACACCTGCAACCAGTGAAGGTTAATAGTCATTTAATGTAACTGCATATGTTACAAGCAATCTTCCTGTCCCACTGCATTTTCAAAGACCACATAAATATGTAATCCATTCCTCTTTTTTCCTATCATAACATTCCACTGGGGCGATTCTGATGAGCTGTCCCCCTGCTGCCTCCACAGTAAAGTACTGCACAGTGGCTGATGGATAGATACTGGGTTTGAGTAAAGAGGATTTCTGCAGCCATCCATAAACCCAGCTCATTTAAATTGGTAGCTGTCGACTACCTGAGAAGAAAGAAAAGGCTGTCCTTAAATAATAAAAAAAGCATGGCTCTATTGTCTAGAATGTCAAGCAGAATTCCTATTTCCAGGTAGCAGCACTGAGGGACCACCTGATTATAATGAGGGGTTTGTCTGTCTTCTCAGACCAGTCTCCTGGGAATCCCTCTCAGTACCTTGAGAAGAGGTAAGAGTGCTCGAGATTCCTCTCCCTGTAACTAGGGTTCTGGTGGATGGTGAGCCAGATAATTGTTTAGATGGCCAAGTTGGTTTGAAGTGGAAATAGAAACAGATCCAGGATGTTACTAGGAGACTACCCCTTGATTAATTGGAATTCAAAGATGAAACAAGTATTGCCTATTGTTTAATTTTCCCCTCTTTGCAAGTAAGGTGTTTGGGGAGAAAGCTAAGACTCTAAAAACCAAAGCATATATGAGACAGCACAGAGCAGGCCCTCCTTAAACTTTTCTCTTGGTCAAGATAAAATTTTTCCTAATCCCAAGACATGCTGCTGATGGCAGAGACACTCAATAATGTGGATTTACTGACCGATTCACCTGCTTCTCTGCAGGAAATCAAAGTTCATTCATTCACAGACTTGCTCAGTGACAGAAGACGTTTAATAGATGTCATTCTATCCAGGGCATACAGTTCACGCTTTAGCCCCTAAAATTTGCCAAGCAATGCAGTTGAAAGCTAAAAAACATAAGTCACTTTCTCTATATCAGCAGTTCAAGTTTGTCCAATCTCTGCCCTCAGAGAAAAGAGGAGGCGCACACAAATTCCAAGACTATATATCATGAAGGTTATGGAGCCTGTTTGAGACATCACAAAAACTACCCAGCTGAATTTTAAGCTGCTTCTCATCAGAGAACTGAGGATTCACAGATTTCCAGGGAAATTGCATTTTGAGGGAAATTCTTCTAGGTAAAAACCCATATAATTCAATGATGAATATTTCCTTTGGCCTTTAATTGATTTACAAGCAATACTCCATGGCTAGCTTTAGGTGAAAGATCTATTAATTTAAAACCATTCATTACCCTTTTCTTTCATCTAACACATTTTTCCAATATGCTTATTGTTCACTATAAGTAACAGATTGACATCTCTTCAAGAGCAAGTCCTTTTAATACTTGTAAATGGTTTCTTGGAAGGCATCAATGATAAAACTAGTTATGTTTTCAGTAGAGTGATGCTAGGATACACTTTTATGCAATGCCATAAAACTATCCTTATTGAAGTAGCATCAGCAAGACAGTAGAATAGGAAACCCGAGAGCTCACTTCCCAACAGAAACACCAGCTTTAACAACAACACATGATCCAAAAAGCCTTTATGAGAACTCCAGAAATCAGTTAGGAAGTCACAGTACCCCAGGCAACTCAAAATCAAGAACAGCTACATTGATATGGGTAACAAAAAGCTATTTTATTCCAACTGCATCAATCCTTCTCCCAAACCAGCACAGCTCATGATCAAAAAGAAGAGTCCAACTTGTGGATTCTCCCTTGGGAGGGAAATTGAAGAAACTGAAACACTTCCAATGTTCCAGCTTTTCAGGAAACTGCCCAAGGGACTGGTTTCTGTCCTGCCTGATTCAGAGTGCTGATGGGAAACTGACATACCTTGGATGCCTGGGATCCACAGAGAACAAAAGAGAGCTCAGAAGCTTGTGGCAGCACCAGAGAACTTGTAGTATCACACAGAGACACCAGCACAGCTTGCCACAATTTTCAGAAAGCACCCAACTCATGGCTTCTCCACTGGGAGGGAAAGGAAGGGTGGAATGTATATATTGTGTTCTGGCTTTTCAAGGGCTGCTAGAAGGAGTGGTTTCTGTTTTGCCTGACTTAGAGTGCTGACAGACTTAGAAAACTTTGGATACCTGGGAGCCAGAGAACAGAAAAGAGCTCAATGCCAGAAAAAGCGCCAGAAAACCTGAAATACCTCATACAGACACCAGAGGGAGCAAGAGGCTACAAGCGCCTGAAAAAGAGACCAGCAAATCTCTCTAAATGGGAAATTACACACACAAGCCTAGAAAAGATTTCTCTCCCCAAAAGGTTAAGAGACGCTTGGAATCTCTAGCTGGGCTGATTGCTGAAGGTCTTTCCCTATAAGAAAAACCATAAGGACTGGGGAAAGTGGTTGTGTTTTCAAATGTGCAAATCCCAACACAAAATTATAAGGCTCACAAAGTAATGGGGAAACATAGCCCAGTCAAAGTTACAAAATAAATATCCAGAAATTGGTCCTAAAGAAAAAGAGTTATATGAATTATCTCATAAACAATTCAAAATAGCCACCATAAAGATGCTTAACAAGCTCAGGAAAATTGGGTATAAACAAATGAGAGTGTCTGTAAAATGAAAAAGAGTATTTTTTAACCAAAGAAATGTGTGACCTGAAGAACACAAAAACTGAGTTGGAAATTTCACTAGAATAATTCAAGAGCAGAACTGTTTAAGCAACACAGAATCAGCACACTCAGAGACAGGTCATTGGAAATTATTCAGTCATAGAAACACCAACCAAAAAAAAAAAAAAAAAGTAAAGAAAGCCTAAAGGACATACTATGGGACACCACAGAGACCAATAGGTATATTATAGGTATTCCAGAAGAAGGAAAGACAGACAAAGGGGCAGAAAGCTTGTATGAAATAATAATGGCTCTGGTAAAGGAAATGAACATCCAAATCCAAGAAGCCAAATAGATCTCAATCAGAACATACACAAAAAAGTCCACACTGAGATACATTATAATCAAGCTGTCAAAGGTTAGACAAAGAGAGAATTTTGAAAGCAAGAAAAAAGTAACTCATCACATACAAAGGAGTCTCCATGAGACTATCAGTGTATATATCAGCAGAAACTTTGCAGGCCAAAATGGAGTGGGATGATATATTCAAAGTGATTAAAAAAGAAAAAAAAGGGCCAGGGCGGTGGTTCACGCCTGTAATCCCAGCACTTTGGGAGGCCGAGGCGGGTGGATCACGAGGTCAGGAGTTCAAGACGAGCCTATCCAAGATGGTGAAATCCTATCTCTACTAAAAAAATACAACAAAATCAGCCAGGCATGGTAGCAGGTGACTGTAATCCCAGCTACTCAGGAGGGTCAGGCAGGAGAATTGCTTGAACCCCAGTGGCAGAGGTTGCAGTGAGCCAACATCATGCCCTAGCCTGGGCAACAAAGTGAGACTCTGTCAAAAAGAAAAAAAAAAGAAAAAGAAAACTGTCAATCCAGATTTGTATGTCTGTGTTTTTCAAAAATTAAGAAAAATTGAAGGCTTTCCTAGATAAACAAAAGCTGATAAAATTTATCACCACTAGACCCGCCTTATGAGAAAAGCTAAATGGAGTCCTTCAAGTTGAAAAGAAAGAATGCTAAAAAACACTGGTCAGCAACATAAAAGCATATATAAGTATTAAGCTCATTGGCTGAGGCAGGCAGTGAACCCAGGAGTTCGAGACCAGCCTGGGCAACATAGCAAAACCCCATTCTTACAAAAAAATACAAAAATTAGCCAGGCATGTTGGCACAACACCTGTAGTCCCAGCTACTCAGGAGACTAAGGTAAGAGAATAACCTGAGCCCAAGAAGTCGAGGCTGCAGTCAGCCATGATTGTGCCACTGCACTCCAGCCTGGGCATCAGAGTGAGATGCTGTCTCAAGGAAAAAAAAAACACACACACACACAAAACTCACTGGTAAAGGTAAATATATAAATATTACAAATACAGAATATTGTAATACTCTAACAATGGTAGGTAAATCACTTAATTCTGGCATAGAAATTAAAAGACAAAAATACAAAAATAACTATAAAGATATGTTAATGGATACACAATACAAAAGATGTAATTTGTGACAATAACAAAACAGAGGGGAGAAGTCAAAGAGTAGAATTTTTGTATGTGACTGAAGCTAAGCTGATATCAGCTTAAAATAGATATTACAACTGTAAAATAAGCCCCATGTAACCACAAAAAACCTACATAAGATACATAAATGAAAATGAGAAAGGAATCAAAGCATATCCTTACCAAAAAAAAAAATCAAAAGAGGAAAAAAGGAACAAAAACACTAAGAGACAGGCAGAAAACAAAGTGCATTTTAGTCCATTTTAGTATCACAGGAAACCTGAGACTGGACAATTTATAATAAACAGGAATTTATTTTCTCACAGTTCTGGAGGCTGGCAAGTCCAACACTGAGGGGCCAGCATCTAGTAAGGAACTTCTTGCTATGTCATAACGTGGTAAAAGGAATCATGGTGAAAGGAATCACATGGTAGAAGAGCAAGAGAGAGAGAGTAAAAGGAAGGTGAACTCTCCCTTTTATAACAAACCCACTCGTGCAATAACTGTTATTTCATTCACTCCATTCTCATGGCCTAATCACCTCTCATTAGGCCCCACCTCCAAACACTGCTGCACTGGGGATTAAGTTTTTAACATGTGCATTTTGGGGAACATATTCAAGCCATAGCAAAAAGTCAATAGTAAGTCCTTCCCTATTGGTAATTATTTTCAATGAAATTGAATTACATTCCCGAATCAAAAGACATAGGGTAGTTTAATGGATTTTTTTTTTTAAAGAAGATGAGAGTATTTGCTTATTTTAGATTTTAGGACACACACAGGATGGAAGTGAAAGGATGGAAAAAGATATTCCATGCAAAAAGTAACCAAAGGAGAACAGCGTGGTCATATGTATTCATACAAAATAGACTTTAAGTCAAAAACTGTCATAAGAGACAAATAAGAACATCACATATTGATAAAAGGGCCAATTCACCAGGAAGACATACCAATTATAATTATATTTGCACCTAACATTAGAGGAGCCAAATATATGAAACAAACATTGACATGACATGGGCTCAACAGAAGGGGAAAAAATATTTACAAGCCATACTTTAGAAGGGATTAATATCCAAAATATATCAAGAACTCAAATAACAGCAAGAAAACAACCCAATTTTTAAAATGGGTATTTTAAAAAACTGAAATAGACCTTTCTCAAAGAAGACATACAAATGGCCAACATGTATGGGAAAAAAAATACTCAACATCACTAATAAGCAGGGAAATGCAAGTTAAAACCACAATACGATATTACCTCAACCTGCTGGAATGACTATCACCAAAAACACAAAAGATAAGTGTTGGCAAGGGTGTGGGGCAAAGGAATCTCTCACATATTATCAGATAGTGTAAATTAGTACAGCCATTACGGAAAACAGTATAGAGGGTTCTCAAACAATTAAAAAGAGAACTACCACATGATGCAGCCATCCCACTTCCAAGTATCTACCCAAAATAATTAAAATCAAGATCTCAAAGAGATATTTGCATTCCCATGTCCAATGCAGCATGATCTATAAAAGCCAAGAGGTGGAAACCACACAAGTGTTCATCTATGGATGAATGGATAAGTAAGATGTGGTGTACAAATACACAAGAATATTAGCCAACCTTAAAAAAAGAGAAAATTTTGGCCAGGCACAGTGTCTCACACCTGTAATTCCAGCAATTTGGGAGGCAGAGGTGGGTGGATCACTTGAGATCAGGAGTTCAAGAACAGCCTGGCCAACATAGTGAAACCCCATCTCTACTAAAAATACAAAAATTAGCCAGGTGTGGGGATGAGTGCCAATAATCCTGTCTACTTAGGAGGCTGAGTCAGGAGAGTCGCTTGAACCTGGGAGGCAGAGTTTGCAGTGAGCCAAGATCACACCACTGCACTCCAGCCTGAGTGACAGAAGGAGACTCCATCTCAAAAATAAGAGAGAGAGAAAATCTTACAAATGGTTGAACCTGGAAGACGTTGTGTTAAATAATACAAGCCAGTCACAAAAGAGGAGATACTGCATCATTCTACTTACATGGGATATCTAAAGTAGTTAAACTTTAAAAACAAAAAGTAGAATGGTGGTTTCCAGGGGCTGCAGTATGAAGCAGAAGAAAAATGGAGCTGCTGTTCAAAGAGTACAAAGTTTCAGTCACGCAAGATGAAAAAGTTCTTCAGCCATACAACAATATGCATATAATTAACACTGAATGGTACAATTAAAATTTCATTAAGGAGGTAGCTTTCATGTTATTTGTTTTCTTAACCACAATTAGGGGAAAAAAAAGCTATACTTCCTGTACAAGCTGGAAATTTCCAAAGAATCTGAACACAACCCATTTTGCAAGCAGGTTTCCCCATCCCAAAATTTCATTTCCAAAGGGACAGAGAGAGCAGACCAGCACCAACACTAAGCTGTACAGACAAGCTTGACGGCTCAATCCTGAAAAAAAAAAAATGAGGGGTTTGCACTTACCAAGGAAGCTAAATTGTCAATACACCTGCAGATCTTGAGTTTGATATATGTGTGTATAAACAAACAAAAACATGTCTGGAAATAGATATGGCAAACTAACAGCTCTGTCTTTCCGAGAGGAAAGGTTTTTGGGATGGGGGACAACTGGGCTAAGAGTTTGTCAAAATAATGGCTTAATTATGTAATTCAAAATAGTGAAAATAAAAGTTTTTGATTGAAAAAACTATTTACCAATCAGCTATGGTATTATCTCTCAATATATGTCCTTGATATTTAAAAACATACCAGCCCTCTCTTGCATGACACCCCTTCTCAAATCGAGAAAATTTCATCTTTCTCTCATCAGGAAGCCACATGGTTTCTGGCCACTGAGTTCATTGCCCTTTGTGCTTTGGGGCCAGAACAAAGTACCCCAACACCCTCCTCATCAAGAGAGCCAGATCTTGTATACAAACACTTCTCTTAAGTCACTGATGCCTTTGCTAAGAAGAATTCTGCGTACATACTTCCTAAAAACTAACAGCCCAGCTCTCTGAAGTTGTCTGCCAAAACAGAACTTCAAGGCAGTAACTTTTAATTATATCACTCAATGATTTATGAATCACCCACTCTGTGCTGGACATAGCACTGCTCTCAGTGCTGGGTACACAGAAAGGAGCAAATCAAAGGCCCCTGCCCTCTCAGACCTCTCATTTGTGGGGGAGATGGACAGACAAACTCACACATGCATATGTTAATACCAGGAAATATTAACAGCTATGGAGAAAACAGTGGCATAAGCAATCCACAGAGTGATGGGCAGTGGTAGTTTACACGGGGCAACCAGCTATGACTTCTCTAAGTCATATTTGGGCCAAGGGCTAAAATAAAGAGAAAGCCACACAGACATGTGGGAGTAACACATTCCAGGCAAAGGAAACAGCAAGTGCAAAGGCCCTGAGGCCTTTTGGTTTTGATTGATATCAACAGGTCAACCTCTAAAAGGGCTGCACCAATTCCCACCCATCAGCAGCATCTGGGAGTACTTATTTCCCTACATTTTTACCAGCACTTCTTACCATATTCCCTTTATTTCCATAAAAGATAATTACTATTGTGTCATATCTTGTGTAATATCCATAGATGGACTCAAAGCACTGATAACAGGAGAAGAGGAAATGAAAAAAAGGCAGCTCCCATTCAGTACTCCCCGTACCATACACTGCACCCCTCCCAATTGACAGATGTTTCAATTTATCCTAACATCAACCCTTTAAGGGAGGCATGAGGTACCTACTTCTGCATCCAAAAAAAATCTAGATCCTGCAGACTTTAAGAAATCAGGCCAAAGGCATTCAATTCTTAGGCTATAACCGGAATTGACCTCAGGTGAGCCTACCTTCAGAACCTGACGTCTTTCTATTCCACCAGGTTGCTCCCTAGTCCAGGGGCACAGAAGAGCTTGCTTGGCAATACCATATGAAGGACAAGCTCCAGCCTGAGAGGAGCTGGTTGCCCTGGGTAATTTCTTGCATATGCATTTGATTTTTCTTTCACTGGATCTTTTTAACAGCAAAAGCCAATCTTCCCCAATGTGCCAGGAATTTATCTACAGCTGAAGGAAGTTACTGTCAGGAAGATGTGGATATGAATAATTAAGGCCCTATTAAACATGCACACATCTTGTAATAAATCTCAAATTAGAATGTGCCAAGATCTTGTTAAACCTGCCAACACATATTCTCAAATAAGGTGGGAATATAATTTGGAGCTTATCAAGAGATTCAACCTTTCACAGAAAAATACTATTTGACTGTTCGGAATTTTAATCTGGAGATTACCTGAATTTGTCTCATCTATCATTCCATTGTGTTTATGCCCATTGTGAAAAATCAAACAAGTAATTTCTCTCAGGATGTCCTCAAGTGGTGTGTATTTTGATACATACTGCACTAAACCTCATTATTTCTGACATCATCCAAAAGAGCCTTACTCTGAATACACTTCCCTTAAATTCTAAAAAAACAAACAAACAAACAAAAATGTTCATTCATCAGTGACTTAAACAGAACTTTTTGAAAAGCCCAGGAGTTATGCTTCCTGATGTGGATAGGGAGAGAGCACTGTGGTTAAGAGCACACACTCCGAGTCCGATTGATTTCCTGTCCCACCTCTACCACTTACCTATTGTCAAATGGGAACAGCAGGAGTGTCTGCTGCACAGGGTAGCTTTAAAGACCTCATGAGTTAATCACCTAAAATGCTGCCTTCCCCATAGTAAGTGCCAGCTGTAGTTATTATCATTGGGTGTATCCCAATAATGAAAACTGATGTTACCAAAAACTAACAGTTTTTAGTAACTTTTAATTTTTCTGATATAAAAAATACAGGTTTATTTTTATAATCTTATAAACAACTCACATGAACAAATAAGAAAATAGATTCTAGAGTATAACATAACGAAGTGTTAAATATCCCTGTGGCACTGGCAGAAACCAATACAACTATATCTATTTTGCCATCAGGGAAACTGAGATACCAGTGGTTGAGACTTTCAGTTTTAATCTTCCAGAAAAGAGGAAGATCCCCAGCCTTTCATGAGTCTTTCAATGGTGTCTTGCTGCTTCCTGTTCCAATAGGCCAGTACATTCCTGAAACATAGGCTTAATTTTTACACACAAGCTATGTAACCTCAGACAAAGCAAATAACCAGGCTGTGCCTCTGTTTCCTCATCTGCAAGGTAGAAAATAATAAAAACACATAGCTCTTAGAGTCGCGGTGAAGAAAATGAACCAAAATCATAGACGAGTCCTGCCACACACACGCATGAGCTGCTGGAAAGGCATGCCCATTTGTCTGTTCTAGAGTGGGCCTTCCTAACATGGGAAATAATCCAGATCCTCAAGCCAAAGAAACAGTGGCTCAGGGGGGCATCATGGACCTACCAATATGTGATGTCACCCCCGGTGGCCCGGCTGTAAAAAAAAAAAAAAAAAAAAAAAAGAAACAGTGGAAAAAAGCCACGGCAAGGGGAAAAAATGAATACACTGTTCCTACAGAGACCCCTCAGATTCTTAAGATCACACTGCGGAATTAACCATCCATGGTCCACGCCCACCTGTGAAGCCATTTAAGGTGGAAACAGCAGCAGCTCATCACAGCCTTTGCTGCTGCCTGACATCCCACTGAGAGCTGAACTCTTTGCCAGTAATTGGAGAACAAATTGTGCAAAATGATTGGACTGACCAATAAATCTGTGCCAGTAAACCACTGGAAGGGCAACCATGTGATTCTGTAGAATCTGTACATCTCACCCAGATAGATGGCAAACTTACTGAAGTCCCTGGGTCAGGGGCCTCAAGTTCCCAGGCCATACGCCCATCCTCATCTGTACTCTGAGGACAGAGATGGCGGGAAGAGGATGGACTGGGAAGAGTGAAAGTTTGCAAGGATGACCTATGCCCTCCCCAAGAAATAAATCTCTCATTTAAATGACAAAAGAAAAAACCCAGAAGAGAAAATATGATCCATGTGGTCTTCAGGGGAGAGAGCAAGTCAGATACTAAGACCTGAACCTAGCTCCTGAGCAGGCAGGCCAGAAGGGAGTTCACACAGACAAAGCATTTAACGCCGTGCCAGGCCGACAGTGTTCACTCAATACTGACACTAGTCACTGCTCTCCTTCTCAATGCAGAACACAGCTCTAACAGCAGCCAGTGTGCTACAGGCCAAGGCACAATGCTAAGTGTTTTACATGAATTATTTAATTTTCTCCTCAAAACAATCCTAAGGAGCAGGTGCTATTCTCATTCGCACTTTCCTGCTGAGATAGCTGAAGCTTAGAGAGGCTAGGAGACATGCCAGGATCACACAATCAGTACGCAGCGGAACCACACCACCAACCCAAGCCATCTGCATCACTACTTCTAAACGACATCGTCTCTGTATACCATGGGATCTTTTAAAAACTGTTTTTGCTACCTGCAATTCTTTTGGGAATTGGAAATGGTATATAAAGTCAGAAACAGCTGGCACACTTTCACCACCCTGCCCCAGCCTTTGGATGCTGTGATGGTTAATTTTATGTGTCAACTCGACTGGGTCATGGGGTGCCCAGACATTCTGTGAAACATGATTCTGGCTGTGTCTGTGAAGGTGTATCTGGATGAGATTCACATTTGAGTCAGTGGACTGAGTAAAGCAGACTGGCCCTCTCCAGTGTGGGTGGGCTGCATCCAATCCATTGAAAACCTGAATAGAACAAAAAGGCTAGGGAAGAGGGAGCTCCTCTTGCGTAACTGTGAGCTGGGGCATTGGTCTTTTCCTGCCTTCAGACTGGAACTGAAAAATAGGCTCTTTTTGGGCCTTGAGCCTACCAAATCTTAGACTGGGATTTACACCATCGGTTCTCCTGAGTCTCCTGCTTGCTCAATCTCCATAGTCACATGAGCCACTTCCTTATAATAAATCTATTTTTATATATATATATATACATCTATATATACACATACACATCTATCTGTCTGTATCTCCTAATATCTCCTTTTGGTTCTTTTTCTCTGGAGAACCCTAATACAGATGCCTTGCATCACAGAAATCCAACTGAAGCCTCCATTAACAGTAGAGATTTTTTTATGGGTCATTTGGACACTAAGCGTGCAATAAGCCAGTGTTTAAAACTAAATTTTAGAGGAATGTCCAACCTAAAAAAGCACTGCTGTGAAAATAAAATGGGAACTGATGCAAAGCATGGGATGTAGTGGGGAGGGAGAAGGGAACACAGAGGAGCGGTGTGCCCTCATGCCCCTGCAGAACCTTTCTGCATTATTGTTTTGTTGGCTCCTCTAATGTACCACATCCCTTTGCGCACACACGCTATCCCACAGTGCAAGCTCGAGAAGCCATCTGCATGGCTCACTCAGCATATCACCCACAGGTCTCCTCACCTAAATGAATCTAGGTAAGGATCTGAAAGAGACTGAACAAATGGTAGAAGGAAATGCTATTTTGGGGTCAGAACCTTCTTTGTAGTTCCTGTCTCTCATTTACAAGACAGGCTCCCCTGGCCCTCAAACTAGGCTCAGTGGGAATTAACTGTCATGAGCTGGATCCAGATCAGCCATTATTATATGTCCCATGGGAAGCAGACCTGAGACCTCACTCTGCTCTGCCAGGCCTCCCACCAGGCCACTGCTCCTGAAAATTAGCTATTTCATCATGACGAGCTGCCCAAAGCACAGGAGCTAAGGGATGACCTATGGGCCCAATTCATAATATTTATGTTCCTGCCACTTCGCTGCCCTGTATCTCCACTCAGTACCTTTGGCTGGCTGAATCAGAGACCCCCCAGACACTGTGGGGATGGAAACTATAATTGCAATTGTCAGTGGTGAGCGGCTTTTATGGTGAGGGCTACATACCTACAATCCTCCTGCATTTCCCAGCTCCTTCCACCAGCTTTGGCCAAAATGCAGACTGACACTACCTCTTTAGATTAGGATAAGGCCAGTTTAATTCACTCCTTCAATGCATCAGCATTTATTTTAAAGCCACATATCTCTCAGATCACAAGACACGAACCTGCTCCAAACCTATCACCAGATGCATTGTAAAAATTCACACAGAAAGCTAGAAGCAAAAATTAAAAGTGAATGTGAATGCAAGGCTGGTACTTAGGTATGTAACTTGCTTTAAGTTCTTGATAGTAAAAATATCCACTCATGCAACTCAACAAATACATATTGACAAACTACTATGTGCCAGACATAGACTGAGATGAAGAGATGAGGCCATGCCTACATGAGCTCAATGTTCTAATGCACTCCACCAAACCTCTCTCAGTTTGCCAGGAAGGAGTTGTGTGAATCTTTGCAAAGATCTTCCCAGTCCCACATTCACCTTGATAATTATAGCTTTCATCTAAGGAAGTCACACATGCCAAGCACTATTCAGCCATAGGTATTTTCAGCATTCCATTTATTGAATACCTATTATATCAGGTAACTGTGATAAGTACTATGCACATTATACGATTTAATCCACCTTACATCTCTGCAAGGTATGTATTTGTACTATTATTTTACAGGAGAAGGCTGGAGAGATGTTAAATGACTTTCCAAAAGCCATGTAATCAGCAAATGGTGGTGGAGCTAGGATTCAAATTCCTAGCCTAACTGAACTTCCTGGGCATCCACTGTGATTCCCAAGAGATTCAAAGGAGGCCTGCTCTTCACTCAGCTGTACAGCAGTGTTCATGCTACCCTGTCTAAGGCCAAGGGACTGTTTGTTCCTCTGTGTGAGAAAAAGGAGCACCAATGTAACTGGCAAGGCTGCAGCCATAGGTCCCAGCCTTCCCTAAGTCTGCCTTGTCATCTCTCAAATAAGGAAGGTGAACAAAGGGATCCATAAGACGTCTTCCAACTCCAGAGTCTTCTGAATCCCTGCAACTGGAAGACCTGCCAAAGTGTGGCCAAGAAGACCTAACTCATTCCCAGGGCATGCAGCACCACAATCAGACCCTCACCAGGGCCCACAAGAGAGAAGATGACTCCAAAAGACCTGTGCATTGGGCCATTCTTGCATTGCTATAAAGAAACACCTGAGGCTGGATAATTTATGAAGAAAAGAAGTTTAATTGGCTCATAGTTCTGCAGGCTGTATAAGCATGGTGCCGGCGTCTGCTCAGCTTCTGATGAGCCCTCTGGGGGCTTTTATTCATGAAGGAAGATGAGGCAGGAATAGGCATGTCACATGGTGAGAGGGGGAGCAAGACAGAAAGAAAGGAGAGGTCCCAGATGCTTCTAAACAACCAGATCTTGGTGAACTAACAGAACTCACTCATCACCAAGGGGATGATGCTAAGCCACTGGGGAGGGATCCACTCCCATGATCCAATCACCTCCCACCAGGCCCCATCTCCAACCCTGGGAATCACATTTCAACATGAGATTTGGAGGGGACAAAAATCCAAAACATATCAACCTGCCGCAGCACATCCCAGGCAAACAGAACACTCCCCAGACCCATCATTGACCTTCAAGTTCCACCCTGATTTCATCTGACTTGTTGAAATAGAGCCATTATTTACAGATTCAAGTTCTACTAACCCAGATCACATCGCTCCCCCACATTCAAAGTAACACACACCTGAAAGCCAGTGATAGAAACTCCTCAGCAAGGCCTGCAAGACCCCAGGTGGTCAGTGTGGCTTCTTTTCCCCTCTCTGGCCCTGCCTAGGCTCCCACGTCCCAGCTCTCCACTCCAACCTCCCCAGGCACCCAGCTTTTCATGCTGTTTTCCTCCTGGGATCCCCACCCTTCCCTCTGTCTCGACACTCCCCCCCAGCCCTCTTCACAAGACTGTGCCCCTCCCTTTGACCTGAGCTCACAAGTTCCCTCTTGTGAGAGGGCTTCCTGCCCATTATTTAAGACTCCAGCCCTGTTTGGTGCCTCACAGTAATATCACAATTAGTAATTTTCCTGCTTAGGTTCATCACTCATCTTCTCCCACCCCGAGAACTGTGTGTGCTTCATCCACCATCTGCGCTCTGCACCCAGCCCCCAACAGAGCACCTAGCACAAAACCAGCCGTCAGTAACACTTGCCTAATGCTTGAAAGAAACTGCATTGCTTATCTCAACAGGCCCTGTATGATTACCACAGCGACTGGCTGGCCAGCACCATGGATGCTTCTCCACTTCTATGGGCTGGAGGAGGGGGATGTGCCACATTTTGTGCAGATAGCAAAGGTTCTGCTCTGCAGGAGCTAAGGAATACATACAAAAGTGTTTTCAGATGATACAGTGTCATGCAAATAGAAAGCACTTTCATATATATGTATGTGTGTAGATACTACACTTGATCTTATCCAAAAGGCCGAGAAGCAACTGTGTGTGTGTAGAGAGGCAGACAGACAGATGTCTGCTGAAAAAATGCATATATAACAAACGTTGAAATCATGGTCCAAGGCAAAATAGGCTAAGTGCAAAGTGAGTATCACAAATAATGAGTGCCGCAAAAATGAGGGAGAGTCCAAGAGGGAGAGGTGAGGTTACCCAGGGAAAATGGACTTCAGTCAAACTCTAAAAAGTGGCACAGATTGATAGATGTCAAAAGCCAGAGCAGCATAAGTGTGGCCCCAACCCACTTCCATCAGTATCACCTGGGGTGTTGGTCAACTCCCTGCCTACTAGCAGAGCCCCAGAAGTTGGGCCTGGGAGTCTGTGGTTTTTATCACATGCTCAGGTGATTCTGATGCACATTAAAGAAAAGTCATCACTGAGCCCACCAGGCAAAAGGGCCTAAGTGTACAAAGCTGTGTAGGACAATAATTTGAGAGAACTAGGAAGCAACAGCTAGAAATACATGTTAAGCCTCGAGAGCTAGGTCTGGATTCTATAGGTAAAGGGAAGACACTGAAGGCTTTTGGATAAAGGAGTGACATAGTGAACATGATGTCCTAGAAAGCTTGGGAAAAAGCTCAGGAGGGACTGGGAAAACAGTTGAGGAGGAGGGAGCCAAGTCAGGAGGCCACAAGACCTCCAGCAGACACTGGGGCCCTCCCCAGGTTGAGACCCCCATGTTGGCCACCACTAGGGACCAATCGGGGACATGAAGTAGCCTCCCTGGTCTCATCCATGGACATCTGCTCTGGTCTTCCTGATAAGTCCGGGCCTGAGGATGTTTTGATAAAAAAGAAACACACAGGATCTCAAGGCACAAGTGAGAAACTCTTATCTGTAGGCCAAGACAGTAAGAGATCCTTCAGAATTCAAGTGCTCAGGCACTGGTACTTGGCAAGGATGTGCTGCATGCCCGGCACCCAAGTTGCTGGAAACAAATAGTAACTGTAATCTGGTCAAAGCCGAGAATTTACATTTCTCAGGAACACTGAAATATGCACATTAAATCTATAAATACATAAAGATTCCTGGGAGCACTAAATAGAAGTGTGAGATTTTTCCAAACAGATGTGTCTGTTTGTTGGGAGATGAATCTCAATGACCTCTACTACTACTTAACAAAAAAAAGAAAGACAAAAACAATCATGAGTTGGAGGCTATATAAACATCATGTCCAATGCATCACTGTGAACATGAAGCAGGTTGGGTAGTTTCCATCTTGACAAGGGAGTTTAAAGGGTGCCCTGTCAGATCCCCATGGAGTCCTACTCTCTGGGGGTCTCTGCCAATGGAGGCATTCCTCTCTCCCTCCCTGTTTCTGCCTGGCTCTTGTGCTGTGAGCTGTACAAAATTCGCTGTCTTCACAAGAGTACACAGATTGCATGAGACAGACTTGCCTCAAAACAATGCAGATACATAACTTGAACTCCAGCTGACAAAGTGTATGAGGGTCCAAACAAGTTTCTTTTCTGCTGAGATTAATAGAAGAGGTGACTTTTCGAAAGCTTTCCTCTTTCAAATATATGAACAGGGTTCCAGCCAAAAGGAACTATATCATTTCCACCTGTCTGAAGGCAGACAGGCTGTAAACATTCCAGCAAGATGTTTGGGGAGTCCTTTAAGCTCCGTGCAAGAAAGTAAATGGTTTGAGAAAGGTCTCTCTAATTAGCTAGTGCAAACGGAGAGCAAAAATGTTTCAATTCCAGGAGTGTGGGAGGGTTTGGTCGCAGAACGCGTTCCCTGTGCTTCTTGCTCTGGTGCTCCACATTCTCTCCAAAGCAGACAATGTTTTTCTGGCCTTGTGTTTTCAAAAGATAACCTTCATGGTAAAAATCAATAGCTGTAACACAGTCTTCAGTTCAGAATGAAGCAATAACCCAGGCTCTAAGATGAGGTCCCCTGTTGAGGTCAGAGAGATGCTGACACAGATGCCTCATTTTCTCCTCACAGTCCTGCTAACATTTGTAATCACTGCCCTCTTGCCCGAGGAGAAACACCTTTGCTGTTTTGCCTTTCTCTGACAGGAGAGATGCTCACAGCCTTCAGACTGTGGTTCCCAATGCAATGAAAACAGGTGGGTCTCTAAGAACATTTAAACTGACCGATGGTATGATATTTGCACTTTGGTGTTGCACCCAAGGGCGCACCTGTCACTAAGGGGGATACCACTAGTGATGCTCAGAAAAAGAAGCCAAATGCCAAAAACTACCTGTGGAGAGATTTCACCCCTATGACATGTCCACAGACGGCACATTTACAGAGACAGAAGGCGGACCAGCAGTTGCCTCGGGTTAGGGTACAAGTCAGATCTCAGGAAATTTGGGAAGACAATGGAAATGTTCCCAAACTGGATTGTTGTATAGTTGCAAAACTTGTAATTTTATTAAAATTCATCAACTGTATACTTAAAATAGGCTAATACTATGAAATTAAATTACACATCAATAAAACTGTAAAAGAGATGCGTTCATTGAGTAGTTAATGAGATGGGGAAATACAGGTTAAAAAACACAGAATACCAGATATTAAATCATATGCTCCTGTTTTTAAAAAAATATGCATCAGCACACATTGGCTTCAGAGGAATAAGAGAAGGCAATATGCCAAAATGTTTATAGTAATTGTTTTTTATGTAGTGGAATGACAGGTGCTTTTCACTTTCTTCTCTATACTTCCTGTGTATTCCAAATTTTTATCATGAATATGCACTTGCTTTCATCATCAAAAATTGATGCTGTAATTTAGTAATGCACCTATGAAATAATTGGCCAAGAGTACATAACTGAAGAGTTAATAGCCAAGTTTGAGACAACACTGCTTACGGCCTCTGCAATTGAGCAGACACTTAATGGCTATTGTGAAACTCAGGGACCTGAAAGATTTAAGGCCTCCCTCTTCAAGTAAGCACACCTCCCTCCCCTCATCAGGCCCACTGTATGTGTCCCCAGAAAGGGTCAGGCCTTGCACAGGGAAAGCAAACGTTAATTAACTTGCATATTGCATGTGCACACACACCAGTCCCCTGTTAACACACTGGAACAAATTTCAACATGTTCAAGTCAATCAAATACAGGTGACAGGAACTGAACTACATTATAAAGCATGAGCCCTGCGGTGCCCATCGCCAATCTAGAACACAGCCTATCTGTACAAATGCTTCTTTTTTTCCCCTGTGAGAAAGGCTCTTTATTTTCTTGAAATACACAGTCTTACCATAACAGAGGACTCACAAACCCTAATGATTTTCTCTCCTTCAAAATTAATATCACACACTGGCTCTCTAGGTACTTTACAGTACTTACAGAATTTTCTAAAATAATGAATACTCTGTACCATGCTAACACAGGAGTTTCTCCATCCTTGCTGTTAAGATTGAGGACAAGGGTCAGCTGAGGCCAATCCTGCAGTTTGCTGGTTTGGAGAAGGATCCTAAACTGAGCAGACAGCAAGTTTCCTTGATTGCCTCAAGAGGAAAGCTTGAGGGTGGTATCCTTAGCTCATCAGCATTTTTCTACCATTGACCTGTGTCTATCATAGGGACAGGCCCTGCAGCCTGGTTTGCATTCCAGAACCCACCATCCCCTTTCAGATCACAGCTGCTGGAGCTGTGGGCAGCACAGCTGACCCAATTATTCTCTCCTCTGACCTCAGGAATGGGAATTTACAGTACTATTGCTCTCCACTGTTAAACTGAAATAAGGCTCTATAAATTCCAGAGCTGTGGGACAGACATTTGCTGCCAATGTACCTGGTAAAGCAGGTAAATCCAGGCTCAGGAAAGAGCAGTGCAGAGCAGAAAAGCAGAGAACAGAGAGAGAAGAGGCCAAGAGTTGCTTTCTTGGCCCCCTTAATTCTCTAGCTCCTGGTAACAGTCTCTGTGAGGTCAGCAATCAGGCTGCACAAACTACCCTCTCTGCCTCCTGATTACTGCTCCTTCTAGCCTGAATGAGTCTTTGTGACTTACATCCAAAGGAGGCTTGGATAAAGAACCTACAAAATAAATTCCTCTCTGAAAATAGGAAATACTTCCCTGGGCTCTCTGCCTGGAGGCATTAGCAAAATGACAGCCAGAGGAATTAAACATTTTTTTCAGGATTGGAGCCCAAGAGAGTTTCAAGTGCAAGTTTGAAAGAAAAGGGCTCCTAGGGCAGGTGTCCAGGCTGGAGACCCAGCAGAGCCTCCAGAGTGAATGATTCACCCAGTGGAGGTCAGAATGAGAGCTCCCCCATGGCAAAGACCAGCGACACTGTCTCCCTTACTAACCACTGTATCCCAAGCACCTAGAACAGTGCCTGGCACACAGTGGGATCTCAACTAGTACCTGCTGAATTAACTCATGGGTGTATAAATACTTGATGGGTAGCTAGCTACCTTTTGCAAAAAGTAATTCTAGGCACAGGCTCAAGAAGTTACATAAACCAAGGCAGAAGCAAAAAAGTACAGTGTATCTCCAGGGAGCAGGTAACGACCCCATTTGGCAGATACATCAAGCCTATTTGCAGAGCTATAGGATGGGACTATGAGGGAGAAAGCTTTGCGTATCAGGCTAAAGAAGTAGTTTTGTCTGCAAGGGTGAACATCCTGCAGCTAACATTTCCAATGACCAAAACACATTTCCACTGGAGTTCCTTAAACACATACTTCCTATGCGGCCTTCTCACTCCACCTCCTAGGTATCCCTACTGACCCAGGAGACTTGACGGCATCTTCCTTTCTGTATCATGTACCATGAAAATAATAAGTCTACTGAAGCTGTGGTCTACAGACTTCACAACATCCTCCACTTCTGGACATTCTGACTAAAGACACCTAATAACTCAAGTTACAGGATCAGAGAGGCAGCATCAGCTTCAGCATCCATCGAGCTAAAGGCAAGGAGCAAGTATCAATTCACACTAAGACCAGAGATTCAACTCTCTCCATTTTTATAACAGCATGTATACAAGTGTATATATTCACATACACACAGAGAGAATTCAGTTTACAACTGCATCAAGCTCTGACCCTCCTAAACAAGATGTTTTTCAGTTTCTCCTTGTCATTGAAGAAGCATTAATAAACATCTGATTCTCTTTCAAACAAGTATGTCCACAGGAGTGGGAGAGTGATTTGGTAGCAAGAATACACTCTGGCCACTAGACCTGAATGAGTTCTCATCGTGGCCTCTCCACTAATTAACAATATGATCTCGAAGGCATTTTACCTCCCTGAGTCTGTTTCTCTATCTGCAGATTGGGACTAGTGACACTCCTCTGTATTATTTTTTTATTATTATTATACTTTAAGTTTTAGGGTACATGTGCACAACGTGCAGGTTACATATGTATACATGTGCCATGTTGGTGTGCTGCACCCAATAACTCGTCATTTAGCATTAGGTATATCTCCTAATGCTATCCCTTCCCCCACCCCCACCCCACAACAGTCCCCAGCGTGTGATGTTCCCCTTCCTGTGACCATGTGTTCCCATTGTTCAATTCCCACCTATGAGTGAGAACATGCGGTGTTTGGTTTGTTGTCCTTGCGATAGTTTGCTGAGAATGATGGTTTCCAGCTTCATCCATGTCCCTACAAAGGACAGGAACTCATCCTTTTTTATGGCTGCATAGTATTCCATGGTGTATATGTGCCACATTTTCTTAATCCAGTCTATCATTGTTGGACATTTGGGTTGGTTCCAAGTCTTTGCTATTGTGAATAGTGCTGCAATAAACATACGTGTGCATGTGTCTTTATAGCAGCATGATTTATAATCCTTTGGGTATATCCCCAGTAATGGGATGGCTGGGTCAAATGGTATTTCTAGTACTAGATCCCTGAGGAATCGCCACACTGACTTCCACAATGGTTGAACTAGTTTAGAGTCCCACCAACAGTGTAAAAGTGTTCCTATTTCTCCACATCCTCTCCAGCACCTGTTGTTTCCTGACTTTTTAATGATCGCCATTCTAACTGGTGTGAGATGGTATCTCATTGTGGTTTTGATTTGCATTTCTCTGATGGCCAGTGATGATGAGCATTTTTTCATGTGTTTTTTGGCCGCATAAATGTCTTCTTTTGAGAAGTGTCTGTTCATATCCTTCGCCCCCTTTTTGATGGGGTTGTTTGTTTTTTTCTAATGAACTGTATTGTTATTTCAAAGATTAAGTCAAAGAATGTGCATCAAAGGGACTGTCAATGCCTGACATGTGGGTGGGACTCAATGAATGGTAACTATAATATTGCCACTGACTTAAGTGTAAGTTGTCACATCAGCATTAGCACATGGCCAGGGCACACATACCTGTCTGCTTTGTAATATAGTCAGAAGTGTACACCAGATTCTCCCCACACAGCACACATAACCCCAGCATACAGCCAGTGACCAGAGGACCAAAGAGACCTAAGGGAAGTAACAAGTTTTATATCACAGCCACCAGCATCCATCTCCCTTTCTATAGGTTCCTTTGGGAAACCAGCTGTCCCCTACATTTAGTCCCTGGCTTTGTGACTCTACCCCAGTTCCAGGATGGAGCATGTGACCCAAACCTAAGTCAACTAATGCACTGCATTTTCCTGGCCAAGGTGATTGGTCCATGGATGGGCACATTTTCCCTGGACAGGGAAATGTAATGAGATACTTGCCAGAATGGCCGAAAGACATTTTCTACTAAATGTATATATAAAGGCCTTTAAGACTGGCCCTGCTGCAGCCAGCTCACCCCATGAGGACAGCCTGCCCAAGAACAGACCTAATGCACAGAGAACAGAGCTCAGAGATGGGAAGGGGGAACCCAGCTTCCAATGGCATTTATGAGCCTCCGCATCAAGCTAAACCTAAAACCAGAACTATCTCTTGAGTTCTTGGTAGTGTCTTAAAGCTCCTTTTTTTTTCAATCAGTTTGAAATAAGTATTCTGTCTCACTACACTGGAAGAGTCCAGACAGGTACACATAGCAAGGGTGTTCATGGCTGATGAGAGGTTTTGGGGGAGCAAGCAGAGACACCCAGATAATGCTTGGTGAACCATGATTCTACTTCTAAGCCAGGAGCTCTGATTCACCGTAGACTATAGAAAAGATGCTCTGAAGAAGTGGCTGGGCCTGAAAGCAAATTGGAAGCCCCTGGGATGAGTGCTGCTAACCTGGGGACAGCACCCTCTAAGCCTGAGAGCCTGAGGTCTGCCCACGGGGTCCAGCTCAGGTGTGATGTGTGCTCCTGCACATGCCAGCTTTTGACTTCCTAATCTTCTCATCCTTCCAGGTAGGTGGGAATGTGATATTTACAAGGGCCATGTTCTCTAGAGCATGCTGTGGAAGTGCCTCATAAATTCTACTTTACTATTTCAAAGAAAAAAAAAAACACTTGATTAAAACACACACCAGAGAAGGTAGACAGTTAGGGGCCTTTCAGTCTCCAGCTGTCATCACTGAAGGAGATCTTGATCCCGGTTTGTTTCAAGAAAGGGGAACTGGAACAGTTGGATGACATGCCCTCTTCCACTGCACAGGTGCAATGCATCATTACCTGACACTGGCCGCCTGAACTTTTCTACTGAGCCCTTACTTCTGACCCCTTCCTGGAGCTCCCCAATAAACAGGTCTTCACTGAGAGAGAATGCTGGATAATAATTAGTGCCACACTCTGAGGCTTCAGAACATCCAGGGCTGGCTGGATTCCTGACCCACCCTGCCACTTCCTAACTATGACCTAAAACAAGACATTTTACCTATCTGAGCCTTCAGTTCTGCACCTGTGAAATAAGAATAACTGTAGTACCCCTCACCAGGTTGTAAGAATTAAGTGAGGAAGTCAGGGAGGCAGTAGATCTTACTTCAGTTTTACTTGTAAGAAGGCTAAAGCTAGGCACGGTGGCTCACGCCTGTAATCCCAGCAGTTTGGGAGGCCGAGGTGGGTGGATCACTTGAGGTCAGGAGTTCAAGACCAGCCTGGCCAACATGGCAAAAACTCGTCTCTACTAAAAATACAAAAATTAGCTGGGTGTGGTGGTGTATGTCTGTAATCCCTGTTACTCAGGGGGCTGAGCCAGGAAAATCACTTGAACTTGGGAGGCAGAGGTTGCAGTGAGCTGAGATCACACTAATGCACTCCAGCCTGGGTGACAGAGTGAGATTCCATCTCAAAAAAAAAAAAAAAGGAAGAAGATTGAGGCCCACAGTGGCTGTCTGACTTGCCCAAAATCCTAGAGCTAATAACTGCAGCATCTGGGACTCACATCCTGGCCTGACATCAGAGCCCTCATACTCTGCCCACCCCTCCACGGGACCATAGGCCTGATCCCTCTGGCACTCCACAACTCTGAAGTCAACATGCACATCTGTGATGCTGTCTTCACTGTCTCTATTCATGTACTCGCTGCACCATCCAGGCCACAGTCTCCCCAAGGGGGAACAACTTCAAGCATTATGTTCTGCACGCGCTTGGCAGACACTTTATGCTCTGCAAGGCAAGGTCTCAGAGACAAAAGACAAGTTCTATCCTCTCCTAATGTGTGTGTTTGCTCAGAGTGCCTTGCAGGCACAGTATAAATGTAGTTATATTTTAAGATCTGCTCAGAATAAACAAAACCTATTCCCAGAGACTTTACTCTTCATAAGTGTCAAGAAAATCCAGCAAATCGAACAGGTGTCTCACTGTACAAAGAGAATCAGGACGCTGCCAAGGAAGATGGCTTAGGCCTCAGGGATGCAGTCGTGTCTCAGGTTTGAAAAAATGATAGCAAAAAATAAAAGCAAAATGAAATATGTCACTTGGCTTTTGAGATTGTGCCTACTAGCACAGAAGGACGTGTGTGAACTAAGAGTTTTACAGGCTGATTACATATTTTAAACAAAACTTATCTTACTCACTCATTTGTTCCATGAGTTTTTACTGAGCTTCTGTGTGTCAGGCACTATGGTGGACCCTCAGGCTATACCCCTGAATAGGACAGATACAGCCCTGGCCCTCTTGCTGAGAGTAGAGATGACACTTCCCGGCATCCCCTGCCAGTCACTCAAATAGGTTTGCAAAAACTCCATGTTTACAACGATGTGGGTAACAGCTAATCCCAGGAGAAAATCATTTCATACAGCAACATCTCTAAAAACTTGTTCCTTCTAATAATGTGTCACGGGAAGAAAACAAAAAGCTTTTGTAGCCAAATTACCTGAGAATGAGTGGTTTTAAAGCTGGCAAACTGTTTTCTCTACTGCAGGACTTCTCTGATGCTTTACCATGTGACTGTGCTCGGTGACTTGCCAGAGAGTGCCAGGGCTGCGGTGTGTGGGTACACAGGCCTGCCCAACTCCAGGAAATGAGCAAAGGCTTGCAAACATGTATGTGATCAGACATACTCTCAGCAAAGAGCGTTTTGATGGACGGTGTTCCACAGAAAGCACTTCAGAAAGACACCTCCGTGGAGGATAGTGTCTGAGTTAGACCTACTGTGGAGATGAAATCCCAGCCTCACCTTGGCCCTCCTTGCTAGGTATGCCATTGCCCTGATGCACCAATACAGAACTGCCAGGTTTCCTTCAGAACAAGAATCTCTTTCAATGGAAGAAAATAAAATTAAAAATCTGAAAGGTATTTTATTCTTTATGTCACTAAAAAAAAATCTTGTCTTGGGCATTTCTTTCAGCTCACCCCATGGAATCGGTCACTATGAATAATTGAAAATATAAATAAAAAATTCATTTGGTAGCCCAGCCAATCTCTGCTGTGTCCGTGGAGGGTGGTAAGACTTGTTGTCTCAAGAGGAATTTCCATGACCTCTTTCCTACCCATTCAGGAGCAAATAAAGTCGATTTCCACTAGAAGAATGTCAGGCAGAAGTGTGAACAATAGTGGTGTAGAATGACAGAGACAGTAGCTTCCTGGAAGAAAATGAGGGTCTTCACAGGTTATTTAAAATAAAGAAATCTGGCTAGAGTTTCAGACTAGAAGAGAAGAGCAGGCTGAAATGGAAGATGCTCAGTTATTCACAGAAAATTACCTGTGGTTGAGGAAGGAGTCAGAGAACCTTGCCCTTTGGCAACACCGGAGAGTAGAAACTTATTTTGTCTGTTCTGCTCTCCAAGTTCGGTGCCCTTTTTGTTCCTCCTGGCTCTTTGTTCCACTCTTTGTTCTTACCTGACCCTTTCAGAACTACAATATCTATATTCTCCTTTCCCAGTGAAATCTGATCTCAGGAAATGAGCTGAACCTCATTCACACCAAAATGTAATGACTAATGCTAGATAAATGATCTGATGCCAGATCAAGTGTTAAACCAAAAGAACTGTATTCCCAAAGCAGGCTTTCAGGCATCAGAAGGCTGCTGGTTGACTGTCTTTGAGCAGAAGGCCTTCAATCAAGTGCAAGTACATCCCGACACTTATCCACTCCCACAGGTGTCGGAGTAAGCCACAGGGGCCTCAGTCACAAAGGGGAGGTCTGGGAGGGTTTGGCTGTCCCCTCTCCAGTGTTCATGCTGATGCAGAGACTAGCTAGACCTGCAGACCTTCAAGAGGGGACAATGGGTTAGACTGAGGTCAAAAACCACATATCATTTCCTTCCCTTCCCTACTGAGGACCCTCTTGTCTAGGCTCACCCAGAGCAGAAGAGGTGCATAGGCCAGCTCTTCTCCCCACAAGGTCCATCCACACAGTGATGCCACTTTCAGTGCCCTGGAGATGTCCAAGCTCAACACTCCCACTCAACAGTGGAAGAAGGGCCCCAAGAAGGGCAGACGCTTCCCCAGGGCTGTACAGAGGACCTGTGGAAGAGCCTTGCAGAAATCAAGCACCTCACTGCTTCCAACCCACTTAGCTGCCTCGACTCTAGCAACCATCACAGCCACCTGTGAAGCTCAGCCTCTCAGCCCTGTTGTATGAAATCCCAGATCCAACAGGAAGCATATTCACACAGTTCCTCCTTAGGGTCAATCCCAACCCTCTACTTTTAGGGAACAAGAAGTCAATCCCTTCTACAATACCCAAGGATTCATCCTGCAACATGTTCCCTGGTGTTTGGCTATTCCTGTGTGGGGCACTCTGTCCCAGCATGAGAATATCAGAAAGCCTATAAGGTGCTGGGGGGTACTGACATTCCCCCAGTTAACTGACTTCCAGTGGAAGTGTTAAGTCCAAGAGGTCACCTCTGGGAAACCCATACCAGGTGCAATACAGGAGACTTCAGCTCCCCATCATAGAGCAGGATCAACAAGTTTCATTTAACCAGGCTAGAGTCCACAGGAATGCCCAGTGAACTCTTTTCCCCACAGTGAGTATTGTCTATAACCCTTTGGGAATAAGTTTTCTGTACAAAAATATAATTGACACAATAAACAGCCCCTTCCCACAATGGAAAAACCTAATAGAATTTAATTATTGCAAAGAGATTCTGGGAGAAAAGAAGTTACACTTCTCTCTCTTGATCCCTCCCAAGAGGCTCCCATGCACCAGGAGTCTGAGCCAAAATAGCCGCCTGAGAAAGGCACAGCATGGCCCATGCTCAAGTGTGGGGAGTCCTTAATTAAAGTCCATCCTGTATGACTTTCCCTGATGACTATTTAAAAATCAAAACAAAGGTCATAAAGCCAGAACGTTTTATTCTACTTACAAGTCCGAAGTCATTTCACATTTGCATGAATAACCTTCTGTGAAGACAGGTGTCACATCTTAACTTTTAGTGACCCTGTGGCACTTGCTGTCATTGAAGTGGGCTAGATGTTCACAGCACACCTCAGGGCAGCAGTTCTTAAGCAAAAGTGATTTTGCCCCCTAGGGGACATTTGCCAATGTCTGGAGATAATTCTGATGTTCACAAATGGGGAGGGGGCGGTGCCACTGACATTTAGTGGGTAGAGGTCAGGGATGCTGTTAACCATCCTATACTGTGCAGGACAACTGCCTGCAACAGGGAATTTTCCAGTCCAAAAGCCAATACTACCAAGGTTGAGAAACCCTGCTGTCAAGCAATGGTTTTAAACAACATTGGGCATAAGGTTCACATAAAGTATTTAGTATAAACGCAGGTTTCTGGATTCTACCGACAGAGATTGTTTCAGTTGGTCTGACATGGGAATTTGCCATTTTTTAAAAAAACAAAGACTGTTCCCCATTCCCCAAGGGATTTTGATGCAAGTGTTTCCTGTATTTCCAAAATGATGGGCTTGCAATTCCAAAAGCTACCACCAGGCAGCAGTGCTGTTAGCTTGGGTAACAAAAGCTTTATAGAAGGTTCTTAGGCAGAGTCTCAAAGAACCACACATGCTCTACTTCCCCACGAAAATACAATCACAGGTAAGTAGAAACATGGACTAAATATAGAAAGTGAATAAACTCACACAATATAGATCAATATTTAAAAAGAATGCAAACACCAGACATTAGGGGCACCCTTCTAACAAATATTCATCTCTGCCTAATGTAACTTGTATGGAATTGTTTGGAGCCAAGTGATTTCAGAGCTGGAAGAACTAAAGTCATCCAGTCCCATAGCCTCATTTTAGCAAAGAATATGACTGCCTTTAAACGACCAGTTTCTAGAATTTGAGACCTTGCAATGCTGTGCCCACTCAGTCCCAATAGTGAGCACTTCAGAATCCCTTCCCTGATGAGCTCTTCCTGTTTATGGGGTGAGCCTGTGTCTGCCTCTGAAACATATCCCCAGCTGCTTGCACCTCTTGCAGTAAATACTCCTCCTGCAGAGATGGGCATTACCTGGATTCCATACTTCAGTGTTAACCAAATTTGCTTTATCCAAGAATCACCTGGGGCTTGGTCAAAATACAGGCTTTCCCTCTGAAGAGTCCCACACAGTTGTTCTGGAGCAGGGCTGACAATCTGTATTTTTAGCAAACACCCTGGTCTAAGTGGCTCTTTAGCTCTGGCTCTATTCCAAAACTTTCCCAAAATGTGGTCCCTATAAAAAATCAACTGGGAGCCATTCCAGACCAATCACTCTCTCTAGGGGCTGAGCCCAGGAATGTGTAACAAACTGCAGGTTGAGTATTTTACACATTAAGGTTGAGGCCCCTAACACTCTATATAGAAATTACTTACAGCATGATGCCCTCCCAGATCTTAAGGAAGCCTCATCTCTAAAAAGGCAGGGAAGAGAAGGCTACCAGATAGACACAAATGTCTCAGCATTACTGCAGGCACTCCAGCAGACACTGCGGGCACCAAAGAGCACTGATCTCTGCCTCATCTGGGCCTCAGACACCTGTGTGACAGGGCTCATCACTGCCATCTTATCAGACAAAATAGATTCGGAAAAGCGAAGCAGCTGCCCAAGGCCATGGGGCTGAGTAGCTGAGTCAGGATTCAAACTCAGGTCTGTCCCACCCAAAGCCCCTGTCTTCCTTTGCACAGGCTCCCTCTCAAGAGGCAATTCTGGTAAGGCCTCAACTCTCCTTTCTCCTGCACCAGATGCCCTTTGGCTTCCTCTCCCAGCACACAACAGAATAGACCCCAAAGAATGAGAAGCCCAGGAAGACCGGGAAGTTGCATTTCCTTGTGGGCCCCTCCTGCCCTCATGAGCTGGGCACCTGGAAGCTGGGGTCACAGAACAGGAGTTTGCTCCCCCTCCTTCCCTGCACCCCTCCTCCACCCATCCTTTCTCCTGAATGGCTAATTTAAATGGATAAGATTTATTTGACTCAACTCTGCATTGTCTGACCCCAACCTGCTTCCAGCTATAACTCCCAAGTCAAAAGGCAGGAAGTCAGAACAGGGAGGAGAAAAAGACCGAGATAATCAGCCCTTGATTAACATTGAGCTGTGAATGCACAGCCTTTTCTAAAGCTGCACAGAGGGTGAACAGGAGGAATGCAAATGAGGTGGCAGTTATGAAAATGATGCCTGAACTGTAAAGCGCCATATAAACAGGAGGTACATTCAAATTTAAAAGAAACAAACAGGGAAACATGGTTTTCCAGACAATTCTCCTCCGAGGCTTGCCTCCTTCCACCAACGTTCTCCCAAAAAGGAGTTCGCAGCTCAGAAAGACAACTCCTGATAGCGCTGTGTGCCAGGCCCAGTGTTAGACACTTTAAGTCAAACAAAAATGTGCAATACGTGAGCCCTGTCTTCAAAAAACTGATGATCTGATAAAGAAGGGAACTGAGAAATACCCCAAATCTACATGGTGTATGCCTAGTGGGGCAGACTCCAGAATGTGAGAGTCAGAAAAAGTTACTCAGACCTTCTGCAGGATACCAGCCAACGGCACCTCCTAATGGGCCTCTCCCTTCTCTGTTACCTTCCCCACTCCAGGGTCCTTCCAGTTCTGCCTCCTAAACATGTCTCAAAGGCACCACTTACCTCCCCTGCAGCGTCATTTCCTTGGTCCAGGCCTGTCCTCTGTATCCTGGGTAGCCCTCCACCCTCCCTTGCACCAAGCCATCTCCCACATCGTAGCTGAAGTGATTTTTCTTCAATCCAATCATGTTTTCAAATCAAATAATGTTTAAATGCCTCAGTGGCTCCCTGTGACCACCTGGGGAAAGTTCAAACTTCTTGTTTTGGGACCTGAAGCCCCTCTCTGCCTCCCATGTTGCCCCCAGTGCTCTGAGCTCAAAGATTGTAATTCCTCTAACAGGGTGTAATTTCTCACGCATCAGAGTTTAAGCACACTGCCTGGAATGTGAGATCTCACACAACCACCAGTCTCCACCTGGTTCATGCTTCTTTGTCCTTCCAGTATCAACTAAAACAGCCTCTTAGGCCGGACATGGTGGCTCATGCCTGTAATCCCAGCACTTTGGGAGGCAGATCACCTGAGGTCAGGAGTTCAAGACCAGCCTGGCCAACATGGTGAAACCCCATCTCCACTAAAAATACAAAAAATTAGCCGGGTGTGGTGGCACGGACCTGTTAGCTACTTGGGAGGCTGAGGCAAGAGGATCACTTAGAACCTAGGATGTGAAGGTTGCAGTGAGCCAAGATGGCACTGCTGCACTCCAGTCTGGGCAACAGAGCAAGACTCCATCTCAAAACAAAAAACAAAAAACAAATCAAACAAACAAACAAAAAAAAACCAGTCTCTTGCTTGGAAGCCTCCCCAGAGCACCCAGAGCCACGCCTTCTCTGGCACAGGCGTAACGTGATGGCTCCTCTTAGAATGCCCTACACGTGCCCTTCCTAAGCAGTTTCACACTATATTTGAATAACCTGTTGAATATGTATGTCCTCTTGTATAGGAATAGGAATCACCTGGCCATCTTGTTAAAATGCACATTCTGATTCAGTAGGTCAGCAGCAGGGCCTGGCTTGCTGCGTTTCTATCCAGCTCTCAGGTGATGCTGCTGCTGCTGGGCTGTGGGCCACACCTGGTGTATACAGACTGGACTTTGCTGCCCAGAGACAGCAGGGCCAAGTTTGTCTTGTTCACCAAGTATCCCTAGCTCCAAGCCCAAGCCTGGTACATGTTGGCACTAAGTAAGTTTTTACAGAATGAACAAATGAAGAAGGTAAACAGGTTGGAGGTGGACATTCAGTAATTTGGGGTTCAAGTAATAGTTTCATCAGGGCCACAGGGGATAATAACACTGACAATGTCTGCAAAATCAGCACCATCCCTTACAAATCAGACCTGACTGACAAATATTTATCCATTTATAAAGTTGATTATTGGCCTAAATCAAATCCATACAGCAAGTGCATGACCAAAATAGAACATCCGAACTTGGTGATTTTGTACCCTTTACCAAAGCTAAACAAATTGCTACTTGCTGCAATCCCAGAGGGGTGGGGGTGGGGATGCGGCAGGGGCATAGCGCCTGTGCTTAACTGTGAATTATTAATGTGAAAGATTTGCATGTGCTTTTATGATTATAGCTGACTTTGATGTCTTTGTGCCCTGCTCAGGGCTTCAACACACAACTATAATTTATTTGCAAAAAAAAATGTGCATAGACCAAGTATCAGAAATATGTTGAAGTAGTTACAATATAAAATAAAACTGCAACAATTACATTGCTCCTGTGTTGCCAAGGGTAGTCCAGAAGCTCTGAAAGGATGGAGCACACGGACTTGTTCAAATCACTGTCTAGAGAAAAATAGCACAACATCTCTTTGGAAACCTGACTCTTAATTCTGCAGACTGGTGATTTCAATATCACTGAATGGGAAAAATAGAGGTAAGCATTTGCAACAACTTCAATAACCCACTGCAGATCAATACAGCTCTAACACTGCCCTCCTCGCCCTAAGCCGTCCAACAAGCTCAGCCAAACTTCTGAGATTGGTTACAAAGATCACATTGTTTGACTCAACACACTGGTGCTGCTCTTACACAATGATGGAGAAACTGGTCAAAAGAGAACTTTCAGGTAACTCTCCCAACTCAAAATCGATAGTTCTCTGAAGAATTGAAAGGCAGGCAAGCTGCTGAGTCCTTATTTACATATATGTGGCTCTCAATAGATGCCTTCCCCATGGCTGCAAGAACAAATCAATAGTTTCTCTCAGGAAACCTCAAGTACAGAGGGATGGGATGGATATAAAAGATGTTTGGGGTTTGCATCTCTCTTTAATTCCAATTCTGCATATCCTCAGGGTAGTAACTATAATTGCCAAAAGACCTGCAATATTTGAAAGCATCTATTTAAATAGTCAATATTATTGAGTTCCTAACTTCAAGCCAGCCCAATTCTTGGGACTGAAGATTCAGGTTTCCAGCTTGATCAAGTGGAGAAATTGGGGAATGACTTGCTGAGACCAGGACTAGAGAAGGAAGATCAAGCTTACAGTATAGATGGTATAGGGGAATATCTTTGTTTCCTAGAGTAGTCACACAAATGACCAAAAACTGAGTGGCTTAGCACAGAAATTATTGTCTCACAGATTTGAAAGCTAGAAGCCCAAGATGGGGGTTGGCAGGGCTGGTTCCTTCTGAGGCCAGGAGGGAGAATCTGTTCCATGCCACTCTCCTGGCTTCTAGTGGTTTGCTCATCTTTGGCATTCCTTGACTTGTAGATGCATCACCTTGATCTCTGCCTTCATCTTCACATGGTGTTCTCTCTGTGTCTTCACACTCTTCTCTCTCTGCATGTCTGTCTCTGTGTCCAAATTTCCCCTTTTCATAAGGACACCAGTCGTACTGGATTAAGGGCCCACCCTAATGATCTCAGAGTAACCTGATTACCTCTCTAAAGACTCTATTTCCAAATTCTGAGGTACTGGGGATGAGGACTTCAACATCTCTTTTTGGGAGGATACAATTCAAGCCATAGCGTGGAGGGAAGGGGGATGTTAAGCCCCATTCTCAGCATGTTGAGAGTGAGCTATCTATGAATGCTTGGGTGCTAAGATCAGAAGAAAAATTTGCCCAAGAGATATAGAGCTAAGACACATGTTCCTTTAGCAGTTCAAACAAACAGATGCGTGAGAGTCAGGTGCTGGTGTGGACGGCATGGCTGAAGCCACAGACAGGAATGAGACTGCCCCCCAGAGAAGTTACAGTGCTATGGACAGAAGGAGAGCTGAGAAGAGGAGCTGCCAGTGAGGTGGAGAAAACCCAGGAGGGCAACCTCAGTGAAGCCAAGGGAAAAGAAGGTCTGAAGGGAAACGTCACTGGTCTAATTACACTGTCCCAGTTATCTATTACTGTGTAACTAACTACCCCAAAATTTAGTGACTTACAACAACTGCCACTTATTATCTCTCACAATTCTGTGGTAAGGCTTGGCTGAGCAAGGCTTCTGCACCACGTGGCATCAACTGAGGTAACTTGGAGGAGGTTCATCTGGGGGAGGGATGAACTCATCTGGAGGGTACAACACTGCTTCACTCCCATGTCTGGCACCTGTAGGAGTGAGTGCAGGGGAAATGTCCAGAAGGCTGGACTCAGCTGCAATCATCCAAAAGAGTGCACACACATGGCTTCTCCCGCTTGTTGGTCTCAAGGGCAGGGCTGAGGGCAGGACTCTTTCTAGTTCATGATTCCTCATCCTGTTGTTTTCAGTGGAAGCAATCCTCAGCTGCAAGATGAATTTGTGGGGCCTAACACAAAATGAAAGTGTGGGAGCCCTTCTTCAAAAAGCAGGAAGGAATCATATAGAGTTGTGTGTGTGTGCGTGTGTGTGTCCACGCACGTGTGCGTGTGTGTGTAATGTAGCATCAAAGTGGGCATGGAAGTACTACGATGCTAAGATCAAGTTTGATCAGTTTTCAAGGGACAGGAGTTTCTATTTTATCAACATACATGCTTCCCATGTGTTTCACATGAAGGACATATTTCATTCATGATTCTATCATGACTCAGCGGAGTGTAGGTAGTCACAATGTCCAAGTAGGGCTCAGTGGCAGGTTCGGCAAATTCCACATCTGTTTCAGAGAACAGTTATAAAAACAATCCTGACCCACCAAGGACCATAGGCACTTGAGATAGCCCAACAGCCAGAAGAATCTGGACGAAGAAAAGAGCATCAGAGAAGCAGCATGCTGGGTTGGAAAGGTAGACCTTCTGCACTGGATCCCCACCTCCCACCAGAGCAGATGGTCCTTTAGAAAGAGCTCAGCCATATCTGCTGACAATGCCACTCACTGGCTGTGTGCAGCTGCCCAAAGTGCTTGGCCACTCAGGCTCCTCATTGATGAAATGGAAACACAATGCTCTCTTCTAGCTAGGTGGTTGTATCATCTACAGCTGATTAGCGGGAAGCACCCTCTAAAGGAGATATTCTCGTCATTCTGCTGATTCCAAGGGTCCTCCTGAAAACCACAATCCGCTTGTCGTCCATCTCCTCCTGACAAGGTGGGGAATGTAAGGTGAGACAGAACCCAAGGAGTATTGCATTCTCCATTCCCAGAGTGGGAGAAAACGCCTAGATTTTACTCTCCAGGCCCTCCCAGTTCTGTTTCACAGCCCACCAGCCATCTTGCAAAGGGGCCTGACATCCAGTGCTGTAAATTTGTAGCCAAGATAGTTGTATGTTTTGGCCACATCCAAGGGCAGTACATTGCCACAATCATATGGTAACTAAACGTTTCAAATGTCACCACCTTTCATGCATCCTTTAAGATAGCACCCTTTAAAACACAAAAAGGACACATAATGTTGTCATATAGATCAGAATAGCCACATAGTCATGATGGGAGTAGGGCCCATGTAAACTAAAATTAAAGGATGGGCATGTAGGAGCATGAATCCCAGCTCAGCCTCTCATCAGCCTTGCTCTAGATGGCACAGTGGAGAACCTACATGAGAAGCTACTTTTCTGGAGGCTCTAAAAGATGTTAAGGCCATTCTGTAAGCAAGGATATGGAGAGAGACTCAAAGGGCTCCAGCTCTGGAATCAGACAGAATAAGGCTGGAATCCTCTCTACAATATATTGGCTGTGTGACCTGGAGCAAGTGTCTTAACTTCTCTTCCCCCTCATGAGTAAAATCCAGACTTGCCAGCCTGTTTAGAAGGCTTGAGAAAATTGTAGAGAAATATCTAGAATGAGAGCTGATATACTGCAGGCCGCCAACCAGCTGCAGTTACTATCATTGTTATTACCATGCCAGTAAATATTTTAATAGACTAGATGTTCTTCCTCAAGGCACAGAACTAAATTTCACCCACAAAGGCATCTCTGTTAATCACTCATTAAATATTTAGCAAGCCCTTTATACAGTCAACTATTGTGGGGGCAGAAAAACAAATAAGGCACACCGTTGTCTCACCTCAAGGTGGTTATAACGCAGTGACTGCTGAGGATGTGGCATTCTTGGACACATGATTGCTAAAGAATTTTCTATCTTTTTCACCAAGTTGTTATCAATCTTTTTTGCATATGACTGTCCTTCCCTGGAAGGATTAAACCACATCTGTTACAGAGCTAGTAGAGTGCCTGGCACAGCTCATATAACAGCTCAGCAAGAAGCCATGGTGGAAAGATGCAGGAGAAGGAAAAGACGAGGAAGAAGGAGGGAGGAGTGGAGGGAGAAGAAAGGTGGGGAAGAGGAAGGGGTGGAGGAGAAGGAGGCATTTAAGTCAGAAATAACCTGAAAAGGCAGCCAGAACCATGCAGTCATAGACCTTGATAAGCTATAGCTAAGGAGAATTTGTCATCTCTTATAAATACTAGTGAAATAACTTCTCTAGTTCAAAACAAAGATAGGCAAAGAGTGGGTGATGTTTCACGTGTGGTTGCAGAAGATGGACACTGCAGTGACCCTTCTCCATATTCTTTTCTCTCTCAGACACATACAATTATTTTCTATATTTCCAAAAACACACAAAGTCCTTTTGATGGCTATCATCTTTGTAGTTCTGGATTTACCAAGTACCACTGCAGTACTGGTCAAGTCAGAGATGACAAACTGAAAGAAGACAGAGATGAAAAACCTTTCAGAACCCTTTCCTAAAAGTGACACAGGGGCCAGCTGTGGTGGCTTACTCCTGTAATCTCAGCACTTTGGAAAGCTGAGGTGGGCGGATCGATAGAGCCCAAAAGTTAGAGACCAGCATGGGCAATATGGCAAAACTCCATCTCTGCAAAAAAATACAAAAATTAGCTGGGTGTGGTGATGTACGCCTGTAGTCCCAACTACTCAAGAGGCTGAGGTGGGAGGATGGCTTTAGCCCATGAATTCGAGGCTGCAGTGAGCAGAGATCACACAACTGCACTCCAGCCTGGATGATAGAGCAAAACCCTGATTCAATCAATCAATCAATAAATAAAAATATATATAAATTGTGACACAGGCTAAGGGAGCCCACTGCCGCCTTCTTGATGAATCAGACACACAGCCCAATCACAAAGCCTCTGCTGACCCCACACCTGCCACCACACACCTCGGGATGCGTTATCTTTACACATCAGAAACAAATGTCTCTGCTCGGATAACAGAGACCTCCCGATCAGTTAAAGTGGCACCTTCAACAGAGACTAATTACTCAGTCCATTCAAATTCTGTAGCTGCTGCAAGCTCCCTCCAGGAAACTAACTTTACACTCTGACCAATAAGGACTGCAGTGATATACAAACAAACCAAGACTCTCAGAACACAGCTAGCACACATTCATGACCTAGAACTCCTTCCTAGATGGGAGGTTCAGCAGGGGCAAGCCGAGGTGTCCCCTCTTCAACTTCCTGTCCCCAGTCTCTCCCTGGCAGACCCACCCACTTCCAGAAGGGTAACACCTAAGTTTCCATTCCTTATCCATACCCTCCCTCTACAGACACTTGCTGGCCTCCCCAGCACCACATGACAAAGCTAAACACCACATCTTCCCTCCCCAACGGCATCACCAGCTTAATTTCCTGATGTCTGCTGAAAGTGGGAAACTCACATTTGCCCTTTCCTTTCCACTGCCACCATTTTCACTCACATTCTGACCCTCAGAAGCTCTGAAATCAGATCTCCCTGACTCCAACATCTTTCCACTTACTACCACTATCCCCACACTCATCCCGAAAGGTGTTTCTTAATCCACTGCTGTGGGAAACCCAGTGGTGGCTCCCCAGCCCTCGCCTCACTAAGCACCGATCGCTGCTCCTGGCTTCTCCCTTCCTAGTCTCCTGCATTCCTATACGTACATCCTTCATTCCAGCCAAATCTTATCAGAATAGTGGATGTGGATTTCTGCCCTTGCGAGGCCCTGCCCTCATTGGTCCTCACCCCACTCCTCAAGAATACCTCAAATCTGGCTCCCACTGAGGCTTCTCCAAGACTCCCCAGGATGACGTTGCACCCTCCCTTGACCCCCCCCAAGCAGCCTCCTCAGTCCCTCCCTGGGGACACACCCTGTCCTGCGTCACCTGCATACTCGACTTCTCTCTGCCACCCCCAACTGTGAGCTCCTTGAACTCAGGACTGAGGGCATCTGCCTCCAAGCACATCTCTCATGGTGCAGACAGTTTTACACACCATAGGCTTTCTACCAATATTTGCGGAACAGACTGTCTAATCAATCCACAGAGCATAAAGTTTAGGAGCAAGGGCCCGGCCATCAACTGCAGGTGTCAGGTACTTTGTTTGTTGACTGTTTTGTGTCTCAGCCACCAAAATGTAACCTTCCTGAGGACAGAGCTGTGTTCCTCATTCCCTGCTGTATCCCAGCACCCAGGAAAGGATTGGCCCCTAGGAGGTATTGAGTGAATATTTCATTAATTGAAAAACCTGCTTTCAGATATCACTTATTGACTGTATCACCTTAGGTAAGTGACTCACTCTAAGTTTTGTTTTTGTTTTTTTTTTTTGTTTTGAAAAGGCATCTCTCTCTCTGTCTCCCAGGCTGAAGTGCAGTGGCGCAATCTCAGCTCACTGCAACCTCCGCCTCTTGGGTTCAAGTAATTCTCGTGCCTCAGCCTCCTGAGTAGATGGGACTACAAGCAAGCACCACCATGCCTGGCTAATTTTTTGTATTTTAGTAGAGATGGGGTTTCACCATGTTGCCCAGGCTGGTCTTGAACTCCTAAGCTCAGAAAATCCGCCCACCTCAGCCTCCCAAAGTGCAAGGATTACAGGTGTAAGCCACTGCATCTGGCCTGTTTTTAAGAGTTTTGGTCTCACTCTTGTCATCCAGGCTGAAGTGCAGTGGCACTACCATGGCTCACGGCAACCTCAAACTCTTGGGCTCAAGTGAGCCTCCTGCCTCAGCCTCCAGAGTAGCTGGGACTACAGGTGTGTGCCACTACACCCAGCTAATTTATTTTTTGTAGAGGCAGGGTCTCACTATGTTACCCAAGCTAGTCTTGAACACTTGGCCTCAAGTGATCCTCCCACCTCAGCCTTCCAAAGTGCTGGGATTACAGGAATGAGCCACCACACCCAGTCCTGACTCTAAGTTTTAGTTCTCACCTCTGAAATGGGAGAACAGGATAGTATCATCTCAAAGAGCAATCACGAGGAGTTGAAGTAATCAAGGATGAGGGCTTGGTATGGGGCTGGGCACCATGAGTGTTTGCAATGACCATCCTGGAGAGGTGCTGGACTGTCTCGGCATTCCCGCCACACCTTTTTCACTCAGTTTGCGTCAAGGACCTGAACCGTTCCAGATGTTATCCACAACACCCCCCCATACCACTCTTCTCTGATAGCTTTTCTTGCCCTCATGCCTCCCCCTCTCCTTTTCTGGCTCAGATCGTAGCCCAGCCCCCAGGGGAAGTCCTGCATGCCTCCCTCACAGCGTCAAGAATGCTCAGGCAGCAGCTGCTGAACACAGCAGGCCCAGTGGAGCAGACTCCAGCCTGGTAGCTCAGCCACCTTGGACACATCCTGCTGGAGGAGAACCCGCTCCTCCTGGGAAGCCACAGACTCGGGGAGAGGCTCAGTTCTTCCAGCCATCACTTCCACTACCCTCCTGTTGGAAGGAACCTATGTACTTCTGAGAGAATAACAGGTGCCTGAACAGCCCTGCCCTGAGCTCACCCTCAGAGGGTGGGCTCAACTGAGTCAAAGCACACCAAGCTCTGCGACCTCCTTACACCTGCTCTGCCTCATCAGTGCAGGTTGGATTAGGCTGACCATGCCATTTCCATTTGCCTAACTCTAACTCGGCCCCAGGCTAGCCTATCAAGCCCACCACCAAAAAGCCCACTTATTACTAAGTTGACGGCCAAGTGAGGTCAATTTGTAATTTAAATCTGTGCTGCATAATGCAAAGAGATCTTGGTATAAATTATTCACCTGCAAATTGCCATCTGGACATTTAGGAAACTTAGTGGGAAATCTGAAAGGGAAGTGGGCATTTGCCCAGCATCACCTTAGTAAGCAGAGAGTGCTCTTTTGTTGCTGTTGTCATTTTATTTGCCAGGAACCCAAGCAGATGGATTCCATTTACCTCCACCAAAAAACATTTTAGAGGCAGGGTGTGGTGGTTCAGGCTTGTAATCCCAGCACTTTGGGAGTCCCAGGTGGATGTATCACTTGGGGGCCAAGAGTTCGAGACCAGACTGGCCAACATGGCAAAACCCCTGTCTCTACTAAAATACAAAAAAGTAGCCAAGCATGGTGGCACATGCCTGTAATCCCAGCTACTTAGGAAGGTGAGGCATGAGAATCACTTGAACCCGTGGAGCAGAGGTTGCACTGAGCTGAGATCATGCCACTGCACTCCATTCTGGGCAACAGAGCAAGACTGTCTCAAAAAAAATAAAATATATATATATATAGAGAGAGAGAGAGAGAGTGAGAGAGAGAGTATGCAGACCAACCAGGGGGCCAGCTACTTACTATGTTTCCTCTCCCAGCCCCAGATCCTAGAGCCAAGCTTCAGCTTAATATAGCTATAGGGCACCTTCTTTACAGGAGCTTCTCCTGTCTCCCAGGAACACAAAGGGAAGCTTGGCCTACTGCTGACCTGGCCATTAGCAAAGACTCCCTTCCCTTTCTCTCATGTCTATACAAAGAACTGGTTTCTGCTCTCCCATGGCTCCATCTTCCCTATAGAAACTCCCCTGAACAGGGTATTAGAGCTTACAACAGAATCCAACAAGACGACCACTCATGGAGTTTGCTATCTTACACTAGTCCATCCTCTTCTTAGGCCACCGTGCTAACTCCATCCATTCAGCTAATCATAATTGAACATCTATAATTATGATTCAGGCACTAAGGACAAAGGGGTGAGTAGAACATGTTCTCTGTTGTTAGGGAGTTCACAGACCAGAAGGGTAGGTGCTCATGCAAACAAACCACTACAAAACAAATTAGCCCTGATGCACACTTTGTTCTAGGCACAGGGTGAGGCATTGGGGGATGTGGGAATGAGAAGTGGAATAAATACATGTTCAAGGTCAGTGGGAATATAAAGGAGCTCATGATCAGCTCTGCTTGTGGAAGGAGAGGGTCAGGGAAGGCTGCGCAGAGAAAGAGATGCCTGACTGGGTCTATAAGAATGAGTAGGAGTTGCCAGGCAGACATGTTACACCCACATGCACATATGGGGAACGGCAAGCAGGTGAGTGTACACAAATGCTTTAAGGATCATGATGCAACCCAGCTTGTACTGCTGGGACAGGCTGAATATAGACTACATATTTCCTTTAAAGAGATCAGTGTGATTCCATTTGTGACAAATGATTCTCATACAATCTTTGTGAAGTTGGAAGGAAATGGAACTTCTCTCATTCTGTCACAGCAGAATAATTGGAACCCTTATAATTCCCTCTTCTTACCTTCTGTTAATAATCCACCTTTCATCAGAATAAAATATCATTACCCTAAGGCACCATTCCATTTAAACCTTATGGATCTTCCTAGGAATCAAGAAATCATTGTCAGGCTCACTTCACCCTGAGACACAAATGAGAAAAAAAAAAAAAAAAAGACCAGAAATTTGCCTTCTGACAAGGACTTCTGGAGTCCCATTTCCTTCCTGAGGACTGTACCAGTCACTGCAAATCCTGAAGGTTTTTCTATGCAGAAGTCAGAAAGCACCAAGTGACGCAACTAGCCTGCTTAGGGAGGAGGAGTAGAGTAAAGGTGTTTTGTGGCTGCTATGTGTCCATGAGACACATCACTGAGCAATGACTGAACAAATCAGTCACTTTCCCAAGGCCAGAAAATCACTCCACCATCCTTCATACCTGCCAAGCATCCCCAACAGGTGATGTTCATCCAACACCACTGCCCAACTCCCAGAAGAGGACACAGCCTTGACCCAGGGCATCTCTTGCCCCTGATCTGTACAACACGTTTGGCTCTTATTACCTTCATGCCGGGAAGGAAGGAAGGAAGGAGGGAGGGAGGGAGGGAGGGAGGGAGGGAAGGGGAGGGGAGGATGGAAGGAGGGAAAGGAGGGATGGAAGGGAGGAGGTGGAGGAGTGGGGGAAGGAAGAGGGGAAGGTGGAGGGGAAGGGGAAGAGGAAGGGGAAGGGGGAGATAAATTTCCTCCCTCTGTAATATCTCCCCAGACAGCCGTATCTTTCCACCAACCATGACAAGAAATTGAACCTATCCAACAGGTCTTCAGCATTTTCCTGCAAACCTGGAATGTTCCAGGTGGCTGTGCATCTAAGAGACATTTTCTGTTGGTTTTTGATAAACTGTTTATATCAGAGTTTGATATTCTTTGGCTAACCCCTAAGACTCTGTTCAAACAGATTAAACACTCAAAACTTTGAGGGGTTTTTCTATGCCTCCTGGACAAAATTTCAAGACTTACATGATCAAGTCAAGACTCTAGGTACCCTGAACTCCAATTTAATAGGCACTTTTGGATGGTACTGAAAGTATGAACTCATCACAAAGCCTGCAGTATAGAACAGAGCACAGCTTCTTAAGGCATCATTTCTGGGATGAAGGCTAAAAATTGTCTATCACAGCCAGTTAGCCTCAAAGGGAGTCTAAATAAATCGAGCCCACTGGGGAGTCTGTGAAATAAGACCTATATTAGGAGCAATCTTTTGAGCGTCATGTCCATATGAAGTAAGAATTCTCCCTCTAACTGGGACACAAGACCCTCTTAAGAATAAAACTTTGGATCATTTCACAGTAATATGACTGTATCTTAGAAAGCAATCTAGGGATTGAACTAGAAATTTGCATGATACTCTCATTTGGTTATAAGACCCCTCTCTGGCTGTTCGTCACTAGGAAAGCAATTGCCCACAGGAAGGTGAGCAAGATACAAGGCATTCTCATCATCACCTCCCTCTCTGATTAAACACCAAAATATATTTGATCCAGAGCATACAAAATCAATTAAGAGAGTTAACACATGTAAAGCATGTTGAATCCTGAATCAAAATTAGCTATTATATCAATAAAAATAATAGCTTCCATTTATTGAGTACCTACGACAGGGCAGACAGTAGGTTAGCACATGTGCTCTCTAATTTAATCCTAACAGCCAACACTGCAGGGTAGTGCTAACTCTCACATTTTACAGACAAAGGTAAAGAAATGCAAATTGTGTTAGTTTCTGCCTTGCTTGCAGGCCTTTTCTAATGAAAAGTCATTTTTACTTTTTTATAAAGCACTGCAGTCCATACTAAGGAGCAAATGCAGTCAGCATTTTTATATGCTTGCCCAAATTGGATAAAGCTAAAAAGTCAAGAAGAAATACATAGGCAGATACATTTCCTGAACTGGATTTTTTTTTTCCTCTAGGATGGACATAATATAGCGTGGAGCTTTCTCTACATCACTTGCACATCTATGTGGGTTACCTATCCACTGCTGGGAGATGGCTGTGGTCCACAGATTTGTCCTGAAGCAACTTCAGAGACCCTCGTGGTGACAAATGTACTACTAAATCCCCACAAGGGTGTCCCTGACCAATTCCATCTCCTGATCACCCAAGTAATAAAGAGGGCCAACTTCTATTTCAACCACTCAGAGAGGATTTAAGACCAAGAGCGATTGGTGCCATTAGTCTCTTGTTGCAGATGCACAAGTCTAAGCCCAGGTCAGCTGTCAAACATAAACATGCAAGATCCAACATGCAATCAGTTTGCCACAACAGCCATCTCTCCCCATGTCATTCCTCATGGGAAACACATAAAAACAAACACACAGGTAACAAGGCAAAAGGAAGAAGGCAGGCATTGTGTTCTCAGAACTTGGGAAGAGTGTTGGTTTTGAGTTTTGCCCTTGCTAAAATGTTGTGTCACCTCACATCTTACAAAGGCACACAGTCTTGTCCACATTAATCCAACAGTCATCTGGACCCACATGGACCTTGAGCATCCCTAAAGTCGCCAGAAGGCAGACAGGATCTGGGATCTCACAACAGTGCTGCTGAACCTTCAAAAGGCAAGAGTACTTCCAAATATACCCTTCCTAGGATGCGCCCTTAAGTCAATGGAGGTGATTCTCTCTGGAACATTGCCTCCTATTTCAGGAATAAGTCCAGCATTTCCAAATGAGTCTGCGCACTTTGATCTCTGCAGTGCCTCACTTTATTTCTAAAGGGCTTTATTTTAGGAAGATAGTCTTGATAATAATACAGCACAGTGATATTTGGGGTTCCACCACTCACAGTAACTACTAATTTCTTTTCCTTCCATCTCATTTAGGTGCACATTTCTCAGAAGACTGTCTACCATCCCAAAGAAAGCTGGCAGATCAGGGTTTCTCAAACTTCCTCCAAAGAGATGACTCAGAGACTGGGACTGGCTTCCTCTGGGAAGCCTTCACTCAACACTTCAAGTGAATTGATGGGTCCCTTCTGTACGTGTTTCTACATATCCTCTACTTCCCATTAGGGCATTATCATATGATGTCTGTTATGGATTGAATGTTTGGGTTTCCTCCTAAACTCACATGTTGAAACAGAACCCTAGCCCCCAATGTGATGATATTTGGAGGTGAAGTGTTCGGGAGGTAATTAGGTTTAGATGAGGTCATGAGGGTGCTGCCCCATTAAGGGATTTGTGTCCTTATAAGAGGAAGAGACCCCAGAGCCTCCTCTCTTCTCTACGTGAGGATACAGAGAGAAGTTAGACATCTGCAAGTCAGGAAGTGGGCCTCACCAAGAACTGAATCTGCCAGCACCTTGACCTTGAACCTTCTAGCCTCCAGAACTGTGAGAAATAAGTGTCTTTTGTTTAAGCCACCCAGTCTATGGTATTTTGTTATAGCAGCCTGAGCTATGACAATGTTATAATGATTAATTATCTCTCTATATGCCCTACTAGACTGTGAGCTCTGTAATGGGAGAGATAAGGTCTATTTTACTCACCACTGTATCAGAGTCACCTAACAGGGTCTGGGATATAAGAGGCACTAAGGAAATATCTGTTGAGTGAGTGGATGCATGGGTGGGTGGAAGCATGTGTACATGCATAGATAAAAATTATGGTTTTAAAGAATATCAGACACTAGAGGAAATGCTTTATGGCATAAGTAAAAATGCAGGAAATAAAATTATTTAAACAATGTGATTTCAATTATGTAAACATTTACACACGATTAGGAATCTGGAAGGAAATATGCTAAAAAATGCTAATAGTGGTTATCTGGTTGGTAAGATTTGGATGACTTGTTGCCGTTGTCTTCATTTCCCATGTTTCCACAAATTGCGTATATTACATTTATGATTCAGAAATAAGATTACATTTTTAAAAAGCAAATTACTGAGAAAAAAACTTGTCTTCACGTTTTAGGAGGTTTTCACCTATAAAAACAGGGCAGAGAGACTCGGGGAAGAAGTCAAGACTCTGGGTGAGTTCATGTTCCCAGAGTTTAGGAGCTCCTGTCTCTCCCAATTTCCCAGAAGCATGAGGGACCCTCAAACACAATGATTTTACAGCGAGCTTCCCCCTTAATTGTTCCTCTCAGCCCCAGCCATTCAGTAAGGAGAGCTGTTCAGAGATGGAGGTGGAAGAAATGCCACCTTTTGAGGACAGATCCAAAACTACGAGGGATCAAGAGACCAGAAGAAAAAGGCTGGGAAGGAATTCCACCCAAATCTTCAGAGCCATCAAGACCAAAACCAAGAGAAGCACAAACATGTTCATCAAGCATTGAGAAGTTCCTCCCAAAACTCAAAAGTACAGAAGAAAGTCACTGCTTTAAAAGTGACTTATTTAAGGGTTAGAAGGGGGGTGGTGAAATTATAGATAATGACAATAATTGTAATAACCACTGCAGTTTACCATTTATTAAGGACTTAACACAGACGTCAGCAACCTTTTTTTTTTTTTTTGAGACAGAGTCTCGCTCTGTTGCCCAGGCTGGAGTGCAGTGGCATGATCTCCACTCACTGCAAGCTCCTCCTCCCAGGTTCACACCATTCTCCTGCCTCAGCCTCCCAAGTAGCTGGAACTACAGGCGCCCGCCACCACGCCTGGCTAATTTCTTTTTTTTTAGTAGAGACAGGGTTTCACCATGTTAGCCAGGATGGTCTCGATCTCCTGACCTTGCAATCCACCCACCTCAGCCTCCCAAAGTGCTGAGATTATAGGCATGAGCCACTGCGCCCGGCCAGCAAACTTTTAATGTAAAGGGCCAGGTAGTAAATATTCTCCACTTTGTGAGCCATATGACCTCTCCTCAACTCTGCCATTGTAGTGCAAAGACAGCTATAGATAATACATGAAAGAATGAGCATGGTTGCCTTCAAATAAACCTCTATAAAAACAGACAGACAGGGCAGATTTGGCCTGAGGGCCACAGTTTGCAACCCCTGGCTTAACATGGGCAGGCATTGTACTAAGCTCCTGACTTAGCACTAATTTAATTCCCACAACCCTCAAGTGGGGAAACCGAGACTCAGGAAGATTAAATCACTTGCCAGGCTATACTGTCAAAAGGTGGCAAGGCTCAACTCAACCCTAGGTTAGTTTGACTCCAAAGGGGACACATTTTTTCATGAGGTTATTCAGCCTCAGAGGCCCTCATGACAGTAATCAATCCTCCTTCACCACGTGAACACGTACGGAGCACATCTTTGTGCCAGTATCAGGCTGAGTATGGGAGATCAAGGATGAATAAGATCCAGACCTTGCCTTCCAAAGTTCATAGTTTGAGATGGGCATCTGCCCTGTAAGTACCTACCTAGCTCTCCCTCCCCAATACAAGTATGTCCCCAACAGAATAAAATAGGTCCAGGGATACCAAAAACTCACACCACAGACATGCATTAAATGCACCTCATTTCTTTACAAACGGATTTTATGCTCTACACAAGACACTGCTAAGAAGTGACCCCACTCAGAACTTGTAAATATTGGCTTACACATCCATAAGTCCTGAGTGCAGAGGCCAAGAAACAAACTGCAGCCTGAGAAGCTCTACCAGAAATTTACTGTACTGAGTCACAGTTCAGCTTGACGGTTAAGGGCATAGAACCTGAAGACAGACCTGGACTGGAATCACAGCTCTGCATCACCTTGGGTAAATGACCAACCTGCTCTAAAAGCTTCAGCTACCTCACCTGTATACAAAAGTTAAGAATCCTTACTGTCCTAGAGCTGTCAGGAGACAATGTAGGGTTGGAGGACGGGGACTAGATTTGTCTTATCCATCATCATATCCTCAGCACCAGGCAGATACCAGGTGCAAAATAAATACAGGGGGATAAATAGAAATGGAGACTTTTTGAAATAACTTCAGTGAAAGGAAAATAGGACTTACTTTGCAAAGAACCTCCCAATTAAAGAAGTCTAGCACTGGAAGCAAGGTGCAGGTGTCCTGCAGAACCAGCCTGGGCAAGCCAGTCACTGGGGACAGGCTTGAGATGCACAAATCCATGCTCAGAATGGGCCTGGTAGGCCCTTCTCTGCAGGAAGCAGGGTGGATGGCAGTAAAAGTGAGCAGTGAGGTGCAGGTGCATCTTCTGTTTACCCATCTCTACATAAACAGCCTGAGATCCCAGGGCCCTGCACCTGCCCCAGCCCAGCCCAGCCCAGCCCTGCTGCTTATTTCCCCCACCCGCTCATCTCCTGCTTCTGATTCTAAATAAACTCTGATCTTATTAGCCTCCATCACATGGGGGAGTGAATACCCAGCCTGCCCCTTCACAGGCCTTTCTGACAGAGGCTGCCTCACTGGAGAAGGACAGAGGTTAAATACCGAGATTTGCAAGCAGTTTTCCCTAATACCTAAGCACCATCTGCCCACCTGTGGCTGCTTCATCAACCTCAAAGCTAGAGGCAAGGATGTTGGGGAGCGGGGTGACATTTTTTGCAGCTGTCATGTGCCAGGCACCATGGGGCTTAACACTCAAATTACGAGTGATTTATCTGCCAGTGGAAAGCTAAGTGACCTGATAGAAGAATCTGCACAAAGCCAAAGAAAAATGGAGTCATTTTTACACAGCCTTTGGACGGGGTAGATAAGCACAAGGCTGCAGAACAAAGAGCTTTTTGCATGAGGGTCCCACAGCCCTGGTGATACCTGAATCCAGGTGACAGGAGCACCTATAGTTCTGCTTTGCCTCCACCTATAGCTTCCCCACCTAAGACAAGGGCAATTTGCCCATTTCCCTAACAAACAACTACAGTGGGACTGTATGAAAAGGGCAAAATCTGAACCTGCCCCCCCAAGCCTATATTGTGGGACAGTGCCCAATACTCACTGCTTACAACACCACAGCATTAGCTATCATTTTATACCAAGGATAGAGCAGGATTTAAGAGCCAAGACTTGGAATTAGCCAAAGCTGTGTCCTAGCTGAGGCTCTGTCACTTATTACCATGTGGCCTAAAGGTTCCTCATTTGTAAAATGGGGCTAATAATAGTGCCTCCCTCAAAGAGGTGCTATTAGGATCAGGTGACTTAGTTGCATGCAAACTGCTCCTTCATACTCACTGTGGGACACTGTCATCTCCTCATTTGTTCTCCCAGATGGAATGTGAGCTCCTCACAGGGAGGATTCATGTCCAAGTGCCCAGCATAGGTGCTGGCACACAGTAGGGCCTCAGGTCATACTTCTGGTGAGGATACCAACCCAAGCTTGTGGGATGCATCTGCAGAACACCCAGCTTTCCACAGCTGCTCCCCTGCTCCTCAGTCGTCCCCTCTCCTCCCAGGCTGCAGTTCTCAGTCCAGGGATCTCCACTAAGACCTTCCTGAAAGCAGTGCTGTGGCCAGTAAACAAGTGAGGAGAGCCCCAGCCATTCTGTCCATCCACACGGGAATCTCTGACCAACTTGAATTAAGTTGGTTTCTTCCCAGCTCTCTGGCACATGCCCAGGATTCAAAGGTTCACCTTCCAAGGGGCAGTTCTGGCTTTCTCAAGCCTTTCTAATTGAGTCAGGTTTGGGAGGAATTCTAGAGTCTACTCCAGAACTGACAGAAGCAGGTAGCCTCTCTTCCCTAGAAGTAAGTTTCTCTCTTTAAATAAAGGACCCTGAGAAATTGCCCCTAAAAGGAACACCAATGTTGGGGCAAACCCTCTCTTTGGAGGGTCTTGGTTAGTCAGCTAAAATTCTCCCTTTTGAAAAAACAATTGTGAAGCAATCTGCCTCCTAATCCATTCATAAATCAGACACTCAAGTCTTAGAATAATTTCCCCATAATTCATGTTAATCATTCCACTCTCGTAATATGAATCATCTGTTTAATGGAAAACTTTCACCAAGACGGGCAAGAGCCACTGGATCTTGCTTTAAAAATCTCTTCAGAGCTCAGAAGGTTTTCTATTATTGATAGAAAAGTTACTATATTTTTAACAGGCACTTTAAATATTACTCATGCAATCAAAGCTGTTTTCGTAACTCAACTTACACAGTTTTCAAACATGTATTATGTTTGACCTTATTAAATATTCTGTAGTACCACTTACACACAACGACGCACAAAAGTACAGTACCAAAACTTCTGGCAGCACTGGAAAAAAGCAAATCCTCATGAATTGCCCAAAAGGGTGCAGCAAAAGCTCTGAGCATGGCATGGACTCCCAACCAGTGCCATGGGAGGCAGGGACAGGGGACAGGTTCCCAGAAGAGCTCTTTGCCCTGAAGTTCAGTGAGCAGGAAACAGACAAAAATCTGGGATTTTTGCACTTTAGTCAAGAATTTCACTGAATCTTCTCCAAGAATACTCCCCCAGTGCTCCAAGAATAAGACAGCACTGTTCAACCTTATTAAGATCCAGGATGTCACATAGGAAACAAGACAATTTTGATGTTTTCAAAATAGAAAATTTGGAGCTGTCTTATCAAAATCTATAAAATAGACAATAATACCAAAAATAGCTACCATTTACTGAACACTCAGTACCAGGCATTGTGCTAACTAATGTAAAGATAGAAGATCTTGTTTAATCCCCACAAAAACCCTAGGAGGCAAGTGTTATCTTCATTTTTCCGACAAGAAAAGACAAACTTGCCTGTGACCACCCCACCAAAAAGTGACAGAGCAGGCTGGGAGCAGGGGCCTGTTGGACTCCAACATCTATGCCCTAAATCCTTCCACCAAACTTGCCTAGGAGGTCAAAGCTGGAGTCCTGCCCCACCCCACCCACTATGGTGTAGGACTACATTCAGGTGAAGTGAGTTAATGCCATTTAACACTAACCAACTGCTTGTCAGAATAGCTTAGCTGCTTCGAATGGGAAGGGCTTTGAGTCCTGCCAAGATATAAGTGATTAAGTAGGAGTTTAGTCAAAACAGATGTGGCAAGGGAGTCTCTCACCGGCCTTGTGAAAGTCAGAACCAGAGGGAAAAGCATGTGGCTCTAACAGAAGGTGAGAGAAAGGGGGATGGATGCTCCAGCTAAGTGTGGACCAGTTGTCAGCAAAACAAGAAAAGTATCAGACCAAGTAACTGAGAAGAATAACAAACAACTATGGTTGCAATTTTTAAATACAAGGCCTTAGACTGCTTCAATTGCTGAGCCAGAGATGAGGAGACAGAGTGCACTGTGACAACTGAGTCAAATGGCAGTGATTCCAGTGTTTTTGTTTTGTCAATTCACATGTTCACATATCTTAAAGTACGTGAAGTATCTGGATTACACTTGCTTTAGATAAGCCCTGGATTCAGGGAACTGAGCGCCTATAGTTCTGCTTTGCCTCCATCAATGGCTTTCCTGCCTAAGCTGATGCCCTTCCTTTGCTACTTGAAGTGAAACACTGACAATCACCAGGTGGCAACAACTGGTACAAAATGCATGATTGACAAGAAGAGCCCTGGTCTGGACTCTCCGTAAGCCTTTACCATCCCTGAACAGTCACACCCACCCCTGCAGTCAATATGCCGCAAGAAGCAGCGCTGTTGAGCACTGTGCATGGAAGAATATGAAAGTTCAGGTTTACAGAAACCAAGTCACTGAGTATTTCTAGAGCAGCTCCAGGGGTTCAAGGCCCCAGATAAGGCACCTGGGGGACACTTTCCTGTAAGAAGTTTACAACTTAATGAAAAAAATATAAATAACTCAATTTGAGACATGCCTCAGGAACATTAAATTTGAAAGCAGGCATGCAGTGAATAAAGCAAAAGTGCCAACACACATGATCTATATTCCCCATGGCTATCCCATGTTGAGCCCCTTCTAGCTCCCTGTTTTTCTTTGCCCACACTCTTTCATGCTGACCCACATAAACCACACATCCCAACAAAGCAGCTCAGGCTAAACAGTTTGGAAATCCCCTGATGCCTCTTCTCTTTCATGTTGGAACCAACACCATTTAGGCACCAACTACCTGCTGATAACTGGGCCAAGTTCTTGGGATGCTAACATAAAATGGGCATCCCTACCCCCAAAGTCAGAGGAGCTATTGCTTTGGATGCAGAAAAAGGGCTGTAGCCAAGGCGAGGGCAAAGGGGGCTCGGGTCCACCTCTAGTTAGGAAACTGCAGTGGAAATATCAGCCCATATGCTCTCCACACCAGGCTTCCTCACCCCACTTATACTATCCAACCGCCCCAAAAGGCAGTTTCACTATCACATGACCCTCTCTTCAAAGCAGTTTCCATTAGATTAACCCTGATCCTAGAAGACACACTCACTAGCCCAAATTAATCCAACCACATTCCCCCTCAAACATCTGTACCTAACAGTCACAAAGACTGTGGTCAGCTAATTATGGCTTTTGAACCAGATGATGTTGAGCCAGGGCTGGGAGAGTTGTTTCCAGGCATGAACATACGAAAAAACAGCCAGGGAAATCCAGTTTACTTAGTGAAGCAGAATAACCCAAGTGGACAAAAGACATGGGGAGGAGGGTTACAAGTTAAGGTATAATGACAACTGGACCGTGCCACACAGAAAGGGAGCACAGGGTCCTGAGAGGGAACAATGGGCACCTGTGACCTGCTTTGGGGGTCTGGAAAGGTTTCCACAAGCAAGGGAGACCTGGAGGCAGAATGGGAGCTAACTAGGCAGCAATGGGAGAGGCTGATCCAGGTAGGGAGGAGGGCATATGCAAAGGCCCTGTGCAGCCCCAAATACAGCCAGCTAGGCTAGAGGACAGTGTGCATGGGGGACACACGCAGCATTTCACACACAGCTTCAGGGCATCTTCAGATTGCTAGAAACCTATCCTGGATCCAGGTTTAGAACCCCTGTCATTATGCGGCCCTTCTTCCCAGGAAGTGTCCTGGGCTGGCTTTTGTCTGGGGCTGCTGGCCCTGTGCCTCCCTCTCCCTTCCCCACAGCCCTGTCCCCACTGCTTCCACATCTCCCATGTGTCTCCCTTCACGACTGCACACAGGACTGTGTGTTCCAGAGGAACATGTGGTCTGCTCCCTTATTAATCTTGCTGTATCTTATTAAAATGGCCTCATGCCCACCTGGTATTATTCTGCACAGAGCAGTGGGGTTCGTGCAGCAAGCTGCAGCTAGGCAAGCTGTATTTCATTTCTTTTGTGTTGAAGGAATGACCTAGATGCTGCTCTGTACAACAGACTCATACTTGCAGGCTTTAACTCGTTCTTTCCCATCCGGCCTGGTGCTCAGATGGAAGCAGAGGTTTGGACTCCTACCAGGGTGGTGTCAGTTGAGCTGACAAGTAGGCTGAGTTGGACCCATGTGGGAAAGAACAGCTTGAGACCCTTCAGAGCTGCTCCTGATGACAAAGGCAATGCTCCTTGATGGGTGGGTGGGTGTCTGGACAGCAGAGGAAACTTCTCTGGGAATCCTTATTTATGCAAATTCATATACAAGACATGAGTGAAAGGAGAAGTTGAGTGACTTGTGGCTTCCTCCATTTATCTACCTCTTTCCTTGGTTGGTTTCCATCCCGGGCTGTCATATTCATTCATTCACTGTGCTGTTATCTATTCAATGTCTGCTCTACACATGGCTTTGCAAGGGACCCAAAAATAATGACAGGGCTGTAAGAGATCCTCCTGAGGGGAACATATACAAGCAAAACCCCAACAGGCAATATCCATACAGGGGTCGAGAAGTGCCAGGGAGACAAGCTGTTATCCCCAGATTGACCTGGGTGTGCCACTTACTAACTGGGAGCTTATGTAAGCTTCCCAAAGTTGTGAACTAGAACTAGGACCACTGTCTTAGCTCGGGTTTCCGTTAACAAAATACATTAGAGTGAGTGCCCTAAACAACAGGAATTTACTTCTCACAGTTCTAGAGGCTGCAAGTCTAAGATCAAGGTGCTGGCCAATTCAGTTCCCTGGTGAAGGCTCTCTTCCTGGCTTGCAGATGGCTGCCTCCTGGCTGTACCCTCATATGGCCGAGAGAGAGAGGAAGCAAGGTCTCTGATGTCTCTGCTTATAAGGACACTAATCTCATCATGAAGTCTACACCCCCATGACCTAATCAAAACCTAATCACCTCCCAAAGGCCCCATCTCCAAATACCATCACACTGGGGGTCAGAGCTTCAACAAAGGAACTTCGGAGGAACACAATTCTATCCATAGCAACCACCAACCCCACAGGATGAGTGCCGTGATTTACTGGGATCCCACAGGTACACCTCCTTATAAGAATAAGCCTAGCTGGCCCTCTTATTCTGGTGGCGAGTGAAGCAAGGATGGTGCCTAGGGTGAATGTAGGTAGAATTCGTCTCCTAGGACCTAGGCTGCCTCTCAGCACACTCAGGACCAACTGATTCTGCACCCTTCTCACCCGCTGCCTACCTCTGCCGAGCCAGAGCACGACTCGGAATTGAACTTTTTCCCTCCAGGGGTATGAAAGGAAACTGAAAACACAAGAGATGTGATTACATGCTGAGCTGGTCATCATGCCACGATCAGACAGTCACACGCCGACCGAGTCCGGTGATTTTCCACCTCTTAATCACGTCCCTGCCAGATTTAAAATGCAATGAACATCAATTAGAATAAATGCTAATAAGGCTCTAACAGGCATTGGATGTCAAGAGGTGAGGAATAAACCTTGCATATTTTGACTGAAAGGGGGTCAAAGAGGAAATAACTGGATACTAAATAGAATTCTTCTATTCAAGAGAAAGGCTCCTTGAAAGGCAGCTGCTCCAATGAGTGACACTCGCTCATTAAAGAATGCATCATTCAATGTCCTGCGGCAACAGAAACACCCAACCCAGTGACACATATCTTTCCTGGAATTTAGCTAATGTGGTAAAGTCTCCAGCAAATTTATATCAGGCCTAAATGAAAAAGAAGATCCTTTTCTGACACATGCAATCATTAGAGTTTTAGCTGTACTGAGATTTCTCTAAGAAAACACTGTGGCTTTGGAAATGTTATATCACATGCCTCCTTTAAGCAGCGTTGGCAAAGTTAATGCATTTGTCAAGCATCTCTGCCTCTCCAGGGTCTTGGGAAAGCCTCTGGGGTGGATGGGCCTCAGGTCCATGAATGCATCGTATAAAATCTGCCTGTCTGACACAATGGGACAGCCTGAGACCAGGGCTGTGCTGCTCTCACTGCTGGTCACAGTAGCTGGCCATGCCTGTCAATGGCCACCATGTACTGCACTCTGGTTCTAGAACCCAGTTCAGCCCTGGCCTGAGGACTCAGCCATTTTCTGGGCTTATGCCTTCAGGCTTATGCCCTCTCCAGTGTCTCAGACATTGTGAAATACCCAGTGTGCTGCATAAGGTTTCCTGATTAAAAGAGACTCACTTTTTGAGTTCTAAGGAGGCAGAATGAATAGTGCCACAACTTGAGAATCAGACTGACCTAGATTCAAGGCTCAGCTCCCTCACGTCCTGGCTGCAAGATGTTACTTATGCTAAGTTCTGCTTCCCTCCACTTAAACTGGTGGGGCCAGCACTTGCCTTGGAGGGCTACTGTGAGCATTAAATAAAGAAATACATGAGAAGCACTTAGCTTAGTGCTAGGCATATGGTAAGCACTTCCCAAAGGTTAGCTATTTATAACTGGCTTCATGAAAACCTGATTTTTCACTCCACTGCAAGAGTCAAAGTAGCTTGGTAAATAAATAAGCCTCTGGGGATTCTACAAAGCAGTTTGCAGTGAGCAGCCATCCCTTTAGGTAACAGGATTTACCATGAACTGCATACACAGCCTTCCATTACCAATACAAATGAGGAGCCAAGGGGATGAGGATTACTTATAACACCAGAGAGCATCAAATCATAAACAACCTCCTAAGAAGTTGGTAAGTTTACCTCAAACCACAATCCAGATGTCTCCACACCCCAACTTTCTCCTCTTAGCTTAGGTTTCCACCCTGGATGATAAGATGATGATGATGACGATAATGTCAATGATGATAATCTGAGGCTTTGTAAATACTTACTATATGCCGAGTACCAAACTAAACACCATTCATCTATTCACCCATTTAACCCTCACAGCAACCCATGAAGAAGGAAGGGGCTGTTACTATCCTCAGGTGAGATCAGCACTATCCAATAGAAATATAACATCAACCACAAATGTGAACCACATATATAATTTGAATTTCTGGTGGTCACACTAAAAAGCAAAAACAGGGAACATTCATTCTAATATTTTATTTAACCCAACATATCCAAAGTATCATTTCAACATGCCATCAATATTTTAAAATATTAATGATCTTTCATCCTAAGGCATTGAAATCTTGGTGTTTTATACTCCCAGCACATCCCACTGTGAGCTAGCCTAGTTTCAGCTGCTGAGTAGCCACATGAGCCTGGTGGTTACTGTACTGGACTGTGTAGGTCTAAAGAATGATAAAATAGGAAGAAACTCCATCAGTTCCTCATGTGGACCCAAACAGTCTGTGTCCACAGCCAAGCTCCTAACTACTGTGCTCTTCAGTGTCTCATTTGCTGAATCCACTGAACCCCACAATCTGCCAACCAATACCCTCCCTGAGCAATAGAAGCTTGATCTTTCCTTATAAGGATTGGAAGCAAACCCCTTCCTGCATGCTGAGGGAAAGTGTAAGGAGACACCTGCACTGTAACTTTTAAAGAAAATATCTTGACAAGGCACCATCACTAAAACTTGCTAAAAACGACCCCAGGGTAAGAAACAGCTAAGAGGAGACAAGCACTTTTTCAACAGCACCCAACTGATGTCAGAGGGTAATTCCAAAACTGTCACACACAAAAAACGGTCTAACACTGTGTCAGAAATTCCAAGAAAGGGTAAAGAGAGTGTTACAGAGATTAGATACAATTAGGTAAGGATTCCAGTGTAAAATACCAGAAGATGACAATGCTAAGCACAGAAAAATATGGAATAGAAGAGGAGAGAATACATACTTAAGTGGGAATGGGTACACACACACTTAATGGAGATAAAGAAAGGACAAGCACCAGGCAAAAAAAGCCTGGAGGTGAGCGGCCACTCTCCGCCTGCATCTCATCTCATAAATCTTCAGTTCTTCCTCCAAGGATGTAGAAATGATAGCAGAGAGAAACTCTTTGCAGCTACAGTTTGTGGTATGATGACATTGCTATGGTTTGAATGTGTCCACCCTCATGAATGGATTAATGCCAATTCTAAAAAGGCTTGAGGCTGTGAGTTCCCTCTCTCGTTCTCTCTGTGTATGCTCTCTTGCCCTTCCATCTTCCACCATGTGATGATGCAGCAGGAAGGCCCTCACCACATTTAGGCCCCTGGATCTTGGACTTCCCATCCTTCAGAACTTTGAGCCATATGAGTTTCTATTCATTGTAAATTACCCAGTCTCAAGTATTCTGTTACAGCAGCACAAAACACACTAAGATAGGCCTAATGCTAATTACCTGCTACCAACTGTACTGTGAGTAAAAGTGCATTTAAAAATCAAAATGGCTTGAAAAGCCTCCATAAGATTAACATGATCAACAGGGATTTTCCTACTGAGAATACCTGGAGTTTAAAAAGAAGGAGATGAAAATCCCCAAGCATGAACCATCATTGCCCTAAGCACAGGACTGATCCAAGACCTCTGTCAGACAAGGGTGGGTTTCACCTCCTGCCCCACCAATTCCCCTGCAGCATCCCTGTAGAAAGATCCAGGACAGGAATATCTGCCCAATGCCTGCAGAATCCCGGTGAAGGGCCAAGATGGAAGCCCATCACCAAGTCCTCTGCCCTGCCAGACTGGGGGCAGCCAAGACCTGGACCCATGCAGGTGAGGGTCCTGAATGACCCCACCTGGACGGCAGGTGGCACATCCCATGTGTACTCGGCAGCATGCTGGGATCATTATCACAGGTACATATAAACACTGAGCTCAAGGTAAAATCCCTCTCTCTCATCCCATCCTTTCAGGAGAGGTCTCCCCTCCAACTCTTGTACAGGAGGACAGTTACCAGCAGGAGCTCAGAATCAAACAGACCTGGCTCAGCCTCTTACTATCAGTGTGATGTTGGGTGAGTCATTTAACTGGTCTGAGCCCCAAATTCTTCTTCTTTAATAGAAAGAATCATTCATTCATTTTACACATTTATGGAGCCCACACTGTTTTAGCTTCTGGGGATACAACAGTTAAGAAAAGAAAAGAAAATCTCTGCCTCATGGAATTTAATTCTAGTTAAAATGGGGAGATGCCCAGTGGGCAGATCAACACATGTAACTGTACCTATCTCATAGGACTGTCAGGAAGATTAAATAACACATCTAATGGAGATTGCATGCACTAAATAATTGTCGCCTATTGTTATTACAAACAGTTATAATAGTAATAACTAATCCTTCCAGCAACACATGGGCCTGGGTCTGGGCCTGGCTCCAAAAGACCAATTTGGCTGGAAGCCAGGGTAGAATAAAAGCCTGAAAGGGGCTCCATTCTTCACATCATAAGAATGATGTGATTCTCTTTCTGGATTCACGCCACAAGGACATCCTGTCACAAAGATGAAGCCCCAGGCAGTCTTTATTTAGCAGACTCAATAATCCCAACAAGCCCAGGTACATAGTGAAAAATGGGTATGAGAAGTAGAGCTCTAGGAGGTCCAGTTCCACTCGTCAAGAGAGTGTCAGCCTTCTGCCAGTCCCATGATGAGCGATGCACCTGCTGACCACGGGTTCCTGCACTAGCAGGGAGGAGGGCCTCAGAGGCACTCCAACACGCTGTGGCATGTCACATCTTCATGGACTGGAGGGACAGTGAGGGCTGTGATTCTGCTACTGCCATGAATCCATGGCTTTCTGATGGTGCCCCAGGGAGTGCTAGGGCTCTGCAGAAAATGACACTGACTACAGTGATGACAGCAGCGCTCACCACACCATTTATGACACCCTTGCTGAGGGGAACACAGCATGCAGTGCTTTCCTTGCACTGTATTTCTTAATGCTTTCTAGAACCCTGCAATGTAAGGATTTTTTTTTTTTTTAAATCTCCATCTCACAGATAAGGAAAGTGAGGTTAAGTAATTTTTCCAAGAATGTACAGCAAGGAGAAATTAGGCAGGCAGTCCAACTCCAGAAGCCAGGTCTGAACCAACAAGCTAAACTGCTTCACCTAATGGCCATCCTATAGGGATAAGAGAAAGCAAAGAGGCTGGGGGCTCCAAGCCACTCTCCCCCATCTCAGTTGCAGCCGTTCACATTTTATCTGTTTCCTATGAATGGATTCTATATGAAATTTCCTTTGGAAAAAAAGAAAGATCCACTGCTAATTTTTAAAAAAATCATTGGAATAAACGATGGCCAACATCAAAAGATGGTTTTTGATAAGCCAAGCTTTAAAAAAATGTCAAGAAGTAACAAGAAGTAAAATATCCAATCAACAGAACAGATAAACTGTAGTAATAAACTCACAAAAAGGAATAAAACACAGCAATGACAAACAACGACTTCTAGACACAACACCATGGTAATCCCATAGACATAATGAGTGAAAGAAGGCAGATACAGAAGAATATATACTGGATGAATTCACTTTATATCAAATTCAAAAACAGGCAAAATGAACAGTTGGTGATAAGTTAGAACTGTCATTACCCTTGGGAAGGGAGCACTGTCTGGGAAGGGCACTAGAGGGCCATTGGAAGTGCTGGAAGTGCTTTATATCTTCATCTGGATAAGGTGATAAGGTTACAAATGAGTATTTAGAGGTAAACATTTACTGAGATGTACAATTAAGATCTGTGCACTTTTTCTGTACGTGTATTATACCTCAATAGAAATGTAAAATAAAAACTCAAAAATATCTCAGTAAATTATTTAATCCAGGATTCTACTGTTAGGTAAGAATAAGGCCAGACTCATTTAAGAAAGAGCAATTGTGTCTCCTCCTTGTAAAAAACTAAAAATAAGAATCTTTTTAACTCCAAAACAGAAATTCAGCATCAACAATAAAACACTTGAGCAACAGAACCAGCTAACAGGAGCTTTGTGCTCCAAGTCTGCACAGGCTACACGTGACCTCCAGCTACCCCAGTCCACCCTGCTGGGGAGATCCACAGCTTGATTCTCAGAAGACGTGTCTGCAGAGAACAAAGTCCACGCCTGCCACTTCAAAGGGGCTTAGAAGAATGCTCCCTTCCTCTGCGCCTAGGAGCATCAGGCCTTTTAAGAAGGCACCATGAGAAACTCAAAAGCACTGAATGCAATAAAACTGTCGCTGGCTATCTCAACAACCAAGTACATGAAGTAAAATGGGCATACATGACAAAAGGAAGCCAACAGCCCACCAGGCTTTCACCACACAGTAGATAACAGCAGGCATGCTTGCCTCTAATTATTTCCAGGTCTGGGGACAGGTAGGGCCTAGAATAAAAGCCCAGGGATCCGCCCAGTTACACTCCCAGAAAGCAACCCAGAGCCCTGGGTCTTTCTAGTTCCAAGAAGAGAGCAGCACAAGCACCTCTTGCCACCTACCACCCTCCTCCTGCAGACAGCACCGGCTGCCCCGCCCTCTTGTGCTACCCTGCCTATTAAAAGGGAAGCCGGCCTGCCAAGAATCACAGGCTAAGTGTGCTGGGCTTTGCTCAGTGTCAATGTGAGTGGTTTTGATGCAAGAGGCAAAGGAGTAATGAGAGTCACTTGGTTTGATCACAATTGCACTCTGATTTGAAATGCAGTTCAGCAATTACAAGGTCCTCAGCCGTAGAGCTCCCCAGGGATGGGGGCAGAGGGGGGCCTTTTAAAAGGGAAATTATATCCACCATACAAAGGTTTCACTTTTTAGCTCCTTGTAGAAGATTCTTTTTCATGAAAAACCCCTTCTGGAGCTGAGGGAAAAGAATAAGCCTTATGGGAAAAGTAACTCCTGGACTTATCTTATTTTCAGGCTCTTGTTTTTTTTCTCTTCATGCCAGTTTCTTCTTTAAATACTGCTGTATACTGACTCTCTGCAAGCTGTCTCCAACCTTTCTGGTACATCTCTATATAGATGCATAGAAAAAAAGATTAGAAGGTCAACAACAAAATATTAACAGCTGTTAAGTATGAGTGGAAGGACCATGGGTGACTTGTGCCTTCTTTTTGTGTACCAATATGTTAAAATAGTACATTAAGAATTTTACTGGTATCTTCTGTTCGTCTGTTTTTGCTGCAATATGGCACTTCACTTCCTAACTCATGAAGGAAAGACCAGCTTTGAACTTCCTAAGGTCTGGGCTCTCATTGCTCCACAAAAGAGTAAACATTATTATTTGTGGGTTTCCAAATGTGAGGGAGGAACCGACGGGCAGTGGATAAGCCCTCCTCCAATTTTTTGTCTTCAGTTTGTTGGCCCAATGAGGCAAATTAATTGTACCAGCACTTCCAAATAGGAGAGATGAAGGTATGCGCTTCAAGCACTGTATCAGGAAATGGCCCCACACAGGTTACTGGGCAAGGCAGTGATGACTGAGCTTATGGGGCCTCCCCTGGGAGAACCTGATGCCTCTGCAACACAGGACTCTGATAGGGTAGAAATTTGTGTGGGGAAAGACAGGGAGGTACCACTGAGACAGGAGCACTCAGTGCTGGAGCCTGCAGAGCCTTCTGGCCATCTCCTCTTCCTCCTGAGTCTTATAAATTCCTCCTCTCAAGGGAAGAAGCCTTGAGGAACACCTGATACTGGGCTTCTTGTCTATCTCAGCAAATTATGCTTAAAGTTGATTTAACTTTAGAAAAATATTTTAATGTGTGATGTCTTACTCCCCAAGTATCAAGGAACAATTTGTTCCTGTTATTTTTTTTAATCTACAAGGAACATGTACTACTTGTGGAATAATAAATTAAGTTTTTGGAAGAATGCAAGACATAAGCAATTCAATAAGCTGACAGATAAATCGTGGGAGGGGGCCACTTCTTATGCTCCTGCATGACCATCAGCTGTAGAAGGATTCCGGATTCTCTTACCAGGTGTTCAGAAGAAACCCCTTGACATTCTCTACAATGGACGGGTTCCAAGATCAACAAATGAATCAAATCAGTCCTGAATGGAATTTCTTGTCCTAAAGAGAAATCAGACAAGGTCTAAAAGAAATCAGGCAAGCCTAAATGCGAAGCAGGAGACAGAGCTGGCAGAAATGCAATACAATCACTTCTTCCTTTTTTTTTTTTTGAGACAGTTTGCTCTTGTAGCCCAGGCTGGAGTGTAATGGTGCAATGTTGGCTCACCGCAACCTCCGCCTACTGGGTTCAAGTGATTCTCCTGCCTCAGTCTCCTGAGTAGCTGGGATTACAGGCATGCACCACCACATCCGGCTACTTTTGTATTTTTAGTAGAAACGGGGTTTCTCCATGTTGGTCAGGCTGGTCTCGAACTCCCAACCTCAGGTGATCCGCCTGCCTTGGCCTCCCAAAGTGCTGGGATTACAGGCATGAGCCACCGCACCTGGCCTTCCCTTCCATTTCTTAGCTTTGTTCTGCATGAGAATTGCTATGTGAGGGAGGCTCAGATGCTTGAGTTCTCACAGCTTTACAGCTAGAAGAAGAATGAAGAGAACAGGTCTAGTAGGAGGTAAGAAAGAAGTGGCATTGGGGATACAGGTAGGACAGGCATAACAACTCCAGCTCCATACACTGTGGACAGGCCAGTTGATATTGAAAAACCACCTTGAAGGTTGAGCTAAATGGCGGTAACTTGTCTCACGCATGGATGGCTGCAGTCTCTGAGCTAGATACGCTAATGAACCCAAAGACCCTTCATGGGAATGAGGTTGGAAACCCCACCTGAGCCAGAGAGGAGCCTAAGATGATGCAAAGAGCTACACACTGACAGTTTTCTTTTTGAGCAAATCAGCTGGACAGAGTTCCATGGCCATAGGTCAGCATGCTTGGTACCAGGCAAACATGCCTGGCCTAAACTAGCCAGACCAGGGCTTGGCGCCTGAGGCAAAGGCTGTTTTATATAGACTAGCTAGCAACAGGATCACTTACAGCAACTCAGTTTCCTTGTGGGGAGTTTGAAGTGGGGCTTGAAGAAATGTGTCAGTAGCTAGAGAGAGAGAAGAAAGCAGCATCAGAGGGGTAAAAAGGCACCAGAAAGGCAAACTGCTAGGCTTGGAGATAGCCATGGAGCCAGACATAGGAAATCACTGCTGTACCCTGAGCCACTTCCCAGGGCTCCATGGGGTTGGCTGTTTGAAAGGCTTGCCTTTCATACAACTAAGACTATATCTTGAGCCTCTTCATCTCCCCTGGGAGCCCTGCAGTGCAACCCAAGCCACACTCTTCTCCAAGAGCCTAAACACTCTCCCATCACCAGCTAACCTCAAAGCCATGTCTACAGGGATGGGGGGATGCTGTAAACTACTGTGGGCCAAGGAGCACTTGCCACCCTGCCCCCACCCCACAGTCCCCCAAGCAACCCCCTCCTTGGCCCTGCATGGAACTGATAATGTCAGGATCATGTTTTGAAGCCACCAGAATGAAAACTTATTCTAGCTTTCCATCACAGCAAAGACAGAATAACCATTTGAAAAGAGTCTCATCATAATGATTCTATTTTAATCTCCTTCAAACACGAGAGATCAAACATATACAGATTTATTTTTACCAAAAAGAAAAAAAAGTCCTGGGTAATATGCGAATGCATTTCTGAGACATCCTGTGGCTTTAACAAAAAAGGAAGGTTTAATGTTCAAAAAGATACTGCTCAAGTAACAAGATCTCTTAATACCCACCCCCCCACCCCACCACCACCACTCCTAAACACCCTGCAAATGCTCCTGAGCAACATCCATTGCTGACCAGAGGGATTTGGGAGCTACTTAAAAATCACACAAGACAAGTCAATGATTTCAAACTTTACTATTGTCTTTGACTTAACAGCCATAAATCACACATGAAATCAGCATCTGACTTGAATGTGAGATTTTGCTCTGATGAGCCAAGACATGCTTGGCAGTGCCACCACACCAGTCACCAGCCAGGGCTTGATGTGACAATAGAAGCTGTAAGGTGAGTGGGGTTTAAAACTATCTTCTCTTTCCAAAGTCCAAATAAACTCATCTCTCAAGTCATTCAGACCTTAGGGGTGGATTAATTCATGAGCCCCCATGGTGATAGCACTAAAACCAATTCCCCTGCACAGACTGAATCATCAAACTAAATATTGCCACTTTAACACTTAGTGAGTAAGAATTAGAATGTCAGGGAAGAGCTTTCCAAGCATTCATCATTCTCCTTTTTTCCCTCTAAGATATTCATACAGCAACTCCCTAAGACCCACACCTAATAAACTCCAGACCGACAGCTTGGTGGAGAAAATGCTGTGTGTGTGAATCACGCTCCATCTATGGCATAATATATCTGCCTGCCACCAAAAGGACTCACTAAGGGCACAGGCAGGAGTAGAGATGGTGGCGGCTGGGGGAAAGGTGATGTGACAGGTTAGACAACATCCAAAGCTAAAAATGAATGCAATGCAACAGAAAACTCATTAATGCAATTGCTTTATTGGTGTAGTCACCACAATAGCTTCTGGGTACATTTTCCTATGCAATATAAAGGAGACAGAAGGTAATAAAATGATCTGTGTGTATCTAATGTATGAGTGTGAGCTTCTGAAAAAGTCTCTTGCTTAGGAAGAGGAATGCTGTATCAGTCCATTTTCACATTGCTATGAAGAATTACCTGAGATTGGGTGATTTATGAAGACAAGAGGTTTAATTGACTGACAATTCCATGGGCTTAACAGGAAGCATGACTAGGAAGCATCAGGAAACTTAACAATCATGGCAGAAGATGAAGGGAAACCATCTTCACATGGTGGCAGAAGAGAGAGCGAGGGGGGAAGTGCCAAACACTTTTAAACCATCAGATCTCATGAGAATTTACTCACTAATGCGAGAATGGCAGGAAGGAAACCCGCCCCTACAATCCGATCACCTCCCACCTGGCCCCTCCTGCAATTCAACATGAGATTTAGGCAGAGACAAAAATCCAAACCATATTATTCCATCCCTGGCCCCTTCCAAATCTCATGTCCTTTCTTGAGCCTCTTCAGCTCCCCTGGGAGCCCTGCAATACAACCCAAGCTACATTGCAAAATACAATTATCCCTTCTAAACAGTCCCCCAGTCTTAACTCATTTCAGCATTAACTAAAAAGTCCAAAGGATCATCTCCCACTAAGAGCCTGTAAAATCACACACAAGTTATGTACTTCCAAGATATAATGGGAGTACAGGCATTGGGTAAATGCTCCCATTCCAAATGGGAGAAATTGGCCAAAAAAAAAGTGGTTACAGGCCTCACACAAGTCCAAAACTGAGCAGGGCAGTAATTACATCTTAAAGCTCCAAAATAATCTCCTTTTGACTCCACGTCTCACATCCAGGCCACACTGATTCAAAGGGTGGGTTCCCAGGGCCTTGGGCAGCTCTGCAGGGTACAGTCCCCATGGCTGTTTCATGGGCTGGCATTGAGTGCCTGTGACTTTTCCAGGAGCAAAGTGCAAGCTGTTCATGAATCTACCTTTCTGGGGTCTGGTAGACGGTAGCCCTCTTTTCATAGCTCCACTAGGCAGCGCCCCAGTGGGGATTCTGTGTAGGGGCTTCAACTCTATGTTTCCCCTCTGTACTCCCCTAGTAGAGGTTCTCCATGAGGGCTCCACCCCTGCAGCACACTTCTGCCTAAACATCCAGGCAAGTCCATACATCCTCTGAAATCTAGACAGAGTTTCTCAAACCTCAACTCTTGTCTTCTGCACACCCACAAGCCCAACACCACATGGAAGCCACCAGTGCTTAGGGATTGCACCCTCTGGAGCAATGGTCTGAGCTGTACCTTGGTCCCTTTTAGCCATGGCCAGAGCTGGAGTGGCTGGGATGTAGGGCGCCATGTCCCAAGGCTGCACAGAACAGCTGGGCCCTGGGCCTGGCCCACAAAATCATTTTTTCCTCCTTGGCCTCTGGGCCTGTAATGGGAGAGGCTGCCACAAAGGTATCTGAAATGCCTTTGAGGCATTTTCTGCATTGTCTTGGCTATTAACATTTAGCTCCTCTTTACTTATGCAAATTTCTGCAGCAGACTTGAATTTCTCCACCGAAAATGGGGTTTTTATTTCTACCACATGACTGGGTTGCAAATTTTCCAAACTTTTATGTTCTGCTTCCCTTTTAAATATTAGTTCCAGTTTCAGATAATCTCTTTCTTCACACATACGAGCATATACATTTAGAAACAACCAGGTCACATCTTGAATGCTTTGCTGCTTAGAAATTTCCTCTTCCAGATACTCTAAATCATCTCTCTTGAGTTCCACAGATCTCTAGGGTAGGGGCAAAATGCCACCAGTCTCTTTGCTAAAGCATAGCAAGAATGACCTTTGCTTCAGTTCCCAGTAGGTTCTTCATCTCCATCTGAGACCATCTCAGCCTGGACATCACTGTCCATATCACTATTTGCATTTTGGGCAAAGCCATTCAACAAGTCTCTAGGAAGTTCCAAACTTTCCCACATCTTTCTCTCTTCTTCTGAGCTCTCCAAACTCTTCCAACCTCTGCCTGTTACCCAGTTACAAAGATGCTTCCACATTTTCAGGTATCTTTATAGCAGTGCCCCACGCTCCTGGTACCAATTTTATGTATTAGTCCATTTTCACACTGATATAAAGAACTACCTGAGACTAGGTAATTAATGAAGAAAAGAGGTCTAATTGACTCACAGTTCTATAGGCTTAACAGGAAGCATGACTGGGAGGCCTCAGGAAACTTACAATCACGGCAGAAGGTGAAGGGGAAGCAAGGACCTTCTTCACATGGTAGCAGGAGAGACAGAGTAAGGGGGGAAGTGCCACACACTTTTAAACTATCAGATCTTATGAGAACTCATTCACTATCATGAGAACAGCATGGGGGAAATCCACCCCCATAAGCCAATCACCTCTGACCAGGCTCCTCCTCCAATTTGACATGAGATTTCAGAGGGGACACAAATCCAAACCATATCACATGCCCAGGAGGACAGAGCATACAACATTACCCAGCTTAAACATATTCACCTTAAAAAGAAAGCCTGTGATGTGACAAGTTCTCAGAAATTTGATTAGTTGCTGGGCCAGGACTGGTTAAAATGATGAAATAAGTAAAAAATGGCCTTTTTGTTTTTCCAGTCCCTTTCCACAATCTCCACGTAGAAGAGCCAGCACCAAGCAGCCCCCTGAGGGCCCTGCCTGGTCTGTACCTCGTGCCTCAGAAGCAGTAGGTAAGGGCGTGGCCTTTGGAGTCAGAAAGACTCCAGGTTCAAATCCCATCACTGTCATTTACTGTGAGTCCTTAGATTAGTCACTTAAGAGTTAAGCCCTCAAACCCTTTTTCCTACCTATAAAATGGAGACAGGAAAATTTATCTCAAAGAGCTGCTGTGATACTTAAGTTTAAGAAAATCAGGGGAAAAAAAATCTTAAAGTCTTAGCATACTGCCTGGTACTTGGCAGGGCTCAACAAATGGCAGCTCCATTTGCCCTTCCCCTCCCCACATCCTGACCTACCCAGCCCTTAGTATCTACTGCTGGCCTGATGAGTTGGTCTTTCCAACCACATTAGCAGCTAACTGGCTAGCTGAGTTTCAACTATGTCTGTTCCCCATGAAGAAGGGATGGAAACAGATTTGTGGGGAAACTATAGAAGCTAATAATGATCCTTACCCCCAAGAATGCAGCCAGCCTGTGTGAAAGGCTGACCTCGCAAGGTGACCTAGTCAGGATAACTTCCTCCTTCCCTCTAGCTAGTTAAGATGGAGCTGCAGTGAGATAAACCAAGGCAGTCTAAGAATGAAGAGGGCAGTGGCACAGGCTTTGGCCAAATAGATGCAGCCACTGATTGAGATGGAAATGACTGATGGGGGAAGTCCAAGAAACAGTTAACTGCGAGGTCCCTGTAGGCCCAGACCATCTTTGCATTGACAGTCTTTCCACAGCTGCAGCTCTCAGGACACACTTTCACTCTTTCAGGCATTGGAGTCTATTCCACCTCTTTTTCCCCCTTGGGGAGTCCTGAATCATTTGCAATTTAAAATGAAGCTCCTGGTAAAACTCAGCACTGGCTCCCTCCTCATCAGCCCAACCAAGGTCACTGTTCTTTCAAGGACCACAAAAGGCACACACTGTTTTCCCTACCCCCTAGACCAAGCATGGAGGCCTCTGCTTCCTGCTATGTCCACAGCCTGTGCCTCAAATGCCCAGTCCAGCTCCAAGCCACATTTTCCAAGGCTGCCCTCTGAGTCCCCAGCTGGCATAAACCACGTGGGCTCTGTTCCAGGCACAAGGACTGTCAGCACAGCATGGACATATGGCCCAGCAAGCTCCCTATGGGGATTCCACCTGGGCCTCTGTACAGATGGGCGCTTGCCCTTTGTGGCGGGAACAAGGCCTCTGAGGAATAAGCACAAATGCTCACTTAGAATTGACAGGCAGAGCTGCCCAGTGGGACTCTGCCCAAAACATTTTGTTAATCAGGTTCCACCACATCTGGAACCCAAACCCTGCTCTACCAGTCTAAAGTAGACTACCCTATCAAAGCTCTAGCTTCAATTCAAAGCTCTAGCACTCACCGGGTATGCCACCATGGACAACTAATGAAACTTCCCTGGGTAAGGTAATAATTGTTTTCTGCGGCTGCCATCACAAATTCACACAGACTTGGTGGCATATACATACATACATGCATGCATGCATATGTATATATACACACATATACATACATACATATATATATATATACATATATATATATATTTTTTTCCCCCCCCGGAGGCCAGAAGTTCACAATTAATGTGCCCAGCAGAGTCCCTGTGAAGTTTCTAGGGAATTCTTTCTTACCTCTTTCAGTTTCTAGTGGCACCTGACATTCCTTGGTTGCAGCAGTAAAACTCCAATCTCTCCCTCCAACTGCACATTGCCTTCCCCTCTTTGTCTCTGTGTGTCAAATAACCCTTTCCTTTCTCTTTTAAGGACAACTAATCATTGGATTTAGTGTCCACCCTAAACCTAGGATGATATCATCTCAAAATTTCCAACTTAATTACATCTGCGAAGACCCTCTTTCTAAATACAGTCACATTCACAGGTACTGGGGATTATGACTTGACCATAACTACTGTAGGATTGGGGGGGGGCGGTGCATAATTCAGTCCTGCAGTGTCTATCACATAATCACATGGAGTTATTTAGATTAAAAGAGATAATGTCTGCAGCATGCTTTGCACAGTGTCAGGCACATTGTAAATAATAAACATTACATGTTGCTTTTATCACAGTCATAATCTTCACCTCCCTCTCCAGGAAGCCTTCCTAATACCTCATTCCAAAAAGAATTTGAGGCAATTCAGACTGCCACTCTAGATCACAATCACCTTAAGAGCAGGAACCATGCTTGTTGATATCCACTTCCTCTGTATTACTAAGAGTGTGTGGTACATATTAAGGTCCGTGGTCTCAGTGGCAAGATCATGGGCTCCTGTATCAGATAGACCCATGCTTGGAAACTGGCTCTTCTGCATTGTAATGATGTGATGTCAGATGTGTGAATCAATGTCTAAGCCTCACCATTACCATCTGTAAAACAGGAATATGACCAGTTTGTAGGAATGTTAAACACACTTCAGACATTGCATACATAGCACCAAAGAGTAACCAGCAAATAGTACATGGTCCATAACTAGAATAATGATTCATTATTGTGCTTGGGAATTGTTTTGTTAAATAAATGTCTAATAACTAAATAAATGAACACCAACAGCCACTCCTCCTCACAGTCCAACAGAGGTGTCAGATCACCATCCACACTCCTGCACAGACTTCTGGTCCTCAGAGGTAGTGCTGAGATTGAGCCCACAACCTTACCTCCTCCACATCTCCTAGGAGTGAACACCCCACCTGCAGATTAATAAACCAACCCACTCATCCATTCTATGGCATTCACTGAACACATACTCTGCCAGGTTCCTACCATCTGCTAAATGCCTTCTGAATGCTCTTGAGCGGGGATCAGAAAACTTTTTCTGTCAAGGGCCAGATAGTAAATATTTTAGGCTTTCTGGACCATACGGTCTCTGTTGCAACTACTCAACTCTTCTGCATGAAAGCTGCCACAGATGACATGTAAACAAATGAGAATGGCCATACTCCAGTGCAATTTTATTTACAAAAGCAGGTGGTGGCTAATAAGCAATTACAGCAAGGTGGCAGGATACAAGGTTAATATACAAAAGTCAATTGCTTTCCTATTTGCCAACAGTGAACAAGTGGAATTTGAAATTAAAAGCACAATATCATTTATATTAGCACCCAAATAAATGAAATACTCAAGTATAAATCTTTAAAAAGTACAAGATCTATATGAGGAAAACTACAAAACTCTGATGAAAGAAATCAAAGAATTAAATTGAGAGATATTCCATGTTCATGGATAGGAAGACTCAATATTATCAAGATGTCAGTATTTCCCAACTTGATCTGGAGATTTAATGCAATCCTAATCAAACTCCCACAGGTTATTTTGTGGATATTGACACACTGATTCTAAAGTTTACATGAAGAGGCCAAAGACTGAATAGATAATGCAATATTGAAGAACAAAGTCAGAGGACTGACATTACTCAACTTTGAGACTTATTATAAAGTTTCCATAATCAAGACAGCACAGAATAGAGAACCTAGAAATAGACCCACATAGATGTAGTCAACTGATCTTTGACAGGGAAGCAAATGGGTAAAAGGTAGTCTTTTCAACAAATAGTGCTAGAAAAATTGGACATCTACAAGCAAAGAAAAAATCACAGACTTTACACCCTTTAAAAAAATTAACTCAAAATGGATCACAGACCTATGTGTAAAATACAAAACTATAAAATCCCTAGAAGATAACACAGGAGAAAATCTAGATGGCCTTGGGTTTGATGGTGACTTTTTAGATATGGCACCAAAGACAGAATCCATGAAAGAAAGAATCGATAAGCTGGACCTCATTAAACTTAAAAATTTCTGCTGTACAAAAGACAATGTCAAGAAAATTAAAAGACAAGCCACAGACTGGGGGAAAAATATGTGCAAGACATATCTGACAAAGCACTGTAATTCAAAATATATAAAGAACTCTTAAAACTCAACAATAAGAAAATAGACAATTTGATTTAAAAAAATAAGTCAAAGACCTTAACAGACAGTTTACAGAAGACATACAGGTGGCAAATAAGCCTATGAAAAGATGCTTCACATCATGTCATTAAATTTGTTTTAATACAAATAAAACAACAATGAGATCCCATACACACCTATTAGAATGGCCAAAATCCAGAACACTGACACCACCAAATGCTGATAGGAACTCTCATGCATTGCTGGTAGAACTGCAAAATGGTTCAGCCACTTTGGAAGACCATTTGCTGGTTTCTTATATAAGTAAACACACTCTCACCACACAATCTAGCACAAGTGCTTTCTCCTTGGTATCTTTCCAAAGGAATTGAAAATGTATATCTACACAAAAACCAGCACATGGATGTTTACAGCAGCTTTATTCATAATTGCCAAAACTTGGAAGCAACCAAGATATCTTTCAGTAGGTGATAAACTGTGATATATCCAGACAATGGGATATTTTTCAACACTAAAAAGAAATGAGCTGTCAAGCCATGAAAAGACATGGAGGAACTTCAAATGCATATTTCTAAATGAAAGAAGCCAGTGTGCAAAGGCTTGCAATACTGTATGAGCACAGGGGATTTTTAGGGCAGTGAAACTAGTCTGTAGGACACTATTAATATAATGATGTATACACGTCAGTATGCACATGTCCAAACCCATAAAATGCACAACACCAAGAGTGACTGTAGTAATGTAAACTATAGTCTTTGGATGATAATGATGTGTCAATGTAGGTTCATCAACTGTAACAAATGTGTGACTTGCAGGGATGTTGATAATAGCTCAGGCTGTGTAGGTGTTACAGCACGGGCTATATGGGAAATCTCTGTACTTTCCTCTCATTTTTGCTGTAAATTTAAAACTGCTAAAAAAAATAAAGTATATTTAACAAATAAAAGGCAGTGAGCTATATACAGTTTGTAACCCCTGCTTTTGAGGATACATAAATGAGTAAGATGCAGTCTCCATACAGTGATAAGAAAAAGTCACAGAGAGAGGAAGGGACAGTGCTGAGAATAGAATCCAGGTTTCCCATTCCCATAAAAGCTATTGAACTAAGTCCTACCTTGTCCACCTAGGGTCAATTAAAAGTGCATTTAAAGGGAAAAATAGGAACAGTTAAACCAAAACAATTTGTCAGATGGCACAGAGGAAATATTTATAATACAAAATCCAATCAACAGATATGAAGAGTCTGTTCACACACACATTTAACTAGTATTTACTGAGTGGATGAGAGTTTCATCTTCTGGGTAACAGCATTGTGCTAGATGCTAACTGAAAGCACGCAAACTATATAAGCACATGGCAGACCAAGAAACCCCACTGAAAACAGATACTCTTTCAAAAATTGTGCCAAGTTCTTGTGTTCTCTGATGGCATCTCTAGGGTAAGGGGTATGTGGTCGGGGGGAGGGGGAGAAATGATGTTGAATTTACAAGACATTGTATAACAAAAGCAAGGTCACAAAACTATGCTCTATTTTTCCTCATATGCAGCCAGATGTCTAGAGTGTACAGGTCTATGATGACCCGTACCATCTCCTGCCCTTGAAGGACTTCAACCTCTCATTGAAGTCCACATGGTATGATGGCATGTAGGGCCCCAACCCCAGAGGCACCCCTCCAGTTCAGCTCAACAGCATGGATGGCCACTCTCACCTTCCAGCTCTCCACAGATGTGGACCCAGTTTCTGGATGTGGCATTCGCACATCACACCGAACTAGAAGCTTTTAGCGCCTCTGCCAGGGCTCCAGATTCTGTTCTGCAAAACACCGCAACTGCTCAGCAACCTCTTCAAAACAGTCAAAATTAATTTTAGACAAACATTTAAGAGGAAAAGAAAATCTATCTGAGGGATCTTGCCAACACTCACAGCTGTGACACTGACAAGAAAAGGGCTGCAGAAGAGAGAATTTGCCACAGACCATTCACTTGTCATCATATATGGCATTTTGCACAAATTGGCATAATTTAGGTAGGCAAGAAAATAGGCCAACTACAGCAAAACACCTAAGGCTCATTCCAAAGACCAATCAAGACAGGATGAGAGAGGTACAAATAAAGCACACTGCCACACACTTCCTGGGAGATGGTTTTTATCGCAGGCTTACAAATGATAATCCAAATAAGACACATAAGTTCCAAGTATAACAGCCCTCTTTAAAATAGCACAGAAGCATCTCCAATTCCTCACAAGCTCTGGTGCTGCACAAGACTACCAGAAGGGCCAAGAGCTTTCTAGGCTTCCAAGAACACCTTGTCCTGGTCCTGTCTGTCCCCTCAGGAGCTGATATGCCCTGTCCTCTGTTGGGGACTGCCTGCCTTTGTGGATCCCAAATGTTTGAATCCCCACTGTCTAATACTACTCGGATTTGTATTAAGTTTTTGACAATACAGTGCATCACTGCACCAAACATCCTTCATCAGGGTTCAAGATGTCATTGCTGATGTGAACCAGAAGCAGGAGGGACCCCTGACTTTGTGGATTTGACACATGGTCCCAACACTTGATGAAGTGATGAGCAATCCAAAGCTGGTGGTGATGGCAAGATCCACTGTTCCTGACTACCATCATGTGCTGAGCTTCCACAGAGCACTTGCAGGTCTGTCCTCAGCACAGTGACGTCCTCATCTCACAGACTGAGAGCCACAAAGCTGCAAGAGGCAGAGCTGGTGTTCACATCCAGGTCTCCGAGATGCTGAGGAACAGATCTGAATCAAGTCCCTCATGGCTGGAGTGTGGAAGAAAAACCAGTTGGCCACAACATCTCGAGTTCCATGCAGCTTAGCTGTGTTGTCTCTTTAAGGTTCTGATGGGTACATACAGGTTTCAGACATGCTTGATGGCATTTTATGGGGAAAATCCTAGGCTACTAACAATATTAACCAATTCTGTGATGTGAGACTGTCAAGGGCATATTCAGCATGCAGGGATACCACCCCCGCCCCATCCTACTCCACCCACAGTGTCCTGTTCACTCTGGTCCATGTATGTGGGTGAGGGAGGATCTCTACCTCTACCCAGGTTCAAGCAGAACTTCACATTCTTTCTTAATCTGACATAAAAATTCCCATGTCTTTGTCCTCTGTTCCCTACTAAAGGAAATCCTTTCTCCTCTTCTCTCTAAAAGGGACTCTGCAACCTGGGGGTACTTGGGGATTTTCTATTTAATAAAAAGGGCAAAATACAAGACAACTTGGCAGTCAAAAATCCCCTATGGTCTGAAACAAGGTCATGGAGAAGTCAATGTGGGGAAATCATGCTTGCCTGGAAGCCGTATGTATCTATAAGCAAATAAAGGACATTTGTTCCCGTGGCTGCTAACGCAATGACCCCTGGGACCTGAACAGCCTCCCAGCCTAACTCATATATATTTTTAATGAAAAATTGCAAATTAGATTAGCTTAATTTGACCACATCTGCCTTTTTAAATAAAGGAAATTACCATTTTAATAGGAACACCAGCTATTTGTCTTGAGGAAGAAGGTCCTTGTGAGGTCTGCTTTGCTCGTTCTATTTCCGTTTTTAATAAGAGAAAAGGGGACTGAGGACAGCTGCTCAGGCTTGAAAAACACACAGTGGCTCTCCTGGTGAGCATACAAAGAGATTGAGAGAAACACCAGAGAAATCTCCACCTTCATAGATGTTCTCAACTACCAGAGGCAAAAAGGGTTTCCCTCTGCACGTTAACATGGCCTGTCTCAATTGCCTTCAGAAAATCTGTTCTGAGCCCCTACTGCCAGCAAGGCATGGTGTCAGGGCCAGCACTTCCAGAGGAGTTCAGGAAAGAAGCCAGAGGTCAACTGTCTGAACCAAGGCCTGCAGTTAGGGAGTAGCTGGTGGGGGGTGTGGCAAATGGAACAGAGCTGGCGGGAGTGTGTATAAATATATGTATACACACACATACATAAAGTTCTGGGATACATGTGCAGAACGTGCAGGTTTGTTACATAGGTATACACGTGCCAAGGTGGTTTGCTGCACCCATCAACCCGTCATGTAGGTTTTAAGCCCTGCATGCATTAGGTATTTGTCCTAATGCCCTCCCTCCCCTTGCCCCCAACCCCCCAACAGAACTGGGTGTGTGATGTTGCCCTCCCTGACGTTTCTCATTGTTCTATTCCCACTTATGAGTGAGAACACGCAGTGTCTGGTGTTTTGTTCCTGTGTTAGTTTGCTGAGAATGATGGTTTCCAGCTTTATACATGTCCCGGCAAAAGATGTGAACTCATCCTTTTTATGGCTGCATAGTATTCCATTATGCATATGTGCCACATTTTCTTTATCCAGTCTATCACTGATGGACATTTGGGTTGGTTCCAAGTTTTGCTATTGTGAATAGTGCTGCAATAAGTATACGTGTGCTGGTGAATATTGAGGGAGGGAGTGGCTGGATGAGGCTAAGGAAACACCAGGAACCCCAACATGAAGGGCACCCAGCAATACAGGCTACCTTAAGGAGAACAGACTTCAATCCTGAGGGCAAGGGAGATCAAGAATCGTTTTATTTTCAGAATACCCTCTGGCTCCTGTGTAAGAAGCTGTAACTGCAAATACAGCAATGGTGACTACCCCATGACAGAATAGGGCTTATCCTTTTCTCCCAGCCCCACCAAACCCCCGATTCACTCGGTACCTCCCCAGGTCCTTCCACACGTCTCTCCCCGCTCCCCTCCATGGTCAATTCCTCCTCCTCAGCTGGTTCCTGGTCTGCATTTTTCACGTGTCCCCTGGGATCTGCTCCTGCAATTAGGCCTCTCTCTCAAGCATCCTAAATCATCTCCAACTGCTTCCTCTTGAGCTCCCAGTCTCTACGGCACAGACAGCCTTCTCCCCTAGCCCTGCTGCCCAAAACAAAGGTCCTGGGCTTGGCTGCCAAACTCCCTGAGTGCAGGCTCTAAATCTGACACTCACATACTGCCCTCCAGGTAGCTATGCAACCTGCCTTCTATTGCCACAGCTCCCTGAAACTGCCCTCTCCAACACCTTCACACTGACCTCCACACTGCCAAATCCTAGAACTCTTCTCAGTTTTCTTCCTTGTGGCTTTTCCCACACTTGACCATACCCTATTCCTCCAACTTGAAACTCTTCTCCTTTAGTCTAAATTAATTCTATCCACAATATCCACCTACCTTTCAGGTCACTCCTTCACTGGCTCAACTCTCTGTTTCTAAGTGTACACTGGCCTCAAAGCTCCATTACCAGCCCTCCCTGCTGTTTATATTTCCCAGATCCCCCAAGTCCACGGCTTTACCACTGCTTGCACCCACAGTCCATAGACATCCAACCGCCCAATGCATATCCAACCTCAGCAACTTTACAATCCCCAACGCCAGCCCACAACTTGACTTTTATCTACCTTTCCTAATTCTGTCCAAAGTATGACTCCTATGACTGGAATGTTCAGTTATTTCTATAACTTATCTCTGTCCCTCTTTTCTTCCATCGACAATTACCAAGTCTTAGCAAATCTCACTCAATGGTATGTGCTGCTCCCAGGGGTGATCTCTGGAGTTACAGTGAAGGGTTCAGGCTCTGGAGACTGACTGCATGGGTTCACACCCAGCATAGACATGAGGTGTCTGTGTGACCTTAGACAAGCTGTTTAATTGCTATGCCTCTGTTTTCTTATCTGTAAAAGGGAATAATACGAGTACTGTTCTGAGGATTACAGGTAAACACAATGAGTTTGGCATAGTGCCCAGCATACAGTAAGAACTCCATTAATGAAAGCTGCAAATGTTAATCTGATTGCTTTTGTCCATCCCTTCCTTTCCATTTCCTTCTACCCCAGGCCTATACTTGAATTATTCCAATACATAGTGACTTGGTTCCCTTTCTCCAGCCTCTATTCACCCAAATGTGTGCCAAATATCATTTTTACATTTACTTTTTGAGGCCCTACCCTTATTGTATCATCCAGCATTACTGACAAGATAAAGTCCAGCCTCTTTCTCCTAACACATGATGCCCTGTGACTCTCCTCTGCTCATAGAAAATGGGCAGACCCAGCCCCAATATCCAGTGCTTTCTCCACATCTTTTCCAATACATACCCTTTGTCTTAAAATTCCTCTGCCCACCCCCTGCATCTATAGACACATGATAGAATTTTGTGCAGCAAGCAAGAAGGGCAATGAGGATGTATATTACAGTAGATCAATTGCATTAGGGGTCCCAATTCTTCACCCCTTCCTGTATGTACACTCTTGGCCATGTCACCTTGCAGAGGGCTTACACTCTGCCATTGAGCCCATCCATGTGACTTGTCAACAGATAGGACACAAGCAGAAGCTTGAAAAAACACTAGAGTGTTTCAGCTACTGCTCCTTTGCCTCAGCCATCACCATGAGAACATGCCTGAGCTAGCTTCTAGGAGATGAGACACATGGAGTTGCCCCAGCCAAGGCCATCCTGCATCAGCTGACAGCCAGTGGATGCACAGGCATGCCAGGAGACCAGCCAAGGTGAGTCAACCCTAGCTAACTACAGACATAAATGCTTATTGTTGTGTGTTTCAGTGGCTGGTCAATTTGCAACAGATAGCTGATATATACATCAAATGACATCAAGAAAAGTTCACAGCACATTAGAAAGGGAAGATCACAGACAGCAGAGCAATAACATGGTCCCAACTGTGTATGTGTGCTTATGTTCATAGGAGGTGACACAGCTGCAATTACATATTTCTAATAATTGTTCAACTAATGCTAGGCTGTTTCCCAGCCTAGCAGACAATGTTCTTAAGAAACCGTATCTGCTTTGTTTACCATAATAAACTTAAGTGCCTAACTCAAGGCCAGGAACATTGTATACACATAATAAACACTATTAAGTGAATGAATGTCCATGAAAGTGCATGCATCCACAGATCTAGAGGGTTCACACCAAATGGTAAAAAGTGGTTATCTCCAGATGTTCAAATGATGAGTTATGTTTTAGGGTTTTTTTTCAATAAGTATTTTCTATTTTTCTACAGTTAACATGGATGACTTATATAATAAAGTAATAAGAGTAAAGTAATAAATCCTTCAAAATGAAGGTTCCTGGATTCCAGGCAGAGGCTTTCTCAGTCAGCCAAACCCCAGGCAATGCTTCCTTCTCTGAATCCTTGGTGTGCACTGTCATTCATTCTTGCAATTTTATTTACTTTTTTAGTGTCATTCATTCTTACATTTTTATTTACTTTTTTAGATAAAAACTCCTGATATTAACAGTTGTACAGTTTACTGGTGGATCTTTATCTCCACCGGTAGACTGTAAAACTCTTTATTAAGACTTTTACACACTACACACTACACAGTCCCGTAGTACTTAATGTCAACTTTTAAAAATTAATTCACTAGCATCTCTGAATTTTATGACAATTCTGAAACAGAGAAAGTCCTAAAATTGTTGTACATTTGAAGAAACTGAGGCACAGTGAGTTGCTTAGTATCACAAAGGACAGCATTATAATTCATCACAAGGCTGGAATCAGGTCTCAAACCTTGACCTTTTCTCCAATGTTGCTGCCACCACGCCTTATAGCCTTCATCAGCATTAGTGCTGGTGACCACATGTGAAGCCTCCCACAGGCTATACCCTTTAAAGGCTGGGTATGAATCTCATTCATCTTTGCAACTCTCCCATCTGAACCAGAGCCTTACATGCAATAAGTGCTCAATAAATATTCCCTGAGCTGAACCAGGAGGCAGAGACCACAAGAATGAGAAAGCCAGCTCCAAGAGCCAGCTCTTGTTTCTTCCATGGGAGAAGTGTTATAAAGTGTAATAGGGTTTTAAGATAGTCTCCAGAGCAGAGTGACTCTGTAAGGCTCATTAAGTCTGGGGGTCCTTAACCCAAGACCCATGGATGGACTTCACAGGGTCCATCAAGTCCTGGAACTGTGTGAAAAATACTTTTTGGATATGTACAATGTTTCCCAGGGAAAGGGTAAAGCTTTGATCAGAATTGGAGTCCATAACTCAGCAAAGCTGAGGTCCAGCAAGACCAAGTTACTTCTGCCCATTGGTGTATGGTGGCCAATGGGCAGACCTGGGGCCAAACCCAGACCCCCTCATTTCTACTCTGGGGTCTTCTCTTCCTTGTAGGCTGCCCAGCATGTGGCATGTGTACACCAATGACATGGTCCCAGAACACTGCATTTCTGCATCTTGGAAGGATGGTCAGCTTTGTAGCTTTATTGGATTTTGTTGCCCGCAGACCACAATGTTTTGTAAGGGTAAAAAATTTCTGACGTGATCTGGATACATTCCTCTAATTCATCAGGAATTCATACAAATGTCAGGTGTGCCAAAGTAATTTTCTTTAAAATGATTTATCAGCCATACGAACACAAGCCATCCCACCTGATCTTTGGAATTAAAACCACATTTCTCTTCAGAAGGGAATAAAAGTGCAGTCTTGACAAACAGGACACATTTTCACTGGTCTGGGATGAGCTGGTCTCCATCAGGGAGCAAAGTGGTAAACAGGAGGACATTTTATCCGGCCTGTGAATCTTCCCCACATCTCATCCACACCAGATCTGGCACTTGATACCTGGTGACTCATTCCCAACTGACTGTGTTTAATAACTAACATAATCACCCAGCTACCAGCCAAACTGCAGGCAGCTGCTACATTATGTGTGCCCTGGAATAAAGGAGAAGGCAGGGCTATGGTGAGGTGAGGTGGTTGATGGAGCAGAAATAATGTTCCTGCAATGCAGCTTGGAAGAGATACAAGTCAGTTCCTGCAAGGCGTGGAGCTGTATTCTTGAAAGGTGAGGAGGTAAGCTCAGCGGGCCAATCCAAAGCATGTTGTTTATCCTGGGTGGGATTCTATCCTGCATGTGCACTTACCCTCTGAGAAAAGCCTAGATAGGAATAGCTAACCAAGGTCATTCACTTAGTTTCCTCCCAGAAAGATCCCAATCCCCCCCAATACAAATAGAAAGGCTACAGCTGCCTACTAATGGCACCCATTCGTAACTCTGAATCTCTCTCCAACATAAGTTACGTTTCCTTGCAGCCAATAACATTACTCAATACTTTGCAGATTTTTGAAGGACTGCCTCAGTTGAGGCTCTTGGGTTCCACTATCTAGAGACAGATGGAGATTTTAAGCCTCAGAACCCAGACACCAAACTGGATTTGGGGTTCCTCACTGAAATTCAGCCAGTTCTGTTCCTCAAATTTCCTGGGATAAAAAATTCCCTCCACTAACCTATCTCCAAAATTCCTTGAGTATTTCTTAACGAGAAGTAACATAGAAAACACCACCAGCAAGCATGACAAGTAACTCAAAGGCATTTGACTAGCACAGTGTTTTTCAAAGTATGATACAACTAAGGATTTTGGAAAATATACATATATTTTTATTTAAGTAATTTACATGAAGGTGTATTAAACCTGTGGCTTCAAATGGATTATCCTTTAAAACTAAGTTAGGGGAAAAGAGGAATTGATTTTTTAAATATTTCTACACTAATTCCGGTGTCTGATAATGTGGCAGGAATCAGGACTGTGGTACCCACAAATCTAGGAAGCATTGGATTAGGTATGAGATTGGAGACGCCTGCCTAGTGCACCTGCTGCACCTGCAGCTACCTATGAGCACACATCTAGGTTGTGATTAGGGGAAGGCAATGAACATTCTCTGGTTATCTACTCTGTTTCAGAAGCCATTTATGCACTGTCTCACTTAATTTTCCTAATAACCCTATGAGGTAAAACTCAGCCTCCTCATTTTATAGCCAGGGGAAAAAACCCAGATACATTAAGTAGTTGTCCAAAGTAGTATACTTATTAATCTCATGTGCATTGAGTGACTTATCTGGCCTTGACATGTGGCTGAACCAATTCACTGCCACCCAAGAGAGGGTGTCTCAGGGGCCATCTATCCCCCTTAAAAAATATAACACTAAGAACTCGCTCTCCAAAGAGCCTTAGGTGTTTATACTTTGAATGCTTAAAAAAACTTTTGCAACAATCAACACCTGTGTACCTTGTGGTATTACTTGAAACAGGGCCCAGAGATGTTGAGCAAGTTGCCCAAGGTCACTCAGTAAGTGAGCAATTGAGGCAGGATCAGAACTGAGACTTCCAGATTCTTGGTCCAAAAGCTCAACACCCTGCTCCATGATCCCACCATGATGTCAGGCCAAAGAGTCAGAGCCTTACCAAAGAACTCATCCAGAAGTGGGATGCAGGGAGCTCCATGGATGACCCTCTAGAACAGCAATGGCATCCCACCTAGCAAGGGCTGGTCCAAGAAGTGAGTGGAGCCACGCCCACTCCTCCTCGATGTTTGAGGACTGGGTATGTGTGGATGCCAGTGGTGATGGACCGCTTGCTGTCATCTCCTAGAGATCAACGTCTGGGCTGTACATGTGATCGTAGTTTTTATTTCTATCAAACAGAGCTTTCCAGCTTTACCTTCCTAACTGGATCATAAACTCCTTAAAAATCTTAAGGACAGAGATCAAGTCTGTCCTTCTCTTCACCATAAGCTCCTCTCCTCTCATAGAGGCAGCCCTGGATGTCAGGTTTATTCATTGTCCTCTCGCTCCTCACAACTGTCTCCTTTTCCTTGCCAACACTGGGTCAAATTGTGGACTTTACCTGTCTGTCCTCTGCTAAAGAACAGTGGTTGAGCATGGGAGCTCTGAAGACAGACTTCCTAAGTTCACTTACTAGCTCTTGACCTTGAGCAAGTCACTTACCCTCTCTGAGATTCATGTCCTTCTCCATCAAGTGAGAATAACACTAATACAGACTACTCAGGGCTGCAAGGGGCCTAAGTCACTTCAGCTGGCTCTCACATATTCAAGATTCAGCTCAAACATCGCTCCCCCAGGAAGCCTTCTTGGACACACCCACCCTCCTGTCCACAGAGGCCAGCACTACACCCAGCATATACTTGATGCTTAGTAAATATTTATCAAGTGAATGTTTGAAGAAAATTTCCCAAAGAAAAGAGAATCATCAGAACCTAAAAGAAGGAAGATGAACTACTAGGATGGCGATGGTAGGGTCAATCCTCGGTAGCCTGCAGAGACTACCCAGGACACCGTCTGGGCCATACCAGCCAGCCACACCATACAGGAGGCTGCCAACACCACCGACACCTGAGCCCATTCCACTGGCCCACAACACTTCCATGAGGCCTGCCAGCCAGCCTGCCTGCCATTTCTGAGCATCTGCAAACCTTAGTGAGGAAGACTCATTAGCTGATGGGTTGCAATGAGGTGGCACCATGACAATAATTTGTGCCTTTGAAATAATTGGTGCCTAGAGACTAAGTGTTCAGTCCAAGATAAAGTGGCATGAGGCAGAGGCAGATCCCCATCACCCTGGGAGATGGGCCAGAGAAACCTGAACTACAATCCATCCTCAGCTTCCCCAGGAAAAGCAGAATGTAATGTGATTGTATCTGGCATTAAGCAATGTATCTGGCCTTGGATCATTAACTTATATGGTTCACGAAAATATAGTAACAAGTCTGAAATATTTGCTTAATTTATCTCTGACTCAATCCCTTCAAGCAGCTTCTGATAGGATATGCAGAACACATTCTTCTCTCAGGAAGAGAGAAACAAATCTTTGGGGGAATTATGAGAGTAAATAAAGCAGGAGACACCCAGAGACCACAGCTAAACAAATACTCAACAAATCTAATTGATTCTCTAATTTGAAAATTTGGCAGATTAACAGGGTTTTATGGTGATTTTATGGATAATATTTCCATAATTTCTTCCTAGTTAAGTGATCGATAAAATCTAATACTATAACACTTGTTTATTCCTGCAAATGAACAAGCTGCATGAAAAATACTTTACGGAAGATGCCAAATGCACCAGCCTACCATAATCTGCAGCCCACAAAACAGGGCAGAGAGACTAACCCAATAGGTATACAGCATGCACCACGCCAATTGGATTTTCCAAAAACCTGACACTGCAAGCAACTAGGGAGAATTGAAGAGGGCCAAATGAATTGGAGTGAGGAGGACCATCTATATACAAATGACACCATCCTAAAGCTTATGCAATGAAAGGCAAGGAGACAGTGCATGCCACCCAAAAGATAGGCACTTCACATTTATATTTTAATAAGCCTTTTATTTTTCCTGAAAGTTCTACTTTTCGAGTCACAGTAGCCTATGTAGCGTGCCAAAAGTAATGCCAGAAAAGTTTTGAAATATGTCAGCAGTGGGGACATTAAGGAAACCTAGTAACCTTAATAACTAATACTGAGGACTAGGCATTGCATGTGGCAAGTTTTTGCAGGCATGAGCTCATTTAATTCTAATAAACCTACTAGGGGATATCCAGGGCACAGCTTCTTCACTACTGGGCTATATTGCCTCTTTATTGTTTGTTGTTGTTGTTGTTGTTGTTGTTGTTGTTGTTGTAATTGCTTTATTGAGGTATGACTGACATACAAAAATCTGTCAGCGTTTAATCTATATGACTTGGTGAGTTTGCAGATAAGTATATACTCATGAAACTATCACCACATTGCCTCTTTAAGTATTAAAAAAAAAAAACCTGTGACTTTGTCTCCATCATCGAAAACATTTATTCCATGCAGAGATTGACCACCACCACCACAGCTCCCAGCCAAGAGATATGGGTGAACCCCAAAGACCAGTGTAGACCAGACGTTTGCACTGTAAAGAGAGACCTCACCAACAGCAGAAGAAAGCCTTGTGCAGTGATTAAAAGTTGACCTTTTCAAACTATATATTTTTTAAATTGATTGCTTTTAATTGTAAAAATTATTTTTTTAAAAAAAACTAGTAAGTAAACTTAGGAAGTCTCTCTTCAGAGCCCTCCTGTTCAACCACTGTACCTTAACAGAGGACAGACAGGCAGACTCCACTATTTGACAGCGTTGGCAGGGAAAAGTGGGAGACATTTGTGGGAATAAAGAAACCACTAGGCTTGTTAACTCTGGGAGAGTTAAACTTCTTTTCTGGACTTGCTATCTCTGAGGTCAACATTTCCTGAAAATAAACAGAATTGCTATTTAATCTCAAAGTTTTCTACCCTAAAGCAGGTCTCATCCACCAAACTGCAGAGAAGCTGATTCATCTGCAAAAGCCTGGCTTGCACACATGGGCGTTAAGTTAACTGGGATATTCTTGCCCCTCTGCAGTCAGTGTGTGCATCATAAGGCTGCGATCACTGTAGCTTCTGGCCAGCTCAAGTGATCACCAGACCACAGTGTGGAAGAGGACAGTATTCCAAGTACAGCCTCATACAGGCTGATTCTTGTAGCCCGTCACCACAAACAGAGACTGTACCAAGCCAGCCTATGCAGACTCTGCAGCTCCCCAGGACAAATGCAAATGACTTAGAGAAAGACTATAGGAGTCTTCACAAAGAAGGGGCTCAAGCCATCTCTGTATGGGAACATCCACAGGTAGATAGGAGACCACTGAAGTCTTCCAGGAGACTACGTAGAGTCTCTACCCACATGTACACCTGAGAGAGGTGTCATCTCTCCCTGTTCACCCCACCCAGTCAGCACAGCAAATCTGCAAGCTATGCTGTATTTCCTAGAAAAAAAGTGCCTTGGATTATAATATATTACTCCTGCTTTGAGGAACCAAGTGGAAGAACTCTCCGCCTAACTAGTCTTCAGGGTTTTATGGAGTACTGTGGCAGTGTGGTCAGCACAGTTGCCATCAAATGGTCCTTGCAGAGCCCTCAGCACACACAGCACTCAGATCTTTAGTGGGCCCTTGAGAA